>NC_134834.1:153781576-154419734 GCF_004210375.1 Tachypleus tridentatus
ACACTGATTTAGTTGCATTTGCAATTAATTTACAGCGCTTTTTTAAAATAATTAAAAGTAAACAAAACAAGTGAAAACAGAGACGCTGGATAAGTCTTCGCTCAAAATAGGCTAGTTTGTAAATTATAACTGGCGACGCAACAACTTGAAAAAGATTAAGATAAAAATAAAAGTTATAACTCACCCACTTTTAGAACTTGTAATGCTTAAGGTGCCTGACGAAACTCCTGTCTTTCCCTGCCTTAACACCACTTCTACAAATCGCTGAACATGAGGAGCAAACAAACTCCGTACCATTTTGAAAATGCAAGTTACAACAAAACTCGTACTTCTCCCTCCTAACAATTTACGATTTTAGACCTATTGACAAGGCTATCGTCTGAAGACGCAAGTCAACCTTCTTTTTATTTTCTCAAAACATATTCAATTTTATTTATCACCTAATGAAATTATAACGCTTTACCTGAAAATTATGTAACTGAATTCGACAAATTATGTACAATTTATCGATTGTTTTGGTCCCCCAATGAGACAGCAATAAGTCTATGAACTTGAAATGTAAAATTCGAGGCTCGACTCACCAAATAACCCAATGTAACTTTGTTATTTATAAAAGAAAATCTGTCAGTTGTTTTGTTTTGCCTTAGATATTTATTTTTTGATAATACAACACGGGTGAATATCTGCCGGTACTGAGTACTAGAAGTGGAACTTATTTTTTAAGGTGGTATCAGTATCAAGATTTATTTGACTGCTTCGTTGTTGTTGTTTTTTTACGTTCACACTATGTTGTTCTTTTTGTTTTCAATAGCAGCCCCACTTCATACAGCTGAGTAACTATATTTCTTCTTGAGAATTTCACCCCTGAATATAACTTATTTAAATATATATACTTTTCTATAGATAGCAATGCAGATTGGCATTGGTTTACCTACTGTTATCCAATTATTTAATATTTCTTTTAAATTGTTTATGTTGCATCGTTGTCTGACCTAGAATCTTCTACATTATACTTTTCATAGCATATCTTCCATTGTCATCCAAAACTTATCTTAGTAAAAACGTCTTTCTTGAAGGTACTTAAAGAACATTGACTCTCCTTTTTTATGGAATCCTCTCACCTTTTCGGTACACTAATGAATATTTTATGATAAATGTACATGGTATGAAAACAATGAAGTACTAACTTTGTGGTATTTATATATCTTAGTGCATTGTAAATGTGTTGTAACGTATTCCAAAAGGCCTGGCATGGCCGTGGGTGCGTTATAATGTGACGGTCAATCCCACTTTTCGTTGGTAAAAGAGTACCCCAAGAGTTGGCGGTGGGTGGTGATGACTAGCTCCCTTCCCTCTAGTCTTACACTGCTAAATTAGGGACGGCTAGCACAGATAGCCCTCGAGTAGCTTTGTGCGAAGTTCAAAAAAAAAAAAAAAAGCTTGTCAACCGGATCAAAGAAGTGGATAACTCATCGACTGGCACTATAATGATTCATTTATATACCGACTGCTTTACTGAGTTTTGTATTTGGATCACACTTTTATTTCTACGTACTCACAAAACTTCTAGGTTCTTAATATTTCTGAAATGTATAGATATTGCATAATAAGTTAATTCAGGAATAAAATGTCTAAATTAAAACATACTGAAAATATATCTTAAAATACTGTTTCTTCTAACTTTATCCTTTATTCTGTATGCCGTTTTCACAGAAAACATGATAAAAAAAAAAGCCGCTAAACTTAGTTCATCCAAACTTCCTTTGCTTCAAGGTCACCAGCAATGAAATGTGCCAGATGTTGAAAGAAAGATACAGCCTTTAGATAATGCTTGGGTGTTTCCAGCAGTAAATGGTAGCCAAAAATATTTGCTGATTTAAATGGGTGAAATTTGTAACTAGCACTGATGCCTTCCTTCTTCTGTGGATGCATTAGAATGTTCCTATTGGCTCAACATATTTGATCTGACATCTGGATACTGGCAAGTCATGTAGGTCAATGAGAGAAACGCCAATATTGTTTTTAACACGGGAGTTGCCTTGTATATGTTCTGTGTTTTGCTATTTGGTCTGTATAATGTGCTAACCACTTTCAAGAGCCCAATAAAACTCGTGCTGTAAGAAATGCAATGGGAAAAATGCCTTGTCTATGTTAATGTTTTAATATTTAATAACATTTTTGAGTCTGCTACTGAGAACCTGATAACTGTATTCCAGTGGATAAATAAACCATGCTTGAAAATTAAACTTAGTAAGTGTTCAATCGTGTAAACAGAAGTGGTGTTTCTAAATCACATTGTAGGGAGATATGGAAATTTTATGAACTCAGCTAAAATAGTTGTAGCGAGAGATAAGTCTTAACCTGTGATGATGCAAGAAGTCTATAGTTCCCTATTTTTGTTTAATATTACTGACTCTATGTGGCCAAAAGTCACGACACATTTTAGACAGTGTGAGGAATGTGACAAAGCATTTCAATTCCTAAAGTTTGTTTTAGCGAATGCTCCAGTATCAGTCTACCCCCGTTAAGATGATGAGTTCCTGCTAGTTACTGACCCCTATGACAACAGAATTGGAGTTGTTTTGTTAGAGTTACAGAATGTAGCAGAATGTCTAATCATGTATGCTAATTTTATGTTTATGGCTCCCAAACACAGATACTATACAATGAAAATAGAACATGGAGATGCAAATGGACTATCTCACTGTACAATGATGTCCATTTCTAAATATCTTGATCCTGAACATCTTATGAGAGTTGAAACCATAAACGTTAAATATAAGTCATGTAGAATGAGATTCCATTGATAGATGAATGCTAAAACTAATACTTCAAAAGTTTTGAATAAAATTGGAGGACCCCAAACAAGCATGGGTGCTTCTTGCCACGCAGCGTGATAAAGCTTGACCTGCAGTAATAGAAGAGTGTCACACAAAGTTATGTTACATGAAGCACATGTATGCTCCATTACAAATGCAGGAAAATGTGCCGATTTATTACCAACTGCCAAGCAATGATTCTCAACCTGTCTTGCAGCTATTGTCTCCCAGAGCTGTATGGTGAGAAAATCTCATAATTTTCATAACATAAAGACCTTAGTACACCAATATGTTACCTGCGCTCATGATAATATTTAACGGTAGTTCTTCGGGTCACGTTGGAGTATGTATGTTCAACAAGCTGAACGTGTGTAACTCAGATAAAGAACTCACCAAGGCAGTGTAAACTCCAACAAATAATTATTGGGTACCCTCTGCAGAAGATAATCCTGAATATCATTATTCCACTTCAGAAACTGTCAAGGGTCAACAGTAGCTACGTTTCACACTATTAACCATTTCATAAAATGAGCTGAGAATTATCCAATAATTGGTACATTATTACATTTTATAGCTGATGTATTGGTGGAGAACTAGACGGCACAGTTAGGAGTGTCAGATCACAGAGCTAATTCCAATACTCAACTGTTGAGTTGTGCAAAATGTTATGACTTATTACCCCCAATCTAATGGTTTGGTAAGATGGGTGTTACAAACTAACAAGTGAACACCTGCGAAGTTTGTTAATCTCGTTCAATGTTTATAATTGCAATACTGTTCAAACAATCTATTCCCAGAGTTATGCAGAGGTAGGTCTTCATGCATCACAACCAACTGAAGAGCATTTATACTGAGCAAGGAGTGACCAGAATTAATGCCAAGGCAGCAGCTATCTCATATTATCCATCCTGAGACATACTGTTAATGACATCTGCAACTGTCTTCAGCCGAGGACTCGAATACAAAATCATAAACAGCATTCAGAAATGCAATATTGTCAGCATACATCTTGGCATCATTGCCATCCACTACGATAAAGTAAGCTTTGATCACTTTATACATCTGTTCAATGATGGTTTTCACTGCCTCTCATCCACATGACCATGTCATTATATTAAGAATATTAATATGTAAACGATGTGATCATCATCTGCCTAAATATCCTTGAACAGAACATGATGTTTTAGACTCGCTTCCAATAAATTATTAAAGGTTTTGGGTTGTTTCAAAGTAATTATAAGTGATTCAATCTCACTCGTAGTATCTTGCAATGCGAGAATGAGAAGATGACCATAAAAATGTTTGTATATATATATATTCCTCACTGTAAGTGCTTTCTTATTTCAATCGCGATTCCTTTATAAACACCACTTATATTGGATATTCGATTGCAACACTTGTTGACAATGTCCTTCAACTTCAAGCCAATTCCACTAACAAACCATTTAACAAGTTTATATGACACTTCCCCTTCAGTTGATATTGCCAAGAAAAAATCCACTGAATGCTTCTTTTGTTTTATTCTCCAAAATTTATCTTGGATGGTATCCGAGATTTATTCCATAATTAATCAAAGCTTTCCACTCAACAGCGTATCATAGCTGATCTGCTCCACAACAAGATTGTGTTTGTTTGTTTTTGAATTTCGCGCAAAGCTACACGAGGGATATCTGCGCTAGCCTTCCCTAATTTAGCAGTGTAAGACTAGAGGGGAAGCAACTAGTCATCACTACCCACCGCCAACTCTTGGGCTACTCTTTTACTAACGAATAGTGGAACTGACCGTCACATTATAACGCTCTCATGGCTGAAAGGGCGAGCATGTTTGATACGACTTAGATTCGAACCTGCGACCCTCAGATTACGAATCGAACGCCTTAACCCACCTGGCCATGCTGGGCCATGAGATTGTGTAAAATTTCTAATATGTCGTTCTGAATGTATGGCAATGTCTATTGAGCCATGTGCCTCAAATTGACTTTGTCGTTTCTTCTTGAACCACAAGATATCCTTACACCTGAGATACAATAATTTCAGGAGTCTTCCTCTATTGGTGTCAAATATTTCCGCGAAATTTGTTTCGTCCTCCTCATGTCATTTTATCATAATGATTTTTGTTTGTTTATTTTACAGTAATTGTCATAATTCGGTGATTATACGTAAATATCGCGATTGTAGAGGATCTGCTCTTTATGAGTTACATTCAACTGATGCAACACTGAAGCCTGACATTTTGCATTGATCTTCGAACTGATACATCTAGCTATTGTTTTCTTTTCTCGAATACTTTTTGCATCTATGACTCTTTTCTCAAATTTTCGAACATAGATGAGCGACCCACCATGATCTCCTGCAGGGAAAGCGCACACACAGACAGACGTTTTCCCCATCAAAGCTAATCCATGGATGTGTTTTATACAATTGGGACTGAAATGCCTGTAAGTGGTTTTTCTTTATAATTTCATTATAATTGGTTGCTTTGTTGTATTCGAGTTGGTTGTCAGCGATTGGTTGTGGCAGAGTCTTCTGTTAAATCCTGTGCTGCAACTACTAAAAGTTCGTAACTTTTACCATCATCGTCAGAGCTCAAATCAACTTGAGGTGTTACAGCAAACAAATCGTTTGCAATGTCATCCGTCACATGCAAAATATCAGAAGAAGTCTGATCTATGGTTGAGAATGATGTAACAGCTGAGTCAATATCAATATGAAACACTGGCTGTACTTCTGGAGTAATATTTTCTATAACAAAGTATGAATAATTCACACTGCATTCAGCATCTGCGATCACCTCTAATCATATTTCTGAATAAACCACTTTTTCGATTGAAACATTTCTTCTGGTGGATTATTTTGTGTTAAAAGATTCACAGAAACAATGTCACTGTTTCCGTTTGCTCATTCATCAGCATTTTCCAGATCTCGACACTTTACGCGTCCAGTAAAGAAGCCATTAATTTATGATTGATTTGTATTGACCCCTACATTGGATTTGACCTTTTGCCTTTGTGAATTATTTCCATATAATTGTCTTTATAATTCGAATTAATTTCCTTCCTACTCTTTTCATACACGACCTGCTGGTGGTAATATAAATTACGAAACTTTTGTGTTAGGACGACGACGATATTTTGGAAAAACCTCAACTCCCAAGGATCTGAAATTAAAAAAACCCTAGCTGTTAGTTTCCTGATAGTGTATACGAGCAAGGGAAATTCATTGGAATATATAGGCGATAATCCTTATTAGTAATCATCAGTATATTTATCGCTAAATATTACTAAATCAATTTCGCAAGTATTTTATGAATTTCACTAACTTTCATCAAAAATCAGTTACATAATGACAAGCTTAACGCACAATTTTGTTGCAAAATATAAGGCATGATAGTTTTGAAAGAGGTTTTGTTTGTTAAGAATTTTGCGCAAAACTATACGAGGGCTATCTGTACTAGTTGTTCTTAATTTAACAGCGAAAGACTAGAGGAAAGGCAGCTAGTCATTACTGCCAATTCTTGGGTTACATTTTTACCAACGAATAGTAGAATTACCTGTCACATTATAACGCTTCCGCGGCTGAAAAAGCAAAGATCTTTGGTGGGACAGAAATTCGAACACGTGAACCGTAAATTGCGAGTCGAGAACTCTAATCACTTGGCCATGCCAGGCTTTTTAAAGCAGAATAAGTGTTAGATTCAAGATCAAATGTTTATGCCAATTGTACCATTAAGATTAATTTTTCCATCTATGCTGCCATGGAAGTATACAGGATTCGTGACCTCTGAAAATGAGATTACTATTTTCCTCTTTTGCCCGAATCTGAAGAAACAGTTTGCTTCGAAATGTCTGGATTTGAGGAGAAGTTGCATTCTACTTTCTGGTGAGTACGTCTATGAATATGATGTAGTACTACTAAAATAGAAGCAACAACTATCTCTGACCGTCTGGTATGATATCATTGCCGACCTTCCTGTTATTATTAGTCGGAATAACTGATTATCGCCAACTAGGGCAGTTGCTAATCTGTATGATCGTAGACTGAAATGAAATGACTTTCCAAATTATCAACTGATGGAGACACTAAAATATGCTATGTCTTCTTGATTATCTAATTAAGATAGGTATTTACAACAATAACAACTAAAAGGGTTATGTGGCGCTTACTTTCCAAGCTATCAAGTGATGTTGTCTTCATGGTAGAATTATCACTTGAGCATTTGCAGCTAGAAAATTTATATGATTGAAAAGTCAATTATTAAAAGGGTGTTGCGACCTTTCATTCCAAAGCACTCGAGTAGTAATATAAAATATCATGTGCTTTACATCATATTTTTACAAATCAGTCATCATAAGATCAGACAGTTACAATGAATAGATATAACTTAAGTACCGACAATTTCAACAACTGAAGATAAAAGCTCAGAATTCAAAACTTGAGTGAACTTTGTTATGACGTGGCATTTCACATTCCAGAACATCATATGTTTAAAAACTCAGTTTTCCTAGCCACAGAATAACGTTTCTTATGTGAAAGTTGCCCAGTGTTTCAAGAGAACTACGAGGGCTGTTCCAAAAATACGCGGACTGACGTCATAAAACAAAATGTACTTTATTTAGAAGTTACAGGTCTGGGACCCCTTCAAAGTACTCTCCTCCCCAACGCACACACTTATCCCAACGGTGTTTCCACTTGTCGAAACAGTCCTGGTACGCTTCTTTTGTAATGTCCTCCAGCTCCTTCGTCGCATTTGCCTTAATCTCGGGAATCGTCTCAAATCTTCTTCCTTTCAAGGGTCTTTTGAGTTTGGGGAACAAGAAAAAATCGTAAGGAGCAAGGTCAGATGAGTAGGGGGGTGGGGAAGAACAGTGATCGAGTGTTTGGCCAAAAACTCAAGAGTTCTGAGGCACAAATTTCGCAGCAACGCGGTGCATCTTCAATTTTTCGGTCAAAATCTCGTAACAAAATCCAACTGCTATCCCACACTCTTCAGCAAGCTCCCTGACAGTCAGACGTCGATTTGCCCGCACCAGGGTGTTAATTTTGTCGACGTGTGGGTCGTCAGTTGACGTGGAAGGACGTCCAGGACGCTCATCATCGTCAATGGACTGTCGACCATCCTTAAAACGTTCATGCCACTTGAAACATGCCGTACGCTTCATAGCAGCATCACCGTAAGCCGTGTTAAGCATAGCAAAAGTTTCAGTCGCAGATTTTCCAAGTTTAACACAAAATTTCACAGCAAGTCGTTGCTCCTTCAGGTCATTCATTCTGAAATCCGCCAAACGAAAAAATCGCACTTCACTTAAAACCGCGTAGCTAATACACAAATGAAGATATCTGCAATCGGGAAATGGCGTCGTAATCAGCTGATCTGTGCAAACGTAGCGACACCAAGCGGATTCCCTGGAACCAACTGGAGCCGCGCAATTCAAACAGTTCGCGTATGTTTTGAACAGACCTCGTACTTCCATGATCTAATCGAGTCTCTAGAACGTTTTGGAGCTTATCATTGTGTACTCATTACTATTTATCTGTTAAATTAATATTTCATTACATAATAGATTTTTGATGAAATTTAGTGAAATTCATAAAATAATTGCGAAAATGATTTAGTAATATTTAGTGGTAAATATACTGATGATTAGTAATAAGGATTATCGCCTATTACGTTACTTTTCATCTATGAAATATGATAGTTCTACAGACTATATGGAAGTTGTGGTTCTTTTGAGTGTTTATTGAGTAGTACAATACAAAATTTTATACTGAAGTAAACATTCAGTTGAAACGTCTTAGACAGTTTATCAGAGTTCTTCCATCAATTATTTATTTCATGGAGATTGAAATATAAATGAGTCAGTAAAGTTTCACTACCATAGATGATTTTAATACCATCACTGAGTGTATCTTCGGGGGGTTTGTTTGTTTTGAAATTCGTACAAAACTACACGAGAGCTATCTGCACTAGTTGCTCCTCATTTACTAGTGTATAACTAGAAGGAAGGCAGCTAGTCATTACCATCGACCACCAATTCATGGACTACTGTTTTACCAACGAACAGTGGGATGGATGGAAACATTATACGTCCAACAGCTGAAAGGGCAAGCATTATTGGTGCGACGGGAATTTGAACACGTGAACCTCGAATTGCAAGTCGAGTACTCTAACAACCTGGGCATGCGGGGCCAACTTCTGATGGTAATCTGAGTGTTATTGAGGGATTTATGTGTCAGCCAGAAGTATTCAGTATAAACTGCTAGAATACTTAATGACATGTTTTGGAAGTATGCGTAAATGGCTATAGATGTATGTATATGTGAAGGTATGTATATGAAAATAAGTTCACGGTTGTGGTTTCACATACATATAAGGATGTTACATGAAGTCATTCGGAAGTGTTGTATAAGTCAACTGAAACAATTATACACTATTGATGTAAAACTAGTAGGCCTATAATTATTTTTCTGCCTCCCTTGAAAAGAGGAGTAATGTTAGTCAATTTCAAATTTTCCTTTATTAGAAATTTTGTTTTCAATAATACTTGCTAAAATGTATTTATAAAAATTGTATCGACTTATAGCTCAAACGTAAAGAGAGGCCGCTTTTCTTGTAAATATGGCTGAAAATACTATATCTGATAACGAAATTAAAGAAGATTTTTGTGACCAAGCGATTAAATGTCAGCTTGTTGAACTAGGTTTTATCGAACATTCGGAATCATCGTATTTAAGTAGTTGCTTTTTTCCTAGCAAAATTGGAGGAAAACCAGCATGGTTAAGTTTGACTGATATTCCCTCGTCTTCAATGTTGAGATGTAATGTGTGCAATGAACCATTTGTATTTTTACAGCAGGTATACGCTCCATTGAACGAAAAAGAAAGTGCATTTCACCGTATGATATTTATATTTGTTTGCAAAAACCCCAAATGCTGTTCAAAAAATAGCAATCTAAACTTCAAGGTATTTCGTTGCCAACTTCCTCGAAAAAACAAATTCTATGATTATGATCCTCCAAATGAAACAAAGGAAAATTTGAAGAAATGGTCTGTGGACAAATTTCTGATTCTCTGTGATGTTTGTGGCTGTTTAGGAGACAAACGATGTGGACGTTGTCATAAGAAGAATTACTGTAGTAAAGAACATCAGATTCTTGATTGGAAATCTGGACATAGAGAACATTGTGGTTTGCAAAATAGTTAGTCTAATAAATTTTGTCATAAATATTAAACTTAGTTCTTTTATACTCTTGATTATTTATGTAATATGGTCTTAAGATCTTTTTAATTCGTTTTGTCTTGAAGAATAGGTTTATTTTTACAAATTCCAGTAAACACAATGAAGGAATAATTATGTCTTGGAATGTAGGATTGAAACTCTAGAATACTAGTTATTATATTACTATTCAGAACAGAGATACAGCTTTTGTAAAACATTGTTTATGTGTATTAAATTAATAGTAACAAGAACTGCTATTTATCCAAGTCTCTTGTAACATTCAGTTGCTGGATAAGGCTGGCCAAACTAACAAAAATATTTGAATTGAGGAGGAACTTGGGAGATTTATTTAATGATCAGTCATGAGTAAGATTGTGTTTGAATACAAAAAAACATGTAAAGTTATATAGGAAAGTTATAAGGAAAAGGTAAAAAAAGTTAGGTGATGTTTATTTGTGTAAGAAAATGTTGGTGTTGCAAAGAGATTAGAGAACTTTATGTGATTCTTTAGAAAAGCCAGATGATCACTTCTGATTACTAGACTGTATTGCATTGAAGTATACTGGTATTGGCCCTCTTACTTATACAGGATATATTTTATAGTTATTTACTTCTAAAATAGTTCACTTAATGGTATGGTTTATCATGATATCTTGGTTTTTGTCACGTTTTGATGAATTGGTGTGTTTATGGGGGATTTAAAGTGATCTTATTTGGCTTGATAGTAGTACTGATGTTGCTAATGGGAAAGCCCACCATAGGTATTTTGATGCTTTTTGGGATAGTGGATAGTAAAATATAGAAGTACCTGAAACAAAGTTATGAAGCTTAGTTATTGTAATGTATATTTATATATAAACAATGCTGAGTTATTTTACTCTTTTGATAGATCAATGTTACATGAATTACATTTTAAAAACAGTCTGGGAAATGCAAATTTCAAAGAATCAGATTTACCATTTCATTACATATAACTATAGTACATAATTTGACCTGTTTCCTACTGATCCATCTGAAACTAGTTTCTTTTGTTCAGCACATATTTCAACATTATTTGTATTAATCGGGATTTATATCTGAATTATTTCTGTTGGGCAGTTCATTTTCAGCCTTACTTCTTACTTTTACTCGTGATTTAAAAAAAAAAAACCCATTTCTTGTTGTTTAAGAACTAAAAGCTCATTGGAAATTAAGCATGTGTGTCATCTAATGCTTATATATATATTCTAATGTATTACAATTAAAATTTTTGTTTTAAATCATTAAGGTTCACTTGTAAGAAATTGTGAGCTAGAAAATATGCTTAATAATTTTCTTTTCAGAATCATGTGACTTTGTACCAAGAAAAATGTTTTTGAAACCTGAGATTTATGTGATAACTATAGTACATTTTAGTGTTTGTATTTTAAATATTTGATATTACTTTTGTGAATAATTTTGAATGAAAATTTCATTTCTGTTGGAATCTTTGCACATGTGAGTAAATATTCAAATCATGTTGTATCTTAACACGATTTTATGAATAATTTGTTTATGAGCAACATATATAAAGGTATTATTATACATGTAGTTGGATTTTATTTTTCAATAACTTATGAACCAAAAGATTAAAAATTAATATCAATATTAGTACTTTTGTTTCTTATTCATATTAGCATGGGTTTATAATGTGTTCCATCATAAACTATTGACAGGCTTAAAGCTTTACATTTTGAATGGAATTCTGACTTTTTTCAGATACCTATTTTTATTTTTATTTATGAACTGTGTTCCATTTTGTGGTAGTTTGTCATTTATGTACTGTACTGTTGGAATATTTGTGGCAGTACATTGTTTTTGTTACAGGAAAATGCATGTGTTCATTATACTGAAGTGTAAAATATTGTATTTTTTTTCTTTTGCTACAGGTTGTTCGAATCACACAAACTTTCTTCTACCAGAATTTGAGCTTGTAATGGAACATGAAAAGTATAGTGAGGAAAAAGAAGAAAAAACTGAGTCACAAAAACTAGAAGAATATCAGAAGTTTCTAACATCTCCTAAAGCTGATGATTTAGTGAAAGACAGCAAACTGTTTGAAAGTGAATTGGAAGCATTAGCTTTAAAGTCAGATAAGATGTACAACAAGTTTAAGAAAAGAATTGCCAATGAACCTGAACAGGTATAAACATTTCTATAACTCTATTATTCATTTATGTTTTATTTTGAAATATTTTTAGTCTTTCAACTGAAATAGATATGAATAGTAAAAAGTGATCTGATAAGTTTTTGTCAGCACTTCTCATATTTCTGTTCATTTACAATTGTTGAATCATCAACAATGAATGGTGTACTTTCCCTTGAATTTTGACAAAAATCTGTTGTATAACTCACTTGTGAATTATCTGCTGGCTCAGGAGCTTAGAAAAAAAAAGTAACAATGTTCTTTGCAACATTCCTGCATGACTGTTTGCTTTATGTTTTCAACAAAAGGTGTTTTTAACTGATTTTGTACTTGAGCTGAATTTGGTATGTTTTAAACCTTTTGAGATGGGTCACAGGTTAAAGGCTATACCATTGTATTTGTTGACTCACATTCAAAAGTTTATTGATGTATTATTTCATGAATTTATACCAGTAAGTTTGGTGTCAAACTGTAGATTATAATTCAGATTTTAGTACTACACACTATTCAATTTCTATTCAAAAAGCACAGTTAAGTGTCACATGGAATTTTGAATGCAACACAGGTTCAAATTAAAGTTTTGTGATGTCAAAATACTAAGTTTATAATTTTATACAAATTACAAACTCAAATTATGAATACTGAAAAGTTAGAATATAAAATAACATAATATCTTTTCATTTTGCTGAGAAATGGCTTATGTACTGAATCACACATATTAGCCATTCATCTCTTTCTCTTTTTGTAAATGTTCCCTTGTATGTATATATAGTTAATTTAAAATATATTACAGGTGAATAACCAATCAAAAGCTTATAGTTTTTCCCTAGTCACTTTTTTCAGCCATTTTAAAGTGCTTGGAGGCCATTTCATTCTTTCTAACCAAGATTTCAAGCAGGTATATTGTGTCTTTATTATTGTAATATTGTGTCTACTTAAAATTTCATATTTTTTAGACTAAAATACAGCTTAGTTACTAAGCTTGATAAATTATAGTGAAATTCTATGGTGCTGATTTACTAATTTATGATTTTTTTGTTACTCAACTGTATATCTAAAAAAAATTGTTTGTGTCTTCTACATGTGAAATTTTAAAAAGACTTAGAGACCTGTGTCAAACAGAAAATGAGTACAAAGGTTGTGGTCAGGAGAGATAATTGTTTACTTCTTTATTTACTGTTTTACATTTTAAGAAAAATGAGTTTTATAATGTATTTCAAAATAGTAATAATCTATTTACACATGTATAATAATTGAAATATGAACTGTGCATTATAAAATACTAGTCTACTAAAACCCAGCCAAGACAGGGCCACTGTAAAAACTAGAAGTCAGTTTTATGTTATTGGATAACATGAGTGCACATGTGGTGTATTATTGTAACTTGTGTATTGTTAGCCAGGCACAGCTCATTATAAAAATAATAGATATGACATTATGAAACTTAAGGTATTTAGACTAAACATCTGTGTTTTCATATTATAGTTTGTTGTCATTCTAAAACATAAGAAGCATAATTTATATTTATTTTCTAATTTCTTACTGTGGTTACAAGGTTGGTGAAATCTACCAAACCCATATGGGAATTTGTTAGTGAAAATAACAGATAAAATATAATATTTCTTAAGAAATGTTTGATAACTATCTGGACATTATAAAGATCTTGCATGTGAAATTTCAAAATTTACTGGTGCATAAAAGTATTTGAATCTTAAAATGAAAAATTACTTTGTACATTGGATAGGCAACATGGAAAAAAAAGGCATGAGAAAAATATTGTTTAACAAACCTTAGACTTAATTAAAAAAGTTCATATTTTGCCTGTTAAAGAATTGTAATGTTTACTCATGATCTGCCAAATTTCATTAACATATGCCCACTAATTTAAAAGTAATAGCATGAAAACTATAACAATCATAAAATGGGTATCAGTTGGTCCCAAGGACCAAGACTGTGCTGAAAAAGAATTAATACATAGACATTTTATATTTTTATATGTTACAATTAAGTTTCATTGTTTTGATTAAATTTAAATTATATTGTACATTTTTTTATTTTTTGTCAAAATTTAATTGTTCTATATTTGAGGATGCACATGCCTTGTGTGGGGCACTAGTTTTTGTTTGGTTTCACTGTATTGATTTTCACATAGGTGGTTGTGTTAAAATTTTAGTTGTTGACAAAAGTAATAATTTAAATTTATTGTGGGGTTATGAGCCTATTACTGTTTATTGTGAGACTATTATGTATACTGCATGTTAGTTAACCATGATTTGAAATTAAAATAGTCATTAAACCAAAGAACAGTACAAAATTGAAAGTTTGTTGCAAGTTATGATAAAACTATAAAGTTAAATACATTGTACTTATTTATGTTGTTATCCCTGAGGAAATATTTTAAAAATGACAAGGCAATAGAAGGAGTTTCAAATCATCTTTATACAAAAAGAAGAAAAAATATTTGAGTCAGACATTTTAAACCAACATAAATGCAGTTCTTCATGTTGATATATCTTGCAAAAGGATAATTTAAACTAACAGCACAAACCACATCAGCAGACAAACTAGCCTATAAGTTTATGATTCTAGTGAAAGGGTTCAGAGTATGTCTACTAAACATTTAGGATGATATTTGGGATGGAAAGTCTGTCATTCAAGTGCAGGTTAATATCTCTTAAATTGCTTTTTCTTGAAATGAGTTAGAGAGGATCAGATTGAGATGTTTAAAATTGTTTAGGAAATTGATAGTGTTGCTACATTTTTTTTTTTTTACTTGATGATCAGAATAGTAAAACACAGGGAAAAAGCATAAATTCCAAAAAATACTTACTTTCCTACACACTGCAGCTATCACTTGACTGTCGGGGTTTCTTTTACTTTATCCATCCAAATATTGGTCTGATTTTGTCTTGCTTACTCCAGTCTTTTATTCCCTACTTAACTACCCTTGGCAATATCTGTCTCGTGACACTCTCCACCAACATTAATGTGTCAGCTATCATGGTACTGTATATAAGCACTTCCTTCAGATGATATTGTTACTTTTTCTAACCAAAGTGTTGACTAACAGATTTTTCAGTGGTACAGTTGTTGAATGTACTTTGAGTATTATTTGTGTTACTTATTTTATTTTTGTAAATCTAGAAAAAAAAAACTTCATTTAGCAAGTTGACTTATGTCATGAATTCCTGGATTAATGTGTGCAGCATGGAGGCAGATCAGGTTTCTTCTATCCAACCTCTGATATCTAATGTTGCTTATGAATCAGGGATAGTCAGTTTAGCTTGTCCTGTTTTTGATATTATTGTGAGATGGAGATATACATTCAGTTCAATGGTGTTTCTCCAGGAAGCTCTGAGGCAGTACTTACTGGAATTCTTGTCTTTGGATTCAAGGGTTAATATTGTACGTGTTCATCCTTGTTATTGTTGACATCATGATTTTCCTACAGGTGGTCATAGTTCTGCCACTATTCTAGTGTCTAGACCCCAACATTTGTCCCTTAGTCTATTGGTACCCAGAATAGATTTTGTCCATATCCATGAGTTTCCTATGCTTGTTCAGAATGCTGCTAGTGGCAACAGTGACTGTTGTACACCTTTGCAGTATGTGAAGCTAAACTCCAAGGTAGCTGGATGTGTGGTAAACCTTTACTAAATATTTCATGGGTACTACAGATGCTTGCATCAGGATTAGTCATTCAGCACACATCACTACCACCAGTATCCCACCAACCTGTTGTGTTTTTACCTCCTATAGATACTCAGATTTTAGAACTTCATTTCACAATTATTAGAAATGTTTTGGTCAGTGGGCAGTGCAGAGTATCATTTCAGTTCTTCCTTGGTTTTGTTCCTATTTCTTTGTTGTACCCAAAAAAGATGGAGATTGACGTCTGGTCATTGATCTTTTTCTTGCAAATCAGTTTGAAGGTCTTCCAAAGTCCATAATGGAGTTATCCCTAACTCTTTGCTGTTTTTTTTTTCTAGGACTGTGGATGATGAAGTTTGATATTGTCAATGCCTGTTTGCATGTTCCATAATAGAGTCATCCTACCATTATTTGCATTTTGTGCACAAAAATCTGGTTTTACAGAGCCCTGAACTTGTCACCATCATTTTATGGACCCATGGATATCTGTTTACTACTGGCATTATCTCTTCAGTTAGCAGAACATCACACTCAGATACTGCATTTCAGAGCAGCCAAGGCAGGATTTCTTATGAGAGCTATGATATTTTTTCTTGCTAAAACACAATACATCATTCATCAGAGTGTCTTTTTCAACAGATATCTGAGCTGTGTAACAGGCAGTCTGACTCTTACACATGTCTCCTCCTCTTATGGTTCTTTCTCTTTAAAGGATTTGGGCATCACTCAAATACCTCATTTTTTTGGAATTAGCACATATGAGATCCCTTTAGTCGTCTTTACATGGCCAATAGATCATGAATAACAACCCAATGGGTTTCTTAGTCTCTTTATTCAGAATCAATACATTTGAACTTCAGTGGTGGCTAGTTCAAAACAATATTATGATCTTCTTCCACCACCTCAGCCAGAGAGGTTTCTTTTCACAGATTCCTTGCTTCATGAATGAGATGTATATTTCAACAGTGAGGAAATTCAGGGCCTATGGACAGACAGTAAGGCTTCCCTCCAAATTAATGTTTCAGAACTTCTTGCTGTTTAAAGGGTGATATTGCAAGGTCTAGAATTATTGAAGGGCACAGCTATTATACTTCCCTCTGACAATTCTACAGGAGTGTCTTGTATTTCTTGTCAAGGGGCATTCAGTCAAGGTCTCTTTGATTTTTAACCTGAATCTTCTATGTTATGTTCTATGTTGGTTTTTTTTCCCAGATGTTGGTAGGAGCAGCATCAGCCTGTGTGGGAACCTAATTGTGATATTGGCTCAGATTTGACACTTAGCTATCCAGTTTGGTTGAATGTGGCCCTTCTTTTCATCGCTATTGATTCAGTACATTGTTCATGGAAAAGGGTCCATTGTCTCATCATAAACCTGAATACAAAGTGGTTCCATTCTTAGTTTTTGGTTGAGCACCATTTCTTCCACATCTTCCCCATAATTCCAGGGGCAAGTGGAATTTACCTTCTACATTTCAGTTGGGGAGTGAGCATAATTGTTCATAATTCCAAACTGGATGAGATGTGTTTCTTCAGGTTGAGTGTTACATAGAGGATCCTGTTAGTTTAAGTTTGTCCACTTTGATGTTGCTTATCTTCTCATTGTGATTCTGGTGGCTCAGAACACATCACACTGTAGCTGCAAGTTGGGATCCACTCACAAATATACATATATATATATATATATCACCCAAGTGCCCTACCCACCAACATGGCATTTAGGGGCCATGGCCCTATAATTCCAATGCTGAGCAGTAGGACCTTAATTATCTGGTCAATGGTGATGAAGGATCATATCAAGTTTCATCCACAATGCATGATTTAGGTTTTGGGTGAAGAGCATGCATGTTCTTGATATTGTGCAGTTTATTATAACTAGAATCCCACAGTGATAAGGCAGATGAGCTAGTAAGGGTATTATCCATGCAGAATGTGTAGTAGAAATAAGTGTGTTTTAGAAGTTAACACTTTCTTAAATTGAAAATAATTTCCAATAATATATACCTCCACTTACGCTCTTGTGCCATTCCTTCCTGCTAAGACCCGGTGTTAGAGATTGTGGATTGAATCAATCTGAAAAAAGTGACAATATTATCTGAAAGAAATGCTTACATACATTATCAAGATAGGGGGTGCATTGACGTAGGTGGAGAGTGCAAATATATTATCTGAAAGAGATGTTTATACATAGTACCAAGATAGAGTGTGTATTGACTTAGATGGAGAGCGTCACTAGGGAGTGTTAAAACTGTTAAGTGGGGAATAAAAGACTGGAACAAGCAAGAAAAAATTAGAACAATGCTTAGATGGGTAAAGGAAAAAAAAACCTAGCAGCAAAGTAATAGCTGTAGTGTGGGAGGACGTAAGTATTATTGGAAATATATTTCTGATTTTAATAGTTTACTTTTGGCAGGTGTTTGACCTTTGAAATGGATTACTTACAGGTATGATAGGTATAATAAATTTACAGGAGTTTAAGAAGTATTGGTAAATACTTAAATAACAAAGGTTGGATTTAAGATTTTTATTGTTTTTAAGTGTTTAATGTAATTGATGAGAGAGGCTTTTGAGACACATTATGCTACTATATTAAGATAAACAACAACAACAACAAAATTACATTTTTTGACACACTGAAAGGTAAATATTTATTATTATTTACAACTAACAAGTTTTGGTGGCAAAGCTACCATCATCAGGACTAGTGCCCTCAGTGAGTCAACAGGGCTTTTATTGTCCTTAAATTTTATGTTAAAAAACATAAAAAACATTTGGTCTAAGAATAAGTCTGCATCTGGATTTACAAACTTCTCATTACAAATATTTAATATTTTGTTTCTAACTTTTGCATTCTCCTTTCAGACACATAACTCACAAATCTTTCCTATTTGTAGTTCTGGACATCTGAATGAAACATTTCAAATAACTATTAGCATAACTGTCCTTTCTTGGTAATTCCTGATTATCTGCAACCACTGATATGATTTGGAAATATTCTCCAGATGTTATTTTAAACATTTTATTTATAAACTAGAATGTGGTAAGATTTATGATTTATAAGACATTATAGTAAAAATTTAATATTTTTTTCACATAATTGCTTTTCATATATTTATTGTTTCAGGTTCTTCGTTATCATCGAGGTGGTCAACCATTATGGATTTCTTCAGAAAACATACCAAAAGCTGGAGACATTCCTTTCTGTCCATGTGGTGTTCCTCGACAGTTTGAATTCCAAGTAATGCAAAATTTTAGTCTTTATTTTCATCAATACATTTTGTTAGTTTTGTAGTTGCTATCCTTCAAAAATATTTTCATGTACTTTTATCATGCTCAGTACCTAATCTTCTTTATACTTTAATCATGTAAAATTATAAAACCGATTATGGCTTATGCACTGTATTCTTATATTTCAACAATTTTTTTTTCTTTTGAGTCACCAAAATGATAAATTTGTTTTTGTTTTAGTGGGTTTTTTGGTGGCGTTTTTTTTTCTACTGTGTAATGGTAATATGTTTATATTGTAACTGACTTTTAACTTTTCTCAAAATATTTCTCTCATCATTACATAAACTCTCTAAACTATTTCAATTTCTAATCTTTATTATTCATGACATTTAATTATTTAAGAATTTTGTCATTTTAAAATTATTTTTGTTGGCCTTTCACATATTAAAACACAAACTAGTTATTTTGTGTAGGGATTAATTTTTAATCTAACATTAATAGCTTTTATATAATCTTTTTGTACTTCAACTTCTAACTCTAACTTTGAATTTGCCTTCTATAATATTAATAAGCTTTAGCTGTTAGCCCTCACCCTGAACTTAGTCTCTCTAGTGCCTTATGTGCTCCAACTGTTAGCTTTGAATCTGAACTTGACTTTTATAGTATTTTTGCTCCCCTGGCCCTGAACTTAGCTTCTGTAGTACCTTATGTTTTTCAACTGGTAGACCTAACTCTGAATTTAGTCTTTGATAATTTGTTTGCTCTGTGTTCTAATCTTGACTCTGAACATTGTCTCTGTAGTGCTTTATGTACTCCAACTGCTAGCTGTGACTATGAACTTTATCTTTGTAGTATCATATGTTCTCTGACAGCTAGCTCTGACTCTGAACTTGACTTTATATTGCCTTATGTGTGCCAGCTTCTACCCCTGACTTTGAACTTGACTTTTGTAGTATTTATTATGCCTCAGCTGGTAGCTGCATCTCTGAACTTGCCTCTTATTGTAATTTCTTATGGTATCCAGGAACCCTTATGTTTTCCAACTTCTAGCCTCAACCTGGAAAGTTTATTATTGAAACTCATTTATTTACTTTAAAAACAGAATTATTCCTGAATATTTGTTAGATCTAGTTTTGAAATAAACTCATTTTCCTGGGTTACATACCTTTTTTTTTTCTTGAAAGAAAAGAGAGCTATTTTATTTCTTCAGAACTTGAGTATCTGTTGCTACCTTAATAAATGAAAAAAGTAGAGGCTTATATTCTAAAAGCAGAATCTTAATTTGTTATATAAGCCTCTCATTAAAATCAGCAGTTCTCAAAATGAAGACCCCCAGTAGAACAGCAATATATCTGTGAAATTACATTGCTAAAACCAGATTTTGATACCAGTGATGTCGAGAAAACCCACTTGTAGAGAAATATATATGCAAAAACGGCTCGTTTGGGTTGAGAAAATATTTTACATAGAAGAGCGAACAACGTTTCGACCTTCTTCAGTCATCGTCAGGTTCACAAAGAAAGAGGTAACTGACCGGAAGCTGACCACATGTTTGAAAGGGGTTGTGTAACTGAGTGTCGGAATGTAGAGGGCAGTGTTAGATGCTAGAATATGTAATTTTATTTATTTTATTATATTAATATAGGTATAAAGGCATTCCTTTATATTGGTTTATTTTGGGTTTACGTTGTTGTATAAGTAAGGCTTCTTTAATTTTGCATTTGTTTCTTTATTTAGTATTTGAGTGTTTTCTATGGTTATGTTGTGTTTATTTAAAGGAACGCCTTTATACCTATATTAATATAATAAAGTAAATAAAATTATATATTCTAACATCTAACACCGCCCTCTACATTCCGACACTCAGTTACACAACCCCTTTCAAACATGTGGTCAGCTTCCGGTCAGTTACCTCTTTCTTTGTGAACCTGACGATGACCGAAGAAGGTCGAAACGTTGTTCGCTCATCTACGTAAAATATTTTCTCAACCCAAACGAACCGTTTTTGCATATAGATTTTGATACCATTGGTGAGCAGAACACAAATACACCATTGTGTAGCTTTGTGTTTAACCACAAGGAACTCAAAATGAAATATAAATTACATAGACAACAAGAAGCCTGTTGGTCCATTGAAGATGTGCTTTTTATTAAATAAAAAAAGTCAGCAGATACCACTTAAATATTTATATAGCCTTCCTTCAAATTCCTTTAATTTTTCTGCATCTACCATATCTCAAGGCAAACAATTCTAAAGGTTAATCACCCTGCTAGAAAAGTAAAATTAAGTTAAAAATTACTCCAACCTGCAAATACTTTAATTATTGTCATCTTGTAATATTATTCTCAGCATTAAATACAAAATAAGATACATTGATAACGTTAGTTCCTTTAATAATTTTGAACACCTCGGTTAATTCTAATCAAAACAATGTCAGAGACTGTAACCTGTTTCATCCTAGATATTACATTAGTACATTTCCTATGAACCCTTTCAAAAAATTCTATGCCCTTATTAATGTAAGGAGCTAAATATGAAAACAATATCCTGAAGGTCTAATTAGTGACATATACAATGAAATTATAATGCTTTTGGATTTATATTCAATATTTCTGTAAACATGATCCAAAATCCTACAGTATGTTTTTACTATTAGCAATGGAATACTTCTTGGATGGCTCAAGCAACATTCAACATCATAACCTTTTCATTGAAGTAAATTAAAAAGAGCAAATGTCCCATTACCAAGACCTGAAATATCATATTCGTGACTTTAATCCAATTTTGCTGAATTCCATTTATAACAATCCTCTACTTTCTTCCTTTCAGACATTTTTTTGATCCAATTAGCTAATTTATCATGTATTGTTCATATATGTGTGTGTGTGGATATATATCTGGAAAGCATTTGATGAGGAATTACATAAAAGGTTTACAAGGTTTAAAGTTTTGTTGATAGTTAACGTGGTTTCATTTAAGAAAATTTTGTCTTGCTAAATAACTTTCTAAGGCATCTTTTATCAGATACTTTTTCTAACCACGGATGTAAGATGAATACGTCTATAATTACTGGAATGTTCAAATGTGATAATCCCATCCTTAGATTTTGTGTACTCTTAATGCTCCTCTACATAGTGCTTTCTCTATCCATACCAGCCATTTTTACATATGCAAGTACTTGTGATATGTTTAAAGAAGTTTTTATTGTCAAGTTTTACATTTTCAGTTAGTTTTTAATTACATCTTTTAAACTGTCTAACATCCTATTTGACTAATTCTCTTTTCCTTCTATAATCCTTTAAATCTTTCATTGTTACTATAATCGTAAACTTCTTAATCTAATACTCTTTTCTTTAATTTTATCATTTATTCTCCTACTGAGTCAACTTTGTTTTTCACTTGCAGCCTCTATTTTTTACTAAAACTTTTCCACATTTGAATAGTATATCCAGTTAATTAAATTTTTAATTCTTAATAGATAATTTTTTCCTATCCCTTTAGACTTAGATTTTTTAAAATTTATAACCAAAATTTCATCATTCCTTGTTTTCATCTTCAGCAAAACATCATATCTAATTGAGGTCTAATGCTTACCTCACCCTCTTAATATTTTCTTCATAATAATTTAACAATACATCCACAATATGTTCCTAATAAGTTCTCCGACCAACTGATGAAAAAAACAACATTTTGAATGGTTACTTAAAACCTTCTAGTTTGACTGAAACTTTCCAACCTATATGCCTGCAATTAAAATTAAGTGATAAACTTGTTAATAGGTTTAAACTTAATCTCATTGTAAAATATATTATTCATTTTATCAGTTTCTTCTGATGGTCTTGTAAAAGCTTTCTACTCCTATGTCTAGTAAAAAGTGCTTCTAAAGGTGCAATATTAATATTGCACTGATTTACTTGCCACAAGGACTTGTATTTGTATATGATCTCATGAATATGAATTATTTATGTTTCTAATTTAGTCAGTAAGCAAATCATTGCTGCAACAAATTATGTGACTGTGATGATTGCAGATGTAGTGACTTTTGTAAATAATGTGAGAAAACATATATTAAATCATGTTTGTAGTGTGAAATTGTATATGGAGATAATGTTCAACATACAGTTTGTGTGATCAGAAGGTGTTATTCTTCAATGTGGGCAGACTAAAATTACCCTTAGGTTTTGAATTGCAGTCATGTAAATCCTTTTCTTGTATTAACTGATGGACTTGTGTATTTTTATCTTTCTAGCCATAACTTATCTGAATATTTATCAACCTTAATATGCTACTGCTGTTACTTACAATGTCTAAACTAAAATGGTAACCATAAATATCTCTCTTAACCCATCCCAGACAGGTTGTGGGTTAAAGGTCATGTCATCATATTTGTTGACTCATTCCAAATTTTATTGAACTATTTTATGAATTTATGTCATTAAGTGTGGTGTCAAACTGTAAATTGTAATTCAGATTTTTATATTATAGATTATTTAATTTTGTAATTTAAAAGTAAATATTAAAAACACAATTAAATATCAATTTTTGTGTGTCACATGGTATGCTGAATGTAAAACTTGTTCAAATTAGATTTTTGTAATGTCAAAATAGGAAGTCTAGTTTTGCAAAAATTAGGAACTCAAATTACTGATTTCATCAAGTTTGAATATAAAATAACAACTTCTTTTCTTTTCTCCTTGCTTAGTTATCACTATATTTAGTGAATAAAACATAGTGGCCCTGCTCAGTTGTTTCTATTTTTATATATTACATGTGAATATCTGTTCAAGAGCTCAGAATGTTCCCTTAGTGATTTTCTCAGTCAGTTTCAAATATAAGAGTATCCTCTCTCTCAAGACAAACTTTTGTTCTGGTAAGATGAGCTTTTAGCCTGTTTGAAATTTCGTATCTTTTTAGACACAAATGCAGTTTAATTACTAAACTTGGTAAATTGTAATGGAAGTATATGGTATTGGTAAATTAATTTGTTTTTTGGTTATTCAAATGTATATATAAAACCTTAAAAAAATTATTCTGTTTCACATTCTCCATGTGCAAAATTTCTTGAGGCTTAGCAATCTATGACAAGTAGCAACTGAGTACAAAGGTCATAACTAGAAGAGATAATTGTTTGCTTTACTTCTTTATTTACTGTTCTATGTTTGAAGAAAAATATGTTTAAAAACTTATTTCTATATACATATATAATGTATAATAATTGAAATGTGACTGTATGTTACAAAATACTAGTCTACAAAAACACAGCCAACACTAAAGGTCAGTGTTTATACTATTGGATATGGTAACATGAATGCATGTTTGCCACATCAGTGCAAGTTCTGTAATGTTAGCTAGGCATGACTGAAAGTATTATATAATAAAAATAATAAGTATATATATAAATGTATATTAGGAGATTTAAGCTATTTATTCTAAATATTTATGCTTTGTGTTGTAATCTGTAGTAATTCTAGAATGAAAAAGTCATAATTTATGTTTAATTCCTGATTTTTTATGGTGGTTACAAGATCAGTCAAATAAACTGAGCCAGTACAGAGATTATTATTATTCAAAATAACATAAAATGTATGATGATGTTTATTAAGAAACATTTGAGAAAACTGTCTGGACATTCAAGGATTTCACATGTGAAATTTGAAAATTTTCTGATGCATAAAAGTATTTTTAATCTTAAAATCAAAATTACTTTGCATGTTGGATAGGCAGCATGTGAAAAGTAAAAAGGCATGAGAAAAAATATTGCTTTACAAACTAAGACTTAATAAAAAAAAAGATATTTTGTGTATGAGAGCATTATAATGTTTACTGATAATATGCCAAATTTCATGAACACAAGCTCACTAATTTAAAGTAATTACATGAAAACTATAACAAGCACAAGATGGTTTCTCGATTGGTCCCAGAGACTGGGTCTGTACGGAAAAAGTTAAAGTGGTGATTACCCATAAACTTCCCAGTGTAATTAATACCCATATTCCACTTTAAACCTTTACTACCCAAACTCATTTGATCACACACCTTGTATATGTAACTATGTATAAGTGAATACATTAATATTTGTTTTACATTTCTGTTAATGTGAGTTTCAAGGTATACATATTTGTATCTGAATAGCATGAGGATAACAATGTTTTTAAGTTGGAAGAAAAAGTTGATATTACTGTTTTCAGATTGAATTAATAGTGGCTTTTATGTTTGCATGTGTGGTAAAATTTGGTGTAATTTCTGCAGAGCAGTTGGTTAAGGTTTACTAACTTCAAATGTGAAAGATATGAAGGTACAGAGTATGTGTCTGAACTTTGACTGAATATGTCATGAGAAAGCTGCAGAGAACAATAATGTTTATTATGAAAAGCTTAAAAGACAAAGCTTAATGTGTGCAGTTGATGTATTGAACCAGCAAGAGAGAGAGATGTGAAAAAGAAGCCTTTACTGGTTCCCTCTATTGTGAGCTCCCTCTGTAAGCTAAAAGAAAATGTATAAAAACAACCCCTGAAGTTACAGTAAAATAAAACAAAATTAACTGTACACCTGAGAAATCTAGCTAAAGTTAGAAAAGCTCTAGAGAGTCTAAATGAATATGACACTTAAAACCTCTTTAGTGGAGACGAATGTGGCTTGAAACACAATACAAAATAACAAAGCCAACTTGATCTTGCCACATTACTAAGAACTCTACACATTCAACTGTAAGAACATGGAAGTCCTGGGTCATTAAACCTAGGGTGATTACTGTATTTTCCTAATTAATTAATCACTTGACTCATTAATCTCTTACATTATATTAACTGATTATCCTAACAAGACTTGTATTGTTGCAATAGGTGAAAATAATAATGATGTGTGTTAATTAAACTTATTGCTGTTAAAAAAAGTTCCAATATATGTACCTTCACAGAAACATTATTAGCCTAATGAACTAAAGTTGATTTATTGGATCAATGACCAATCAGTGAATTTGAGTCTCATGTGCACCAAAGTAAAGGAAGGTTGAATTGCTCACTTTAGTGACTCTCTACATCCAAACAGAATCGAAAGAAATTAGGGAAAAAAAATGTATTAGCTAAGGGAGTAGCAAAAACATGTTACTCTTCTGTACCATGAATGTTAGATTTACAGTTTATGAAATTTTACTGTATTTTATATAGGTAATGCCTCAGCTTTTGAATTATCTGAACATGGATGAGCTTGAAGACAGTGTGGATTGGGGTACTCTGGTAGTATACACGTGCAGTGTTAGCTGTGAAGAAGGTCCAGTGTATCATCCTGAGTTTCTATGGAAACAAGACTTTTCAAACTATGAGTAACTGCATAACTATTTTCTAAAATAGAAAATGTTTGAAATTGGAATGTGCTAATTACAGACCACTCTGCCATTTATGCACTGTTTTCACTTATGGTAATAAATAATGCACTGCTAAATGTTAACCAGATAGAAGTCTTTTAATTGCACTTTCAGATAACTTGTACTGACTCATGCAAGTGTAAATTATGTAATAAAGTCTGTAAAGAAACAGTTAACAGGGTAAGGATATGACTTTAAGTGAGTGTTGACTGCAACCATCAAGATAAAAGTTACAATATGGTGTTGCAGGGACAAACCTGAAAAGATGAATCATTTGTGTAAAGATGCATGTAGAAGTGGATACCATGTGATGCAGCCACCAGAATGATTAAATGTTTGTTTTTCACTATTAACATTTGGGCTATATATATCTAATAATTACAATATTTTGATTAAGACACTTGGGCAGTCTGATTATTAGTGTGTCATTCTTTGTAGTTGAATGTACTTGGTTCATGTCCCATTTGTGAAAAACAGTTATTTGTAGGTTGTGGATTCCAGAAGACTGACTTCATGGTGAGTGCTGTTTATTACTTGCTTTCTTTTATCTTGTTTTAGTCATAGAATTGATAGCCCTAATTCTGACTTCCTATATCACTTGGAAGAACCTAGCTCGCAATCTCTTTAAGTCCAACACTTGAACTGACTGAATTCTCTTAGCCATCACTTAGACCTGATTGGTAACACTTATAATTCGGGTACATGGATCAGCCTAGTTGTGTCTTTGTTGAGTTGAAGGAGAAATATATTTTTGTGTTGTGATTTGGACATGAACTGTAGGAAAGGTATATTTTGTTTCTTGGTTTAAGTGCAAACTGTAGGAAAGATTTTTTTTTCCTTGATTTACATATTAATTTTAGGAATGGTAAATTATTTTGTCTTGGATTAAATATTAATTACAGGATGGTGTATTTTGTGCTTTGGTTTAAATCTTAACTGGAGGAAACGTACATCTTGTGCCTTGCTTTGAACATGACATAGGGGAAGATAGATTTTGTGTTTAGGTTTGGTGACAAAATAGAGGAATATAGTTTTTTTTTTTTATTTGAATACAAATTAGAGGAAAGTACATATTGTGTCTTGATTTGAATATATTGCAGAACTAGTATATTTTATGCTTAGATTTGATACATAGTCTGGTACAATTTTGTAAATTGATTAAAATAGATAACAATAATAAAATAATACTGTATTTTACAATAAAGCTAACTTTGGTAGCTGATGTGGGGCAGTAGTGTGAAAAAAGTAGAAACACCATCATCATCTATCAAGGTAAGGAAAAACATTGCAAGTACAGGTTACCACTTAAATTTAGTTCAGTGAGTTTGAAATATAGGTGAAGGTGTAAGTACAACATAAAGACCTTCAATACACAGTTAATATTTGTTTAGCACTTGTAGAGAGCACTAATTTTACCATTATACTCTAATTGAGGTATTTCAGGAAACCTCTGCATACAAAATGGTATGTTTTAATGAGTATTATGTCATTCTGCCTGTGTAACAATGTGTATGCCACTTTTGAGCAACTGAGAGAGCTACAATAGGAGAAATTCCTACTATATGTCAACATTTTCCTTGTGTTTGGTCAAACCATAGTCACTACTACTGAAAACGACAGCAGATAAGTAATACAGATTTTAAATTGAAAACTAGAGGCGTGTGTGCTTAATTGTGTGTCTATGGAATTAATTTTTCATGAAAGGAGTAGCATCTTCATGCCTGAAGTAATTGCAGTAGTCAGGGGTTCATAAAAAGCAAGAGTTCACAGTTTCCTAGGTTTCTTGCATTTATTACCAATAATTTGTGGTTAATTTCTGCAATAATGCTGTAACATTGTCTACTGTTATATTAAAATAGTTTTATAGGTTTAGGTGGATTGCAGGGTGAAGCAAGACCACCAAAGATAGAGAAATAAGGTGTTTAGATATGTAATTATTGGTAATAGTATGAACAGTTATGATTGAAGGAAGGATTGCTGTAATTATACTATAAACCACCAAGTCTTGGGGTTCAGTCTGTGCTGTATAGTGAGCAGTTCCTAGAACTCTTAGGCAGGATATACTTCAGACTTTGCACAGTGTGAGAACCAGGAACCCTAGGTTGTTACAAAGACGTGTTAACAAACAAAAGCAATTTTTGGTTATGCTCACACTGAAACATTGAATAATGTGTAATGTGCTGCTTGTGTTGTAAAAGTACAGAAAATGGCCATTATTCCCTTCAAACTTTGCTTTTGTGACGTGGATAATAAAATTTAGAAATTAACCTATTTTCTATGTAAAAACAGGCAAATATGTACATTTTTATTTATAAAACAACATATGAATCATGATTTACATATATTTATACTAAAGTTATACAAAAGTGTTTAGAAGTGAGTAGTTTTTCGAGATTTGTGACTGTAATGTGAATCACTTTTACATATCAGCCTCCAAATATAGTCTCCCATTATGTTTTCGTTATATGCTTCCAGGTCAGAAAAGCAAAGTTTGAAGAGAAAAATAGGCCTTTTCCATTTACTTTAGGCATAAGCAATTTGGAAATAACACTTTCTCCTCAGGAACAAGAACAAGTAAAAATGTTGTTACATAGTGTTATTGGTAAAGCTGCAGATTGTTCTTTAACAACCTGCTTATGATTTCCACATAAAATTATAAAGAGACTATGGTTAAGAATAAGAGTTAGACTAGAGAAACTTCTATTCTATTTTAGTTCTCGGTTACTGTTAGTGATAACACTAAAATACTTTACCTAATTATATACTTCTATTAATATTAGTAATATTATAATAAACAGTCTTAGCCTACATTGAGTCACAAACTTCAGTAATACTGTTAATAGTATTAGTATTACATTCTAAATCACAGTAACATAATGTGATGATAAAATATAGTGATGGTAATACAGTTTTAAGTTACTTCCCTAAAAATTAAACCACCTCGACTAAACGTAAACAGTGCTACTTTTATTGTCTCTTTTCTCAAATTCTAAAATAATTCTTTATACAAAATTGCTAATTATCTGCAAACACACCTTCATCACCCAAAGTGACGTAAACCCATATAAAGTAAAAATGTATTGTCAAAATGGCTGATATGGATATTAAAACTTTAATTAAAATAAAGTACAAAACAACGTTTTGATCTTCTTAGGTCATCATCAGGTTGACCAAGAGAGTTGCAATCTTTTTCAACCTGGAGATGACCTAAGAAAGTCAAAACATTGTTTTGTACTTTATTTTAATTAAAATTTTAATATCCATATCAGCCGTCATAAGTATACACTTTGACCATTATGTCTGTTTTCACACATGTTTGGGTCTGGCATGGCCTGGTGGGTTAAAGCATTCGACTCGTAATCTTAGGGTCGTGGGTTCGAATCCCCGTCGCATCAAACATGCTCGCCTTTTCAGCCGTAGGGGCGTTATAAGTTATGGTCAATCCCACTGTTCGTTGGTAAAAGAGTAGCCCAAGAGTTGGCGGTGGGTGGTGATGACTAGCTACCTTTCCTCTGGTCTTACACCGCTAAATTACGGACGGCTAGTGCAGATAACCCTCGAGTAGCTTTGCGCGAAATTCAAAAAACAAAACACACGTGTTTTATGCATCCGGGGTGCACTGGCTTCCGGGAAACATGAAATCGAAGGCGTGATTCAGCAGACTAACCCAGAAATTGTAATATTGGGTGGGACCTTGCTGTGCAAGGCCAGTGGATTTGAAGTATCGTGCTGCATAGCCGTCGGAAGAGACAGATTGGATAGGCGGGATAAAACCGGGGGAATGTTGCTGCTATTTGGGGCGAATCTGTCGGTTGCTGAAATTCAGGTTAGCAGTAGCAACGAGGGTGTAACTACCGATATCCTGTTAAATAAACGTTCTGTTGTCACAGTAGCAGGAATTTGATTAACAGCATATTTTCCCACAATCAAAATTCCATTTTAATTGGAGATTTAAACAGTAAACATATCAACCTTGGATGCAATTCAAGAAATGAAAATGAAAGACTTTTCCTCCAATTCATAGATGAACACAACACAGCCTTCCTGAATGACGACACGCCTACGCATATACGTATGCCTCTAATACCAGTGACATACTAGACGTATGCCTAAGCTCGTATAACATGAGCCAAAACCTAGTTAAATTTCATGTGGGAAAAGATGTAGACAGTGATCATTTACCTATATGGTGCGTCTTCGGTCCCATCCCCCATTAAAATACAAAATATTGAAAAGAAAAAATTGGTTACAAAAAAGCAAATTGGAAGGAATACCAAAAAGAATTAGAGCTTTGGTTACCAAACATATTAATGAAAACACCTAAAAATAAAATAGATATTAATAATCAGTGTCAAATAATCACGGAGTGCCTTCAAACCGCAGCAAATAAAGCTTGTTTGTTTTTTGTTTGTTTTTGGAATTTCGCACAAAGCTACTCGAGGGCTATCTGTGCTAGCCGTCCCTAATTTAGCAGTGTAAGACTAGAGGGAAGGCAGCTAGTCATCACCACCCACCGCCAACTCTTGGGCTACTCTTTTACCAACGAATAGTGGGATTGACCGTCACATTATACACCCCCACGGCTGGGAGGGCGAGCATGTTCACCGCGACGCGGGCGCGAACCCGCGACCCTCGAATTACGAGTCGCACGCCTTACGCGCTTGGCCATGCCAGGCCGCAAATAAAGCAATACCAAAACAACAACATAAAACTATAAATAATATAGGGAAACCACACAAACAACTAATAACATTAATCAAGCATAGACGTCAATTAAAAAGACAATACGTGGAGACAAGAAATAGAGAATTAAAAACACAAATAAGAAACATGGGATCCGAAACAATTTTGGACACACCTAAAAAGATTTACAAATGGAGACATAGTAACAAGGAAATACCCACCACTAGAAAATGATACTACTACAGCATATACAAATAAAGAAAAAGCCGAAACATTCAAACAACAACTTCAAAACACGTTTAAAACACACAACGACCCAGACATGAACGCATACTTTTATAACAAAGTATACAACTCTATAACTAATAAAAGTGAACCATTTGAACTACTTTTTCTAGTCAACTTAAATAACTATCATCAACTACACAAACACAATGCTAACAAACACATTTTCCGCAAAAGAACTCATAGAAGCAATAACAAAAAATAAATTTCCAGGAGAAGATGATATACAAGTCATCCTTTTTTAAAAAGGCACTCCGAAATTATTTGAACATCTCACAGCAATTTTTAATCTATCATTATACTCTGGTTATATCCCGGTTTCTTGGAAGCATACAAATGTATTGATGTTCCATAAAGAAGGAAAGCCAGCCAATAACCCACGGATCAATCAGCCTGGCCATCTGTGTAGGCAAAATTCTTAAGAGAATTATCAATAACGGACTCCCCACATTCCTGGAGATAACACCAAATTTACCAGAAGAATAAAATGGTTTCAGAAAATTCAGATAAACTACAGACCATTTAGTCAGATTAACCGAAGCAGTTGTTGATAGTTTTAATAAACGAGAATGCACTGTCGCTTGCTTTCTCAATTTTGAAAAGGCATTCGACACTGTATGGCATAAGGGTCTCTGGTTCCGAATGTAAGAAATGGAACTACGGTGGGAAACTGTTCGCTGGCTATCTAACTTTTTGGAAAACAGAATATGTAGAGTTAATGTTGAAAGGACCTTCTCAGAGTGTTCTACTCCAGAGCTGGTGTCCCTCAAGGAGGGGTGGTTAGTCCTATCCTATTCATCATGTACGTGAATAATGTACCTCTAAAGATTCAAATAATGGATACTCCTCACAGTTCGCAGACGATGCGACAGTCTGGAAAAGTACACCAGCAATAGCAACCACAATTAAATAGAATAAGTGAATATTGTCCAAAATATAGAATCAAAATAAACAACTAAAACACAGCTAGTAGTATTCACAAAGCTAACAAAAAAAAATCACAACCACAGATCTATATGAATGGAGCACTCCTTCAGAGTGGGTAAATCACATAAATAATGTTAAAACAAATATTTGGCGAAGAACAAACTTTGCTAAGAGTCTGACTGGTAAAAATGGTAGTGCAACGGCAGACATCATCATAAAAATATATAAAACATACATTAGACCCGTCATTCACTATGCAGCCCCTGCATGGATAAATGTAAGCAAAAAACTACTTCAAACAATACAAAATACATTACTTACAACAGCTTATAAAGTACCCAGAACATAATCATCAGAGTTCATGCATATATACGCACACATCGACACAATAGCAGATAGATTCCTACATAGTATAATAAATTATTTTGACAAAAATTGGAGAAAAAACAAACTAGTAAGCGAATTAGACAGATACTGCATACATGATGAGGACAGTCCTAAACACCTTTCCCCAGTAAATATATATTTTCTAAATAAATAAAAAAAGGCCACTCATAAACAAAACTCCAAATTAGTTTCGGGGTTAGCTAATAAACTTTGAAAGGGATTTGTGAATGTTTTATAGTTGATATTTATCTAATGATAGTGCAAATAATTATGGAACTATAAAGAGAAATGATTTATTTGCACCAAGTGTATATGTAGATGGTGCATTGACATTGCCCTGAAAGGGGCATGAGTAAGTGCGGGTTACTCTAGCCCTCGTGTACAATGTATAAATACACTTGACAGTTGCAAAAATAAATATAAAGGAAGAGGTCGACGAAATCTGATCCCCTGAGTATATAAACATCAATATTCAAGTACCTACGAGAGTAGCAAGAAGACACTAATCGTCCCAGACAGAAATGGAACAACTCATTTTCACTCATATGTCTAGGAACGACTTATCTATATCCTCCTGATTGTGCCCTAAGCTGGTTTGATGAGCCATAGTTTCTCTAATTCATACGTTTGTTTTCCTTAAAGCTTTACGAACCATGATTTCCTTTTCAGCAACTTTCGGGCACGGTCAGAGTAGATTATTCGGCGCCCTAATCGTGAAAGGGTATTTTCTCGGGGTACTCCCGTTTCCCCATACAGCAAATTCTGAGGCTTTTGGATTTACAGATCCCTATCCTTTTGTTGTTGTTTTTTAAGGTCAGTATTTAACCTCTTCTAGACCACCAACGGACCTTTGTCACCAGTCTGCAGTATAATCTTGTATACTTAAAATTATTTTGGTTTAGCTATTAATCACAAGTCCAGTAAAATTTAACTTCACGAGTAGGGCGAAGAGAAGGTCTCTTCTGATTGCCCTCGATTACTTCGTTTTTCTTTGTGAGGCGCAAAGTGTTAAATCAGAATACCTACTACGAACTTGACCTGTGAAAGAGAGCGAACGTGTTTGATGAGGACGTGTGTTTGTGTGTGTTTTTCTTATAGCAAACCCACACCGGGCCATCTGCTGAGCCCACCAAGGGAAATCGAACCCCTGATTTTAGCGATGTAAATCAGTAGACTTACCGCTGTACTAGCCGGGGTTTGATGAGGACGATTCTTATTTGTAGTATATCCGCAAATTATTTTTATTGCTTTTAATAAAAATATATATAATTTCGAAGTTAGTATACTTATAATTCTGACTAGTGTATTTTAAATAATAAAAATTTGTAATCTGTGTACTATCGGTTTTCACACAAAATCCTCATCGACGTCACAGCATTGATTCATGTGGTAACAGCAGGGCGGCCCGGCATGGCCAAGCGCGTTAAGGCGTGCGACTCGTAATCTGAGGGTCGCGGGTTCGCATCCCCGTCGTGCCAAACATGCTCGCCCTTTCAGCCGTGGGGGCCTTATAATGTTACGGTCAATCCCACTATTCGTTAATAAAAGAGTAGCCCAAGAGCTGGCGGTGGGCGGTGATGATTAGCTGAGTAGTCTTGCCCTGCTAAATTAGGGATGGCCAGTGAAGAAAGCCTTTGTGTAGCTTTGCGCGAAATTTAAAAACAGACAATATATTGTTTAAATACTCCTTTTTCTAGTCCGCTTTGTAAGTTGTTCTTTAAGCAAGTATTCTTGAAGCCATGTTTCAATATAGAATCTCTACATAAAATTTCTTAGCAATAAGCAGGATTATGGTAATTTTAAAATTCTTTATTTCATGCTAAAGAAGTTTATCTTACAAACCTGCAACTTATACAGATCATTTGCATTATATATACATTTTTAAAAGTAAAAAGTTAATTAATAAATATCACGATTCGCTTACAGAAATTAAAAAGAAGAAGAAAAAATTCGAAAGTATGCAAATATTTTACCTTAAAAGCCGAGAATGGTTTCATTCATCTAGCTCGTGGTTCAGCATTACCTTGTGAGTAGGGCGCTCGACTTACAATTTGCAGGTCGCGAATTTGATTCCCTATCCCATCAAACATGGTCGTGCGGGCATTATTAATTGACGATCAGTCCCATTATTTGTTGGTAAAAGAGTAGCCCAAGAGTTAGCGGTGTGTGGTGATGACTAGATGCTTTTTCTCTGGTCTTTCACTGCTAAATGAAGGGCAGCTCGTGCATATAGCCCTCGTCTAGCTTTGCGCGAAAATTAAACAAACAATGTAATTCGTACGCTAAAGAATAAATTGGTGTTATCAGAAAGTAAAATAGCTTCCATATGTATCACACTTCACACACCTTTTCTTTTGTCTTCTCCCATGATACAGATTTTATCACAGAGCTGTTCCTTAAAAACAATTTCAGACTTTTGTAATGAAGTATTACACATTTAAATTGAATTGTTCTCTGATAATAATATCCAAAATATTTATAGACAAAAATAGAATCGTGTAATTTCAAGCTGTGCAATACATAATTAAAATAAAAAAAACAAGCCGGAAATTTCACAGATGGATGTCAAATATTAAAGACTGTTCAGTGTGACTAACAGTACTAATTGATTTATTTTGTGTTTATAATTTATTGATGTCGAGGCTGTCGAACTGTGTGCAATCTATTGATATCGAGGCTATAGATATTTCCAGAATGTCTAAGGGATGACATATGAGTAATGACGACCAGATGAGTGGAAACACAGAAAAAAGTAAAATCATGTGAAAGACGAGACCGGTCAGAGAAAAATTAAATGTAAAGTTAATCATTGATATATTAAAGTGAGATTAAATTTGAAAAATATAAGGAGGGTAATTTGTCTCGTCAAAGGATGTTCTAATGTTATCGAACCAAGTGGAGTTTGACAAAAAAGACAGATGTTTTTGAAGTCCAGGATTTTACTGTAGTAACTCAGTGACAACGTAAGTGAACTATTCATGTACACTATAGCGATAAGAAATAGAGAAAAATAATTTGGCTTGTCAACTGTATTCTAAAGCAATTGAATTAGCCTAAGTGGACTTTTGACAAGAAGAGAACTGAATAGTGTTTAAGGTACAACCACAATCTCTGTAGTGTAAATAATTTTTGTACTTACATTTAACTGTAGTACTTCGAATATATCTATATTATTTAAAAACAAAACAAGTGGAGTGCGTGGTATTCGTTTATTATCTACTTTATCTCCAACAAGTCACAGACACCTACTATAGAATAATTTGCGAGACACATCTATCAAACTGCATTCACCAGTTCTAAACTTATTGAACCATCTTTGACACCTTCTCAGATTCAGAATGTCATTCCCATACACCTCTTGAATGCTTCGCGTAGCTTCAGTAGCACTTTTTCCTTCACTGAACTCGACTCGTAAAACGTTATGTGCCTTATGTGCTCCTCTGATACCTCCTTGATAAATGGGGCTTCTAAAATAAATTAAAAACAAGTAAAGGAAAGAAAAGGCTTACACTAAATACAATCAAGTCATCGTATATAACTTATACGACTTTGAGAATAACTTCATTTTGTCAAGAAATATGAATTTAAACTTATCCTATGCTAAAAATCGACATTACTTATGGTATGACCTGATACATTACTATATACTACTCTAAAATAAGTTTTTGACAATGGTTATTTGTGTTCTATAAGCTGCAGGTATCGAAACCTAATATTAGCGTTATACTCGTACACCCTCAGACTTCCCTATGAGCAATTGGGGGGGGGACGTTTCTGATAAACATTCGGGTAACACAGTCTACCAGAGCTGATATGTTACCCTTACCTCAGCTTCATTATATGATTTTTCAGGAATTAATTTTATGAAAATTTATTCCTTTCAGTTATTCCCGCAAGTGGCACAGCGATATGTCTCTGGACTCATACTACGTAAAACCTGATTTCGATACCCGTGATAAGCAGAGCACAGATAGCCCATTGTGTAACTTTGTGCTTAATTCCAAACAAACAAGTCTTTCAGTTGCGATTCAGAAATTACGGCGAATAAAATAGTTATGAGTTAAGTTATAAAAGCAATTAAATTCGCTTTTTTTTTATCCAGAAGCCTGTCATGACCAAGTGGTTAAGGAACTCGATTCGTAATCCGAGGGTCGCGGGTTCGAATTCACGTCACACCAAGCAGGCTCGCCCTTTTAGCCGTGGGGCGTTATAATATAAAAGTCAATCACACTATTTGTTGGTAAAAAAGTAGCTCAAGAGCTGGCGGTGGGTAGTGATGACTAGCTACCTTCCCTCTGGTCTTACACTGCTAAATCAGGAACGGCTGGACCAGCTAGCCTTTAAGTAGCTTTGCGCGAAATTCAAAATAAAATTCTTTATTCAGTTATTTTTGGAGTTTCTTCAGACACTGTTATAACAAGAAAAGTATGAAAACTCATCAGTAACTAACTGTTTATATAAATATAAAATTAATGTCTGTTGTATGCCAATTTAACTACTTCGCAAGATGGTGGATGGATCTTCACCAAAATTTAGGATGGAGGTTTACTGGATCCATGGAGAAATGAATATAGAGTTCAAGTTTTGGGTTTTAATGAACATTTTTGCGTTTTTTTACCAGTAATTCGCCCCTCTTGATGGATTTTTTCCAAACTTGGCATGAAGGTTTTTTGGAAAACCATGTATTTCCCATGCGGAAATACATGCATATTTGCAGTTTCGTATTTTACAGTTTTAATGGGCGTATTTTACAACTGCACATAAGGTTTGTTTGTTTTTTAATTTCTCACATTGCTACACGAGGGCTATCTGCGCTAGCCGTTCCTATTTTAGAAGTGTAAGACTTGAGGGAAGGCAGCTAGTCATCACCACCCACCGCCGACTTTTCGGCTACTCTTTTACCAACGAATAGTGGGACTGATCGTAACATTATAGCGCTCCCATGGCTGAAAGGGCGAGCATGTTTGGTGTGATGGCGATTCGAAAATACGACCCTCGAATTACGAGTTGAGCGTCTCAACTACCTGGCCATGCCGGGATGCATATAAGGAAACAACGTTTTTTTTTTGTGTTTTTTTTTTCAATCCTCTGCTGGGACAGCAGTAAGTTTGGTTTTGTTTGTTTGTTTTTTTGAATTTCGCACAAAGCTACTTGAGGGCTATCTATGCTAGCCATCCCTAATTTAGCAGTGTAAGACTAGATGGAAAGCAGCTAGTCATTACCATCCATTACAATATCTTGGGATATTCTTCTATCAATGAATAGTGGAATTGATGGTATAATTATTATACCCCCACGGCTGAAAGGGCAAGCATGTTTGATGTAATGGGACAGCGATAAGTCTACGGGTTTAAAATGCTAAAATCATGAGTCTGGTTCCTTTCGGTGAACACAGCAAATAGTCCGATGTGGCTTTGCTTTACGAAACACAAACAAACAAAACTTTTATTGTAATAAAAAACCTTCCATTAATCATTAATTTACATAACTTTCATAAGGATGGAAGTACTTAACTTAGTTAACAAATAGAAGTTAAATAAAAATATATCTATACATTAGAGACCCAAAATCCCCCCCAGTGGCTCAGCGGTATGTCTGCAGACTAAAACCGAGTTTCGATAGCTGCGGTGGGCAGAGGACAGATAGCCCATTGTGTTAGCTTTGTGCTTAATTCATAACAACAATGATACCAAAAAGTATCTTCTATATATGAATTTACATAACTTACATGAGGAGAAGTACTCAACTTAGTTAACAACTAGAGTATTAAATAAAAATATATCTATACATTTTGATACCAAATATTATATTCTATATATCTATTTTACGTACTAAAATGCATCAAGATTCAAATACCATTTGTAGTTTTTTGTTGTTGTTGTTTATTTTTGCAAATGTTACGGATATTGTTTTTAACATCTACAATTTCTGCTTGGAGAGTATACCGCCGTTGTTTTCCATTTTATGGTGTTTAGATTGGAATATACTAACCAGGCGTATTATTTAATAGAAATAGGCTTAACTTAGTTTTCGGTTAATATATAAATTATATTTAAAAATATTCGATGTTTGCCAAATTTTATAACATTTAAAATTCAGTATTTCGAACTGTACAAAAATTATAGCATCGTGAACTACGAAATAGTTTTAATAAAGAACATTGGACTGATGTATAATTTCGAAATTGGTGTCACTGTGCTGATAGTACTTTATTCCTTACTGAGTTAGGCTTAAGCGTTACTTGACCGTAGTTTTCAAATGCAAATTTCGTAGATGATAATTTCCACTGTGTTTAATATATTCCAGTATTATATTAAAACAGTATTACTGAGTTCTAAGTTATTGCGTAGCTAGTTGAAAGTTTTCTGCGTTTTTTTTTTTTTAATTTCATCGCTTCTGAAATGCACTAATAACAGTTCGATAATTAGAATTTATGTTATTCATTACTAATATTAGGTTTTAATCTGTATATTAGGCTTAACGAAATAGCATTAATAAAGCTATTTTGTGTTACTGTGGCCTACGCATTTTTCTTCGAAATTGTTTATGTTACAACGACGACAGTTAGGAATAAAGGCCAAGTAATGGCAAGGTAAGTTAGATTTTAATCATCGTATAGAATATCTCAGTGTAAGTTTATGTGTTTAATTAAAACTGCAACTTTTTACAATACAAACTAGACATCCTCTTCACTTTTAAGTAATTTTTTTTCAACATCCTTTCTGAATTTTTAGTTAATATGGTAAGATAATTATTACACTAGGGTTAGAGTTGTTTCAGGTGTTTACATTTTTGTTCCACACACACACACAAATATCAAAATGTACATAGAGTTCATGATTGTTGTAAAACGTGAAAAGCTCTCCAAACAATCCATGTTGAGCTGTTTTTTACGTGATTGCAGTTTAATTTAAAGAAATAATATACTGCTGTTGCTGCTGATCTTACCTTTTTCATACTGCTGTGCCAGTGAAAATGTGAATGTAACTTTTTTAGTTCTTTGAAAGTAAAGTAAGACTCAATTTGTACAAGTTTTGAAAGTTTTATGGATTGATTGGTCATGAGTTTCACTTTTTCAAAAGTATACTTAAATGTTTCCAGCAGACTGGAATAAACTGAAATAAATGGCCTTCAGTATGAAGGAGGAGTATGAAAAATAACAAATTGGGGTGATGTTACATTACTGAGGTTTTAATTCCCACTTTTTTATTGGTGCCAATAGCTGCTTCAAAAATACAAGTTTTTGATGGTTGCTGCCATACAGTTCCCTTCATTGCAGTCAGCATTTTCAAAAACTAAAGGTTAGTGGTAGATAGTGCTCACATTTTCTTCCCTCTAGTCATCAGTTCTAAATGATGATACAACAAAAGTCAAGTGAGCAAGTCTGATGGCAGTATTTCAATTATTTGGATAATTGAAAAGATTAAAAGTAGTTATAATCAGAAACGGAAACTCAAATTTTGATTAGATGATTTTTTAAACAGTTGATATAATCAGAATTCGAATTAAGTAATTGCTGGAATAATATAAAACAATGAGAATTGGAAGCTAATTCCAATTATTCAGTTTAATTTTAATTAGTTAATTTGCTGGTTTATGTGATACTAATGAATATAATTGCTGCTCATTTGTAATTGGTTGATTTTTAAATCCTTTCACTACCGGCTCAGTATAATATACACAAGTTCATTTGAGATCTGTGTATTTGGCCCAGGGCATGATCTGGGGAGGCCGATAGACCTTCTTACAATAAAGAAAAAATACTTGGTCAAAAACAGAAGGGCTCCTTGGCACATTCTGCTCCACATAAATAAAAATAGTTTGTTTATGCCAGCAATCTTGTGTATTTCTTTTAAGTGTGTTCAACTTTTACAGAATATAGGTGGGAAGCTTAACTGATTTCCTGTGAACAGTAGTTGGTGTCACGTAAATTTATCGAATAATCAAAATTATGATCTAATTGACTAATCAAAATTTGAATTTTTTTTATTTTCATGAAAACAAGCAACTAATCAGAATAGGGTTTTTTAGTTTTTACTAGTTTCATTCATATCAAGTATCCAAGGAACTGAACTGTTACCATCAAACTTGTTCACCCTGTTTGATGGGGTAATTATATGCCACTGTCATTAATTATGAACTATTTGCTAGAGGGAAATCGAGTTGCATATCGAGTTGACAGCAAACTCTCTTTGTACAAGCCATGGTTTGAGTAACACTGTACTAATTGAGCAAGAGAGCTATCTCTTAATCATACAGTAAATACCACTAATCTTTTCAACTCTAATAAAGAATGATTTGGATAATTTGGTAAGTTTACCCTTAGTAAAAAGTCACAGGTTAAGTCATCACATTTCTTGACTTCAAAATTTTATTATTAATTTGTGTCAATAAGTTTGGAATCAAATTGTAGGTTATAATTCAAACTTTGACATACATGAGTTAATTTCATAATTTGAAAGTAAATATAAAATAAACACATCTAAATGTGGATTTTAATGGGTCATATGCTAGGTTGAATGCAACATTGTTTAAAATTAGATGATTGTGATGTCAAAATACTGTAGTTTTGTACAAATTAGGAAATCAAATGACTAATATTGACAAGATGGAATGTAAAATATCTTTATTTTGCTGAGATATGGCTTATGTACTGAATCAAATATAGTGGTCCTGTTGAACTCCATTTTTTTGAAATGGTCCCTTATGTATTTTTAATGCAGTATATGACGTGAATAAGCAATCAATAGCTTAGAGTGTACCTTTTCAGCCATTTTAATCTGTGAAAAGGCCACCACATTCTTTCAAACTAAGATTTTGGAAAGGTAGGTTATGCCTTTATTATGCTCGAAGTTTTATATTTTTCATAATTTTAGTACATCTCAATTACTGAACTTACTAAATTATAGTGGAATTCTATGGTATCAGTGTAGTTTTTTAATTTTTTCAATTTTATATAGAAAACCTTAAAAAATTGTGTTATATTCTCCATGTGTAAAATTTTAAAAGACGTAACAACTTCTGTCCATTAGCAATCAAGTTCAAAGGCTATAGCGAGAAGAAATAATTGTTTGCTTTACTTCTTGATTTATTGTATATTTTAAGAAAAAGAAGTTTAATATTTGTATAATAATTGAAATGTGAGTATATATTACAAAATACTAGTTCACTAAAATACAGTTAAGATAGGAAAAACTAAAGGTCCGTTTTATGTCATTGAATGTCGAACATGAGTGCGCATACACTACATCAATGCAAGTTGCATAATGTTAGCTATGCGTGACTGGAAGGTTAATGTATTAATATATATATATATATATGGCATTATGAGACTTAAGTTACTTAGACTGAACATTTGTATTTTCATGTTATATGTAATCATTCTAGTATGAAAACAGCATTTTTTATACTTCCAAATTCTTAATCATGGTTACAAGATAGGTTAAGTGACAAACCCAACATAATAAGGTATAGAAAATAAAATATGAAGTCTTACTGGAAAGATATGTTTGAAATGTATTTAAGATGTTTCAGAAATTATGCAAATAATATTTGAGATTTTTAGAATGAAGAATAGTTATTTATTTACTTATAATATGAAATCACTTTCCACACAGACTAGTAATAAAACAGACTTTTACTTCCAGAAACAAATCTTTAGCAAAAGTATTTCATTGAAAAAAAATTGATTTTGTTGTCTACAGAGTACTTGTGATGGTTACCAAAAGCCTACCACATTTTGTGAAAATACACATGCTGTATCAGTAGTTATTGTGCAAATACTTAATGTGCAAATGTGTAGATGAACTACAGGGTGTTTGGAAAGTTACTGTGCACTTATACATGTATATGATTACAAAGCTGCACAGCAACTTTCCGAACACCCTGTAGTTCATCTACACATTTGCACATTAAGTATTTGCACAATAACTTCTGATACAGCATGTGTATTTTCACAAAATGTGGTAGGCTTTTAGTAACCATCACAAGTACTCTTTAGACAGCAAAATCAATTTTTTCCCTGTACTTTACACTTTACAAAACTTTCCCTGTACACTAACACATAATAAAACCAAAAATTAAACCTAAACTTTTTAAGGAAACCTCCAATTCCCCTCTTAAATGCTTGGACCAAATGGTCCCTTGTTGTTGTTCCAGTTTCTGAAAGTTAACTTTGTGAAACTAGAAGGTGAATATGGTTTCTTTGTGGTTCAAAATTCCAAAATCTTGTAGTGGTGGTATGTGCATCTGCCCATTATTCATGGATTAATGAATAATTATACCACCTTTTAATTTTTTTCAAGGTTGTCATTGTCCTAACCATTTTAAGTTTATATGTGAATTTTTAATGAGTTTAATTTAATTTCTTTGCTGCTTTTCCTTTTTTTAGCTCATCTGTTAGTTCATGCATGGGGAAGAGTCTATTTTCACCAGATTTGCACCAGCAAAAGCAACAGAATGACTCTGTGACAAAAATGCTTGGTGTTACATCTCCAATAAACACTGCAAGTCCCAAACCAGTTGACATTCAACGAACAAAAGAACTTGAAGAATGCTTAAAACAGTATGGACTTTATGAGACAGATGAAGAACTAACCCACAGGTTATCAGTATTTTTATTTACTCCAGCATAGTTTGTGTTAGATTTTTCCTATCTGAAGGTGAGAAACATAACTTTTGATCAAAAGTAAGCTTACTATGTATTATTATTGTGATGAAATCATGCTATTTACATAGATCACAAGTTAAAATTATCTTTGTAAATGAATAGCCTCAGGCAATGTACTGTTTTTGCTGAAATTAATAGAATGCATTGTTTCATTAATGATACTCTTACTGTCAGGGATATTTTTATGAATAATCCCAATAATGTCTTACAAAGTTTGGCTAGCCTAAGAGATATAGGTTATTATTAAATCTGTATACTATACTTATAATGCAAAAATACTGCTTGCAATAAAAATATGTAATACACAGAAAAGAAAATTAATGAAAAAAAATATTAAATATTCTAACCAGTGCTTAATGAAAGTAACACCAAGAAAGAAAGGGATGAGGTCATGGTCAAAGCTAATTCTATATGTAATATAACAAACCTGGTTAACTTGTTGAATATAAAATACTGTAAATGTTTTTCCATTTATATAGTGTCAAAATGTCTGAAGAAAGCTAGCTTCTAACACAAGCTGCTTAATCAGACAAACTCTGTTATAAATAAAACATAATTTTGATACAAAATCATAAAGTTTGAAACTTTCTATGGTTTATTTTATTCCTCACGTTCAACACTAGTTCTAACTCACCCACCACTTTGGTTTTAGAAGCAAAAGTACAATTTACAATGCACATTCTGAAGCAAGACTCATAATGAAGTATTTACAAAATAATAGCAACTAATCTGAGTTTTAGACTCTCTCTGTAATTTACTTTAAGCAAGACTTTTCACAGGATATTAACAGTAAATCAGTGACTAAAACTCCAAATTGTTGTATTGGAAACAAACATTACATCTGTGACTATAGTTCTAGATTATGGTCTTGAAGATTAAGTAGCGAGTTATTCAGGATACAAGTAAATTACTTCAGCATTATGGCTTTAGGTTGTTGTCATATAGATTAAGGAAAGAGTTAAAGTACATCACTGACTGTAGCTGTAGCTTGTTCTAACTATATGACAGCTGGGCAAGTCAGTAACCAGGATATAAAAGCAGTTCATTGGTGTTTATAGCTGTAATTATATTGTAATATAGATTAAAAATGGTATGTCGAAGATAAAAAGAGTATATTTTTAACTTTGTCCTATAGATAAAGCAGGTTATTATGTAGGACATAAGCATGGCATATATTATTGATTTTAACCAGGTTTTTGAATTGTTGCTTCTAATGTGAAAATAATTCATGTCAAAAATACACCAGTTCATATGGATAACTCTTTTTATATATTTTTTTCTCCTATAAATAGTGGCATAATGAAGGTACAAGCCCAACGATTTGATGATTTTGGATAAAGATTTATTTTCTGCTGTGTATTAAATACTAATAATTCAAAATGAGATTAGAAATTTTGTAGATTTTAAAATATTTTATATAAATAGATCAAATTCCTGAAGTGGAAACTGTGTGTATGGAAATTGTATCCTTGTTACAGTTGGATGTTAAACACTTTGAATCTTGTTTTTTTAGAATGGAAGTACTAGGGAAAATCAACAAGCTTGTGAAAGACTGGATTAAAGAAGTGAGCATAAGAAAGGTAAACATTTTGTAAAGCCTCTTTTATGCATACCACAAAGAGGAGACATGCCATTGCATGTGATTCAGTGAAATTTCAGTGGTAAGAATTATAATTAATACAATGCTTTCCTAAAACACTCCAAGGTAAAGATAGAGACAAGGAATTAGGTCGTGTATATTTCTGGATCTTTTGAAGAAATAATAATGCTTTTGTTTCAATGCAATTAGGGAATTTCAGATTTCTATTGAGCAGTATTATACCAAGTAATTTAATGCTGTATTACTTACAGCAGAAGCAGTGTTTATTCAATTTATCTAGAACTTTTGAGTTTTTTCATACTAAGGAGATAAGCTTAGTATATTATGAAAGTTGAAGGCAAACTCTAACATACTGTATTAGAGAGAATTATGGAAATGCACAGGTAATTTGTGTACAGGAGTTACAGACAAAGAATAATTGCAAGTAAGTGATCATTGTATGATTAGTAGAGTATGCTCTTAAAGAAAATGCAAAAGTAAAGTAAATAAGTTGTACAGTACTTTAAAATTTTGTATTTGGTTTAAACAGAACAATACATATGGTTTCTATACTATCATGAGTTCAGTGGTCTGTGATTTTGAAGTATTATTCAAGTAAATTAATTCTTACACTCTAGTTGTGTTGTTTGGTTACCATTTGACCTTTATAGTCATAACATTATTCATATCAGGGCTTTATGGAGACCAAATTATCATTGCAATAGTTTCATGATCTTTTTCATTCTTTGTTTTTTTCACGACATTTGCTACGTGCATTGGATCATTGTTGGAAGATGAATCCCTGCCTAACAGATGTTATTTGTGAGGGAATGAAATGATGGGCAGGGTTGTTAAATATAAAAAAAATGCTAGAAAAAATTGCATCTACTTCTAAATATATACTTGCCCCATTCTCATCTCACAAAATACAAAAAAAAAGTAGAATGTAATTTTTAAAATTTTGTTTTTACTTTTTTAAATGTATATGCATATGAAGAGCTTAGATTCATAATACCATACAAACAGTTTTGTCACTTTGAGAAAAGCCAAAAAGCAGTTTTCATGAAAAATGTTTTTAAATCTCAAATGCACTCTTTACTCAAACTTCTTCCATATGGGCTCACCCACTCAGTGTGGGTTGTGAAGACAATGCTCCACGATTGACCACTTAATTTGTCTTGAAACATCAGTTAGAGAAGCCTTTTTGAAGCAACAACATCTTGTTTTTTTTAGAGAAAGCTTATGATACAACATGGAGATATGGCATCTTGCAAGACCTTCACTCATATGGATTGCATGGCAATTTGCCACTTTTTATTAAGCATTTTTTAATGAACTGCCAGTTCCAGGTCTGTGTGGGCTCAACACTTTCCTGTTTTTTCCCACAGGAACTTGGAGTCCCTGAAGGCTGTGTTTTGAATGTCACATTTTTCATTATAAAGATTAATGCCATCAGTGAACAACTACTCTGAACAGTTGCAAATGGTCTTTTCGTTGATGACATTCACATCTCACATCATTCATCAAACATGAAGTTTATTGAGCAGCAGCAACAAACTGCAATTCATTATATACTTAAGTGAACCACAGCAAATGGTTTACAACTTTCTCTCCCTGAAACTGTTTGTGTATATTTCTGCCACCAACGGGGTATTCATTGAGATCCAGAACTTTGTAGTGATGATGTTGTACTTGTTGTCCCTGAGGCAGAGTTATTAGGTCTTATATTTGACTGTAAATTAAACTATTTCCCATATCAAGCAACTTTGTGTAAAATGTATAAGAGCACTGAACATCCTCTGTGCCCTCTCTTCCACCTCTTGGGGAGCAGATCGATACTCCATACTTAAAATTTATTGTGTCCTTATCCAATCCACACTTGACTATGGGTCTATGCTTTATGGTTTTGTCAGAACCACAGCACTGTAAATGCTGGATCCTATCCACCATCGGGGCTTCAGCTTTGCACTGGAGCTCTTCATACTTCTCCAGGCCAAAGTGTTATGTGGAGTCCTCTGTATGTTTGCCATTTGCAACTGTATCTTATGTATTCTTCCAAACTTTGCTCTTTACCACAGCATCCTACTTGGGGTTGTGTTTTCCATCCTCAGTGGGCCACACTTTTCTATAATAGAAAATCTGCCATTATTCTATTTAGCCATTGTATTCGGGCCCAGTCAGAAAAATTGTATACATCTTTGAATAGCAGAACAGTATCAACAGATTGGCCTCTTCTACCTTATCTAATTACTAACCCCAACTGTGACTTATCTTTGAGTCATCTGAGGAAGGCTGGTACTCCCAATTGGAAATATTGCTCTTTATTTGCTGAACATCTTTCAAACAATTCATCCATTCCCATATAAGCAGATGGTTCAAAATCAGGTGACTCTGTAGGATTTGCCATGGTTTGTTACAGTTTGGTTGTAGCACACAGAATCCTCTCTACAGTTTTTGTGTTCACTGTCGAATTGTATACCATTTCTCTTGCTCTAAATCCTATTGAATCTATGCAATATACAATTAATTGTATGATCTATACTGATTCACTCAGTTGTCTATTGGTCCTGACATCATTCCTTTTTAGTTACCACCCTATTCTTATCAATATCCAAAACAAACTGTTCCGTCTCTATCTATCATCTATCTCTGTCCAGTTTGTTTGGATACCAGGTCATGTTGGTATTCATTGGGAATGAGCCAGCTGACAGAGCAGCAAAGTCCATCTGCTCTGGCTCTATTTCCACCATCCCAGTTCCATATATGGACTATGGTCCAGTTATCGAAACCTGACTGTACACCAGTTGGCAGTCAACTTGGAGTGAGCAACAAAATAATAAGTTTTTTCAAATCAAACCTTCTTTTGCTCTTTGTTTATCTTGTTTCTGTAAAGGTCGAAGGGAGGAAGATGTTTTGGCTAGGCTACACATTGGTCACAGTTTTTTAACTCACCACTTCCTTTTATCTGGTACTGATGCACCAGTGTGTGGTCTGTGTGGCACTCAGGTCACAATCATGCATATTTTATTATTATGCTGTCGTTACAACCAAGAACGACAATGCTATTTTAAACACATTTTTAAGGTAGGTTTGCCCTTGACGTTAGCCAGTGTCATAATTGATACTGGCTGTCTCACTCATGTTTTTACATTTTTAAGAGCCATTGGTTCTTTTTAACTTAATTTAAGGTTTTTATTGGACTATACACTGTTTTAGCATAATTTCTTTTACACATTTTAATTTTATTTTGACTGGAACCCAGGACTGGAAAGTTTGAACTTAATACTTCAGTCTTCCTGGCAGGTCTTAATTTTACATATTTTACATATATTTACCTCAATTTCCATATACCATTGTAGTGAAGTACATCTTGTTTGGTACAGATAGCCTAGTAGTTTTGTGCCAATAAACATGAAATACCTACCTACCTATTTACCTTTATGTATGGTGGATTCTTTTGCCTTTGCAACTACTAAGTGATCATAACTATCAATACTGTAATTTTTAAGATATGTGTATCTTCACAAACTGTGGTAAGCTTTAAATAAATATTGCAAGTCTTTTGTGAACAAAAACTCTGATTTTTAATCTAAGTATTTTTTACTTAAGATTTGTGTGTGCATGTATTGGTTTGAATTGTTCACTGTTGTGAGTGCAAAGTAACTATCATGCTTACTCTCTCACTACAAGATGTGTCAATTTGACCAACTTTACAACCATTTTCTGATTTTATAGTTTCCATATTATAACACAGTGTGTGTATCTTCATAAAGTTAACAGGCTTAATAAACATGACAAATCTTTTGTATATTAAGACAGAATTTTTTTTAACGAGGCATTTTTACCAAGGATTTGTCTTTAAATATATACTGTTTTTTGTTTTTGTTTTTTACTCATCTGAGTGCAAAGTTATTTCCACATCAAGGTTAAAAATACTTTTTATTCAAAAATCTCAAATTTCAGTTGCATAATCTCTTGAAGCCTCTGAACTCTTTGAATACGTAATTAAATTTTGGATGGGTTCCTAAAAAGTGTCAATTATCCATTAACATATAAAATTTAGAATTTGACCTTTTTTACAACTTTTTCAGTTTAAAAATCTACTAGTTGTGCTTTTTGCTCAGTGATGTATGTACACGCAGTACCATGGTGGGAAATTCAAGGACGTGCGAACATCTTTTTGTTAACTTGAAGATGACTTCAGAAGGTTAAACATTGTTCTGTACTTTATTTTAATTAAAGTTAATACCTATACCAGTCATCTTGAGAAGAACATCATGATTGTTGCAATGTGAGGGAAAATTTTGTGATCCTTTTTGGATAAATTTTCTTGTCTCATGAAATGGTTGCAAGTGTCAAGTCAGATAAATCTGACTATATCCAAAGGATTAAGAAAAATCTTAAACTTTGTTCCAGCAAAATGTTTTATTTGTTATTTTCTGTCTTAACTGTATGGTGAATTTGCTATCAAATTACATAATACAAGAGCTACTTATGAAAAATTATTATAGTATTATTTATTTTAAATAATCTAACCTTCATTACCCTAATAAGTTTTCTATTTTTGTATTTTCTTAATTACTTCAATAATAGTAACGAATATATATATATATATATATATATATAAAACAAAAAATAAAGTACTTACGTGGGTTTTCTTTGTTTGCTGGTTATTGTTGTGGACACTTAACCCTATATTTTTATACTAATAGTAGCACTGCATTACGCAGTTTTTTATTAAATTAAATGGTGTACCAAAGAACACAGAATAATAATATGCATAAAATAGTCAACGTCCCATGACTGTTGCAAGCTTCCTGGCTTTCTATAACAATAGTAGTCAATAAAAAAAATTCATATAATCTTCGTGAAGTTTCCTGCAAAAATGAAGTTAGAACTGGAAGCAAAACTGATGGTTCTCTGTACAGACAACAATGTGATATAAGTCATTTGAAAGATGAAAACCTTGCCTTTGATTATAAATAATATAGCAATGAATGTCTGAGAGAACGATTTACAATGTCTGAAAGAATGGATGTGACAGGTGGACACAAGCTTTGTCTAGTTTTCTATTTTATTGCTTTGTAACTAAAGATTCAAGGCTGTGTAAAGTATGCTTTATCTTGACCAGTGACAATATTATAATGAGTAATGTATGTCAAATTTCATACTACTTGAAGTGGTGGTGAAAAAAGTTAAAGAGGATATGCCTGGAGAAAAAATGTCACAATTCTCATATTAGAGAAATTCATGATTTTTTAAAATATTGCCTTTTAAAAGTAAAAACGTAATATACATTGTAATAAAATATTGAATATTAGTAGTGTTTTCATGATAATAAAATAGTTTAATTAAATTTTGAATACAAGTCACTAAAACCTGATGACATGCAGGAAAAAGAGTTGCTTGTGGAAAAAAAGAGTTAAGAGTAAAAGTATTTTTATCTGAAAATTTTCAACTTTCATTTCCATAATTTTAAAACCTCATAAATAAAGCCAAACTTTTTCATATTTTTCAGTTAAATTTTGTTTTATATGTTATTTTTCTTGACCTCTAATTTTTACAGACTTGGGCAGTTAATTTCACAATCTTTATAACCATCATAAAAAAATAAGAAATATAACTTTTTTTTTAAAAATCTAGAATGTAGCAGATTGTGACAGAAAATGACATTTTCTTATTGCAAATAACTTAACGTTCATAACAGTATACATCTTTTTCTACACAGTTTTGTTTTATTACCTTTTGAACTGTGTCTCAGTAATAATTCTCTCATGCAAGTTGTAAATCACTTGGTGAATGTGTAACCCGTATTACTGTGTTTAGTGATGTATTGCATGAACCTCTCACAAACGTGGAGAATTTTTATTATTGATATTTAGCTTTACCTAATTTAAACTAATTAGTTACTCACTTTATTTAGATTTTTAATTATAAAAATATACACAAAAATAAATAATGAGTTTGACCTCTTGTTTCTCTTTTGTTGGTTGCTGAAGAAATTAAAGCCAGTATTTTTGTCATGATAGTTGTAGTAAATTAAATAATATTGATTTATTTAAACACTGTATCTAGTAATACAGAATAATGACATGTAAAAAGCAAGTAATGTCATATAATATAAATTAAGAATACCTTGTTTTTTTCCATGCGAGTCCAGACTTCTGGGACACCCTGTACATTTATTTCTGTGTGTATGCTAAGGGTCTCAAATTAAGATCAAGAAATGACAAGATGGTTATGTCAGTGGAGAGTAGTAGTTTTAAAACAATTTAATTTGTTGAAAAACATCAACATATTTCACATATGTAGTGATATACTGTAGCAAACCACTGCTCAATAATTATTTTTGAGTCCTGTTAAATACTATCAAGAACAAACAGTGAAATAGAAAACAGCTCATTGTTCCAACTTACCTTATAATTATATTAAAACTTTGAGTTTTTGGTACATTATTGGCAGCTTAGCTTATGAGTTTCACTGAAGCCAGAAAGGCTTAAACAATGTGGACTAATCCAAAAATTTTATGTAAAGTCAATAAGAAAAACAAAAATATCATTCAGGTGAAGAAATATATGTTGTAAACAAAAAAGATTCAATAATTAACATTAAAAGACAACAAGGACCATCTAGAATCTAGACTGTTCTGTTCATTAACTTAAACTAAACACTAAAAATCTCAAAGAAGCACTTGAAATTCAAATATTTATTAAGCTTTTTATTAGACTGTGTGAAACCAAACCAACTGCATTTACTTGGAACCCCTATGTTTATATACGTACTCTATTCTTACTGTTGTCATTAGATATGAAAAATAAAAAATTCAACACTGTCAATTTCCTTAATTGTCTTAAACACCTCACTCAGATTTCCTTTAATTTTGTTTGCAAGAGGAAGCAACTTCAGAGTTAATCTGCCTGAATATGTTAATCTTTCTATCTTAGGTAGAATTCTAGTAATCTTTTCCAGCATTTATTTAAAGGTAAAGAGGCCATGGATGAACATAGTACTCTAAATGTGGCTAATCAATAACCTATACAATGACATTATAACCTCTTTAGAATTTTATTCAGTATTTAAGCAGATGTAACCTAAAATCTTATTTGCCTTGCCACAAGCTATTGCACATTGCTTGGATGGCATAAGAGACTAATGAATAAAAATGCCAAGACATTTTTCTTCAATTACACTGTCAAGGTTATTTATATTAAAATTATTCTCATAATTACATGTACTACCTTGCATTTAAAATAATTAAATTCACCCAACTTGCCAAATACTACAAGTCCTTTTGTAAAGCAGTAGTGTTCCTCTCAAAAAAATAGAGGTACTCCACTTGAGATATGATGAGCAAATTCAATTTATAACAGCCCTCTGCTCTCTTCATATAACCAATTTTTCATTAAATGATCCAGCCTGCCCTCTACACCTAGAGAGAGAACATTTTAACAAGGCTTTGATGTAGCATTTTTAAATGCTTTTGAAAATTAAGATATGCTAAATCCACACTTGTACCCTTGTTTACATAAGTATTAACTTCAAAGGAATCCCTGGCATGGCAAGGTGGGTTAAAGTGTTCGACTTGTAATCTAAGGGTCAGGGGTTAAAATTACACATTTTTACAATTACAATCCCTATCGCATCAAACATGCTTGCCCTTTCAACCTCGTGCTACTTTGAATTCATCAGCGGGAGTTATTGTTGGGAGGGATTTGAAGAACATCCCTGAGTCAGAGATTCTTGCTGGTTTCTCCACCCAAGGAGTTTCTGCAATATCCGACCAATATCTTCATTTTGATATTTACATCACCTTGTCCACTGGCCACCATAAAGGCAGGTTGTCTTAATTCCAGGGTACAGCCATACGTTCCAAACACACTCCAATGTTTCCAGTGTCAGCAGTTCAGTCACTCAAAGACGTCATGTTGTTGTTCCTTGACGTGTGCTTGTTGTGGTGGCAAGGACCATGACACCTGTGAGTGTGAAATGGACCCTCATTGCATCAATTGCAATGGCTCTCACCAGTCCTACTTTCATTTTCCTGAAATGGAAGAAAAAGAGGTGCAGCATTTGAAAATGATTCAAAACATACTTATTTTGAGGCTTGGAAGTTGCTGTCCACCACTTCATCTTGGTTCTATGCTGCTGCACTTTGTTCCTTTAGTATAGTGGGAGTGCAGGCAGATCTCTCTGTGGCTCCAAAAGAATTGTTCTAAAAAACAAATGAAAAGTCTTTTGACCTCCATGGTTAAAAAAGTTGATGAATCAACTTCAACACCCATCTCTGTCAGTTACATTCATTCCAACAAATCCCAAGATCCACTTTCTTTGGTTTTGGGTACAGGCATTTTCTCAGATACATCTTCTTCTCCCACCCAAAGATGCAAAACAATCATTTGTTCACATCCTCATTTACTGGAATCCTCTTCCAACAGCAAAGACCTACCAAATTGACTAAGGGCAGGATCCATGGAGGTCGATATACATCCCTCGAATAAAGACAGTAAAGGAAAAAGACGTGGTCGTAAAGTGAAGGGTTCTCCACCAAATTCACCTACAACTGTCTAAACACAGTGGTGTTTCGAACACCACTGACTGAGATGCAGCCCACATTTGTATTAGTCCCTCACCATGTTTTACTATATATGTTGTATGTGAACTATGGTAATATTCTACTGTGAAGAGCATTCTTCTCTCATTTTTCTTATACCATTGTTTGAAGTTTGTCCATTTCAAGTTTTTTGGTTTGGTTATCTTTTGTTTTATAAGCAGTATTTTTTTAGAAGCTGCACATCTTTTGAGACTATTAACATGCAAAGTTGTTTCATATAATTTTGGAGATAATATTAACCCTTGTGCTTAATTACAGCCAGGTTATTGGCAAGACCTTTATGGAATTGTTATATAACACACAAAGAATATATCATAAGCTACTTAACATCATTTTGAAAGAGTTTGGGTTTTCTACCCATATATTTCTGCCATTGGCAGTACTAATTTCACCTGTTTACTTCACAGTTCTTTTACAGCTTATACTGAAATATGATTGAAATTTTGTCCTATTCTGCTGCACTGAGTATCTCTTCTGCCCAGCACCAGTCTCATACAAAAGACAATATGACTGTGTTTTTATTGGCATTACAGTGGTGTAACAATGTCTGATTGGTTAGATGATTACCATTCACAACATAAACTGTCAAAATACAAGTTTTATTCTGGTGTAAATTATTTTTATACAATGTTGGGAAAACAATCTGATTGTAATTGCAATAGATACCCATTTGCCAACTTCCATAATTATTTCCAGTACCGTATATTTTATCACATCACATCACAAATTTAAAGTTTACAGTGCTTTAGCACTTGAAATAGGGCATTCAAACTTTAACATGCTCATATAAAACTATGTATTCATACATTATGTCTGTATGTTTTCTACTTGCTAGAGATCAACTTTCAACAACATATTTGTTGTGGTTGATTATTTCAAGCAGTTATTTAATTAAATGTTTTTGAAAAGTATAATTAAATATATGAAGCACAATTTTTTAATGCCTTGTAAACTTTGTTTTTGGTACTTTGGAGGATAATTTAGGGTTATTTTTAAATATATGAACAGTATCTGTGTTTTAGTCTTGAGGGGAAAATGTGCAATATATATATATACAGGGATGCCAACCATTACGATTTGAGCATAATCATTACGATTTTGGTGTATACATTACGACTATACGCTCATACAGACAAATATTGCGATTTGTTGCAACGTCCAAATTATTATATATTATATAGGCTTATACAATGAAGTGATAAATTGTTTTCCCAGGGCTTGAAAAGGGTGAAAAGAAAATTTCTAGCGAGATAAAAATAAATTTTGATAATAAATAAAAGACATAGTCCAAGTGGCTACTTGCAATAATCATTTTTGTGCTTGAAATAATATAAAATATTTGTATCTCTGACGTCTACCAATAGTTTGAGTGCGGTGCTTCTCCATGCTGGGTTCGTAGGGGAATCCATAGTTACGTCATCAGTGCTTGTCAGCCAATCAGCACTCATGTAGGTGGGTATTTCTCATTTTCTAAGCGGCATAGAAACACCAGTGCGATCGTTCACAAGATGGAAAAAAAGAGGCATCGTTCACCAGATTGTCTTGTTTCTGGCAAATCTAAAAGGACTAAAACTATGAATCAAAAATTTAAGAAAGAGTATAGTGCAAAATATCTGGTCATTGCATCAAAAGTCAGTGACTGTCATGCATTTTGTACAGTTTGTCACATCAATTTTTCTGTGGCGCATGGTAGGATAAACGATTGTACCAGACATACAAAATCGGCATCTCACCAACAAAAGGCTGAGGTGAAGACAAAAACAATGCAGATAATGACATTTATGAGTAAGATTTCAGAATAGAAAAAGAATTTCAAAAGAATTTTTTAAAATTTATTTTTTAAATACACAAAACTCAGCCATTAATGAGCAATCTATAGCAGTAATAAATAATAATAGTTATAATAATAATATAATAATAAACAGCTTAGAGATATTGGTCAGACTTAGTAGTTACAAATTATAAAGGGCTCTGTGTACAATCATTACGCTCAGTCATTTGAAATAGTTGGCATCTCTGCATATATATCCTTCTTTATTAAAACAATTTTATGATACTGTAGCTAGATGTAAAATGTATATTTATTCTCCTGAAGAAGAATAGTCAGCAATTTGAAAGTTTTGAGTCTCATTTTGAAAATATTACAACTTTTGATTGATATAAAACTGTTTTTTATACAGTTACTGTTGAACAGTATCAGTATTGTATTACAAAAAAGGCTATCCATAGTAAAAATATGTTCATAGATTGTGTGTGATTCTAGGTAGGTTTTAATGAATATAATTTCAGTTTATAGTGCTATTTATTTTTAAGAAAGATTTATTAAAAAGAGATGGCTTATGGATGTGTGATGTTATTGTTATTCATGGCTATGAATGGTTTTGCAGAATTATGCAACAGATTTTACAGTAAAGAATGATTATTTAAATGGGTACAGTGCTTCAATTGCTAGTGCAATCATTTTTAAGTACATGGTTTTAGTGATAAAGATGTTTTTAAAATTTAAATTGACAATTACTGGTATAACAAATATGCATTGCTAAATCCTTATACTTGAAAAGTATTACACTAGTGAACAAAACATTGTATCTGTTTAAAATGATGTATTTTTACTTACAGTAAAAGTTGTAAGTTTGAAAAAATGCTTATAAACTCAATAAAACTTCATTTTGCAGAATATGCCATCAAATGTAGCAGAAAATGTTGGTGGAAAAATTTTCACATTTGGATCATATCGCCTTGGTGTTCATACGAAAGGTAAGAAAACTTTTACAGAGTGCTTGTTACCATTATGAATTGGCCAAATGTGTTTTGTGATGATGTATGACAAAGTTATGCTCTGTATATGTTAGAATAACAACATGCAGTCACTAGTTTTGCCTGACCTTTAAAAAAATGTCAGGTTAAAGTTTGTAAAAAAATAAAACGACACACCTCTTTTTATCAGCAAGCACACTCAAAAAATCAATAAGAATGATGCAACATAAATATGTTAATAACAGACAAATTGACAAAGGAGTTTTTATATGTATATTAGAAACAGTTATTCAGGATCATAATAATTGTAGGTTGTAGGAGTCTAAGGCCCACTGACACAATCTGATGTGACCTATATGGGTAAAGTAGTTTTTTTCCCTGTAAACTGATGTCATCTGTACAGTTAATATAGGTGTTTCCTTCCTGTAAGCTGATGCAACATGTATAGTGAAGATAGTTTTTGTCTCTGTAACCTGATGTGACTTATACAGTTAACTGATCCTTAGAAGGTTTTGGTGTATAAACCTAAATGCCATCCACTTTTTTGTTACAAGGGTAGTTGCAATCCACGAGAACTTTCAAACCCATGATGTCTACTCTGCTTAAAGTTCCACAAAACAATGTTTATTTCATTGCATCAATTGGTTACTTGAACTGGTAGTCCATTGAACAATTTGGTACAATCATGCTGAAAGTTTGAAAACTTTGCGAGGATACAAGATATTCATAATGTCTAGAATTGCAAGGGCTTTTAATTTAACATTAGTATTTATCAAATGAAACAATAGTAAATCATAAAATGCAGAGATTAAAAACAAGATAGTTATAGTGCAACATAATAGCTATATTATGAAATGTAAATACATCTTTTATATGTATCTTACATATTGGGATTTTTCTTCTCTCTGTGGGTTTATTCCTTTGAAAACAAACTCTGTTTTGGAAAAAACCTGAGTATGTGTTAGTGCTTGTTCCTTGTGTTCTGTGAAATGATTTATAACAAGCAATTAGAAGAAAAAATGGTACTACCTGTGTGGCAAACCTTAGCAAAAACTTTTTTGTCAGTGGCGTGCTTATATTTTTCACATTGAAATTTTTATAATTCAGAATTGATTAAAAATTAGTTGGAGGCACTGCTCAAACTGAATGAATTTTTTAGGTGCTGACATAGATACCTTGTGTGTTGCACCTCGACATGTTGACAGGTCAGATTTCTTCACATCATTTGTTGAGTTACTGAAAGAACAACCTGAAGTGAAGGACCTTAGGGTAGGTATCACAAGTATCTTAATTTTCTGTTGTCTTTCCTCATGATTGTAAATGCAGTGTTTATAGGGTTTAACAGTTAGATCATTAACAAGTTGGAAGTTATTAATTACTACGACAATGTGGATGTCACATTCACCATTTTTCTGTGTTTTTACCAATATATTTGTTGTTTTTTGCAAATCTCTAATATCGTTTATTGTTATTGACATCATTGATTTTTTATGAATTGGAGAAGAGTTCACTTAATTCACTGAAGCCAGAAATAATTTTTTTTTTTGTAGATCACTATATTGTAAAATGTGTTTGTATAATTAAGGCTAGGTGCATTTGATAAAGTAAATCTTTTATTAGATGCAGTTGACTAGAACTAGTGAAATATTTTCTTTTCATGGAGATTAGTCAACTGGTTATACAAACAAAACTATTAATGCAGTTAATGTAGATATTTGAATGTCAAAATTAATTATAACTTTAGAAAAGGTTCATAGTTAAAATGAAAAGGATGCATCTATATAGATAAAGTAATGGGAGGAGTTGGGATGACGTGTTTGACAAATAAGAGATTGAACAAAACCTGTTTGTATTGATACAAAATATAATGGTGATTTATTATCAAACTGTCTGTATAAAGTTGACAAGTTTTGAAGTGCTTAGAATAAAAGTCTTATGTGCTTTCACATTGAATTAACTACATTCTGTCCTGTCAATTTTTAAATTTAACTGGAGTAAGAATATGAATTTAAAAAATGTTATGTCTTTCTCAGGCAGTTGAAGAAGCCTATGTTCCAGTAATTAAAATGACATTTGATGGAATTGAGGTAAGTAAACAACTCAATCAGTAAAGTTTGATGTGTTATGTAAATTACTCATAATCAATAAAGTTTGATGGGATTAAGGTGAGTAAATAACTCATGAATAAAATGAAAGTTGATGGTATTGAAGTACATAAATTAGTTGCAAGTTTGATGAAATGTGTACATTACTGATTCTAAATGACCTTTGATGGTATAGGGGTATGCAAATTACTTGTAATCATAATAACGTTATGATATTGAAGTGTGTGAATCATATTTAACTAAAATTAAGTTTGGTGATACTAAAGTTTGTAAATCACTCATAACCAAAATTTGATTTGATGAAGGTACATATGTTATTTGTAATAAAAATGATTATTGATGGTACTCAGTTATGTAAATCACTTTCTACCAAGTTTGATATTCATTGCACTGTCTCATAAAGCTAATAACTATACCTAAACTGTATTGCTCTCTTAGTTTATTAGACTGTAGAAAATTGTAACTTAATATTTTTTATGATAAAACTTGTTTTTAACTTTAATTAATGTTCATGTTATAGAAGAAGAAAAAAAAACAGTTCAGCATAAGATAACCCACATATTCCAAGTTTGCTATTTAGTAACCTGTAAACTACAACAAAGCTGTATGAGTTCTTTTCATGTTTGTGATATTTTTTATGTATGTGTAGTGGTCATGATATATAAACATCCATAGAAATTCTGGTAGTAAAAATACCTGAATTCAGAAAATTTTCAGTAACTTCAACATATTTTACCAACCAAGCTCGAAATCATGTTCATTTGGTTTTTTTATGTAGTACAAAAAAGTTTAGCTTTGCCAGAAGTGCCTTATGATCACTGTAGCTAACAAGAGTTATTTTCACTATCTCCAATAATGCTGTGATTTCTTTCAAAAATTGTATGTCTTAACATCATTCAGAGAAGAATTGTATGAAGCAAACATTTTCTTATTTAGTGAACTTTCATCTGGATTATTTAGGACCTAACATTTCATTTACAGGTATAATAGAAGCCAGATGCCTAGGATTTTCTAATAATTAAATTATGCCACAATTTTCTGGTGTTTCGCTACTTCCCTCATTCAACCCTATCCACCTGGATATTTTTTTATCTGCATGACACAAAGTTTTAGTGTCTTACATTTAAAATTTTATTAAACTACTTTTTGTTTATGTTATACCAATTAGAATAACATAAAATCTTAGCTAATAATCCATATTTTAATAGTATACAAATTTTAAGTTTTTAATTCTACAAGACAATAATAATAAAACTGTTTCATGGGGCATGCATTGAGCTGCTTTTACTAGTTGCAGTAGCTTGTTGGTAATGTAATTTAATACCATAACATAAGCTTTTTGGTCCAAAGGGCAAGAAAACAATAAAATTCATTTATAAGTAGAGGTAAACTATTATGGACTTGGAGCTAATTAGAATAAACAGATGTGGTCTTATATTACAATGTGAAGTCATCGTAAAAAGAAAAAAAAGTAATTTAGAATTATTATTATTTGGTTTGGTGTTTACAAGGTTTGTCAGGAGGTTTTAGGAATTACAAAAAGGAAGCTTGAGATTTTTAAGATAAGGAAAAGTATTTTTATCTTTAACATAAAAATTAATTTGCATATGGACTATTCAAAACAAATACTCAATACATTCATGGACAAATGTTTTATTTTATTAAAATACTTTACCAAAATTATGATTTTTTTGTATGTTAAAGACTTGTAATATTAAGTTAAATGATGCCAACTTTTGTGAAGATATATACACTACATTTAAAGCTAGAAGTATTAAATCTAGAAAGAGGTCGTGTGGTTGGTTGTAAAAACTGATTCCATTTTGAGAGAATTAAAACCAAATCTTTTTCTCATAATAAAAATTTTAACTGTCTTTATCTTTAGTTTCATTTTTATTGTTTCTTAGAGCTATATGCTTGAATTTATATTAAAACATTATCCTGTGTGATTAAGTTTATAAAGAATCTGAATGTTATATTATTTTATTATTTGCACAAACTTGTCAGGGTGTACCAATCCTGGAACAAACAAAACGTTTATGAAAACTTAAATATCATCAGGTACACTTGTAAAAAGTACAAGATTCCTGGCTGGAAACAGTTAAGAAGGGGCTACCATAATTCTGGTGTGATATTTAAAAATATTTAACAGTTGTATTAGAATGACTTGATATTTTAATGAAGTACATACTACACTGAAATTGAGCTCCCATGTAAAGTAGGGAACAAATATATGTTTTAATAAAATTGGTAAGGAAGATTTATAAAATCTTGATTAACGTGGTAAGATTAACAGTATAATGAGCTTTAACAAATTTTTAGATGCTATTTTTGTTGCAAATATTAACTCTTTCCATGCAGGTATCCTTGTCTACACGTCATGAAGTTTTACAGAGATTCATAACTTAATTATATTACTTTATCATCATGATATTTGAGTAGACTTGGTCTCAAAACATATCTAATAATTCATATTTTAATATCCTAGAAATTTAAGTTATTAATTTCATGAGAAAATACTTTGAAAGATCTTCAATTTCCCATTGTATGAAAACTGATATTTGATCTTTATGTCTTCCTCTTTAATTTATTTGTGTAGAAGTATAGAATTTAATGTGAATTACCTATTACAATATAGTTATTACTCATGTAAAGCATACATTTATAGCCTTCAATCTTCTTTGGTTTCAGAGCCATAAACTAAAATATTTATAACCAGTAGAAAACCAGAGTTTTAGTCTGTGAAATAATTTTTACATTTTTTATGTATAAAGAATTGTTCGCTTTGCTTCGAGATTTTATTCCTATTGGAATCACATTAATAAGCTTAGCTGAATTTTTAAACGCTCTCATTACATTGTTGGAAAGCCAGAAAAACTGTGATAGTTGTAGGTCACATCTGCTTTTTATGTGTTTTTCTTCTGTATTTGTTGATGCATTATCTATTTCAATACACAATTATTTTATGAAGTAATACCATAAGTTTAAAAAAGATTCATCAAGAATCTACAGAAAAAGAAAAAAACATCCATGAAAGTAATGTTTTTTTTTTTATTGAAACGTGAAAATTGCAAACTTTTTAAGTTAAATTAGTTAAAGGAAAAGGAAAAAATATTATTTTTCAAGTAAAATACTTGTGAGTAGCCTGTGCCTTACATAATATGATAGGATCACATGGGCTTTTACAACTTGTATGGCAGGATTACTATTTGGATACTGTTCAAAGGGCAATAAAACATAATTAAGTATAAAGAGTTGTATATTGTTATGAATTTTAAGCTTTTTAGGACAAATGCAGAAAGGATAATTTAGATTTATTTATATTTTTTATGGCAGTTAGGAGGTCGTTCAAAATGACATTCTATATATGGTTGATATAATAGATAAAATACTTACAAAAGAAACTTTTGAAATTTATTTTAGAAGTTTTAGAGGTTATAAATAAAATTTTACAATTTTCAGATGTAGAAAAGTATTTTTAATTTCAACATGAATATCACTTTGCACTTGAAACAGTCAACAATTTAACTCTATGTATCCATAGAGAAATTTTAGTGAAACTACTTCATTAAAAATTTATTTGTGTGTGTGTGTGTCTCTACAAAAGATTTAATTTAATGCCTATTGAAAGCTTGCAAAATTTTATGAAGATAGACAAAACATATTAGAAGTTTTAGCATGGAAACTAATGGTCTGTTTGTGTTCATGAACTTGGCTGAATTGACAGATCCCATACTTAGAGAGTTGAGTTTGTACTGTTTTTCACTACAGTTGGACATGCTGTTTGCACGATTGGCACTGAAGGATATTCCAGAAGATCAAAATCTACGAGATGTGAATCTTTTAAAGAATCTGGATCCTCGATGTGTCAGAAGTCTTAATGGTAAGACTTTGCTCTCAATGGAAACATGAAAAGAAAAATTATATTTGTATAATGAATATTCAGATTTTTTTTCACAAAATGACTAATCAGTAAAAAGGATTACAAGAATTATAATGAACAGAAGTAATCTGTTCAAAAGGAATGTGGATAAACATTTCAAACCTTTTATCCTCAGAATGCATTGACTAGTAGCATCCAGTTACCTTTCTCTAGTACACATAAGTCAGGTTCCCGAGTTACTGCAAACAAATTAATTTCAAGAATGTGGTTGGTTTGAGTAGGGAAGCTGGTCATTTTGACATTAAAAAATTTTCATTTTGGAGAAAAATTAAAGAATGCTGATTCTTACAACTCTGTTTATCATATGTATTTCTGAAATTGTAAATAATTTAAGAAATAATTTATACAATCAGAACTAGTTCACACTTATTGCAGCTCACATTGTAGGTGGTTAAAGGTACAAATATAGGAGGGTGGTTAAAGGCACTGTTACTAGAAGTTTGTTAAAGATAACAAAACTGAGGTGGTTAAAAGTGCTGATTCTGGTACTGATATGGTCTATTTCAGGTTGCAGAGTAACTGATGAGATTCTTAGCCTTGTTCCAAGTATTGAAGGTTTTAGACTTGCCTTAAGAGCTATAAAGCTGTGGGCTAAACGTAAGTAGGTGAACTTGGTTATTTTTTCTGTTTTAACTGTACTATTAAGTTCTCTTTATTTTGTTTGTTTGTATGTATATTTCTTAATGATTTTTTTACAGAAAGTAAAATGTTTCAGATAATAGTAAACCCAGCTTTGATGAAAGATAGTATTGAATTGTTTCTGGTATGCTGTCATTTTAATAGTTACCATTTACACAGTTGTGAGTACATAATAAATAAGTTACAAATATAGCAGTGATTGATTATCTTACAGGAGTTCCATGCTTTAAATAGTGGAGGTTTTGTATCAATAGTGTGTAATTTATCAAAGTGCTTAAGTTTAAAATAATCTGTTTGTATGCATTTGTAGTTTTGATAAGACAAGCTTAACGTTCTTGCTGTTGAAAGGTCAGAGAGAAAATTTCAAAACCTTCTTCAAAATTTTATTAAGCTGCTAATAAACTTTCCATTAAATGTAGTTAATTTGTCAAAATTTAATTAACAAGTTTTAATTTGTTTAGGAAATATTTAAATCTGTGTACATGTATTGCAACATTTCTGAGCTCCAACTTCCCCATTTTCTGTTTTTTATCACATGTCTCTGATGTCCTGAGTTTGATATAAATTGCTCATTGTAGCATAGATATTAATAAAGCATATTCTTAAGTCTTATTTGTTTATCAAGTTACAGAGTAGAAAGTTAAATATGCTTGCTGTGCTCACTTGTCATGTATTCCCTTTCACAAATTGACAATAACTCTCCTTAATGTTTTCTATTACGGTATTTATTAAAAAAAAAAAAAGTTTTATTTTACCAAAAGTAGTAAATACTAAGTTTTTATGAATTGAGATTTTTAGTTATTTAACTGATATGATGTGATTACAAGAAACTAATCACATTACTTCATTCAGTAGAGTAACTTGAGTTACATCATTACTGTGTAATTTATAACTTTTTTATTGGACTTATGAACTGATGATAGTTCAAAGGGCAATAATAAAACAATAAAATTAAGTAGAAACATAAATTGTACAACCCTTAAGCTATTTGGGCCAAATAATTGTAGTTTTCTATTACAACCTGCATTCATTGTAGAAAGAAAATAAATGGTAATTAGATTTATCTTATTTTGTCAAGTCAAATTTGCTGAGTTTATTTGTATTTAGGGTACAGAAAATAACAGATAAAATATATTTTAACTGAGAAAAAATATTTAATATTCAGTTGGAATATTTTGGAGTTTATGCAAATGAAACTGAAAACTGTAAGTTAAAAACAAAATCTTAACATGAAATTCACCTTTTGCTCTGATTCAATATATTCACAGACAAATCTTTAATAAAAATGGTTGATTTAAAATGCTTCTTGAAAGCGTGCCAACAGAGAATATTAAAGGCTTTTAAACATTAGTCTGCTATGTGTAAATTAGCCCAATATACATTCAGTTATTAGAAGTAATGTCATCTTTAACAAGTAATATTTTCTCACATTAAGCAGTTCATTGACTTTGTTTCTTGCCAGGTCATGGGGTATATTCCAACGTCTTAGGGTACTTAGGTGGAGTATCTTGGGCCATGCTTGTGGCCAGGACATGTCAACTTTACCCAAATGCAGCAGCTGCTACACTGGTTAACAAGTTCTTTTTGGTATTTTCTCAGTGGTCAGTCTTTTGTTTCTTTTTGTATGTAAACAGTAGTAACTTAAAAATCACTAATAATTCAGTCTTAAGTTTCAACCTAACATTGTTTTTGTATACTCAAAGACTTGTTGAATCTAGATTAGTTTAAATAATGAAACTTTTGATGTTAATATACTTAGGACAATTTAAAGGTATCTGAAAAATTAACTTTGTATGATGTATGTGATTTTTTTTCATTTTTGTGAAAATTTAAAAAACTGCATTGCTAGTTGGATAATTATTTGAAAAGTGAAGCATCTGTGTATAGTGCCAGAGGTATTGAAGCATTGTTTGTTAATTGTTAATGTGTAATATTACATTATATTAACAATGAAATAGTTTTCATAATATTTTGTACTTGTAATGATTGGTTTCCAGTAAGAAAAGTGCATGATTGCATTTCAGTTACACACTATTTGTTATACACTTTTGGTGATGAGACCCCTTTTTTCAGTACCAAAATTTATCAGATTGATTGGATTATACAAATTCCTAATAGAAATGGGATTTTCTCATCAGTTATTCTAAAGACCTATAATTTAAAGACATATATTTGCCTAAGTTTAATGCACACCCAATTTTGAAAGGTTAGATTGAAGAAAATTTCTTTTTTTACACATCAGTTGTACAATTTTACTGAATGGTTTGTAAATACAGTAAACAACTATCCATTTATTAAACGTTTTTGGAAATCTATCATTGAAATATTTCAAAATTTATTGAAAAGTATATATGTGGTAATACACTAAGGTAATTGTTTATCTTTACATAAATCTTCATCATCGCTAGAATTGTCACTACCATCAAACTCATTGATTCATCAGATTTACTTCCTTTAACTATTGCTTCATCCTCTTCTGATTCCCACAACATGTTATCATCCATCCCATTTATTACATTGGACACGCAACATTCTTTCAAACCTTTAATTACGCTTTAAACATTTTTGGTGGTAGCTTCTAGTAAAATACCTCATAAAATTGAATGTACACGTATGCACAGTCAATTTTTCAGGAGGTGTTTGGAGGGAGAAAAGTATGCATTATATACGGGCAAATATGGTAAGAAGTGAGCTGATGAATCAAGATCTATTAATATTTAATAGTTGTGGTATATTATTATTTGAAAATATACATAGTCTGTGATCTTTAACTATTACTGTATGTAATAAAATTATTTTTATCTTTAGTTGGTGATAAATATTTTTAAACTTATATTATCATCATTAATTATTACAGTGAATTATTGAATTTGGTTAGATAAACTCTAGACATGATGACTCTGAAGTTTAAGATTTGTCATGATAAAATTCTGGAAAATTTTAAGTTTTAAATACAGAGTCATTGATGTGTAACTCAAGGATTTTCAGTTAAAACTTTTTTTTATTCATTTGTTTGGCTCTTTCATAACGTTTTTGTTAATAAAAGTTTGCAAGTGAAATAGGATTTCTCTTGCATTCAACAACAGAAGCATGTATTTGAGTTTTGTTTTTCCTTTCAGGCCTTGGCCAAAACCAGTGTTATTAAAGCAACCTGAAGAAAATAAATTGAGTTTTGTGGTTTGGGACCCTAGGGTATGTTTTAATTTCTTTTATTAATGTAATAATTATTACAAGTTTTAATTGTTTAACAATAAGTGCAGATTGGTTCACAAGGATACTGCACAGTGGGTCAGTGCATTTGATGAATTCTTAGAAACTGATTTTAGGTTTTAACTGTTTAGCCAGTATGCAGCATGTGATATTGTCTGGGTTGGTTCTTTAATGCCAATCCAACCTTGTTTATCACAGAACTTTGTTAGTGTTAGCAGCTGGTGTTGGAATTGGGGTATTATTTGTGAGCAATTGATCTTGAAATTTTTTTTCTTCTTTTCTCATCTGAATAGTTAAGAGTATGTGACTAATTTTAGTTTTAACCTTGAATTAACTGGTGGAGGAAACAAGATGTGGTTATTTCATTTTAACATCTGAGATAGACTGCTTATTTATGATACAAGATATTGGGTGGACTTCTCCAACCCTGTTTGCTGGCTCATTACTATAAGGTGTTTCCCTGTTTTCTTTTGCTCCAGTCTTTCCTTGTTCATGAACTCTCTTACCCTGTTGCTGTGTTTGACTGGAACCTTAGTGTCATCCTGCACACTCTTCCATATGCCCATTCCTGCAATTTGCAACTTCTGTCACTTTCTGTTCCAAAATATTTCACTTTCTTTTTTATGGCTGCTGTTGTTGACATCATTTTTCTGGTGACTCATCCCTTAGATTTTTGAATATTTTTTCTTGTGAAGAAATGTATTTTCATATCAAAGAAATAATTTTTTGCATATAAAATCAGTAACACACAGAGATTAGACAAAAAAATTACCTTACAAACAATAAACTAATGTGGATCAGTCATAAGCAGTCAAAACTAGTTGATGAAGCAAAGTGTCTGGGAGGTATATGAATAATTATCGTAGCATTTATAACTGTTCTTCAGTAAGTATATTGTTATTGAACATATAGAGAAAGTCTGCTCTCTGGAATGAACCTCAGGCTCAGTACCATTAAGGTCAAGGCATTTGGTTGATTGTGGTAGATTATTGAAGTAATATTCATTTTATAATGATTAAAGCAATATTTATTGGTACATTATTATTTTAGAACAACTCATTCTTGTAGAAATGATAATACATTATGGGTAGTATTTTGATGTGCAGCAGCCTACCTTTCAGAGAAGTTATAGGATTGAGTATTTGCAGACAACATGCTACCCACACCACAAAGAAAATATCTAGTGGTATTCACATTGAGTTCCTACTACATATAAACACTAAAGAAAAAGGGTGATTGATGATTCATCTGATCACATTGAAGCTCTCCATTATTCCTGTGTTGAAGCTTTATGGTCATTTTATCATTTCTTAGGCCACTACTCATCAGTGAATTAATTTTTGGCCGTGATATTTCATACTCTAAAGACCCTTATATTCACACTGAAATATTTTTTGTCATATTTTTATATAAACCTGTTTAGTAATTAGTTACCCCACTTGTGATTGAGAATTTGTGGGTGGCTTATCATATAACCATCACATAGGAACTTTCTAGAAATATATGAAGTCTCAGTTCAAGAGTTGTTAACCAGAAGTTTTCCAAGTCTTTGTGATTGGAGTTTTGTAGGTTTTTGAGATAAAGGTTTATCAACAATAAACTTAGTGGTTCTTGCTCATATATTGCTAACTAATAATGTTTAGAAATCTATGATTTTTTAAAAAAAGTACGTTTATTGGAAGAGGATCTCTACATTGCAAAAATGAATTGTTATCTGTGTATAATGGTGAAAAATGAATTGTTATCTGTGTATAATGGTGAAAAATGAATTCCATTCAAATGAAATATTACTGAATTCTTTCTGTCTCGCTCTCTCAGTCTTAGTTGTTAAACATTTTACCAAATGTGTTTAATATTTATGTATGTATAATTATTAATATATTTAGAGTTTACTTAATAAAGTAAATATTATCCATACTCTAGTAAATCATGTGAATCATAATAATGTGTATTATAAAAATTTTTAATTTTTCTCTCAATCATAAAATGAAGTTTAGTTTGTGTGCAGAATTTAGCTAAACAATAGATATTCAAGTGTTATATGAGAATATAACGGGTAATAGGTAGCTTTGGATGAGTGTTTCTAGAAAAAAGTGGTATTCCAGTTATTGAAGTATTTTGTTACAATGAACAGTTAAAAGCAATTAGACAGTACTATTAGGCCTATTATATTTTTAGCCCTACATTCTATATTTAGCACTTGAGATATTTTCAATAATTTGAAGAGTGTGTAATAATAGTATTTCAGCCACAGTATGTTTGCCATATTCTCTGTTATGACGTGAATGCTTTTTTTAAGTTGGCAAAACCTGATTAGAGGGTACTATGGAAGAGAGATGATGTTGAATAGCTAAGTTGTTACTCTGATATATATTTTTGAATATGTTTAATGTTAATTTTACCATTTGTAGTAATTTGGATTAAATAACAAATTAACAATATTAAGCTTTAGCAAAATTGCAAAATAAAAATAATACGGTTACATATTTAAATTATAGCTTAGGATGTGCAACAGTACTTTAAGGTTTAGGTGTAATATATCCTGCCAGTAAATTATAAAACAGACTAAAAGCAATTTTATTAAACAGATACAATCTAAAGATTAGTTAATTGTCTTTCTCTGTGTTAAGTATTATCTTATTTACTTGAGTTTAGTCTAGACCCATTTTATTAGTTTAACTTCAGTTAATATGTCATAAATCAGACTGAATACATTGTATTATTGCTTTTAAGTACAATAATATTGGTATCACTTAAACATCAAATTAAGACTAGTTATTTGTCACTTCTGTAAAATTAAAAGTGAACTTAATTACTTTAGTTTGAACATAAAGTAACAGTAAAAACTGTTGTATTTAGCACTAAACCATTAGGCTTTACAGTGTTGACAGTATTTACTGGTATTTATATTTAGCATTGAACATTTATTTCCAGGTTTCAAATACAATGGTAAGACTAGTGTCATAGTTAAGCATTTTCAGTTCATTAGATATGGTGGGTGCAATAAATAGGTTTTATTTGGTAACTTGAGACTTTTATGTGCTTTTAAGGAAGCTAATGCTAGTCATGAAGATATGAAATATGTATACAGAATTTGTAGGTTAAAGAATAAGTTGGAGGATATTTTAAATACAGAAGAGTAAACTGTGTGAATGGCAGCAGGATTTAAAGAGGAACTTAAGCTTTAGCATGCAAAGGATACATCATTAAGCAATTTGTGATGATGGGAAACCCACTTAAAGTAAAAATGTATCTCAGGATGGCTGGTATGGGTATTAAAACTTTTACCAGAATAAAACAGAGAATAATGTTTTGACCTCCTTGGATCATCTTTAGGTTAAGAAAGAAAGAGTTTGCACATCTATCTTTGTTTACCTGAAGATGATCCAAAAAGGTCAAAACATTATTCTCTGTTTTATTTTGGTAAGTTTTAATACCCATACAAGCTGTCCTGAGAAACAAAGGATACATCAGTTAACAATGTATTTCAGGAAGTTGGAAAAAGTACTACAAGGGCTAAAACTAATAGTAATGGATTTCATTGTAATGTGTCTTTTCTGTTTTGTTTGGTCCTTGGTTTTTGCAGATGAGGAACTACTGAAGGAAAGAAAAACAAAAGGGTCATGGAAGGATGTGGATGATAAAGTTAAGGAGGTTATGGTTACAGGTGATTATTTGACAAAGCGTGTGGATAGTATAGACTGTGAAGTAGGGAAAAATAATTAGGTAATGCTACCCAGGGGCATAGATGAAGGATGTAAGTGACAGAGCAAGAGATATAATAAAGAGGGCCAGCAATGATGTAGCTCTTGTGCATATAGAGGTTAATGATGTAGGGAAAGGTAGTTCAGAGGTACTAATAAATAAATATAATGGGTTGATAAAGGCATTTAAAGAAAAGGGCTATAATGTGCTTGTGTCAGGAATACTGCAGAGATTTAATTGTGGAGATGAAATTATGAGTTGGTTACTAGGGCTGAATGCTTGGCTTAGGTAAATATGTAAGGTTGAACAGATAGGTTGGTTGGACTTGTGGGATCAGTTCAATGGGAGAAGGGGACTCTTAGAATTGATGGTTTACATTTAAATAGGGTACAGTATGGCTTGTTTGCAAGATCTGTTAACTTAGCTGAAATGACTAGAACGTGGTGAGACCAGGATAAACTAAATGCAAAATAAATTAGATGTAGAGAAAAGATTAATGTAGGAAATGAGAATAGGCATAGTTCTAAAAATAGAACTAACAAAATGAAATGGTTGACCTTAGGGCACTGGTAGGAATGTAGGATTTTATCGTAATGGGAATAACTGAAACATGGTTAAATGACAGAAATTTCTTTGAAATGAAGGGTTATAGGCTAATATTAAACACACTTACTGCAATATATGACGTGAATGACCAGTCAACAGCTTAGAATGTGCTCAGAGTGGTTTTTTTCAGCCATTTTAATGTGTGGAAAGGTTACCACATTTATTTGATCCAAGATTTCAATTGTTGTGTCCTTAGTCTGCTGGAAGTTTCATATTTTGTAAATCTGAATCCATCTTAGTTACTAAGCTTACAAATTTATAGTGGAATTCTGTGGTATTAGTGTAGTTATTTATGATTTTTTGGTTATTCAACATATATTATATATACATATAAAACATAAAAAAATTGTTTAATATCCTTTACGTGCAAAATTTTAAAAGGCTGAGCAACCTGTGTTCAGCAAGAACCAAGTTCAAAAGTTCTGGCAAGAAAAGATAATTGTTTGCTTTACTTCTTGGTTTATTGTAATAATGATTAATATACATGTGTATAATGTATAATAATTGAAATGCAACTGTATATTACAAGATATGTGACCATTGAAAAACATTCAAAACAGAGAAGACTAAAGATCAGTTTCATATTACTTGATACATAACATGAGTGCACATCAAAGCAAGTTATCTAATATTAGCTAGGCATAACTGGAAGGTCAGTATAATAAAAAGTAATAAATACATATATGTAAATATAAGGCATTATGATATTTAAGTTACTTAGGTTAAACATTTGTATTTTCATGTTATAATATGTAGTCATTTTAGCATGAAAAAAGCATAATTTATATTTATTTCCTTTTTTATTTTGATGGTCATGAGGTTGGTCAAGTGACAGACCACACGTAGAGTATAGAAAATAACATAAAATATAAAATCTTACTGAGAACAAATGTTTGAAATGTATTTAGGATGTTTTAATGATTATGCAGATAATATTTGAGATTTTTTAGATGAAGAATAGTTTCTTTTTAATCATAACATAAAATCACTTTGCACTTAGACCTGTGAAACACAGACTATTTTTACAAAAAAATCTTTAGTAAAAATATTTCATTAAAAAATCTGATTTTTTTATTTACAAAATGCTTGTAATTTTTACGAAGATGTACAAAATTTTGTGAAGATATGTGTATTAAAAGCTTTAGCAAAAGAGCTAAGAAAAGCACAACAAATTTAAGAAATGTAAGTATGACAGGATATTTAATAGACAATAGAAAATCAAGAAAGTTGGTCAAACAGAATATTAGGACATCAAGAAGAATGTATGAAAAAAAGATTGGCTAAATATGTAAAAATTTACAGTAAGAATTTCTTTAAGTACATTAAGGGTAAACAAAATGTTAGGATGGGGGGTAGGACCATTGAGGTATGATAAAGGAAAGCTTCTATGTGATAATTGTGAAATTGCTGGAATATTAATTTTTGTTAATTTCTGCCCTTTTTAATTGTGAAGCTTTAGGCATTATTCCTCTTCTCAAACAGTTGTTAGATGGAGGCAGGATCTGACAACATGATTGCATTAATTCCGTGTTTGTTAAGAAAAAAATTCATTTGGATTTCTATTAAAAGGTATAAAAAAAAAGGACTGTTAGTCGGAATTTGTTACAAACTGTCAGATGATGATGAAGTGAGAAACTTTACAGTGAGATTGATATTTCAGTTTTAATGATGTCATAATTATTGTTAATTTTAATTTCAGGTATATATATTGTGAAACACAAGAGGGAGAAAGGTTTTCAGGAATTGTACAAGATGGGTATTTTGCCACCAATTATATATGCAAAAACGGCTCGTTTGGGTTGAGAAAATATTTCACGCAGAATAGCGAACAACGTTTCGACGTTTTTTTGTGAACCTGACGATGACCGAAGAAGGTCGAAACGTTGTTCGCTATTCTGCGTGAAATATTTTCTCAACCCAAACGAGCCGTTTTTGCATATATAATTGGTGGCAAAATACCCATCTACAAGTTGGTTTTCTCGACATCACTGATTTATCACCAATTGTTCAAGGAACCGACTAGAAACAATGCTGTTAGATTTATTGTTAACTTGTAATGTAGAAATTGTTGAGAGGGTGCAAGTGATCATTGCTTTATTAGATTTGATGTTTTGCTGCATATGAAGACTAGAAATAATATTTTGATTACAAATTTAAAAAATAAGCAAATTTTGAAGAGATGTAATAAGAATTATCTATTGTGAATTGGGCAGCTGAATTATTTGGAGACACTGATCATATGTGGAAAGTGTTTTAAGAATAAAGTTTTAAATATTCAAGATAAACATATTCTATATAGAAGGAATAGGGTAGCTGCAAGTAAAAGACCAGATTGGCTCAAAAAGGGTATAAGGGATAAAATTAAAGAAATGCACAACAAATTTAAGTAATTGACTGGTATGACAGGAGATTTAAAAGATTATATAAAATCAAAAAACAGAAAATTGTTACATAAAGAAGCTTTAGGTGTTATTCCTCATCTCAAACAGTTGTTAGATGCAAGCAGGGTCTGGTAATATAATTCCATTAATTCTATACTGTTAAGAAAAACTTGAGAAGTTCAAAAAATTATAAAGCTCCTGATTTCTCCAAGGGATTTAAAGGAGGTAAATGACTAGATATGTGAGCCACTTGCAACTATTTGTTGTAAGCACTTGAATAGTGAGCAGGTGCTAATTGGAAGTTAGCTGATGTCATTCCTCTTTTTAAAGGGGGTAATAAAAATTGTCCAGTAATTATCAGCCTAATTAGTCTTACATCAGTTGTGGGAAAAGTTTTGTAAAGTCTGATAAGATGTTTTGCAAATTCATTTAATGAAGTTTAAAATTTTATAGGATAGTCAATATGGCTTCACTACAGAAACATCTTGCCTTTCAAATCTTTTGATAATCTTTGAAAAGTTTCCTGCTTGTTTAGGTGAAGGTAAAAATGTAGATTTGATGTATATGGATTTTCAGAAAACATTTAAAAGGCTTGCAAAAACATATCTAAGGGTGAAGGATAAGTTAGCTAAATTGGATGGAAGAAAACAAAGGGTTGTTATAAATGGACTTCAGTTGAATTGAATTAATGTCACATGTAGGGTATCTTAGGGCTCAATTTTAGGACCTTTGTTTTTTTTATTTATGTCAATGATGCAGATGAAGGAAGAGTCAATGAATTACTTAAAATTATAGATGATATTCAGGGTTTTGAGTTTTGATAGCTGTGAAGAGGATGCTGCTTGTTTTAAAAAAGATTAAGTATTTAGTGAGTTGAGCATATAAATAACAAGTGGGTTTTAATTATAATAAACGCAAGGTAATTAATGTGGTTATTGTAAATTGAATTATAAATATAATATTGATGGGAATAGCCATAACTGTATCATGAAAGAAAGATATCTTGGTAAAATAGTTGATTAGTCTCTAAAGCCATTCAAGCAGTATGCTGTTGATAATGTTTAGGTAAATAGGATTTTAGGTTGCATCTTCTGGAGCATTGACTATAAGTTTAAAGGGTGTTATAATTAAATTTGTGTAGGTCATTGATTAGGCAACATTTGGAATATTGTGTTCAGTCTTGTGCTTCTTATGTTAGGAAGGACATTGAATTGTTGGAAAGGATTTGGAGGAAGGTTACTAAAATGGTGTTTGGGATGGAAGGTTTATCATGTGATTCCTTTGAAATTGTTACCTCTTGAAAAAAGAAGAGTAATATGATGAAAGTGTTTAAGGTAATTGGTAGTGTTGATACGTCAATTTTCATAGTTAACTGTGATAAGAGTAAGATTGGGGGACACAAGTACAAATTATGGCAAGGTAGGAGTCTTCTTCAGCTAAAACAGTTTTATTTGTCTAAAAGGGTAGTTGGTCTCTGGAATGGGTTGCTTTCAGTTGTTGTGGAAGCAGTAAATTTGCATGTGTTTAAGAGAAAGCTTGATAACTCTAAGAATGATAAGGATTTGCTTTAAGATTTTTAAACACTCTCTTCAAGGGCATTTTTTACTGTGCATGTTGCAATGTTTTCTTCATGTTATACCAAAATGGTAGCTAATAATCCATATTTGATTAGTATCTAAGTTGTAACTTCTTAATCACATAATGTAAATTTTAAAAAATCCTGAAATTCCAGAATGTGGCATTTTTTCTCTAGATATCCTCCTGTTCTCCAATTTATTCAGTGCCTTTCCAATAAGTATGAAATTTAATGTAAGTTACTTATAATGTTACAATAACTCAGGCAAAACATACTTTCCACAGCCTTCAATTGTGTTTGGTTACAGAGCCATCAAATAGAAAATCAGGCATATTTGGCCATCCCAGCCATTATATCCTTACTTTCAGAATTTGTCAATAATTCTCTCTTGTATGAAATTCTGTATTATTTATAAATAATAGAAAGCTGAGGTTTTCATCTATTAAATGGTGTAATAATTTACATTGTTTTCTGTACAGAGAATTGTCAGTTCCTCTTTTAGTACAAGCTTTGTCCCCACAGGAAACACATCAGCTAGCTTTAATGAATTTATAAACTGCTCTTGTTACATAATTAGAGAACCAGAAAAATTGTGATAGTTATGGGAAACTGTCTGCTTTTTGCATATTGTTATTTTAAGTTATTTTGTGCATCATTTAACTAAACAGAAATTTAGTGTATTAGTGTTATTAGTATAAAAAAATGGGTTTAAGTGTTATTGACAGTCAACAGCAAAAAAAAAGCCTCAGGTAAGCAATTTTTTCTTGTTTTTTATGTGTATTCTTTATGTATATTGTAAAAGTAACTAAAATGAAAAGTAAGAAGTAGGTCAGTTATGCATGCGTGCCATTTTTCTGCTGAAACGCGGGTTTCTGCAGTTTTCAAACAGCCAACAATCACCCACGAGATTCGTGTAAATTCGAGGAGAAAATATGAGCGATTTGGGGGCCAGGTAGGTGGTTTTTGAGGAGAAATCGTATTTTTTCAATGTTTATTGTAGAAAAAAAAAATCTGACCGCCATCTTGGAGGCAGGTCTCGTGGTCTGGTATCGTGTGCATACCAGACGATAAAATATTCTCTACGCTCCAAAGAAACAACAGCGATTGAAATGTTTAAAAGGAAAGATGTTCATTTTGATCCTGTAGACAAGAGAATGTGTAAAGACATTAGATCAGCAGCTTCAAAGTATACCTCAAAGCTGAGGGAGAATCAGAAGAAAAGGGCAGAAAGGCTTGAGGCCTATGGTTCTGTGAAATCTAGCCCAGCCACCTTGGCTAAAGAAAAAGTCCAGAAAGCTGCAGAGGCACAGAGAGCTGCCCATTCAGAGAAGGAGAGAAAGAAAGCTCGGAAGAGAGCATTGGAAACCCTTGTCTCGAAAAAGAGGAAAGTAGTCAAGATTGATTGAAGGAAATTAAGTGATTTGAAATTTGACTGTAATTTATGCAGCAAAGCAGAAGTTGATATCAGTGACTGAAAAACATTTTATTATTACCTGCAGCATACAGTGCCAGTGGTTTATTTTAAAGCATATCATTAATTTTATTTTGAAGCAATGTCAAAGCTTTCCTTGATTTGCTGTTTCAGTTTGTATTGTGAAAGAATGAAAAATATACTGATATTGAGGTACCAGTAATTTACTGACAAGATTGTATAGATGAACAAGTTTTACTGTAGGTAGTCATGTAGAGTAATTTTAAGTAATTTGAAATTTTAATGGAATACATGCAGCAGAGCAGTAGTTGTTGATGTCAGTGACTGTACAAAATTTAATTTCTGAGGCATATCACTGATATCAGTAGTTTAATATTGAACCATATCAGTAGTTGAATTTTTAAGCAATGTCATAGCTTTCCTTCATATGCTGTTTTAGTTTGTATTGTCAATTTGTGAAAGAATGGAAAATTCACTGACATTGAGGTACCAGTAGTATAATGACAAGATTGCATAGATGAACAATTTGAACTGTAGGTAGTCATGATTAGTCAAAAGAGTAATTTTATGTGATTTGAAAATTGTATGGAATATATGCAGCAGAGAAGTAGTTATTGGCAATGACTGTAAAACATTTAATTGGCAGCATACCAGTAGTTGATGATGATGATGTTATTGATGACAAAAAGGATAATAATGAAATGATTTGTATTTGAAATATTTACTGAGTTATTTTGGCTTTATTAACTCATATTACTAATATATTTTGATTCAGAAAAAAAATTAAACTGAATAAATAGCAAATAAACAATCTTAAATTTCATTTATTTAATTTTTATTTTATTTGTTAATTTTAGATATTTTGATATATCTTCTAAAAAATGAATGCAAATTAAAAGAATAAATCAATCTGCTAAAAACTGTAAATGAAAGTTATAGTTTTTATTAGTTTGATTTAGTCTTTTAATTTCCTTTTGTTATTTTATATGATATATATTGTGTACTTTTCCAACATTGCAATGTCAAAAAACATAAAAAATATGTCCCAGATTGCACCAAATCACACCAAATAGCATCCATTTTTTAAAAATTTCCCAGGAGGGGCATGCCCCCGAACCCCCTTAGTCAGGTGCGACTTTTCCTCTTTTTTTCATAAATGTCATTGGCATGCCTGGTTATGGTTAGATAAGATAAAATAAATAACAATAAAATAAGTTTTTTGTGCATGCATGTCCCACTATTGATGTACAACTTATAATGGTGTTAAAATTAATCAGGTTTCAAAGGACATTGAAACACTTAAATATAAGTATAAATAGACATGTGCTGTTGTGAGTTTAAAGTTATTTAGGATAACAAATGCAGTTTCTTGCTATAATTTTTAGAAAACAAAGTGTAATTTAAATTTCTTTTTTTGTGGATATGAGGTGGGTCAAATTGAAACACTTTGTATAGAGTTAGAGTAGAGAAAATAAAGTTTTACTGATTAAAAAATCCCTGAAATGTATTTAGGAGGTTTTAGAGATTACACAAATGAAATTTTTGAGAAGAATGAAAGTGTTTTTAAGCCTAACATAAAAATCACTTTGCACCCATACTTCTCAAAAATAAGACATATTCATCAACAAATCTCTAGTAAAAACCCTCTGCTAAAAATCTGGTTTTTTAGTTGTAAATGATATCTCATAGTTGGTGAAAGTCTGTCAAAAATGTAACAAAGTGATTACATGGTTGGTCAGTTTGACTGAGAGAGTTAATCCTTTTAGTTTAGTTTGAAGATGGGACAGCTGAGATGAATCAGTGGGTCCCTTTTTTACCCTAAACATTGCATTATAGTATATGTAGTGTTTTAGTGATTTTCAATAATTAGAAAAATATATAATAATAATAATAATAATAATATTCACCAGTTTATAAAAGGCATTAATATTGTAATAATTGTTGTTCTTTTTATAAATGGCTTATATAGAAAGTATTCCAACCACTAGTGTTTTTATTGCATGAACCTTGGATTGAGCTAACATCATTGGCAGTGGATATAGTAAACATAGTGTGGTTAGAATACTGTTATTATACACTAATTTAATTTTTGATACTCCTCAAGGAACTAGATATGAGATGGAGTGTTAAATATATAATAGGCATAATAATAATTTGTATTAACAAGTGAATTAATTATAATCATGCTTTTCCAACTTTCAAAAGGCATGCACACTACAAAAATATAATGAAATAAGAGTTTATGTGAAAAGTTTATATGGTGATCATAGTTTATCATTTCTATATTAATGAGAAAATGTTAATTTTGATTGTAGTTATCATTTGTATGCGAATGAGAAGTTTTATATTTTGTTCCTAAATTACTGCCTGTAAATTGGAAAGAAAGGCTTAATATTTTGCTATAGTTTGCCACATGAATGTAGACGAAGAAAGCTTTATATTTTGTTTGTAGATGACTACTACTATCTGATTGTAGATGAGCACCAGTATATGGGTAAGGAAAAGCTCTGTATCTTGATCATAGGTTATTGCCTGTATGTGGTGAGAAAGGTATTATATGGTTTTATCATAGTTTATCACCAATATATGAATGAGAAAGGCTAAATATTTTATTTGTATGAATGTTTGTAACCAGTTTCTCTTGTGCTTCATCCATCGATTTGTTTTTGATAGTTCAGGTGATTTTATTACCTTGCAGATTAATGTAGCTGATCGTTTTCACTTAATGCCTATCATCACCCCAGCATATCCACAGCAGAATTCTACTTTTAATGTTTCCATGTCAACAAGGGCAGTGATGCAGGAAGAGTTTAAGCAAGGTGTGTAAATGTTAGCTTTCAGATATTTTCATTATATTAATAAAGTTATGAACATATAGTTTTCCTATACAGATGTAAATAATTATAAATTGACATGAAGTATTATTGTACAGTAATTTTTAATTGCCAACATTTTGAAGAAATTTTAAACTTTAATTTAAATGTTTATTTTAGCCTTTTGACTATTGTATACTATTTTATATGCTGTTCTGCACACCACAAGGTTTTACTGAATAACTCAAATGTTCAGAGTTAAATAAACCACCTTACTGTCAATGTATTTATTATGAAATTAGTTTTTATGCTCTTTATAATTAAGTGTAAACTTTTAAAAATGCTTAAAACTTCAGTTTTGCTGTCATGTGATGCATGAGCATTCAGAAATCTTAACTATTGTTTCTATAACTTGAATAATGTTCAATCTGCAATGCACATGTGTCTAAACATGAGACTACACATATAAGGCTATTCACTCTCCACTTGTTTCAAATTCATTTGGGTCAGTTCAGAAAACAAAAAAGTATTGTCACTTGCAAACAGTATCCATGCTTATCCTGTATAGTAGAAATGAGAATTCTAGGTTGCATCTGCTTGATTGAAATATGTTTATAACAAATAAAAAGAGCCAATTTTAAACTACTGTCTCTCAATGATGGCTTTAAAACTGGTGCATGTTCTTTGCTAAAAAAAAGTTCATTCTTTAGCATTGTTGGAGGTTTGTACTTGCTAGCACTTCATTTTTTTTCCTCACATTGATACTAAGGAGTTAGACAAACATTTAAATTGCATCATAGTTTTACTTGTACATTTTATTTATATATTATTTATCTTTAAAAATTCATATTTAAAAAGTTTAATATTTTTTGTAATATAACCCAAGCTTTTTCATGGTCCACGAGGCTTATGAAATAGCAAACACAAATAAATACCAGCTTATGATACCATTATGTTGCACATAGGCATTCACTCATGTGTGTCAAGATGAATAATAAATGGTAAAGGACTGGAAAAGAATATATATAAAATATTTAAGGTAAACCACAAATGAAAAAGTAAAAACTTTAAATTATGCATATAATCCAAAGAAGCTATTTAACATTTTTCAACAAAAAATTGAAATTTTTAAATGTGTACACATTTCCATATTTTAATTTTAAATATTTCATTGTACTATACCTTAATAGCTATAGTTAGTGATATGGTAGAAGAAATAAATAAAATATAAAAATTTTATTCAAAGAAACTTCTGATGCTCATTTAGGAGGTTCTAAATATTATACAAGTGAACTATGAAAACTGTAATGTAAAAATAAAAGTATTTTTGTACTTAATATAAAAGTCACCTGGCATTTGAACTCAGTGTCTGAGTGCGAATAACTACAATACATAATGAAATTTTTATGGATATAGTAGAAAAAAAGCAAAATTAAATATTTTATTCTTCTGAAGCTTCATACTTTTCGGATATTTTTTGTCAAATTAAAAAAATATTATCCATTAGTTCAATTTTTGAACCAAGTATTATCAGAGTTATGTCACAAGGATGTAAAAAGGTTATAAAAAATTATTAAACAAGGACATTTTAAATAATATTTACTTTTGAATTTCAAGCTTTTCTTAGTTACTTTAGTTAGAGTTCCAAGGGTATCTGTATAAACCCTTTTTCTACTTCATTGTTACTTGCATGCTGAACTTTGCACATTATTGTTGGGTTATTGGTCATCAAGGTTACATTTTCATTTTTGTAAAACAATTTCAAAACTAATATTCAGTGCAGTACATCATGGTCTTATTCTTCCAACTATTGTGACAGAAATGATCAAGTGTAATTGTATTATTATTATAACCCACTTTAATGTAGAGTGAGGAATGTTGGTTTGTCCTGTTCATTCGTCAGTAGTGATGTTGTGGAGAGAGGGTATTTTAAGATAGGATGGATTTCTACCAAACTTATACAACTGGTACTATATCATTACATTGTGGATATTTAAACATAAGTGAAAGAATAATTGTTTTAGACACAGTTTGCACTTGCTTGGTATAATAAATTATTCTGAGTACATAGGATTCTGACTTTTTTTTTTGCATTTTGTATGTTTTTCTTTAGCTGGTATTCCTCATTTTTCTAGACACAAGTTTTTATTAGAGCCTGTCGACAAACAGTTCTTTGCTGAAAGACATTAGCCACTTAAATATTATTTTGTACATGTTTTATGACTTTCACATTCACTGCATACTGTTATTACCTTCAGATTTTATTTTTCAGTGCTACTGTTAAGGATTAATAATAGCATCTTTGTTTTAATTATTAAAGTAGAAAACATATTTAGAATTTTTTTGGATGGAAATTTTTTTGCATTACATCAATTTTCTGTGAAATTAACCTAGGAGAAAAAAAAGAAAAATTGAGCTACTCTTTATTAATGTTGTGATATTATAGTGGTTGTTAGAATGGCATCATATTTACCACTTAAGTTTTGAGCCAATTATCAATACAGTAAAGTTGAAAATATGATTTTTGTTTAAGCTCTTCTGTTCCAATTTAGTTTAACCCTTTCACAACAGGTCACTTGTCGTCAAAGGCCATATCATTGTGTTTGTTCACTTGCATTCAAGAATTTATTGAATTACTATATTTAAAATAAGTAAATTAGAAAATAAATTGTATATTATTATTCAAACATTAATATTATATTTAAGTAAATTTCTTTATTTAAGAGCAAATATTAAAAGACCACACCCAATTATAGATTTTGGTGAGTCATGTGGTATGTTGAATACAGCACTGTTTAAAATTAAATTTGTAATGTCAAAATACTAAGTCTATAGTTGTGTACAAATTAGGAACTCAAATTACTACGATTAACAAGCTAGAATATAAAATAACTTTCATTTTGCTGAGATATGACTTATGTACTGAATCAGACATAATTGCCCAATTCACTTCTTTCCATTTTTGAAAATGGTCCCTTACATACACTTATTGCAATATGTGAGATGTGAATAACCAGTCAACAGCTTAGAATGTTCTCAGAGTGGTTTTCTCAGCCATTTTAATGTGTCAAAAAGCTACCATGTTTTTTTGATCCAAGATTCAAATGAGGTAGATTGTGTCTTTAGTCTGCTCAAAGTTTCATATTTTTAAAAATCTAAATATATCTTAGTTAGTAAGCTTAATAAATTATAGTATCATTGTAGTTATTTGTGTTTTTTTTGGCTATTTAATTTAATACATAAAACCTTAAACTTTTTGTGAGATATATCCTCCTATGCAAAATTTTAAAAGGCTCAGCATCCTATGTCTAGTAGCAACTGAGTTCAAAGATCATAGTTAGAAAAGCTAATTGTTTGCTTTACTTCTTGATTTATTGTTCTATATTTTAAGAAAACTTTAATAATTCATTTCTAAATAGTAATACACTATGTAACAAATTTTTTTCTGGATAGTATATGTTATTTCTTAATTGCTTACGTTGTAAAAGTATAGAAAATGGCCATTATTTCCTTCAAACAATGCTTTTGTGATCTGGATAATGAAATTTAGAAACTAACTTATTTTCTATGTAAAAATGGGAAAATTTGCACATTTCATTCACATAAAGTCATTGAGGTCTCTTTAGTTGGGGTAGTATGGGTTTCTCTCACCAGCTGCACCTCTGAAATTGTAATCTGGATCTTCAACATCTGCCACCTCTTCTGAGGGTAGCTGCTTTCTCTCTGGCGGAGTGGGTACAGGGAGCTCAAGGTAGCGTTGTACGAGGGCGATGGATGATGGAAGGTGCGGACACACAATAGCAGATGTATTCTTGCCAGCCTGACGTTTGAGAGTGTCCACCACGTAGAAGTAGCAATTACTTGAGTGGTCAGTGGGTTCATGCCAAATTCTTGGAATAACAAATTTCATGTCTCTCTTTTTCCCATCTGTACCATCGTGCAAAAGAGCAAATTAAAATTGTTATTATGAAGAATAAACTTGTTTCATCCACAACTAATGTGTAAGAGGTTCATGCAAAATATTTTATGATATTTTTTCTATACTATTGGAAATTTAAATATTAAAAGGTCTAAAATTTTTATAATATAAAATCTTACTATTCAAGCAAGCAAAAATTGTCAGTCTTACCTTCTAGAGTTCTTTTACAGTGCTAGCAGGTAAAATGAGGTGCCCAGGGTTTGTCTTGATCCCCAACAGGCATGCCAAAATATGCCTTGTAGGCTTCACACATTTTAGCAGATGCTGTTACAGAGTGCATTTTCACTCTTGTCTTGACAAATTGGCCACATACATAGTAGAATGCATCTGGAGAATGCTTGCAACTTTTTGATGCCATCTCTGATAAAATCAGATAGGTGTATGTGCTGACTTAGGCAGCTAGAACTAAACTGAAATGGTGAGCCCCTGTGTGTGTGTGTGTGTATATTACTATGTAAAGTTCTAGAAAATTCTAAAAGGTTTTTGAAAATTCTTGTAAGTTCAAGAAAATTCTCTATTAGCCACTCAATTTGAAAATTTCATTACCCAGGTCACAAAAGCAAAGTTTGAAGAGAAAAATGGGTCTTTTTCCATTTAGCCCTTGATGTGGATTTCTGTATGTGGTGAGGGGACCTCCCAGAGAAGGTTCTATACTTTCAGTTTACCTCCTATGGGATGTAAACATCCACCTGTGTGTTTGCTGTGCGTGGTGACCCGTGAAGGGGAGGAGAGGATCCTGGTGGTTGAGGGGTCCAACTCCAATGCACCACTTTGGCCTTGAATTCCTATAAATAGGCAATCTTTTGGTGGCCCCTCCCAAGATAAATCGGCTAGTCCATTTGGGCCAGGGTGAACTGAGTGCCAGTGTAGGATGTCCTCAGTGGGTGTAGTGGATATTATGTCTAACACTGGTGTCTGGGTATAGTGCTTATGAAAGCCTGGCATCGCTGCAGTGACCTTTTGTGGCACTGTAGTGTGTCCCCTTGTAGGGTTCCATGGTGGGTGGGGTCAGCGAGCTGTGAAATACTCTTTTTCATTATGGATACCTCTCAAATAAAAAATAAAGGAGCATGACAGCACAGTGAAACATTTAACTACTGGCAAACGACCATGCATTGATGACTCTGTATGGTCAAACTCACAACTTGAATCTGTCCTGCAATTTCTAATCATATATTCTTTAACTGAAAAACCCTTAGGGCAAATGTTTCAATTTTTTTCATTCAGAAGGGCTTGCTGGCTCTCCTAAATCGGTAAAGAAAATGCATTCTGGGGACATTTTAGTGGAAACAGCTTCATCACAACATTTCAAATTCCTCTTGTAATCAAAGGCTCTTGTGGATATACTCATTGAGGCTACTCCTCATCCTACTTTGAATTCTTCCAAAGGAGTTATAGTTAAGATGGATTTAAAGACCATTCCAGAGTCGGAGATCCTCGCATGTTTCACTAGCCAAGGTGTTACAGCTGTGCACCGAATTTTTACTCATAGAGACAGGATTATGGAGCCAACAAATGTTCTGATATTAACATTTACAACATCATGTCCTTCTACTACAATCAAGGCAGGATATCTGAATTGCATATTCCTAACCCTGTTAGATGTTTTCATTGTCAACAATTTTGTCATTCGAAAACATCTTGCCCTGGATCCTTGACATGTGCCCATTGTGCTGGTAGACCATGATGCTTTTGAATGCCAATTAGAACTGCATTGCATTAACTGTAATGGTCCATATACTTCCTGTTTTACTTCTTGCCCTAAATGGGTAGAAGAGAAAGAAGTACAACATCCAATGAAAGTTCACAATATTTCTTACCCATAGGCTCGGAAATTACTATTCCCAATTCCATCTCGGGGCTTATGTTGCTGTAATTCATTCCACTACTACAGTAGGAGTCCAGAGGGACCTTTCTGTGCCTCCTACAGAATCTTTAACAGAGCATCTTAATCTAGTACCCTCCAAAATCAACAAAGCTAAGGAATCAGTACCTACTTCTATCTCTGTCCCTAAAACATCTTCCAGTCATTGTCCAACTTCACCTTGTTCAAGCCCATGGGGTCTTCCTCTCTTGACACCCCAAAAATTAAACATCCCATTTGTTCACATCCTCAATCACTGGAACATATATCTATAAACACCAACCTGCCTACTCAATCCAGAGCAGGATCACTAGAAAGTGACTGACCCACATCCAGTAAAGAGAAAAGCGTGGTCTCCTTGCCATATTCTTTTCTAAAATAAATAAAAATAGCCATGCTTATCCAATGGAACTGTCAAGGTTTTCAATCAAATGTGAATGACATCAAGAATTTGATTGACTTTTATCATCCCAAATGTCTTTTTTTTTTACAGGAAACATTTTTAAAACCTATTAATACAGTTACAATTTGACAATACTCCTTATTCAGAAATGACAGGTCATGTGTAGAACAAGGACATGGGGGAGTAGCACTGCTGATTAATCATCATGTGCCCACCCGGTCTTTGTCATTGAATACGCCCTTGGAGGCTGTAGCCATCCATATCTCTTTGGGTTGTGCCATCACTGTTTGCTCTCTGTACCTTACCCATGGAAAAAATTATTATCCATCAGACCTTGCTGCCCTCATTGAGCAATTGCCATCTTAATGGGCATAATCCCCTCAGGGGTGGTCCTAGTATTGATGTGAGGGCTGTGCTGTAGAGCATATGCTCCTGAATCACAACCTGTCTCTCTTCAATACTGGCTTTTACCCTTATTTTCATGCACCCACTCAGTCATTTACTGCTATAGATCTTTTTATCTGCTCCCCTTTGCTTTTCTTAGGAGGTTGACATCAATCCATGGTGTAGTGATTGTTTTCCTATCATATTAAGAGAGATTGGCCATGGTCAGTGCCATCTGAACCATGTGCCTCAGTGAAAGTTAGACCAGGCCAACTGGCCCTCTTTCACTGCTCTCTTGGAACTTGATCCTGCCATCTTACAAAATCATCGACAGATGATTGTGTAGCAGCAGTAACTAACTATATAGTCCAAGCAGCTGCTCAGTGTATCTCCAAAACCTTGACATCTTTCCCATGGCATCCCCACCCTTGGTGGAATTATGCTTGTTCTATAACACAAAAAGCTCAGAAACATGCTTGGGATAAATTTTGTAAATAATCCCATGTTTTGAAACCACATTGCATTTCAGCAAGTCTGTGCACAAGCTCAGCAAGTTAGGTGTTAAACCCAGAAAGAATCTTGGATTAAATACACCTCCAGCATTTCTTCTACCACCAGTTTAAAAGTCATATGTGAGAAGATCCGGAAAGGTGAGTGGACGATATACTTCTGCCCCCATTTCTATCTTAATATTCAATGGCCATGAAGTTGCTGATGCTCAGAGCATTGCCAATACTGTCATGTATCTAGCTCTCCAAACACATCCCCTTATTTCTTAGCTGTTAAAACACAAGTTGAACATTTGCCTCTTTCCTTTTCGACTGATCATCCCTACAACTACAATCACCCTCTTACACTAGTGGAACTCAAACTTGCACTTCATCGGTCTGGCAATACATCAGTTGGACCTGATGATACACATTATGAGGTGCTACGTTATCTTTCTCCTGGCTGTCTTTAACCAAATATGGCAGGAAGATGTCTTTCCTGATGCTTGGTGCTGCCAAGCTGTTGTATTTTCTATTCTTAAACCTGTGAAGGATCCAAAGATTCCTTAGAATTACTGTCCCATTGCTATGACCAGTTGTCTCAGTAAGACCTTAGATAGAATGTTTCAAGGTGAATTATGTGTGTCTATCGTGGAGTGTTGTTTTCAGAGCCCACACTGAGTGGGTGAGAGAAGGTTGTTTGATTCAAGGAACCAAACAAAATGAGCATTAATCATCTTGTTTCTATTTTTTTTATTTAGAGAAAGCTTATGATACAACATGGAGATATGGCATCTTGCGAGACCTTCACTCATGTGTATTGCATGGCAAATTGTCACTTTTCATTAAGCATTTTTAATGAACTGCTGATTCCAGGTCCATGTGGGCTCAACACTTTCCTGTTTTTTTTCACAGGAACTTGGTGTCCCTGGGGGCTGTGTTCTGAGAGTCATACTTTTCATCATGAAGATTAATGCCATCAGTGAACAGCTACCCCCTACAGTTGCAAATGGTCTTTCCTTGATGATTTTCATATCTTATGTCAGTTATCAAAGATGGATCTATGGTTTATAGTTCTGCCAGAACTTCAGCACTGAAAATGTTGAATCCTATCCACCATTAGAGGCTTTGGCTTTGCACTGGTGCCTTTCATGCTTCTCCAGTCCAAAGTTTGTATGTGGAGTCCCATTAACCTCCTCTGTATATTTGCTGTTTTCAACTGTTTCACATGTATGCTTCCAAACTTCACTCTTTTTACCACAACATCCTACTTGGGGTTGTGTTTTCCATCCTCAGTGGGCCACACTTTTTTATAATAGAAAATCTGCCATTGTTCCTTTTGCCTTTGTATCCAGGCACAATCAGTAAAATGTGGATACATCTTTGAATAGCATTGCAGTATCAACAGATTGGCCTCTTTCACCATGGCTAATTACTAACCCCAACTGTGATCTATCTTTGAGTCATCTGAGGATGATGGCCTGTGCTCCTGATTGGAAATATCTCTCTGATTGCTGAACATCTTTCAAACAATCCATCCATTCCCATATATACAGATGGTTCAAAATCAGGTGACTCTGTAAGCTCTGTCATGGTTTGTTACAGTTCAGTTGTAGCACATAGAATCCCCTCAATAGTTTCTGTGTTCACTGCTGAATTATATGCCATTTCTCTTGCCCTGGATCATATTGAAACTATGCAATATATGAATTGTATGATCTATACTGATTCACTCAGCTGTCTATTGGCCCTGACATCATTCTATGTTGGTTACCATCCTATTCTTATCAGTGTCTGAAACAAACTGGCCCATCTCTCTCTATCATCTGTCTCTGTCCAGTTTTTTTGGATACCAGGTCATGTTGGCATTTGTAGGAATGAGCTAGCTGACAGAACAGTAAAGTCCGTCTGCTCTGGCTGTATCACCACTGTCCCTGTTCCATACATGGACAATGGTCTAGTTATCAAAACCTGACTATACTTCATTTGGCAGTAGACCTGGAGTGAGCAACAAAATAATAAGCTTTTTCAAATCAAGCTTTCAGCTCTTTGGCTGTCTTGTTTCTGTAAAGATCGAAGGGAGGAAGTTGTTTTGTCTAGGTTATGCATTGGTCATAGGATTTTAACTCACCACTTCCTTTTATCTGGTACTGATGCACCAATGTGTGGTTTGTGTGGCATTCGGGTCACAATTGTACATATTTTATTAACGTGCTGTCGTTAGAACTAAGAAGGACAACGCCATTTTAAACATATTTTTTAAGGTAGATTTGCCCTTGACATTAGCCAGTGTCATAAGTGATACTGGCTGCCTCACTCATGTTTTTACATTTTTAAGAGCCATTGGTCTTTTTAACTTAATTTAAGGTTTTTATTGGACTATATACTGCTTAAGCATGATTTCTTTTACACATTTTAATTTTATTTTGACCGGAACCCAGGACTGGAAAGGCCAACTTTGTGTAACTGACAACAAGTATGAACTTAATGCTTCAATCTTCTTGGCGGGTCTTAATTTTACACATTTTACGTATTTTTACCGTAATTTCCATATACCATTATAGTGTAGTACATCTTGTTTGGCACAGATAACCTGGTAGCTTTGTGCCAATATAAGTGAAATACCTACCTACCTACTTTTTCCATTTACTTTAGGCATAAGCAATTGGGAAATAACACTTTCTGTCCAGGAATAAGAAAAAGTAAAATTTTTGTTGCATATTGTAATCTATATACATATATATAATGTACAGTAATTGAAATATGACTATATATTAAAAAATACTAGTGCACTAAAATATGTCTAAGACAGGGAAGACTGAGGGTATGTTTTGTATTATAGTATACTTAACATGAGTGCACATGGACCACATCAGTGCAAGTTATTTAAGGTTAATATACTAAAAAATATGTATGTATATTAGGGTGTGTCAAAAAACAAAATGTTGTGACACTCAGTCGCTCGCTTATAATTTGATTCCATTCAATGAAAAAAATATGCTAGCGTAAAAATCAATCCAATACATTAATATTTAGGGGTTGCACACAAAATAACAACGTGCTTTTCGAACCAAACGAAAAGTTGGCATTAGTGAAAGGCTAGCTTCGGCTTTAGACAGAACCCAGATCAGTGACCGAAAAGCCGCACAAATTTTGCTTCCTTTTGCAGCTCATATTGGACATAATATCGAGGATCTTGCCATTAGCCCAAGTTCCATAAGGAGGAAACGAATTACTAACCATACTCTTCTAGCAGCTGAATTGAAGGAAAGTTTTTCTCCAAACGTTCCTTTGACATTACATTGGGATGGGAAGCTGATGCCTGACTTGAGGGCAGAGAGAAGATCGAACGTTTGGCAATTTTAGTTTCAGGTGAAGGTGTAGAGAAGATTCTTTCAGTGCTCAAGATTGATAGTGGGGATGCAAATTCAGTAGCTTCTGAGATCGGATCAGTTTTAGTAGAATGGAATGTAAAAGACAGAATTAAATCGCTTTGCTTTGACACCATGGCGACCAATACAGGATCCAAATCTGGCATCTGTCTGAGGATTGAAATGTTACTTGAACGTGAGCTCTTGCACCTTGTCTGTAGACATCACATTTTGGAGATTCTTCTGAGCACTGTATTCTCTACTCTCGTGATAGAAACATCAAAAAGTCCAGATATTACTTTGTTTTTAAACTTTAGAGATTGTTGGCCTAAAATTAATAAAACTAAGTACATAACAGCAGTAGAAGCAATGCCACTCCGAATACAGATTTGGAAGGATGATATTATTCAATTTTGTCAGAATCTCCTTCAATCTCATCAACCATGGGATGATTATAAAGAGCTCTTGGAATTAGCTGTCATTTTTCTTGGATCTCTTCCACACGGACGTTCTTCAGTTTATTTCCGTACTTCTGGTGCTGTACGTCGTGCACGATGGATGGCTCGAGCAATATATTCTCTAAAAATTTGGATGTTCCAAGAGGAGTTTGGTTGACTGCAACCACAGCCTGCTTCATTTTGTGTTTCATTTGACGCACATTTCTGCAGCAAACTTGGCGATTTCTGTGTCTTTATAACTAAACATTACTTGTTCTCATGGTTTACAGCTAAGGATGCTTCCGTGGCAGCTCGAAGGGCCCTTACACTACTCAAGGAACTTGCATTGCATGAAAATCATATGATTAAGGAAGTTGGTACAAAGGCAATGAATCGGCATTTATGGTATTTATCTGAGGTTGCAGTTGGGCTTGCGCTCTTTGATGACGGTGTAACGAATAGCGACAAACTCAAGATGGTCTCAAATATATATGAATATCGTGAAAGGATCTCCTAGGCCAACTCCACGTTTAACAGTTGATGCTGCAAACAATGCTGTTTCCAGTAAACTTCCAGATTTTTTTACCTCGGCAACAAAGAAAATTTTCTACCATCTGGATATTAGTAGTGCATTTTTTATCATTACCACCGAAAGAGTGGAGCACCTCCAAAGAGTACAAACAAGGAAAGGACAGAGTAAAGAAACTTTTTGTGACAAATGATGCAGCTGAAAGAGGAGTAGCTTTAATTCAACAGTTTACCTCAAAGGGCCGCACCAAGAACGAAGATCAATTTCAGTATATGATTCAGGTGGCAGAAGAACATCGGCGAACATAATGCGAAGGGGGCAAGCAAGATAAAACTTCAATGAAATAAATTTTTCTTTCAAGTTTTTATGTTTTTGCTAATTGTATAATCAATAAATATTAAATAATTTCTTTAAATAATTTAATTACCATTAACAATGTAATGTAGGGTAAATTTAAGGAAAATAGTGAACTTTGCGAGGGATGCGCGACCCCTAAATACTTTGCGATTGAAATGAAACTTTGTCTATGTTAAAAAAAATTGGGACATTTTAATTTTTATCTGCTGACGCACCCTAATGTATATAGTGTTATGAGAATTAAACTACTTAGACTAAAGAATTTATTTTTATTTTTATATTACAGTATGTTATCATTTTAGTATGAAAAAAACAATTTGTATATATTTTGTAATTTTTTATGATTGTTATGAGCCTGGTCAAGTGAGAGACTCCACATAGTTAGAGTACAGAAAATAACATAAAATATGAAGTCTTACTGAAAACAAATGTTTGAAATGTCTTTAGGAGGTTTTAGAGATTATGCAAAATAATGTTTGAGATTTTTTGGGACAAAGAATGTTTTTTCATCATAACATGAAATCATTTTGCATTTGGACTAGTAACAAAATAGGCTCAATAATTTCCCAAAGAAATCTTTAGTAAACATATTTCAGTAAAAATCTGATTTTGTGTGTATAAAATACTTGTTATCTTTACTAAAATTGTACTGAATATTGTTGAAGATGCACAAGCTTTATCAAAAGTTATAGTGCAAATACTTAACATGTGCATATGTGAAAATCACTTATTATAAAGTTAATTTCACTTCAGTGAAACACTGCAGGATGTATTTATCAGTATCATAGTAATATGAACACAAACATAAAAATCTGGGATATTAACACCTATACATTTTACAAATACTGGTGTTCAATCATTTTTGCAGGTATGGCATTGACAGATGACATTATCCTTGGCAAAGCTGATTGGTCAAAGCTGTTTGAGCCATCAAATTTTTTTGTTAAGTACAAGTAAGTATTAATTGAAAAGCAGTTATATTGTAAGACTGTTATAATCAACAAGTGAAAACCAAAGGCTACATACTTTACAATTTAGAATGCAAAGTGTGAATCAGAGTAATGTGCTTGGTTGACTGCGAGATGTCAAATTGGCCTTTGCATCTAAACAATAACAAAGACTATAGGAAATAATGTTGGAAACATTATTGAATGTCATATCCATGTTGAAATTAACAGCAATGCTGTTTATATCAGTACATTGTTACTTACAGCTTTCAGAGAAAGTTTCACTTTGACATTTAGTTTATTAAACAATCTGTGTTGATAAAGTTATACTTGGTTACTCAAGATCTGATTTTTTTAATTATTTCCAATTATTTGTGTTTTTTCCTATCCAGTTTATAAAGTTATTTAAATGAATTTAATGATTGAATGTTTTTTATGTACAGACATTTTATTGTTCTTCAAGCTGCAGCATCTTCTAAAGATCATCATTTAGAATGGTAAGTTTCTGTGTATTAATTGATAGGAAATTGATCATTCTCCAAGTTACAGCATCATCTAAAGACCATCACTAAAATGATGAGCTTTTCCTGTGTTTTATTAATAGCATTATATCATTATTTAAGCAGCAGCAGCATCTAAAGACTGCATAGAATGGTAAGTTTTACCTGTCTTTTATTGATAGGTATTTTATCACTCTCTGAGCCATTATATCATCTAAAGATCATCTTAAATGGTAAGTTTTTCCATGTTTTATTAACTCTCTTATTACAGGCTCAGTCGACTTGACCAAACATGTGACTTCTTTATACTCATTTAAAGTCTTTTCAGATTTAATAATTCAAACTTTCAATATAGTGTGTATATTTTCACAACATTTTGCAGCATTTCAGTTAATATTATAAGTCTTTCACATACAAAAAAGTATTTTTAGTGAAGTGCTATTAATAAAATAAAAATTTGTTTGTGAATGGGTGAGTATTTAACCATCTTTGGAAACACAGAAAAAGCCAATAAAATACATCTAAATTACCATTTTTTCTTTGTAGAATGACTTCAAATTATAACATGAATCTATATTTGTTTATCCTAATATGCTCTAAGTTTGTAAGAGTGTACAGTTACTTATAATTATATTTTATTCTTTTATTGCCCTTTGAACCATGTCTAACTACCATCTGTACAATTATAAGCTGTAAATCATGAGGGGGGCAGGCACCACACATTACACTAACGAATTACATTACTCGTGCTTGTACGAGTTGCTTGCATGTTTGAGTTGTTAAACATTTTTCTTATTTTAATATTATTATTATTACTTCTTTTAACTAATTTAATTTTAACTAACCTAAACTGACACACATTTTTACATTTTAGTTATTTTTCTGATTATGCATAATGAATAAACTTGAAAAACAAGAAATAAAATACTTAACCGATTTTCTTTTTTCTTGCTCTTGATTGTTGAAGAGAGTTAACCCTAAATTGTTTTGTATAAGTTGTTTATGTATGAGCAAATTATCATTCTGAAAGCCACATCATCATCTTTATGGCAGTGTCTGGTAAGTTTTCACTTTGTTTTTATATATAGGCATTTTTATCATTCTACTAGCCACAGCATCATCTAGAATGGTAAGTTTTTCTGTTATATTGATTCCAGTCTTTCACTCACTCTTACAATGAAGTGAAATTATTAGCATTTTTATATTTTGGTTGGTCATAAGTGTCAATGTTAAAAAAATTTAAATGTAATTAGCTAGCACACAATTGTATTCATCAGCTCAGGTAAACATGTAAATCCACATAACTAGGAAATATGCAATGTTGAAAATTACTTTGAACTTTGTTATATAAAGAGCCAAGTTCATGCTATTTGTTTTTAATGTTATACATGAAGAAAAACATTTTGAAAAAGGAAGTAAATGTGGGAATAGCATCTGCATCATTCTTGCATAGTAAATAGCACAGACACACAATATAGTAGAATATTAAGAGAGAAAAATTGAACTCGGTTGTTAATTCTTTCCTGTGCTCAGGTGACTCTGCAGGCTCTGCCATGGTTTGTTGTTCGGTGGATGTGCGCAGAATCCTCTCTACAACTTTTGTGTTCACTGCTGAACTGTATGCCATTTCTCTTACCCTGAATCACATAGAAACTAAGCAGTACTCAGATTGCACTATATATACTGACTCACTTTGTTCTGTACTGGCCCTGAAATCACTTCACGTTATTTCTCGCTCTGTTCTTGCCGATATTCAAACCAACTGACCCATTTTTCTTTAACATCTACTTCAATCCAATTTTTCTGGATACTAAGCCATGTTGGTATTCGTGGGAACGGTTTTGCCAACACTGCAGCTAAAGCTGTTTGCTCTGACACTATCACCACTGTGCCTGTCGCATACATGGACTGCAGTCCTGTATTCAAGGCTCGGCTCTGTGCCAGTTGGCAGTCGTCTTGGAGTGAGCAACGTGAAAACAAGCTTTTTCAAATAAAACCCTCAATTGGACTTTGGCCGTTTGCTTCTGTAAGGATCGGAAAGAGGAAGTTGTTCTAACTAGGCTACACATTGGTCATAGTTCTTAACTCATTTTATTTTATTTTATCTGGGATTGATGTATCAATGTGTTGTCTGTGTAACACTCAGGTCACAATAAGCCACATTTTACTGTCTTGCAATCGTTACGACTCTCAACAATGGCACCATTTTAAAGAAGTTTTGTCCCAGGGTTTATCTGTAATGTTAGACAGTGTTATTGGCAATGATGACACTGTCCACCTCAGAAATGTTTTTAGTTTTTTAAAGGTCATTAATCTTTTTAATGCTGTTTAAGATTTTTAATTTATATATTAGACCTTTTTAAATGTGATTTCCTTTTAATAATCAAAGTACATCTAGTTTGATTTTAAATTAGAAAATGGCCATAACATCAAGTAACTTTAAATCAGGCCAACTTCAGATGACTAACTCTGCTGTTTGAACTACCTGTTTGTCATCCTGGCAAGTTATTATTAAACTTTTGCTACATGTCTTTTAAACTTTTATTACTTTCTGAAAATGGCCATAATGTCAAATAACTCAAAATCAGGACTGGAAAGGCCAATTTCAGTTTTGATAATTATATATCCTACCGAAAGTCCTTTACAACTTGTATTACTGTATGTAAAAATTAGATTTAATGCTATTTATGTTTTTTATTCAAAAGTTGAACTTTGCCTTGTTTTACTTCAATTTTTTTATGAATTTTAATATTTTTAATTTACTTTTTACAGGAAGTTTGGCACAGATAGCCTTGCTTTGCACCATAAAACATCAAGCCAAACAATGATTCTTTCCAATGTAGGGATCATAGAAATGCCATTCCTAAATTTACTTCTTTTTTTGAAAATCTTTTCTTGTTATTCCTTTTTTAATGCAGTGTTTTAATGGATATATAGAGTTTGTATTTATAACCAACTTCTACCTATAGTGGAGTTTCAACTGTGTTATTCTTTTTTTATTATTAAGCTTCTTAAAGGAACACAAAATTTCGCTAAGAAAGCTAACTTTGAGGAGTAATGTTAATGTTGTTCACACTAGAATTATGATTTTCTTTAACTTGCTACTATTCAACAATAATACTAGTAAAGCTGATATTTCATTTGAAACTATGTCACTTCATTATAACATCATTTACACTAGAAGTATAATTTTTTAAATTACTACTGATTATTATATTATTATTGACAATACTTATAAAAAGTAGATACCCATTTGAAACTATGTCACCTCAGTGAAAATGGTTGACACCATTGTTTTGGTTTTTGAGTTATCACACAATAAAACCAAATACAGAAGAGAAAAGGACAAATAATTCAAACTGTTTGCTGTTGAAATATACAGAAATTCCCAGAACGTATGACCTGTTCATCACATAAATATTGTTATAAAAGGAAATACTGTATAGTATTGTTAAGTTTTGATGATCTTTCGAGGAGATATTTAAAATACCATTTTGATTAACAATCCAATCCATTCCAACCTAAGCAGTGTTACTGCTTGCTTGATGTATTTTGTACATTTCTGTAAAAACAAGCATTAATAAAGTGATGAGTTAGTTGTACCATAAAGTGTAATTTCTGTTCGTGTTCAGTTATTTTCATGTTCTAATACTTCAAATATTTAAATTAGTTCACTGCTGAATAGTTATTTCAAATTATATTCATTGAAGTTATTGTCACATGCTGTGGTAATAAAAACTTAAAGGTATTCACGTGAAAGTTTTAGTATGTTTTAATTGGCTAAAGTGTAAATGCTGTGTATATTCTTTATATACTTTACATTTTTTTTCTTTTTAACCAAAGGTGAAATTGAAAATATTATTTGTAATATAGAGACCTCGTGCATTCCTTGATTGATTCTACTCTGCAGTGGATTGCACTTTTGTCTATTCAGGACTCATCAACAGGGTTTGGGTCAGCATATGAAAGAAATACAGCAGGGCCTCTTGTAATAATGATGTGAAAATATGATTTATATCACAGATGTTTTTATATGTACTTGTTGTGAAAAAGAAATTTTAATGTGGATATAGAATCAGAAAAAACTTGTCCTTTGTATGATATTAAATTATAAATCAGACACTGTGCCATGGGGTATTATTTACACACCTAACCTAATTTAGGTTACTACATTGTGAATTAAAAAGTACCTAAAAAACATTTATTTTATTATTAATTATTGCAAGAGGTGTAACTGTTTTTCTTTGGTTTGCTAACCCAAACTGTGCTGATGAGCCTTGATTGGGCAAAAGTGCAGTATATAGTAAAAATACGCTAACCACTATGTCTCAGATGATTTCAGTTTTACCATTTGCGAAAAAAAAGCAGTGTATAATATATGTATCTTAGAATGGCTGGTATGGGTTTTAACACTTTTATTGATAAGGAGAGAACAACGTGTTAACCTTCCTAAGTCATCTTCAGGTTAAGAAAGAGAGAGTTTGAATGTGACTGTTGATGGATACATCTTAGGAACAAGAGTATAAATGGGTATGGGATTGTAGGGGGCATTACAGGTGGATGTTAGGTTATTAATTAGTATAGGTATAAAGGTTTTCCTTTATATTGATTTAATTTTGATTTTAGTTGCTCTATAAGTAGGGCTTCATTGATTTTGCATTTGTTTATATTTGTTTTCCTACTTAATATATGGGTGTTTTCTATGGTTATGTTGTGTTTATTTGATTTGCAGTGTTCAAAAACGTGTGAAGGTAGGTTTTTGTTCTTTGAATCTAGTTTCCATTTTTTTGCTTGTTTCTCCAATATAGAAGTCATGGCAGTTGTTACATTGTATTTTATAAATAATGTTGGTGGTGTGTTTGTCAGTGTAATTTTTACATAGTATAGACTTTAGTTTTGCACCTGGTTTTTAAACAAATTTGGTGCCAAAACCAAAATTAAACCAATTTAAAGGAAAGCCTTTATACCTATACTAATTAATAACCTATTATCCACCTGCATCGCTCCCTACAATCCCATACCCGTTTATACTTGTGTCCTTAAGAAGTGTCCATCAACGGTCACATTCACACTCTCTTTCTTAACCTGAAGATGACCTAGGAAGATCAAAATGTTGTTCTCTCCTTACAATAAGTGTTTATACCTATACCAGCCATTCTGTGATATATTTTTATTTTAAATGGGTTTCTCGTCATCAAGAGTCTGTAATATACTTGTAAAATCATTAAATAATTGGTCAGCTTTATAATATTAGATAATAAAGTAGATGCAATGCCATACTGTTATTCACACACTTTAATTAATTAAAGAAAAAAAGGACTCAAAACCCTCAGAAGTTGTATATTTTTGTTGTATATGGCATATGTAAAGATTTTTTAGCCATTAAACATCTTTTAGTTTCTGTTGTGAAAAATTTGGTTTTGTTAATTTTAGAATACTTTTCTGATACTTTTCTAGGCATGGTTTAGTGGAATCTAAAATTCGTATTCTAATTAGCAACCTGGAAAGACATCCATCTATAGCTCTAGCACACATAAATCCTGAATCTCATTCTGCTCCAGAACCTGAGCCGTAAGTAATTTGCTGAAAAACCTATAAGTATAGTGATTATATTTGAATGTGAGTCCCCCAGTAAAGATGTTTCCAAACACCTAGAAATAGAAAATGAAACACAGGTAACACCAGAAAAAAATATTTAATCAGAAGTGAATTAAAAAACAAAACAAAAAAACAATTGTTTATTGTGTTACATCAGTAGACCATCTCAGAAGTAGTCATTCTGAAAGTGTTATGGAGAATATTCACCACACTGTTTCAAGGTTCTTGTTTATATATATGACTATCATTTGAGTAATATACTGTTTTCAACAATTTCATTAAAGAAGTACATATAGAATTAAATTATTTTATTGTATGTAATTATGTTGACCCTTTTGCAACAGGTTAGTAAAAGTGCATATGTTACAATGTTTTACAGAACTATATTGGACATTTTATTAAACAACTTTATTATCATTGTATTTCATTAAACCTGACATTAAACTGTAGTTTATAATTTAATTTTACATGTTTAATTTCTTAATTCAAAAGGAAATATTAAAAAAATCTAAGTTTCAGTCATCTGAATCATGATGTACACAATTTTACTTCTGTAGTGTCTAACCAAGTATAATCTCAAATTTGAGATATTGACAAGTTAAAATGTAAAATAAGAACTTCCCACCTTTTTCATTTGATGAAATGTTAATGTGTTTAGCCAACCCAGAAGAGTAACCCCTCCTACCATTCATGTTTCAAGCCACTTCCTTAGTCACACATATTTCTAACACTTGATGTTTCTGACCAATGGAAAAATAATTTTTTGACCTACTTGAATCTGTTAATTCTTTGAAAAGTTTGTAACAGATGAAAGTGTAGCTTCCTCCGAAATCTTGGGCACAGATAGTCATGTTGCTTTGCATCAGTAAACTTCAAAAATTAAACAAACAATCAGTAATCCTGATGTGTACTGACTAATTTGTTGCACTGAATGTGATTTTTTTTTAACCTTCATTTATCCTGTTTAAAAATCAAGGTAATTTACTGTAGTTTTATAATATGTTATTCTGGTAGTTAATCTTTTGAGTTTACTAAGATGAATATTTGAAATACACAAAAATTCAGTTTTCATTGTCTCTGATTAAAAGAATCAATGATGTTCAAGGCAAATATGATGTGAAGTACATGAAAACATTATTTTTATTCACGTTATTATATTTATTTTTCTAAGTTGATACAACAACAATTTAAATTTAAGCATCAATTTAAGTAAATTGTGATATTATGTACAAATATGTAATTTATGATAACCAAAAAAAGGCACTGTATTTTGCACAATGCTTGTTTGCTAAAGATTTGTAATTTATAGGCCTATTTTACAAAAGTATAGTTATAAATGTATTACTGAACTTGAATTTTATTTCCTTACATCTTTAAATAGAGGTTTTGTAAATTTTGGATCCTTCTTTCTCTTTTTATCATAACTGTTATAGCACTATTATGTAAAGTTAAAAGTGCTTAAGCATTTAATTTGACAGTCGATTTGACAACAGTCAAAGTTCCACATTTAAAAGATTGTTTCCCTTTGTATGTTTCTAGCAGGCAATTTGTGTGGGAATTACAGTATGTCTTGTACGTGTCCAACAAGCATATTTTTCCAAAAGCCACTAAATTTTCAAATAAAATAGCAGTGTATAACTTGTTCATCAGAATCCTGTGTTTTAGTCTGTTGTGCTTGTCCATCAGTTTCATTAAATTTTTGCTAGACCTTTACAGGTCTTTACTTTCAGTATGAAAATGGATTAGGAGATAATTTCCTCTACTCTGGCTCTACTAGATATAAACTCAAACCATCTTGATAGCATTTTGTAATTTAAAAGACAAAACAGAATATTCATTACAACATTTAATTTATTAATTTGTGAAAGTTAGTGGCCTTTATTCATGATTTATTTTTATTGTGGATCTCCTTAATAATGAGAAAAATTTGTAAACTTTGATTTTGTTGTTGTAGCCAAAAGTTCCAATTTTGACCAGTCATAAACAAAATTAAAACAAAAAGCTCAAGTTCACTATGACATCATCCATTATTCAGCTTGAAATAAAGCATATGTTGTCAAATCATCCTTCAATATTTCTTCTATGTCCCTTCATAAGAATAAATTATGCAAAACTGAAATAATGGCTGGAATTTTTTGCCCCATTGTGTGAAGAAAACAGACTGACATGACTGTATAAATGAATATTTAAAGGAAATATTTCTTAGTAAAGCATATTAACATTTGATGTACATGACCATTTCATTTTACATTTAACATGAAGTTACGATTGAATTGGTATTAATAGCATGAATGTTAAAATTGTTATTTGTAGAAGCAATAATTCATGGCAAAGTTTACTTACATAATTGTTTATGAACCACTTGTGTAATTCATTTTTTTATGAATTGACATAATGTTACAAGAACATTCTTGGATATAAAAACTTTCTCACACAGTTACGACAGAAAGTGTTCATACCCTTGCATCTCGAGTAGTTTTTTGTTCATAACATAAAAAGTATCAGGATTAGGCTGATAGACATTTAATATATTATAAATATTATACTAACACACATCTACATAAATTTTTATGTAAATTGAACAATAAATAAACTGTTTATAAACAAGTAACCAAAACAAGAGGACCAGAAAGTGTTCGTACACTTCAGAACGTGTGAAAAAACTGATATTCCCATAAACATTTTGTTTAGTTTGGCGAATAAACTACATTATACTATTCCAGAACTAGACACTGGGTTCATAATTATTGGAATTTAACCATCAAAAAATGTACTTCCGGCAATTTAGCACCATCTCCGTCATTATCTGCTTGGTCATCATGGCGAACAGGGAACAACTGTCCAATTATTTAAAAAACTGAATTATTGTAAAATACAAGTCTTGTGTATCTCTTTCTGGTATTGCTACACAACTTAGTGTGCTGAAATCTACTGTTCAAAGCATAATTGCCAAGTTTAAGCTTACAGGATCAACTGCTAACCTCCCTCGTTCTGGTCGCCCCACCAAAATTACAGAGACAACCAAGAGGAAGGTTCTCAGAGACGTTAGTAGGAACCTTCGTTTAACATGTAATGACATATAGAAACTGGTAAGGGAAACTGGGGTTGAAGTAAGCACCTCTACAGTTACGAACATGTTACGCTCTTCTGGGTTCAAAGTATGCCATCCTCGTAGAACTACATATTTAAAGCCTGTTCATTTAGAAGCATGATTGAGGTATGCAAGAAAGCATGTAGTTAAACCCTTTACCTATTGGAAGAGTATTCTTTGGTCAGACAAGACTAAAATCGAGCTTTTCAACCACAATGATGTTTGCAATATTTTCCTTAAGAAGAGGAAACAAAATCTTCCTAAGAACACCATCGCTACAGTGAAACATGAAGCGTCAATGGCATCATGAAAAAGAAGAGTACATTGATATATTAGGTACTTATATCAAGAATGAGGCTTGGGTCTTGTGGTTTGGGCATTGTTGGACCTCCAAGTATGACAGTGACCCTAAGTACACATCGAAATATGTTCAATCCTGGTTGCAGAGGAACCATATAAGTATTTTGGAGTGGCCATCACAGTCACCTGACCAGGGTTCATCAGCATCATTCAAAACACTTGCAAGAATTGGAGGTCTTCTCTAAAGAAGAATGGAAGAAAATACCAGTCGAGTACTGTCAAACAATCATGGAGGGCTATGAGGAGAGATTGCGCCAAGTAATTCACCTGAAAGGCTGCACAACTGACCATTAAAGTAGACGCACAAACACTTTCTGTCCCTCCTATGTTTGGTTATTTGTTTATAAACAGTTTATTCGTCATTCAATTTACATAAAAATTTATGTAGATATGTGTTAGTATAATATTTATAATATATTATACTTTCATTATCCTAATCGTGATACTTTTTAAGTTATGAGGAAAAAAACTACTCACGACGCAGGGGTACGAACACTTTGTCATAACTGTAAATGCTTCCCTTTCATTGAATAATAAAAATCTCAATAAGCATTGTGATTCTTTACATAAACATAATGTTTTAATAACTTCTGTTATTTACATTATTTGCCATGACTAACTGTAGAAACCTGACATTCATCAGTTCCTCTTTCATGAAAATGCATCTTTTTTTTAAACAAAGAGAGCCACTTCATTTATCAAATTCAACTACTGAAGTCCAGTGTTGATTATAAATGAGGAAATCGCTTGAAATAAAATAAAAAGCAGGAAAAGAACAAAAGGAAATGAAATCAGTAGTTAAAATAAAAACTAAAAAAATCAAATGAAATATCATCATAGCACACATTTCTTTGTGCAATGTTCAGCTATGTTATCAATAAACCTTTATAAAGTATACATTTATATAATTTGTGACATAAATTTGTCTATGGTCATTTAAGTTATTTTATGAAATTTTAAGGAAATATATTTAATAAAACCAAGTGTTAAAGGAATGAAATTTGAAAACAAAAAGAATTTCACAAAGATGTATCAATTATAAATTGAAGTTTATTTTCTCATGATGGTTGTTTCTTGTCTTAACATATTACCATTTATTTTTGGTAAAGAAAATAGTATGTTAATTTTTTTATATTTCCTATGCCTGTCACAAAGTTGTAGTGAGTATTGTTAGAATTTAACTAGACTCATTACTGTGGTACACAAATAAATTTGGAATAAAAATTTAGCTAATGATCCAAATCATAATAATGTATAGATATTAAGATCATGATTTTACATGGTAATTTTAAAAGAAAGACCTGAATTTCCTCTAGTAGGAAAATTGTGATATTTTCTCTTGGCATCTTCTCTAATTTTGCTACTCCTCCAAGAAGTACAAAGTTTAACATAAATTATTAATTATAATGATGTCATCAAAGCATAATTTTTATATTCTTTAGTCTTGTTCAGTTACAGAGCCAAGAAATGAAAAATCAGACCCCTATTGCCATGTCCACCTGTTCTATTCTCTGTTTCATAAATTGCCAGTAGCTCTCTATGTTTAATACTATATTATTTAAAAATAATAGCAAGCTAAGATTTTAATCTATCAAGTGACGTGTTATATTATATTGTTTTTTGAACAAAAATTGTTAATTTTGCTTCCAGTTCTAACTTTATAACTCTGAGGAAACGAGCTAAGCTGAATTTTTATGACTTTTGTTGCATAGTTAGAAAACCAAAAACATTGTGATAGTTATAGGACATTCTCTCTTTTTTTATATGTATTTGTTATGTGTTATTTGATGTATCATTTAACTAAATAAGAATTTATTTAGTACAGTGGTACAATTAGTATAAAAACGTTTGATGTAACTTACATAAACAGTTGAGAGCAAAAAAAGGTAAGTATTTTGTTTTTCTTGTGTATTTGTTATTTATTATTAAGTAACTAATATGTAAAAATCAAAGTATCTTTTAGGATAAATTAGGTAAATCAAATAATAATAAAAATTTTCATAAGGTATACATGTGAATCAACTATCAAGTAGCTTTTGCATTCTGTAATTTAATATGATAATGTGAACTGCATGTTTGCCAAGTGATTTTCAGATCTTATGACATTAACATTAATTAGACAAAGCTCAAAGAGTAATGAAATATAAATATGAACAGATGTATACAGTTGTGAGTTTTAAGATATTTCTGATAAACAAATGTAGGTTTATCTTACAATTTGAAGAAAGAAAGAAAAGAGGATAATTTAGATTTTTTTGGTGGTTATGAAGTTGGTTAGTTTGACAAATCTTGTGTAGAGTTAGGGTAGTGAAAATGAAAAGTTTTATGGACAAAATGTTTAAAATTCATTTAGGAGGTTTTAGAGATTACTCAAGTGATGTTTTAGATTTTTAATTTTAAAATTAAAATCACTTTGCACTCAGATCAATCAATATTTGAACTCCACTTTTTCACTGAGAAATTTATAGTGAAAATATTTCATTAAAGTTTCTGACCTTTTGTTTCTAAATGACTTACTAATTACTGAAAGCTTGCAAAAGTTTTATGAAGATACACAAAACTTATTAGAAGTTATAGTATGGAAACTATAAAGGTTAGTTTGGGATAACAGACTAGTTTGACTTGATGGAGTCCATTATGAGAGATTTAACATGACTGAAAAATTATCAATTAATAAATGTGATAAATGTGAAAGAATGAATTACTCACCTGAATTTTGTGAAAAATATGAGGGAAAACATAGATGCTGTTGCCTCTCATTTGAAGTTTAGGCTTTACAAGTCCCACTTAAGCTTCTAGCAAGCACTGCACCAAACAAAAATAGTAGCATCTATGTAAAAACTTATTCAGTAAAAAATGAGTTCAATTTCATAGTGGGATATTTTATTGGAAAACATTTATCTTGTCAGACAGGTAACCTGGCAATTTTGCATACCCTGGATGTTCATTAAGGTCGAGTTATGTTTATATATCAAACAAAAAATTAAATGTTAAATTAAGTCCATAATATATAGTTTTTTTAAATGCAGTTTAATATGTTGTTATAAATGTATTTTAAAGTTTAATTAGTCATGATCCCATTTTTGCTTACAAAATAGTTTAATTGATTTACTTCTATAATTTGTCGTATTTAATTTAATAACACTGACCTGCAATGGTTTTATTGTCTTGAATTTTCTACATGTTCTAAAGAAATTTCTGTATGCTGAATCTGAAAATATTTTATTTTTTTCCATCACATACAGATTTTTCACAGAATGTTATATGTACGTTTTACATTTTCTTTGACTCTTTGAAAAGAAGGCTGAAGGGTGTTTTCCTTCAAAGTGGTTATGTGTGTGCATCTGTTCCTACTGCTCATTTGGTTTACTTGAAGGAAATCTATGAAAATATAAACCTTCTTAATAAGATCAAATACAATGAACATGGTTAGGTACCTTGTGGAGACTTTAAAGTCTTTTGTATGTTGTTGAGACATAGTTTTTTGCCAAAATGGGACAACAGAGCATATAATCAGCACTGAATAAAGAAGTAGTGGTCATGCATAGTCAACCTAATCATGATCAGAAAACATTGAACATGAAAGTTTGTTAGATCCAAAAAACTTGACTTAATAGAGCAGTTTGTAAAGGCCTTAGATAAAGGTGACTACTGTGCCAAGTATCTATGTAGACAGTTCTCAGCTATTTCTGAAGTGAAATATTGAGATTTTTGTTGACAATTCTTTAGGAAATGTAAAGAATTCAAATTACAGAAGCCTTTTAAATAACATACTTAATAAATTAAAAAAGTTGGGTTGTAATATGGCCTTGAAATTTAATTCCTTGCACTTGACTATATCCCTGAAAGTCTTGATGTTATCAGCAAACAACAAGATGAGGGGTTTCATAAATACGACAGGGAAATGAAGGAGAGGTATCAGGGAAGTTGGAACATCAACATAACTGATTACTGCTGTTTATTGATACGAGAGATATTCCAGGTGCAATGCATAAAAGAAAGACCACAACACAGTTTTGATATTTAAACACATGAATTTCACAAACAAAAAACCAGGGTGAATGAGGATCCATATTCATTTGGCATCACTATTCTTCCCTTTTCTTAAGTTTGTATTTTTGTGAACAAATATAACAACAAAAAAATGTTTGTTGTGGTAGACAAAATAATAATTTGATATAAGTAAGGGTTTTTTGTTCTCAATTTGTAATCAAAAAACAAACAAACTTATATGATAGAAGAGAATGAATATTTTTGAAATTTGCATAGCTGAATTATGGAAAATTTATTAAAACCAAAACAACTTTTATGAAGTTTAAATTATGGGGGTCTAATAGTAATACAGCATTTAAACCATAATTATTTATTATTGCAAAATATCTGTTTTATTGTCAATAATAAATAATCATTATTTAAGTTGTGTATTACTTATATTAAAAATAGTTTCATATTGCTTGAATAAGTTATAATCAGTTTATGTAACTGTTTAAAATTTAACCATTTTTATTAGCAAGTCAGAGAAATATGCTCTGTTTTTTATATAATCTACATAAACAGATGAGAATGAAAAAATCTTTATTTAGGTATTTCTTTAAATTTTTTTGTTTGTTTCAGAGACACTTTTCAGTCAATGTGGTTTATTGGACTCCAGTTTGCTAAAACAGAAAATCTGAATGTAGATCTCACTTTTGATATTCAGTCATTTACTGACACAGGTTTGAGTTTTTTAATTACTATTTTATATCTGCAAGAAAATTAGAAAGAATGATTAACAAGGGAACCTTAATCATAAAGCTGTCTAATTCATTAGGAGTGTTATAATATTGAAGATCAGTCAGAAATTAAAACCATCAAAGAAAAATTGTATTTCTGATGCTTTTCTTTAACTGTATGTTCTTGATAATGTCTCAAAAGAAAAATGTTTTTACTGTGCCTTTAATAAGTATAAATTTAATATGATTTTTAAGATAAATGTTGGAAAAATAGGAATGCTTTATTGTAATGTATCTTAGAACAGCTGGTATGGGTACTTTTACTAATAAATCAGAGAACAACATTTTGAACTTTTTAGGCTATCTTCAGGTTAACATTGTAATGCTATTTGTGTATGTAATTGTTTGAACACATGCACTAAATGTATATCATCAGTTTTGTTACAAACTGTTTTGCAGTAGCAACATGTACATTTTTACAACCATAAAACAAACATTAATTCAAACTAGTAACTGAACTTTTATGTAGGTTGTCTGTTTGTTGTAGTTATTTAAAATATTTTCTATTATTGTACCAGATTAAATAGAAGGACAAGTTACCTATGTGTGGTATTACATAAAAACTGTAGTAAAATAAAAAAGACCATCAGAAAGTTATAATTTTATCAGTGTGTTGATATATGTCTTCTTAGAAGAGTTTGTTGGTTTAATACATAAAATATGTTTTATAATACAAGCATTGTTACTGTAAAAGAGACTCTAATCAGTAGTCTAATCTGAAAGTTGTAACATCTATAAAATAAAAACTTGTTAATAGCATGTTAGTTTAAAATGTTGTACTCAGGAAAATATGTAAGCTGAGACATTGGTTTAAATAAAAATTAATATTAGGTGTGTCACTGTAAAATTATTTGTCTGGAGTTCAGTCATTGTTTTTGTAGAATGAATATCTAGTTTGTTATGCAAAGAAATAACAAAAATGTTTTCTACATTTATTTCTAGTAATGCATCAAGCCATGCAGATAAACCTGTACAAGCCAGGTATGAAGATTGAAGCAAAACACGTAAGACGGTAAATAAATTGTTTGTTGAGTATTAGTTTTCTTGAAGATTTTTAGTGGGATAACTTCAGTACTTCTGAAAAGGCAATATTTGTGCATGAATGATTAAAGTTACCATTTCTTACTATTATGTAAGAAATACAAAAATAAATATTTATGAGGAAATGTATAGACTAAGAATAAAAACCTATTGCTAATTAAGATGTTACTTAATACCATGTGAATTAGCAAAATGTATATTTGTTTTTTTTATGTTTTTAGCTATTTCTGCCATAAGTTTTAAGTGTAGTGTACCTATTTACATACATTTAAAATTTAAACTAGCTTACCATCACAATATAGTTTATAATTGAAATTTTAATATTCTGTAATGTTTCCTTTTTAAATTTCAAAAAAGAAATGTTTAAATACATTTTCATTTTTCACTTTTGTTTAGAATTGCACATTTTAGAATTTATTTCCACTGCTATATTATATCCTTGGTTTACAAAATCTTATACATTAGATATTCCCAAGCTAAAATGAAAGTTTACAGCCGTAAACTAGAACTTGCATGCTATGCTGTCTTTAAAAAAAAAGTCAGTAATTCTCTCTGACATGTGCTATAGGGTTATTTATAACCAATGGAAAGAGAAGAGTGTTTTGCTGCTCTCTTTTTAAGGCTAGCTTGTTCTTACAGTTGATTTAGTTATTCTGCATCAATTTAATATTTTGTTATAACCTAGATTGCCTTGGCCAGATAAGGAAGTTAATTTAATGCATGTATAGGTAAGTTAGAAAGCCATTTAAAGTAGAATAATGTTAGGATGCTGTTTCTTCTTGTTGGTTAATATTTGGGGTTCTAAATTGCATATTTAGAATAAATGAAACTTAATATTAGCAACAACCCTAAAGAAAAGATGTAATGTTTTGTTTATCTCACTATAATGTATGTAATTTGTATGTCAGTACTTATTTATGTAATCAAAACACCTTTATCATATATTTAATGTGCACACAAACAAAAATCCATAACTTTGGGTATTTGAGATTCAAACTGTTAGAAATATAACTGTAGTTAGTGTAGCAACAATTTCTTTATAATTGAACACACTTTTAAACAAAAGTGTTCTGCTCACAACAATACAATTTTCACTAGGACTATACATGAGAGATTGATGAAATCTTTATTGATATAATTTATAATGTAATAATCAGAAACTGGAGTTTTTAAAAAGATATTTTTTCAATAAATAGTAGTTTTTTAGCATATAAAAACTTTACAGTTTATATTAGTAAAATTTATGAAAATTTTGAGCTTTGTACATTGAATTATTTTGATGCATTGAGTTGCACATGACTAAAAAGCACAAGCTTGAACACCTTTCCTCTACAGGACTTGCCAGAGAAAAAATCCTTTATTAGAAAATGTTCACTTTTTCTCAGTTTTTTTTTCAATGAGGTAATAATAATATTATTATTAGTAATTACTAGCACAAACAGCCAACTGTACAGCAGCATTTCTACTAGTTATAAAACCTAAAATGTTAAAATTAGTAACATATTATGTTAAATAAGAAAGAATACCCAAACGCAAGCAAATCTGTGATAATTTGCTATGGAACTGATCTAAGTGCCAATAAAGTGCATGGGAGATTTGATTTGTATTAACTATAGCTGTAAGAATAAATAGTATGTAGTTGTCTATAACAGTGCACAGTGTTTTTAGATAGAAAATGTAATTTGAATTTCATAATTTTTTGTGGCATTTACAAGATTGATCAAGTAGATCAAATTGATATACAATGTTAGGGTAGAATAAGCTACAGAAAAGGTGCAAAGTTGTATTTAAGTTACCTTTAATGTTCATTTAGGTGGTTCTGAGGGATTATGCAAGTTTAATTTGAAAATTAAAAAAAAAGTACATTTAGTCTTAAACTGGAAATCACATTCCACTCTGTCAGAGTTATATTCTGACTTCTTAAATTCACAAAAAAAGTAATTATAATACTTTATCAAGAAATTTGATATTTTGGTACAAGAGATTTTCATAAAGATATATTTACAATGTTAAAAGGTATAGTACATATTTTTTGTGATTGCATGTCTGGTCAAAATAATCAAGTCCATATACAGAGGATCCAAGATGTCCTAGAAAAATGTTTAACATGAAACATTTTAGTTAGGGAAAATTGAAACATTTATTAATCTCACAAGTTTACTGTTAGTTTTCTTGTAAAAGTTTATTATCAGTTTATTTGCATAAGAAAGAAATAGCTAATTCTCTATTTAAATCAGTGGAAGAATTAAATTAATTCTAAGTATAAGTCTGAGAAAGAAATAACTTAGTTCTCAATACAAATAAGTAGAAAAAATAATCCAATTCTCAGTATAAAACAGTAGAAGAAATAACCTTACTAATTCTCAGTGTAAATCTGAAGAAATTAGCTAAAACTGAATACAAATCATTTTTAGGAGGGAATTGAACAAGTATTTGCCTCCAAGTGTTACTGCAAAGCTGAAGAAAAAGGACAAAATGGTAATGTATTTTTAATTACCTAAGGTAGTGAAATTCTAATTCAAAACATTTTGTAAATGATTTGAATTCAGTTGTGTTATAAAATATTTTGATAGTGTCATAGTGAAATACCAATTATAATTTCACTTGGGTCTAAGGTAGGTACCACTCCGAGCATTTGTAAAGTGTGCTTGTGTTTTAGTTTCTTTCATTATGTGTGATGATTTATATACTATGTGACAATAGAATATGCTGTATTGTAGAAAAAAAAAATGGCAAGAATATCTTAGGTTTGAAATTCTGGATAGTGAGTTACTCTTGCCCACTATATTATATACACTTTAAAAAAGAACAAGTAGTCTGTAAAAATTTGAAAAGAATGCATTGCAGAGTTCATAGTTCAGTAACAGCATAGAAATACAGGGTTTATAATTTGACAATGGAGTGCAAAGTTAAATGTGATCTGACAGTTACATTGAAACTAATATACACTAGATTATTTTAGATGTTCTAGTTCAAAATTTTCTAAATGAAGATGTAAGCGTAATTAATATGATTTTAATTTTGCATATGTTAATGCAGCTATGTATGACATTTCTGTTCAGTCATGCAGGTATACATTACTCTGGTATATCAAAATATTTTGGTTTTTGTGCTTTTACTATAATAAAGCAAATTCTGGCCTGATCTTCTCTAATTCTGACTGTTATTACAGTTATTGTATTCTTGATAGCTTGGATGTTATTAAATAAATTAAAGTATAAATTGTAAGCAAAAGTAACAATAATTATTTTTATGGAGTATGTTTGTTATAGGGTTCTATTTCATTAAAAGAATATTCAAGTATATTTTTGGTTTCTAATAATCAGTTGAGAAATGTAGAATAATAATTTTGAACTTTCATATTAGTAGAATATTTAATAAACATTTACTATTGTAAAGAATATTGATGTAGAAAATTTACTAACAGTATGGCATGGAATTTGGTAAGTGTGTACAACATGAAATGTTTGGTTGTTTTCATATTTATCATAATATAAATAAAATGGTACATAAGGTTTAGAGAAATTATGTTAATCTTTTTCTTTTCAGTTCATTTGCATAATATTTGGTCATTTCCTATTTCTATTCAAAACTAAAACATCTTTGGACATTTACTGATGAATCAGTTAAGACATGCTTATATATTATTAGTATTGGAAAAAAGGAATAAGTTTATTTCATGTTATGAACAGTTAAAATCTTTGCTTTCAGTCCTCTATGACAGCACAGAACAATCTCAACAGCACACCTATAGCAGAGTCTCGTGGAGATACTAAGAAAATGCTGCACCAAAGTCGATCAGATTCATCTCTTACTCAAGCAGTAGATGGCAAGCCCACCATTGGAAAACACAACAGATTAAGCTTAGATGTATGCTTTAGTTTATAGTACATTAATTGGTTATTCTGTAATAACTTTTGCTGAGGTGAATGTTGACCAGATTTCAAATAATTCATTACTAAAAATGTTTTACAAACTATCTAGAGTAAGTGTAGAAAACCTGAAGTAATTATTACTGATAGAAACTGCTGAAAAACCTAGTGAATAGACCGATTACAACTTACCAGGAAATGAAAAGCTTAGGACTCACTCTGTTATTTTATTATGTATGTTGATTGGTATATATGTTTTCAGGATTTTAGAGTTGTGTTTTTTGGATGTTTGAATGTATAAAATTTCATGGAACAGTATGTACATTGATATCATGTAATTTTTTCTTATTTATCTGTTTTTATTATATTATATAGATAATTGTTTTAATTTTATATGTTTTTGAATTACCACATAAACTTTCTTTCAATAATACCATGCACACCATTTTTCACATGGTGCTCCAGATGAGCACATTATTGTTGTATCTGACTTAAATATATATTTCCTGTTATTGGTCTTAATACCTTCTGAAGAATCAAAATGTACTTTCAGAAAAAAAGAAAACAGTATGATAATATCATGATTTTATGTAAATCTATTTTGTGTTATTTAATATTCAACTTTAAACTTTATTTGATTTTTCATTCTTTTGCATAGGAATGCCATGCATAATCAAAAGATCTAAATAACAATTAATGTTAGAATCATTGATCTGTTAATATGAAAAAAACTATTCTATTACACCAATTTTAAAATACAATAATGTTTGTATTTTGGATGATTTATAATAAACTAATTGTGTAATAATGTAGGAAGCTATATTTTTTGTTTTAGGTAGGTACAACTGATTCTATTACTTTATCTGCGGGACACAAGAGGCGTCGAGAACCTTCAGAACTAGATGCTGAGATAAAAAGGTTTCACTCTGCAAACTCAGACTCCACTACTAGTATAGGTATTGGAAACAGTTCAAAAGATGCTTGGGTTCCCTTTCTGGAAAAACCAGCTGAGGAATCTGAAGACAGCACTAATGATTCACAGGTTAAATTAATCTTGATGTCTGAATTTCACTTTACCAGTGTTCTATGACATTTTGTCATATTTTTCACATTATTTTAGAAATAATGAGTAAGTGGTTACTTTTTTTAGGTGAATCTAGCAGGATTTTTGTTTATAAAAGTTTTTCATGTAAATATACTGAGACAGAAATAATCGTGTATTTTAAAGTTGAAACATCCAGTTCTTGGTTAACAGCATGCCCTAAATATAGGATAACTGACTCAGAAACTATCTTGATGCTGTAGAACAGTGGAATGGACATAAAGTCAACAACTGGAAGTGATGGTAGTGCAATAAGGGAGAAGTTTGTATTGGAGTTGGATGATTCAAGTCTGGATTCTTCTAGTATGAATGCTGATTTAAATGAGGTAAGTAATATTCTTTAATCATGATTGGCTAAGATTGCTTATGAACGTCTGTTTTCTTATTTGAAGTTATTAATTACCTGTTGTTAATACAAATGAAAGAAGTCAGTCTTCAACAAATTGTTGTTGAATTTAGCCCACTATCAGATATTTGCAACTACATTTAATTTCTTCAGCTTTCATATATATGTACAGTCATTATTATGTATTTTTTTAAAAAAAAAACACTAAATCAAGGCTTTTTTTTTTCTTTTTTATGGGGACACATTACTGTCACAGCTAATTTGTTTAAGTAACAGTGTTCCAAACTTTTAAGAAATAATTGTTGATCCTAAGTGCTAGTATATCCAACACTAGATGATAAAGGATGATTATGAATGAATAAATGACTACATGTTGTTAAATTCTGCTTTTTCTTCACTTTTTACTAATGAAGACTTGAGCAGCATTCCTCATCTTAAGCAATTGATAAATGAAAACAAAAATAAACTCACTTAAAGTAACAATGTATCTTAAGATGGCTGGTATGAGTATTAAAATAAAGTAGAGAATAACCTTTTGACCTTCTTAGGTCATCTCCAGGTTAACAAAGGTATTAAAACTGTTTTTAAAATAAAGTAGAGAACAACATCTTGACCTTCTTAGGTCATCTTTAGGTTAACAAAAATATTAAAACTTTTATTAAAATAAATTAGTGAACAATGTTTTTCGACCTTCTTAGGTTATTTTCAGGATAAAAGTGTTTATTTTCACAAAATTTGATAGACCTTTAGTAAAAATTACAAGCTTTTTATACACAAAAAGTAGTTCCTTTTTAATGAAAGGTGACTTCAAAAGGTTGAAACATTGTTCTCTACTTTATTTTAATAAGTTTTAATAACCATGCCAGCCATCTTAAGGTACAAAGTTTAACAAGACAATTATATAAATTCTGAGCTTGTCAAAATAAAATTTGGAAGTTTAAAAAATGCTAAGGCTTCTGGGCCAGATAATATTTCCTTGAGGGTTTTAAAAGAGGTGAAGGATTAGTTATGTCCTTAAATAATGCACAAGTACCAACAGATTGGAAATTAGCCAATGTCACTCCTATCTTCAGGGGAGGTAACAAAAGTTGTCCCAATATTTATAGGCCCATTAGTGTTACATCAGTTGTGTGAAAAGCTTTGGAAAGTATGATAAAAGATACTTAGTAAAATCATTTAATCAATTTGCAACAGGCTTAGTATAATATGCATGATTTTGTCTACGTATCTGCACACATTAGTTATTTGAATTATAACTTTTGATACAACATGTATATCTTCACAGAATTTGGTAGACTTTTAGTAAAGATTACAAGCTTTTAGTGCACAAAAGTAGTTTGTTTTTAATGAAATATTTGTACTAAAGATTTGTTTGTGAAAATAGTTTGTTTTGTTACTAGTGTGATTTTATGTTATGATTGAAAAAAAAAACTGTTGTTTGTCCCAAAAATCTTAAGTATTTGCATAATCTCTAAAACTTCCTAAATACATTTCAAGCATTTGTTTTTAGTGAGATTTTATATTTCATGTTAATATTTATACTCTAACTTTATGGGGTCTGTCTCTTAACTAACATTGCAACCATAATAAAAAACTTATGACTTTTTTCATACTAGAATGACTACATTTTATAATACGAAAGTACAAATGTTTTGTCTTAAGTGTGATAATGCTGTATATTAACATATATATATTTATTATATTACCTATGCCTAGCTAACATTACATAACTTGCACTGACATAGTACACATGCACTCAGGTTGCCTATCCAGTAATATAAAACTGATCATTAGTCGTCCCTGTCTTGGCTGTGTTTTAGTGGCCTAGTATTTTGTAATATACAGTCATGTTTCAATTATTATACATTATACATTTATGTACATAGATTATTACTATTTAAAATAAATTATTAAACTTATTTTTCCTAAAATATAAAACAATAAATCAAGAAGTAAAGCAAATAATTATTTCTTTTTGCTACAACCTTTGCACTCAGTTGCTGCTGGACATTGGCTGCTTAGCCTTTTAAAATTTCACACATTTGGAATATTAAACAATTTTTTTAATTTTTAGGTTTTATATATACAGTTGAATAATCAATCAATTATAAATAACTGCACTGCTACTATGGAATTCTACTATAATTTATTAAGCTTACTAACTAAAATGTATTTAGATTTTACAAAAATATAATACTACTAGCAGACTAAAGACACGATCTACGTCATTGAAATTTTGGATCAAAAGAATGTGAAAGCTTTTTCAAAGATTAGAATGGTGGGAAAAACCACTCTAGAGACATTCTAAGCTGTAGATTGGGTACTCACATGTTATATATTTAAGTAAGTGTATATAAGGGATCATTCCAAAAAATGGAAAGAGTTGAACATGGCCAACGTGTTTGATTCAGCTCATAAGTCATATCTCCTCAAAATAAAAAGATTTTGAGGAGTTCTTATTTTATATTACAGCTTGTAAATATTAGTAATTTGAGTTCCTAGTTTGTACAAAATTATAGATTTAGTATTTTGATGTCATAAACATCTAATTTTAAACAATGCTGATTTCAACATGACTCACTAACATCTGTATTTAGTTGTGTTCTTTTAATATATACTTTTAAATTAAGAAATTAACTCATATATAATATTAAAGTTTGAATTATAATCTACAGTTTGATTCCAAACATATTAACATAAATTCATAAAATAGTAGTTCAGTAACGTTTTGAATGGAAATCAACAAATTTGATGACATGGCCTTTGATCCTTGACCCTTTGCAAAAACGGTTATCTAAATTTAGAGCTTTATTGGAGTGTCAACATGGTTTCACTAAAGGAAAATCATGCCTTACAAATCTTTTGATGTACTTTTAAAATGTTACTGCATGTACAGATGAGGGTAGGGGTGCAGATTTAGTACATCTGGATTTGACAAAATGCCACATAAAAGGCTTATAAAGAAACATCCCTATAGTTGTGGGGGATACCAAATTGGATAGAAGTGGCTTAATGAAGTAAAGCAGAGGGTTGTTGTAAATGGAGCTCAGTCAAAATGGATTAATGTTGCAAGTTGTATACCTTAGAGTTCAGTGTTAGGACCATTGCTCTTTTTGATTTACATTAATGACATAGATGTAAAGGATGGTCAGTAAAGTGCTTAAATTTGCTGATGATATCTTGGATGTTGCTAGCTGTGAAAATGATGCTGCTGCTTTACAAAAGGGTTTTCATAATTTACTGAGATAGGCAGATAAATGATAGATGTATTTTAATTTATGTTAAATGTGAGATATTGCATATTAGTTGTGAGTTATCATCATTTGAATTATAAGTATAATTTGGATGGAAATAACCTTAACATTGTCATGAAAGAAGATGATCTTGATGGAATGATTGATCAGTCTGTTTAGCCATCCAAACAGAGTACTCTTGCAAGTATTGAGGCAATTAGGATTTTGAGTTGTGTCTACAGAAATATTGAATACACGTCTAAAGAGGTTATAATTCCATCGTATAGGTCATGGGTTAGGCCACATTTAGAGTATTGTTTTCAGGCTTAGGCTCTTTACCTTAGGAAAAACATTGAATTTTTGGAAAGGGTTCAAAGGATGGTTACCAGAATTGTACCTGGGATGAAGAGGTTTTCATATGAGGAGAGATTAAAATCCTTAAAACTGTTTTCTCTTGAGAAAAGAAAAAAAAGAGTTAGAGGGGATCTTATTGAAGTGTTTAAGATTGTATAAGGAATTTATAATGTTACTACATCAATATTTTTTCATGCCTTACATCAAGAATTATATAACTAAGAGACACAAAAAAGATTTAGGCAAGGTAAAAAATGTCTTCAGTTAAAACAATTTTGTTTTTCAAATTGAGTTGTTGTCCTATAAAATGGGTTGCCTTTGGATGTTACAGAGTCAATAAATTTGAATGTGTTTAAAGAAATATTTGATACATACATGAATGATAATTGCTGGCTTTAATTTTTTTTAATAGTTTTAGTTTGGCTTGGAGGATGGGACAGCTGAGATGGGCCAGTGTGTCCCTTGTCCCTAAACATTATATTGTGTTGTATTATGGTGAAACTACTCTAGACAGTTATTTTTTACCAAATTCTCTTACAGTTTGTCTGGCAGACAAACTTTAGAAACTTCTATGGACAGTTACTGTCTTTACCAATTTCTGTTGCCACTAGTTTAGGAGGCAAACTTTAGAAACAACAGTGTACATCTCTAGTCATTCTAAATTCTCTTAATCCTGGTGCAGCATACACATTTTTAAAGCAACAATGAACAGTTAATGTCATAACTAAATTCTATTATCACTAGTCTGGCTTTAGAAACAACTACTGTCATTAAGAAATTCTCTCACCATTAACATAGGAAACAAACTCTAAAAACAAGTAAACAGCTGTTGTCATAACCCAATTTTATTACTGCTAGCCTAGTACACAAACTTCAAAAACAATAATGGACAACTGCTATCATTACTAAATTTTTTACTGCTATTCTAGCAGACAAACTTTAGAAATAACAATAGACAGTTAATGCCATTACCAAATTCTCTTATTATGAGTCTAGCAGCAAAATTTTAGAAACAACAGTTAAAAGCTACTGTCATTACTAAGTTCACATACAGCTACTATCATTACCAAAGTTTAACTATCTTGCTTGCAATAAGCTCAAAACTTTTGGTGATAAACCTCTGGTACAACTTCATATGTTTTGAGAATAGCTGCTTTAACCTTATCATGATCTGTACAATCTTCTAAACAGTTTCTTGTGCTTTACCGGTCAAAACACTGTAATAATAATGACCATTTTTTGGTGGGCCATTCCTTGGTTTGGGTAACTTTCTCAAAATGTTGGAATGTGGAAATATTTATCAACTTCATTTTCTTTAAATGTTCGTCCATTAATATATTCATTGAGTTCAAAGTTATCATTTTGCCTTGGTCAATCAAAGTTGAATCTAATTTCCTTATTGGCTTTGATACAAGCATGCTGTTTCTCTTTTTTTGGCTTCAGTGCATGCTTATCTGGCCTAGAAATGTATACTCTCTCTTTCAGCTTTTATACGAGCTTGTTCAGCCTTGAGACATTTACTTTTTCTCTCTGATTCAACACAAGCTTGCTCTTTCTCCCTTTTATCCTTGATATGGACTTTTTCTTTCTGGGCTTCAATGTGGGCTTGCTTGAGCTTGATTTGTTTGAATTTTAGTTTGATTTCTAACTTATCTTTATTACTCAACCCTGATTAGCTAGTGGAGACACTGGAGTATTCCTCTAATGCTTTCTCAGACAGCAAATCATCATTGCTAATATTTTAACAATACACTTTTTTTACTTCACTTTTTCTCATTGATTTTATTTAACCTCTAATTCTAAAATTTCAGCACAATTTCAAGGAATTTACTTTTGTTATATTTGTCTAGTTTGAGGGAGGGTGGTTCAAGAAAACCTTGATAATCAGGCATGGTCAGATCTTGTTGGGATTGATAAATGTAAATCACATTAAGATTTGAATTTTAATTTAGAACAAATTTTGTCTATGATTCAGACTTTAGCAGAGAAACTTTTGAAACAATAGTGTAAAGCTACTGTCATTATTAAATTCTCTTACCACTAATTTAATAAACTTTAGAAACATCAGGAGACAACTAGTCGTTATCAGCTTCTATTACCCCTTGTCTAGTAGACAGTTATGATAAACTACTGTGAACAGCTACTGTGACTATAGAATTCTTTTACTGCTATTCTGAGAGACAAACTTCAGAAACAACAGTGTACAGCTACTGTCATCACTAAATCACCTTACTCCTAGTATAGCAGATGTATTTTCAAACCTAAAGTAGACAGCTATTACTATTAACAAATTCTTTTACAGCTAATCTTTAGAAACTGCAGTGGACAGATACTATCATTAATAAATTTTATCTTTAATATTGTACTCAAACATTAAAATCTACAGTTGGCAGTTGTTATCATAACCACATTCTTACCACTAGTCTAGCAAATAAAGTTTAGAAACAACAGTGTACAGCTACTGTCATTACTTAATTCACTTACTACTGGTTTAACAATCAAACTTTAGAATCAACTGTGGGCAGCTTTTGCTGTTGCCAAATTTTTTTAATGCTAGTTCAGTAAAGAGATTTTGTAAGTAACAATAGAAAGATACAGTAATTATCAAATTTTCTTACTGCCAGACTAGTAGATAAACTTTAGAAACTACATTAATTAAAGTTATTCTGGTTTACTACTTTTATTACCAGATTCTCTTACCTTGAAGCTAGAAGACAAACTAAAGATAACGATGTTTAATGTTATTCTTGACAGCTACTGTCGTTACCAATTTTGTGTACCTCTGATCTAATAAGCAAACTTTGAAAATTGTAGTGGACATCTACTGTTATTATAAAATTTCTTACCAGTAGTGTAGTAGATAAGCTTTAGAAACAATAGTATATGGTTACTAAATTCCTTTACTGTTCATTAATCTAGACAACAAATGGTATAAACTGTAATGATTAAAATTATCTAAGGCAGCTACTTTCACAAGTCATATCATTTGTTTAGAAGTCAACTTGTAGAAATTGTAATTACTAAAATTAATCTGGACAATTATATTCATTGCAAAGTTATTTTAGCACTTTTCTAACTGATATATTTTGTGAACTGCAATGGTCAAAATTACTTTGGATTGCTTCTTTTATTGCTAAACATTCTTACTGTTTGTCTGAGAAAAGTATGAGGAACGGCAATGATCTAAGTTATTCTGAACAGCTACTTTCTTTGCCAGGTTCTCCTATTGTCAACCTAAAAGCCAAATTTTAAAACCCATAAAGGTTGTTGTTTTCATTTCTCATTTGTTTTGACACTGAACAAATTGAAAATAGCATTCATTGAAAGTTTTTCTGAATAGATCATTTTGCACCTTCATATACATAATTATGTATATATCACTACTCCAGCATACAAACTGTAAGAATTAGATTGTTTGATGTTTTTCTTGACAGCTACTATTGTGTTTTTGTATAAATATTTATGGCTGTATAATTGCAAAGTATCTATTCCTCACTGTTTCAGACTTGTAATCTAGGTGTTCAAGGAAATTTGAACCCTGTGCCAAAATCTACCCTTGCAACTTCTGAAAATAACAAGATAATTAAAGATGCATTGTTTCCATAAGTTGCTGGTATGAAATTAACAGGTTTGTTACCCATATACTTGTTGGATTTTCTTAGCATGCTAGAAAAAACCAAAAAACTTAAAAATGCATATGCCATGATCTTATTGTTTTGAAGGTATGAAAGTACTTTTCTGAAATATTGATTCTTTTTAAAAGCATTATTTCTGAAGTCGAGTTCTCAATTATATTGCCAAATTCATATATATTAGTTATTGTCAGTTATACTTGGTTCTAACAATTTTGCTGTATAACTCTTATCACTATATTTTTTCAGAAAGCTGTAATATTTTTAACCCTTAAACAGTGGCCATTAACAGCTGATGCTGCTACCTTCAGTATTCCCACTGTTTCAGGGTTAGTGAAAAGTACAAGAACTGATAAAAGTAAAGTTTATATCTTAGAACCATATAATCCAAAATTAACGTTTAACTAAGGTTACAGTAATTAAAATGTCGATTCTCCACTTACTGTAATGTGAAAAACATCTGATGAATGTCATGTTATATGGAGATTTGTAACAATTTGTAGAGTTTACAATGACTTTTAAATACCTGAGTAATACAAATAGGGAATATGTAACTTCATAAAATGCTAATATGAAAACATTCTGGTGGTTTCATTTTGGCTTATCAGACATCTTTTCTGTGATATAGATGCCAGAACAGTTATAGTAAACTGTAATAGTAAAATAGTACATTTCGTTCTAGTTTGTGTTTGTTGTTTCAGGTCAAGGTGTGAGGTTCTCACTGAAGAGTTCGTTGTTAAATTTTGAAAGTTTTGAAACAAATTTTGATTTTGAATAAATTACTTTAATATGTTTTTGTAGAAGCACACCATGAAAGAAGACATCTTTCCAATACTGTTGGTCAGCTCTGGTGGAATGATGGATAAAAATGAGATGGAACTGTAGTGACAGGTGGGATAAGTAGTATGACAAATGTAATTAACTTGAAGTCATTTTCAGGTAATTATTCAGGACAAAATATTTTGATACCTCCTTAGAAAACAATGGGTATGGTGAGTTTTTGTATTATTGTAGAAACCATACCATCTTTAGACATTCCAGTTTGTTTGTTTTAGGAATTTATTCTTACATTACTTGAGTTATAGTTTTCGTTGGCATAAACAATTATACATCACAAAATTCAGCAACAAAAATGGTTGTAGTAAAAAATCAAGCTCAATACAAGAAAACAGCATTTTATTGGTAATGACATACTTCTCAAGTAGTGTCACAAAATGTGCCTCTTCATTCATGTGACCATGCTTGGCTAAGATTAGCTACCCGGACAAGTGAGGTAACCTTTTTACTGTCTTTGTAGTCAAAAAACAACATCAAGATCGTCATCTGAAAGACTAGGAAAATACGTTCATTACAACTAGCTCACTGTTTGCTGGTACATCCCAAGATGTTTTTGAAAAGATCGCATGCACGTGACGTTTTGTTGTTCCAGGTGTTTTTGTTGAGTGTGGCTCCTCTGCCAGGTTAATCCGTTCACGTACTTGAAACATTAATGTATTTTCTACAAAATAAAAAATGTGGGTGAAACAAAATAGTTTAGAAAATTCAAGAACATGATGTTAATTTCTTTTTGTAATATTTTAGGAAACACTCATTTGATATGTATTATATGTTGTTTTGTTTGTTTGTTTTTTTTGTTGTTGATTCACTAGATCAGGTTCCCTGATTCATTAACAGTTTGCATGGTAAACATTAGTATTGGATCATTTTAAACCATAAGCTTTTGTCTTGTATATTTTGTGAATTTTTATATTGTTATCTTAACATTGTACATGTTTCTCAAAAGTCAATAAAGCTTATCCTTCCTGATTTCTTCTTTCACTTATTTTGTTAAAAGCAAAACCTATGACTACAGTGTAACAAAATTTTGGAGGGATTTTATGAAGTTTGAATGGTTTTGGTATTGCATGTAATGTTTTCTGTCAGTGTAATTTTTATGGAACAAAAGATAGCACCACTGTATTTGATGTTTATGATATAAAAAAATACTTAAAGCTGCTAATTAATCATTAATTTCTCTTTAAGAAATTGATGTTTTGATATAAAAAGTATGTCCTACTTGAGCCAAAGAGTAGAAGTTGAACAATGACTGATTGAATTTGGAATACAATAACACTTAAAGTCTTATAGATCATTAATTCCATTTTAATCATATCTTGATTTAGAGATTGAATTTCCAAATATTAGCTAGTTTAATTATTTATTTATTATACTATCCTGGATGAAAAAAAAATTATTATGTAAAGTGTTTAATATGATATACTGATTTAAGTGCAAAATATATAAAAATCAGTAACAACCATTATAGATAGAAGTGTAGTTATCACCAAGAGTAATTTAAACTTATTAAAGTTTGTTTCCACCTGTTATTTATTTGAACCAAATGATGAAAGAAATCAAAAACAATGATTTGTGTGTATAGACTATAAATAAAGTAAAAAATTATTTAGATCCAAACATCATCAAAAAAGAAATATTCCTCAGTTTCATAACAGGAGATTTCTGAAAGCTACTGCTTGTAGGTTCCTTTTAAAATTTATCTAACAAGTAAAGGTTTTGAAAGCAAGAAGCTATTGTTATAAGTGAGCAATCATCATGTACACAGTGTATGTCAAGAGTTGTGCTTACAAACTTTCTTTATAGTTCAAAAACATCAGGCTTCATGCATTTGTTGCTTTGCTTATTCAAAATGAAGAGTATACTATCAAAGGGAGAGCTTTTCTCAATGTCTGTGATAAATAAAGCAGCAATGTGTACCATAAAAAAGATTGGTTTTGTTAATGAAGAAGAAATATTAGCTAATTAAATGACAGCTTTTATTATTGATTTCCATTCATAAAGAAGTTAATAGGAAAGAAACACAAACAATCCATTGCTTCAGGAGATTATTTTTTCTCTGTTCAGATGAAGAGGACCATATTATTAATTGGAACAAAAATGTATGACTCTTTTACTTGTTTTTAGAATGTAGATAGATTTGTTACTATGAATGACATTAAATGCTTTTCAGTTTTGTATGAGGAGTTTAAAAAAGGATGATTTTCAAAAAGTAGCAGCTGAAAGTTACATGTTTATATACATATATGACAAAAAAATATGTGTTGATACATTCATAGAATGTAGTCACATTTTAAGTATTTTAACGATGTAATTTTTTAGTGGTCCTGTTAATAACTGTAGAGTGAATATAAGTATTGGAAAGTGTGGACTAAAAGTAAATGATACCATTTTGTAATGACTTATGTAAGATTGAACGCTGGTTTTGAATTCATGCACAGAAAAGAAATAAATGCTTGTAGATTGAGTGTTGGTTTGAGTCCACGTCTGTAGAGAGGGGATAACTTTGTCACTATGCTTATGTTTTGTTTCTGTTTGTAATGTTAAAAATATTGGTCTGAAATCATCGGAGAATTCTTTACCCATTTGTTGATGATGTTAAATGGATTAACTTCACAGATGTGAAGTTTAAAGCAATTTTTTAAACTGTATTTTATAAATTGTTAATTTCATTAATTAGTCATAACACAACAGGTGGGGTCTATTTTCTTTCGAAACACAATTTTTTGAAACCTTTAATGCATTAAATTACTTTTTGGTCCAAGAACGGTTGTACTAGTTTTACACTGCACAGAAGAATGAAACTTTTGTGTGTTTTGTTGGAGAAGAAAATGTTGCTAATAATGCACTGCACAAAACAAAATTATTTCTTTGTTGAAGCAAAGCAGACATTATTAATTGTTTATTACATTACACAACTAAAGAAACTAGTCACTGTCATATAGGACAAGAAAATGTTTGTAAACTGTATACAAATTTAAATATATATATATATATATTTCTTTGTTGAAAGAAAATTAAATGATATTAAATTGCACAAGACAAACTGGTCCTTGTGTTTTAGGACAAATAAATGTTATTTATTGTACACTGCATAAAACAAAGAAATTGGTTAACTTATAGGGCAAGCAAATATTCATAAATATTAAGTGCACAAAGTAATCAAAGAACCTAGTCATTGATTTATAGGACAAGCAAATGTTATTAAATGAACACTGCATCAAATAAGGAAACAAACCAAGTGGTACTGATCGTACAAAAACTCGTATTTGTTTTGCGTGAGAAGGTAATGATATTAATCCATGCACAAAATAGTTTTGTCTCATTCATGTAGGAAAAGTAGATATTAACTGTACATCATACTAAATAAACTGATTCCTGTGTTGCAGGATAAAGAAATGTCACAAGGTCTGCACTGCACAATATTTCAGAACAAAAAAACATTACTAGTGTAAAGTGCAAAAAACAGTTAGTCCTGTTGCAGAATAAACAAATGTTGCTAATGATGTACTGTTCTAAATAAAGAAACTGTTCTTTTGTTGTTGCTGCATAACAAGCAAATGGTAGTAATTTTACAGGTAGAAGTAATTGTCATTAATTGTGAACTGCACTGTAGAAAGAACTGGTAGGACTGTTTTCAACAACCCAATCTTAGTCATGGTACATAACATGAGGTAATCATATTTGAATACAGCTTTGGGATTACTCATACTTGTGCTCAAATACTTTGGTAGGGAAGAACACAGTATTTGTATTCACCAAATAAATTGGGAATATTTAATACTGAAAGAGTAAATATCAACTTTATTACTCATCCAATTTCTAGACTGTCATTGTTACATCTTCAGCACGTTAAATCAGATAAGTGCTTTCCAAACACCTTAAAAATCGTTGTATTACATAATTATTAATCCAGTTAAACCACTTTCAGAGTTGTTGAAAAGGCTACTAAACTGCCTTTACTGGTACACAAACACCTCAAACTTCTTACATCAAGGCAAAGTGTAAATATTAGGGGATTGTTTCCACTTTAGGAAAACCTGCAGGCGCTATCTGAGAGTAAGCCTTTTAATTGTTTTTGTTGTAAAATATATTCTGTGTGACATACCTCAACTAGCCAAACTCTACCTGAATATTCCAAAAGTAGATAACCCAATGTGGCTTTGCTGTGGGAAAACACACTCTGAAACTCTGTTATTTCATTTTGAGAAATAATAGTACTGAAGTTTTATCATTTGCCAGTTATTTATTATTGCGTAATACCTGAAAGTATTCATGAATACATTCCTATGCTAACTCTCAGCATTTTTTGCTGTATTCGATTTTGTATTAATAAAAATATGATGTTTTCGTTTTAATCCTGCACTGCACAAAACTAGGCTTAGTTATAGGACAGTCCAAGTTTACTAATTATTTACGTCTGTGAAAAGAAAAAAAAAGTCTTGAAGTGTAAGTAAAGCAAATAAATATGCTGGTTGTACACTACACAGAAAACGAACTGATTTGATAAGACAAGGAAATTGTAATAAGCGTACTCCAGAAAACAGATATTTATTGCAAGAAAAACAAAATTTACTGATCTTTGTGATTGTAGGAGAAAGCAAAAATTATTAAAAGTAAGCTTAGGAAAACATACTGGTTGATGTCATAAGATAAGCACATATTACTAAATGTGCACTGCAGGAAACAAAAACATCGAAAGAAAAGTAGTTGTTTCTTGTATATTTTAAAAGTAAAATATAATATTTCTTTTGTAGTAGTAGAGGAATCCAATCGTACACCACAATACAAGGAAAGCGGTTCTCGTATTGTGAAAGGTGTTACTGTTAATACATAGTGCGAAAGAGAGAATCTTGTTTCTGTATTTTGGGTTGGGAAAATTCGATGGTTTTAGTCTGTGTATTTTGGGAGCAGAAAATGTTGCAAAACAATTCAAGATTATTATCTGTTTTTTGTAGTAGAATAAAATATTACTAATTTCGCCCACACCGAAGAAAAAAAACGTATATCTTTGGAACAAAAATTTATTTATTGAATTTTACACAAATCATAGAAAACCATATGTGAATTCCTAAGACCATGTTCTGCAAAAAGCTAATCATTGTGGTGAAAGACGTATATTGTTGAAATGTACACATAAAGAAACCAGGAAGTGTTATTAGTAAGTATTTGTGTTACTTTTTTTATTATTATTATTACCAAAAGGTAAATTGAAAACGTTAACATCACAGGTATTTGTAATTTTACCTTTGGAGCAAATGTAAACAAAGCTGTAATTATATTATCTCTTTCTTGTAGAAGAAACAATATTACTGGTATACTGTACGAAAGAAAAAAGTCTTGTTAAGGGAGTAGCAAATATTACTAATTACACGTAGTGCCAAAAACTATTCTCTGTTTCTGATGTAATACACAAAAGGAAGAAACTTTTGTTGTGTAAGTTACTAGTTTTTGTATACATTTTGGTATTACGTACCTTACACGTTGTTATTCATTATGTGGTCTTTCTGTCTTGTTTAAAAAGTTTGGATTGACGTCATCTGACATAGCAATAACCTGCAATTTTCAGCAAGGCTGAGAATAGGTTTTTACTACCCAGATTCATCACGCTGCTTTGCGGGCTTTGGTGTATTTGTGTTCCTATAAGTGTGTCCTTTTCAAAACTGACATGTCTAATCAGTGGTTTCCTGCTAGAACTGATTTTATAGATCTGTCTGGATATTTCATGCTTTGGTGTTTGTGTGTTATTATAGTGTTTTTATTGATGAGCTTTAGCGTTTCTTCAACCATGCAGTTTAAAGCATGGTTTATTATAACTGTGTTATATATATCCAATATGTTTTTTTTTTTTTTACCTATCAGTGTTTGGTTACTTCTCTGGTAAGTTTGGACCAATGAGAATTGGCTTATCTCGATGCTGCAGTTTTCAGCTGAACTTTGTAGAGGTGTTTTGTTTTGTAGATCCAGCTTACTTTTCTTAACATTCGGGTGTCATCTGTATTACCGTTAGTTTGAACTGGTAAGATCTGGCATAACTCGAGCCTGGAGATTTGAGCTGTATTTATGTAAGTTTTGATGTTATATATCAAATGCTGCTCTTTACCTTTTGATTTCTGTGTGCTATTGATAGTTTGAAATCAGTGGCGGCGTCAGGATATTTTCGTTAGGGGGCTGAGGTAAACTGTGGAGAGGCTTCCCAAAATGCCATCAATATGAAGTATAGATGGTAAATTATAATAATGTAAATACCAAGGTACATTTCAGAAATGTGTGCTATTTTGAATGCAGTTTTCATTGGAAATTCATACTCTGATCAACAATTCATTGTTACAAATTAGAAATATGTTTATAAAAATATGCGTATATGTAAAATAGGAAGCTTACCTAAATTCCACCCAAGGTAATACATAATAATAAAGAAAATCAAGATTAGCTTAGATTGAACATAGAGTGAGCGAGGGTCATGTGCCCTGCGGCTGGCATCTGGATCTCGATCAGGCTGAGCCGATTGTTAGCCGTACGCAGAGCGTACCACATGTTCAGCGGCTCGGTGGTCATACGCTTAAGGCATTCAAGGCGGGAATTGCGCGCTCGAACAAAGCAAACCCGCGGCCTGGATACTGAATGGTCATAGTAGCACCAAAACAAAATGTCTAAATTGCAGTTGACCTTCATAAAAAGGCTGGTTTCTTCATAAGTTCACATTATTCATACAGTCCAATCTGTGATTGTGATATTGTTCTTATTATCATAAGTGTGACAAGCACCTGTTACAATAATGTAACTACTACATTACATTAAATTAGGCACTTCTAAATAGCCCAATGACTATTTCAAAAATCATTCTAAAATTGTTTAGAAATATTATTTGGTCAGTTAACGTGTAAGGTTATTATCTAATCATAAGTATAACATTAATTGGATTGTGAGTCACAATTTTGAGTGTATATCACAATCATCAGTACAATTTTAGATGGCTGATACACAATGCAAAATGATCTCACAAAGGACACAACACCGGCTAAATGCTTCATAGTTTTGACCTATACACAATACACTTATACATGCAAGCTATGTTTTATTTTTCAATAAAAGATAAATGAAATTAATTTAAATACTTGTGAAACCTTTGGTTTATCATGTAAAATCCCTGATGATCTGTTGTAACTTGAAATCAACGTGGTTGTCTAATCTTCGTCAAAGCTCAAGATAGAATAGCATTACACAGGGAGCAGCAATACAGCGCATGAGTTTCAGTGCATTTAGTACGTTGCTATGGGATACATGACACATACTTCCGTCTTAATGAAAACGTTGAGTTCTGCAGATCTATGTCTCTGATGTTAATTGTTAAGCAACAACAACGATTGTGTTTTCCATATTTTATGGATATATGTAGGTAACAATATTGGGGGTCTGAGGGGGCTTGGCTCATCTTGGAGGGGCTCAAACCATCAATCACCCCAAACCTCCCTTGGCGCCAACACTATTTGAAATAACGAAATCTACTATAGTTCAGACATGGTTTTTCAGAAGGATTTGCAATAGGTTTTGGCTTTATATATCCAGTATGCTGTACTTTATGTTGTGGTGCTTGTGTGTGTAGCGATAAGTTTGGGTTGGTGAAAATGTGCAGAGCTCAAACCTATAGTTTTTCACCGTCTAATGGGATTATAATGCCCCCACGGCTGAAAGGGCGAGCATGTTTGGCTCTACAATTACTTTAGAAGAAAATTTGGCAAGATTAAGTATTCTTCTCTACTCTGTTATTACAATGCATCTGGGATAATTTCACTTTGACTTCTTGTCATTGTTTTGAAATACTGCTTCTGGTCAGTCATTCCTGATTACGGCTTTGATTGGTTCTTTTTTCTTGCCAGTTTTACTCATGTGTGAGCTTCTATATACTGTTCTACCAGCTTGATCATCTCGTTTTTTTTTTTGTGTTCTCTTTTTTAGAAACAGTGACATGTTAGTGGAGTATGTGATCATGAACTATTCGTGTATCAGCACATCTACCAGATGAAGTATTACAATGGTTTCTTCAGTTTCAGGTTTGTCTTTCCTGAAATTCCAGTGAAACCCTTCCTTGGCAGTTCATATCATTTCAGTAAAGCCACTTTTAACATGTCATTTCCCATGCAATGTCTGTTGTCTTAACCACATATATTTGTAGGTCTTTGCCTGTAAAAAGATGGTTGAGACAGACTACCCAGTTACCTTTATCCCAGTTCTAACTTTGGAAAAAATCTTTCATATCTCACTAAGAAAGTATCCGTGTCATCTTTCTTTTTATTAAATTTGGTCAAGTTCGATAGATTAACCCTGACAACATTATAATTTTTGGGCTCTCCCTCTTTCTGTTGGGTGAAGTTGGCAATCTCATTTTGTGCTCTTATCCTCCTTTTTTCCAGTCTCTCCTTTTCTACTTTCTCGGTTTGTGTTCTTTTTCTCTATTTCTAGCCCCCTTTTTTCTTCCTTCATATATCTTCTGTTCGTACTCTTCTCTCTCTCATTGTGGTTTAACAAACTATTGTAAAACGCCATATTTGAGCCCAAGTCGCTTGACCATTTCTGCTCACTTATCAAAGTCAATCAATATGGTTATATGGTGTAGTTGTGACTTCTCCATATTTTTGCCACCACTACAGCTGTACTTTTGAAGGCCCATTTTTCCTTTTTACATCTTCTACTACCGTTTACCACCATATATTCTGGTTGGCTCGCCACTGTCAGGTTTTATGAGGCTGGAATGAGCAGGATACTGTACAGTAAGTGTCTGTGACTTGTTGATGATATTGTTTAACAATGAACAAACAGCACACAGTCCATTTGTTTTAAAATAATATATTAAAACAAGTTAAACACATATACAAATGTTCGTTACGCTGTTGGTTATACACTTATGTCCAGAACATTAAAAAGTTGTCTCTTTTTATCAAAGTACAGCCAGACTGGTTGCGTTACTCTAGAAACTAACTGACAAGACAAAATATTCTTCTATACTCTGTTTTTACACCACAGTCAATTCCGCTTTAAAAATCGCTACTCTGTGCTCTTTATGTCTAACTCTTAATCACTCATCTTAGACGTATCTGTCTTAATTGGGGCCTGGCATGGCCAAGCGCGTAAGACGTGTGACTCGTAATCCGAGAGTCGCGGGTTCGCGCCCGCGTCGCGCCAAACATGCTTGCTCTTCGAGCCGTGGGGGCGTATAATGTGATGGTCAATCCCACTATTCGTTGGTAAAAGAGTAGCCCAAGAATTGGCGGTCGGTGGTGATGACTAGCTGCCTTCCCTCTAGTCTTACACTGCTAAATTAGGGACGGCTAGCACAGATAGCCCTCGACTAGCTTTATGCGAAATACAAAAACAAACTTCGCAGGGTGTGGATATTCGAGTGTTTTTGAGTTTGTTTTGTTTTGTTTACCACAACTTCGCCTCTGTTGATGGATCTTCACCAAATCCGACATGAAGATTCTTGTTTCCATGAAGAGATACATGTAAATTTACAGTTTCATATTTTGTGTTTTGCCTTTTCTATGGGCGTTTTCGGTTTTAAAAGAAAAAAATATGTAATTTATAAATATAAATAACTTTCATGACCTAAGATAATCTTTTATTAATCATGAATTTACATAACTTCCATCCAGCTAGTTTCATTAAATGGATAGGTTGGTTCTTTGTTTTTAATTTTGTGCAAAGCTACAAGAGGGCTATCCGCGCCAGCCGTCTGTAATTTAGCAATGTAAGACAAAAAGAAAGGCAGATAGTCATTACCACCCACCGTCAACTCTTGGGCTACTCTTTTATCAACGAATAGTGAGATAAACTGTAACTTTATAACAACACGACGGCTGAAAGGGGAGAACAAGTTTGTTGAGACAAAAAATCGAATCCATCATCCTCAAATTACGAGTAATAAGTATAATAAATTTCATACATATTAACATTTAATTTAATCCTAAATTAAAATTTCCCATTATTTTAAATTATAATACGTAACAATATATCAGATGTTAGTATCGCTATATAAGTTAGCATAAATTTTACTTTAAAATAAGAACAACAATTGTAATTTATACATTGTTAGACGCACGTTACCATTTGCTCGAGAGATAGAACATTACAGGTAATGAATATTCTAATATCATACAGTTGTGTATATTAACCCTAATAAAGCAGCAAATGCGAAAGGCTTGTTAAATCTTAAAATACCTTCATATGTGTGTACTTATATATATATAGTTACATCTTTAATATATTGGTCGTTTTATTTTCTAAAGTTAAATAAATTCAAAGTTACTGCTGTTCGCTTATTTGAAATTGGTAAAATCAGTTAACTAATATTGTTAAGATATGAAAGCACTATTATAGCATATTATTGCAATAAATATTGTCTACCCCAAAACAATACTCTCTTATTAACCGTTATCAACGGATTTGTGTAGAATGAGTTCAATTTTCAAATTAAAAGCCATAGTTCTAAAGCCAAAGAGAAAACTTGACATGTTGCAAAACGTTTATACAAAATCTAACATCTTTTTCGGAGTTCTTCTGGTGTGTCTGTTTGTTGTTATTAAAACAGACACCCAGAACATTATATTTCAAAAGAACAATTCAACAAAAGGAAAAATACATATTTTAAAAGAAAATAACAAAACTTCAACTGCTAAAACGTTGATGACTAATTCCCAACGGCGGGTCTCGATGTGGAAACTGACCAACACAGGTAAAAAAACCAATTCTTCCTATATTAAATCTATTAGGAACCAGCAGTGTTTTAGCCAACCTGACAATCAAAATCAATAATGATAATATTCTTTAACTCTCACATAATTTTAGTTTGGTCTGATTGTGCGTCCCATTGTAATATACATATGTACCGGCCCCAGTGGAACACAAATGTCTTTGAGGACTTAACACTAGAAATCGGCGTTTCACAAAAGTATTTAGGCGAATAAATCATAAAGTTTAGTGATATTATCATTAAGTTTACCTATATATATTTCACCAAAGTAATTTATACAACACGTCAATGTTACTGTTTCATTGGTGATAGCATGAACTTTCACTATTTTTGTCATTGAATTGAAAAATATTAACTTACAAGATTTTCAAATACGTTACACTGATCATTGTTTCAGCGTTTTAATTATATATCGATGTGCTGAATAACTCAACTTCATTCATACTAAATTAGGTTATTCGTAACCAAGACCACATTATCATGGTTTATAAAAAAGTTGGTTTATCAGGTAAACATTCTTCTAAGGATGATAAGATACCTTCCTACTGTAGATGTTGAATAAATTATGATACAAGAACCAATACATCTTGTTTTGATCTGTTCTGAAATGAAAAGCCGGGGGACTAACGTGGAACTTCAATAAAAATGATTCTGAGAAATAGATCAGTATTGATGTAAAGTTGGCCAATGATCTGTGCAAAAATAAAGAAAATTTAATAATCTTCAAATATCCTGTCGTTAAACGTTTTCTTGTCTTCTCCATTATAATAAGCCTTCAACTCATTTATTTTCAACAACAATTATTAGTAGCTCGTGCAGTAGTTAATTTAGCTAATTTGTACGCAATATAGTTTAGATGCTTTTCTGGATGTGATTAAATCATTCAAGTGGAAAAGTTTAGATGATTTCAACAGTACGAAACTAACTTTTTAGAGATGATGCAGTTGAAGATATTTTTTATAATAGCTTTCACATATACTTTCTCTTTCATTAATTCGATGCATGTTTTTTTTTTTACAGAACGTGGTAGTTCGATGACAAAAACAACACTGTCATCTCCTGGAAGAGATTTCAACATCACATACGAAAACGAACTGCCAACGCAGAAGGAAGACAAGAACAGTGAATACCAAACAGAAGATAATAGAAGCAACATAAATCGTTTATTCGAAAATGCACCCTTATTTAAATTTATTATATTTTTTATTGCTTTTATGTTTGTAATGATACTAATAAATGCATGTTTTAAGTATTATCGTTTTGTATTTTAAATGTTGTTGTTATTTTTATCATTTAATCACTTTCTGTTTTAAATGTGTAATTTTTATCATGTTATTACTATATTTTATATGTTGTGTTTTTTTATCCCAATAAATTTTAGGTTCACGAAAATTGTATATAATGTAGAAGAACGTCACAAAGTGAATGGTCTCTCACACCCAAATAGATATGAAGATCTAATGATTTATACTAAAGAATGAACTATCCAATCATGTCCTACTGTTGATGTTGAATAAATTATTAGTAGCTTTGCAGTAGTTAATTTAGCTGATTTGTACGCAATATAGTTCAGATGCGTTTCTGGATATGATTAAATCATTCAAGTGGAAAAGTCCAGATGATTTCAACAGCACAAAACTAACTTTTTAGAGATGATGCAGTTGAAGATATATTTTATAATAGCTTTCACATGTACTTATTTCATTAATTCGATGCCTGTTTTTTTTTTACAGAATGTGGTAGTTTCTCTTTGCGATTGTACTATTTTTTTTCAAGGACTCTTTGTAACCATCCTTTATAAAATTTCAGTCTTTATATATAACATTATTTAACTAATTTGCTTGTATTAAAACTGAACATATTTGTATATTAAAAATATTATTCTCATAAATCACAGAGAAACCTTCAGCTATAACACCCCTTGAAACATTTCATGAAGCCAAGGATAACAAAGAATTATTCTCGAAAGAAGGAAGACATATCACAACAAAAAAAAACCGTAACTTCATATAAAGACATTTATCGTGCGATGACAAACACAAAACTGTTATCTCCTGGAAGAAAAATCAACATGACAATATACGAAAAGGAACTGCCAATGGAGAAGGAAGATCGGAACAGTGAAGACGAAATAGAAAATTGTATGTTCAACAATACAAGCAGCATATTTCATATATTTGAAAATGCATCCTTCTTTAAATTTCTAATCCTTTTAATTGCTTTTATGTTTATCATGATTCTGATAAATGCGTGTTTCAAGTATTATCACTTTGTATTTTAAATGTTGATGTGTTATTTTTATCATTTTGTATTTTAAATGTTGTTGTGTTATTTTTATCACTTTGTATTTTAAATGTTGTTGTGTTATTTTTATCACTTTGTATTTTAAATGTTGTTGTGTTATTTTTATCACTTTGTATTTTAAATGTTGTTGTGTTATTTTTATCCTAATAAACGTTTGTGAAAATCACCATACAGTTAAAGTTCACGAAAATTGTATATAATGTAGAAGAACGTCACAAAGTGAATGGTCTCTCACACCCACATAGATATGAAGATCTAATGATTTATACTAAAGAATGAACTATCCAATCATGTCCTTTAAAGATAAATACAAAAATATATTTAGTCTAAAATGAACCACAAATAAGATCTGACATCTAATGATGAAGTGAATTTTAAATATAAAATTATTTTAAGGTATATTAAGTTTATTGTTTTTCATTTTTTAAATGATATACTTCATCTTTAACAATTTTCAAAGTGTTCTATATGTAAAGCATGCACATTACTTACTACACTCTAACAAAACCAAAGTATTTTTGATATGAGCAGAAAAGCTATGTCTGTTCAAAGTGGGAGGGTGTCGAACTTTAACCCATAGGCGGCACTTGTTTTTGTAAATTATGTAACCTTCACATGTCAGTATAACTTACAGATCAGGTAACCGTTATGTAACTCTTTAATTTCCGCTCATCTGGTGTCCTATAATTCATACAATATACCTTGGGTACGATAACTACTGTTGTGTCTTTGAGCATAACACTTTACCCAAATTGTTTTTGTTTATCCAGCTGAAATTTCAGCACTGACTCCTATGAACGGTATGGCAAATGATGTATATTTCACATGTAGCATATATCCCAAAATAGAATACAAACCTGTGTACATTATATGCGTGGTCTGTATCCACAATTAATATACATGCCTATGTAAATTAAATACATATTTACTAAATGTCTTCACATTTGAAAATTTCACGTCAACATGAAATGTACACTAGACTAATAGACTATAGAGAATAGGGGAAACTAGCCTATTGTAGATATTACATCAATAAAACTTGGTAATAAATTGTACTAATCATTACTCTTGATCACATGTATTTCAGTAGTAAACTCTGGGGCTTAAAATGTTACAAGCCACTGATTGGGCACAGAAAAGGTTACTCACAGTGTAGATCTGTGCTTCAACATGAACAAGTAAACTTATGTGGGACCAGTGTCATCTTGTTCTTCCCACTTAACAGTCAAGTTTCCTTTAAATGTGTTGTTGTGTCCTTTACCATAATACTTTCTGATAAAAGTCCTCTGAATCCAAAATTCTGCCAAAGTATTCCATCAATTGTAACACAGTGGTTCCTTAAGTTCACATTTGAACCTGAAAACATCTAGTTTGGGAGTGACCAAAGAAATAGTGTATGTAAAGCATGCATACAGCATTACAAAACAAAGGAAGTGACTACAAACTCAACAATACAAGCAGGTAAAGATACTCCTGCAACAGAAATTAGCAAGAAGCAGGATATCTACTATACACAACCATAGTTATTGGTGAGCTATTCCAAATCCACAAGAATATCAAACATATTTTGATGAGCCACAATAAAAAGCAGCAAAAAAACAGGAATATGAGAATGAGAGAGTGTAGATTACATAAACTACTAAGAAACTGGAAAATATTAACTAAAAGGTTACAAATAAATAGAAATTCAACATATCACTGCAAGTGGAGTTGAATAATGATAATCCATGGATATCAAAATACCTTGTGAAGGATTAGAGAACAGTGGTTCTAGTAGAGTGAAAAGTGGATTTTGGTTATTAACCAAAGAGTTATTGATTGAAGATTGTGTAGCAGTGTAGTGTCAGTGTTTGTTCTCTTTCATTTTTAAAAAGTTATATCAATAACACTGGTTATTTTTCTCATTTGTTGTTACCTACAAAATAGATATTATTCTGCTTTTAATTTTCACAATAACAAAGTATCTCAATAAATTACATTTCCAACTCTTCTGTGTCACAATTTTAAATTTTAAGCAGCTTTGTTAACAAAAAATAATTTTATTCCAAATATCTAGTGAACAACAGAACAATAAAAACTTTACCATACTCCATTCTTGGATTTCTGTTTGATTACACAAAATTGTATATTGACAAGTGTATTCTATGAAAGAATTTTCTGTATTTGTTGTTAAGAGTATCAACTGTTTTGGTGGAGAAAAATTTTGATCGTGCATAACTGTTGCATAAATGAATTAAACGTTTTATACAAACTTGAAATATATCTCAAACATAATTTTTAATAAAACATAACATAATATAGTAGTTTGGAACAACATGAAACCTACTGATCCATCTTGTTTGTCTCATCCTCTAAATTAAACTAAAACTATTTATAAATAAATTTTAAAAAATCTTAAAGCTAGCCCTTATCATTCATATACTTTTCAAAATTTCTATTAAAATTACTGCTTCCACATCATCAGGCAACTCTTCCAAATAACTACTACATTAAGAAAGTGAAAACAACTCCCATCCTGCAGAAATTTACATTTACGTCTCTCAGTCCTACCATTCTCATCATGAAGTACAAAACAGATGTTGCATCAACACTATCAATTTCATTAGTAGTCTTGAACATTTCAATCAGATTCCCTCTTACTATTCTCTTTTTTCAAGAGAAAAACAATTGTATCAAGTGGCTCACATATTCAATTTCTAACCTCCATCACATTCCTTGGCTAAATATGTCCTTTATTAAGATCAAGAAAGTTGATGAAACAGGAAATTAAGATGTTGAAAAGGATGAAAGCAGAAGATTGGCTGAAAATATAAAAATAACAGTTTGGATTTCTTTAAAAATATAGTGTAAACAAAATGCCAGGATGCAGTGGAACCCTTAAGGGGTGATAAAGAAAGACTTGTTTTTGATGATTACGAGATGAATGGGTTGTTAATTGTTTTTGCTTTTTATTCTGTTTCTACTATTGAAGATTTAAGCAATATTCTACATTTTGAAGATGGAAACAAGGATGGCTGCATTAATACTGAGCTAGTCAAGGCAAAATTTCAAAGTTTAAAGGAAAATAAATCTGTTGGCTAAATAATATTTTCCCGAGGGTTTTGAAGGTGGTTAAAAACTGGATATGTCAGCCACTTGCAACTATATTTTGTCAGTCCTTCAACATTGACCATGTACGAGAAGATTGGAAGTTAGCTAATGATGCTCCTCTTTTTAAAGGAAGTGGAGAATATTGTTTCAGTTATTATAGGTCCTTTAGTCTTAAGTCAGTTATGTACAACTTTTTGGTAAGTCGCACAAAAGAAGCCTTGCAAAACCATTTAACAAAGTTTAGAGTTTCATTGGATTGTCAACATGATTTCACTAAGGAAAGTACTGACTTACAAATCTTTTAACATTCTTGAAAAAAGGTTACTGTTGTAGAAGGGGACTCTTAACATTCTTTGAGATATATAGAGTGCAAATCATTTTCAATTCCTCAGGGAAACTTGCAGGCATCTATCAATAATGCATTTCACGTCAGGTACCTACTCGTCTTCTTATAAGACGTGGATAATAATGCTATAATGAATCTCGGAAGAAACCCCTCATAATTTCAAACGTTACAATATCATATCTCTTGGCAGTCAACATGGATGGAATGTAGATTCACAAATGTTCTTAATATCAGATACAGATGACTGTTTGTATTCACAAAGCTATGAAGCATTATTCAGATGAATGGGAAAACAATTTTAAGATCAAGAAATTGTTACAAATCACAATGAATATTCAAGAGCATAAACATTCTTTGTTTTTGGTCTTACACTGGATCTATCCATTTATTCGCTCTTTCTTTTGGTGAAACAGGGAAATTTATGAGTTTGTATAATATTTGGTGAAACATTAATAACACTATAAACATTCTTGCCATGCAGATTTTTGGTCAATTTTAGAAATTTATCAGTCTAGAAACATCATCACTGATATATGAAAAGCAATGAACATTATACATATTTATTCTCTACTCTCAGAAGATTTGGGTTCGCAAAATATGCTGGGAATTGTGTTTGCCAGTAATCAGTTACTTAACTATAGAGACATCAACAATTTGTATCTGAATTATAAATGCCGAAGTCACTGGATCTGTGTCTACTTTGTTGAAATAAAATAAAGAATATTCTGATTTCCTTACTCTGCTTCCACATAAAAATTAACCAAATAGAACTATCTAAAATGGACTTACAATATGAAGGTTGAGGACCTTATTAGACAATGTGTGGCGAATATTGCATATGACATGGCTATTAAAGACGTAGACATATATCCAAACAAAATCTGTTATCATAGTTTGAATTTCATGAAGATATTAATATGTTTGTTCATAATTTTGTTACATGGTGATTTAGTGTAAAAATGATTTTACTAGATATGCCTTTTCACATAGATCAAATATCCAACTGATTTTTAAACAAAGATTAATAAAGGGTTTTAAAATGAAAATACTATCAGAAAGTATTACATTAATCTGTTTTATATAGCAGGTATGAATCTTAAATCATCATTGCCTCAGTTATAGATCATGTGATGATTTATACTCTAATTTCCTAGAGTTACTGCTAATAAATGGCTTCACATCACAAGAAGCTGTCACTACATAACATCATTAGATTTGATTTATTCATGCAAACCTGTAATTATTGTCCATGATTCACATCACTTCCTCTAATTATCTGTCATTTCATTTTAGCAAGTTAAATTTGATATCTGATTAATCAGGTTAATTAACTGTTTCAGCCATTATACTCCAGTGGGACTTCAGAGTTTAATGACTCTTGTGCCTAATTAATTAAAGTGATTAATTAATTGGGTGGTTAATGTATACAAGATATGCAAATTGAGATAAATAACTGTTCCATTCTTTACACCTTTATGTCCTTGGGTGGTGTGAACTTACTTTTGGCTCCAGAGTCCCATACTAACCAATCCACTAGAAGTCTGGTCTCGATAATTGTGGTGGGCAGAGCACACATAGCCCCTTTTGAGCTTAACTTCAAACATACAAAGAGTCACAGACTAGGTATTAAAGTATTGTCAATATTTTTGCCTCATTTTAATGTGTAATAAAAAAACAACGTATTTCATAAAGAAAAGCAAATTATTGATGATTTTTTATTTTGATGGTTCTTAGGCCTTCTATAATTCATGAGATGTATCAGGACAACAACTTCTAGCCTCAATTTCTTTTGGCGACTTTACTAGTGTGTTCTCATATTGAGTAGCAAGATATCCACGAAATTGTCCAGCTGCTTCACGTATGAGTGCTGAAATCACATGATGTGGAATCAACTTGTGTACATGCGACTTGTGTCTCTTCACTTGGTATCATGTGACATGTGACTGGGACACTTGGATACATTTTACCACTAACCTTTGTGTTTGTGAATTATTATTGTCACCACATTTTCTTACCATGGTTGAGACAAACTTATTGCAGGTGTCTTTCTGGATGGTCCTGGTTACCTAATTTCATCTATATTTCCCTGTTTTCCATGGTGTCCAATACCGTAAAGTATAAGTTAAATATTGGCCTTGGAAATTCCAAATTCTTGATCTGAATAAATTTTATGATTTGATGTGGGAATATACTGTGCAGGATAAGGCTGTTACATACTCTTCTCAAAAGTGATCATTTTAAATGACATCACACTACCTACACACCACAAAGCAATTTTAAAAAGTAGTTTTGATGCATTCTGTTCGATTGCAACTTCTTACTGACTGAAACTGTCAAATGGCTGGCTGAGTTACATATTCAAATTGTTTGAATACAATGTACTTAACATTATATTGTTACTCTTATGCAATATTGTGAAGTATATGTATAAAAAATTAACATTTACATACAAATCAATGGACTTGACAAGAATAATTATTACACTCTCATACATTTCTGGTAAAAAGGTGTGTCATAACAAATCGTAGTACCTTATTCACTAACACAAAAGATGGTTATTTGCACCTTGCAGAAATGATGCATATTATGTCATGTTTTCCTCTTGAAATTACTTCCTTTGTCATTTACTGTGCTCACTATAATACCAATAATTAACCTATACTGTAACAACTTTATGTAAAAGGCTTGAAGTTGATTTTAGATTTCACATGTTAACAAATTTATCCCAAACTTGGCCTTCATGCAAATGGAAGACTACACAAAAATCCACTTACATTGCACTAGGGCATTTGAAGGGCTTGTGGACAAATAGAATAGCTTTGATTGTCTCATCTTTCATGTCCGTTCTCATGAAAACTGATGTTTATATGGAGGTGTGACTAGAAACTTATGATCTTTCACCACCTTCATATTCTTCACTACCAGAAGATGTAACCAGATGAGACATCGCAGCAGCTTTTTATGTCACAAAGTTATATTTTGAAACTTATTTTCCTTCTGTTGCTCCATATTAACTAGAATGACATTTTGTGATATTTTATTGTTAACATTCTATTGTACAAGTGTTTCTTCTTCCGTGTAGAGCATCGCAACCTCTAGTTTTCAGACTGCTGTGGTTTCGGCTCTGTATAATTTATCAATCTCTCTATGCTTATATCTTTCTTGGGAACTGGTTGTGACATATTCCCCTATCCATAACGATACCAGTGGCATTAAATTTATACTGAATATGACATATATGCCAAATAGATTGCTCATAGAGTATCAATTCCTATCTGCACAAAAGTCAATGTATTAATATATGCAAATCGTTCTTGTAAATTGCAGTTATCTTTCTATATTATTGTCATAAATAAGCTGCATTTATATATTAAAGTTTCATTTCTATTAAATGTTACAGGTAATTTTTGAAAGTAGACTAAAACTTGCATTTACCAAAATGCGTTCACTTCTTTCCATAGCAATAAGAAGTTTTCTGCAGAACTATCTTGAGTAATTTGATAATAAAAGACCCAGCATGGCCAAGCACTCGACTCATATTCTGAGAGCTGCAGGTCTGAATCCCCTTCGCACCAAACACGCTCGCCCTTTCAGCCATAGGGGTGTTATAATGTGACAGTCAATCCCACTTTTCATGTGTCATATAGTAGTCCAGGAGTTGACAGTGGCTGTTGATGAATAGTTCTCTTCCCTCTAGTTTTACACTGCTAAATTAGGGATGGCTGGTGCAGATAGCCCTAGAGTAGCTTTGCATGAAATTCAAAACAAAACAAACAGTCAATCGAAAGCAAAAACATGCAATACAATCCTGCATATTTATTTTGGGTAATTATTTTAACTACCATCAGGTGAAGATGAGATAAAAGTATGAGGAGAAAAGTGCAGTAAATAATGGCAACAATGTTTATTTTAATTCTCTCTACACACACATATGTACACACTAAATGTTCAGGTAGTGGGATCTATGCAGTAGGTTTGTTTCTTTGTTTTGTAACTCCACAATCCAACTGCTGTGTCACTGGAAGGTCTAAGCAGAAGCAAAACAAGAAAACTGAGAGAAAGGATATATGTTAATGCTGCAGAAATGAAAAAATATTCATATGTATTTAATTAGATAACACTTAAATAGCCTGAGTAAAGACACTGAAGAAACATAAACATGAATGCTCTTACGAGTACAAAAAAGTGGTTATGAACATTGACAAAACATAAATCCTGATGAGTTACATGTTAATAACTCGTAAAGAACTTGAAAACAGTATGTTCTATGTTGACAAGGAGTAAGAATCAGAACTAAACCTTAATAAGGATGTGTTTGGGGCAAGGAATAACTCACAAAGACTATGCTTAACTTCTACGTATAAAATGTAATGAACGAGAAACAGGAATAAAAGATCTTACTCTAAAAGACAGAGTGTATGTCAATATCTATGTATGTCACCAAAACTGCTATGTCATCTAGTTAATGGCATCACAGACAAATGTAAAATTCACATTTTGGATGTTCAAGATTCATGCAATTAGAAAATAACTGTGGTATGTTCAACAACCATTTCTTTATGATAGAACACAATTTTCAATACCCGTATTTTCCTCAACAAGAATGCAACTTTCACTATGACTGTACTTGATGGTTTAACTAGATTTATTAACATAATTTTTAATGCAGTACTGAGAACCTGGAGTTCTTTAAAAGCTTATTATTCTTTATTAAATATGATAGTATCACTTTTAATTCATGAAATTATTACAGTTAATGTCAGTAAGACTTAAAAAATGTTTGAGCTGTACACATTGAATCATTTTCATGCAGTGAATTACACATGACTAAAAAGCATAATTGAAACACATTTTCCATGCAGTACTTACTTCCTAGAAAAGAAAATCGTTTTTTAAAAAATATTCACTTTTAATAAATTATTTCAATGAGACACGAATTCTGTAATTAGACAAACAGCTGCCTGTAGGACAGCATTTCTGAGAGTTAATATATATACACACAAGGTTTCATCAGTTAAGACTAAGCTAACCTATCAAACATACATGTGAAGAAACAATGAACAATATATGAACATTACCTCCTAGTCGAACATATTTATGAGTACTAAACCAGAATAAAATATCAACAATAATGCATTTTAATTCAAAGAGCAATGGCAAGTAACTAAACATTAATTTATAAGTATACATGTGACAGAAATGTAAATTATAACTTACCATAATATAAGTAAATATCATATGTTAAGGGGCAAGTAACCATTATTAAACATTAATGTCTAAGTACTAAAACTTAAGGAATAACAAACTAGTTCTAAATAATATATCATATGCAGACGTGCAGGAGTAATCCACAACGTCAAAACTGCAAGTCCTCTGAGTTACAAATTCAGTAAGAACAAACTATATCTAAACAATAACTTTTACATGTTAACTGAGAAGGATAAGGCAGAAAGCAGCTAGAGCAAAGTAAAACATGAAGTAAATGCCAGGTGCAGCATCAACAAGGGAGAAGAAAAGAAACAATGGATAGAAAGCATATGAAAGGCAGGAAAGTTGAGAGATAATTAGTAGGTAGATAAGCATTATGAGGAAAAGTTGCTCCATTTAGTTCTCTTTAACTTAAACTTCAAAATCTGTAAAAGAAAATGTGTGACAAAGACAGAAGAACAAGGTCCAGCTGGCAACATGGACTCCATCAAGTGGTAGACTATTTTATATTGCTCTTCTTCTTACTGTATTTTCATCTTGAACATCATAAATAGTTGGTAACTGGGTGTCACATGTAATCACATCAGTAGAAAAAACAATTCACATTACCCTGTTAATTCATACTGGAAGATTGAAAGTATGAAATAAAGTAAATATTTCAAGAAGTCTTAGCAAATATATAGATGTCTAAGTGAAACTGTTTTGAGGAGAAAGATTTCAATTGTGAATGTAGTGGGAACATCTCAGCAAGAAGGTTTATTGCACTCTTACTGGTGGAGGGTTTTGCTGAATGATACATCATGACTAGTGCAAATTCATATGTCCCACATGAATTTTAGATGGGTCTTTCATAATAAGACAAAAATAGCTAATATGTGCATGAAGGGAAGTCACAATATCAGAATTTTATGGTTTCACTGCTCTTATAACCATGTCTAACTAATTCTTGTACCATAAAAGTTGTAACTCACCAAACAAATGTGTATCTCACAATGATCATAAGAGCAACTTATGAGCTGCTCGTGAGTGTACCTTACCTAACCTTATCCAAACTATTAACTTTTGAATTTTAGATGCTTTATAACAACAAATAAAACACATGAAGAGCAAGAGATATAGCACTTACCTGTTCTTTCCTTATTATGTCAATTTTCAATGAAACCTAAGCCTATTCATTTACACTGTGTGTTTGTGTGTATTTCTTCACAATAAAGCCACATAGGGCTATCTGTTGAGTCCACTGAGGATAATCTTTTACACTAATAATTAAATACTGTTTGATATATAATGCTCTTAAGAACATTGAATAATAACAAGAGTCAACAATGTCCTATATCTATTATGTTTTTTTCAGCATTCTAACTATAAAATAAGAGACTTTAAATATCCAGCAAAGCTAGTCAGTATGATTTCTGTAAAAGCAAATTAGAAAGTGAACAAAGAAGTAGACTACATGTCATACTGAAAACAATGTAAAAAATATGTAATTTATTAAATTAAAACTCTGGCTTTCTATTGGTCATAAATAATATAATCCAAAATACATGAGAAAACTGCTGGCAATTTGTAAAAGAGAGGATATTACAGGAGGTGTGGTGAGTCTGATTTTCTTGTTCATGGTTCATTAAACAAATAAATTTTAATGGTTTGTTTCTGTTTCCTTCTAGCAAAGCCACATCGTGCTATCTGCTGAGCCCACAAAGGGGAATCGAACCCCTGATTTTAGTGTTGTAAATCCGTAGACTTACCACTGTACTCGCAGAGGACAATTTTTTTTAATTATATACAATTTGTACTTTGTCTCAAATATATTTAAATACTAAAATATAATTTAAGGCTAATTTTCAGAAAAGTGGAAAATAAATTAGTGAAGAGGGAAAATCTAGAAAACATTTCTCATACGTGAGGAGAGTGAGAATTTTCCATATATTTCCTTATAAAATTAAGTTAGATTTAAATATAATTCTTTAAAAGTCGTGTCACATGCAATTTGACCAATCTATAGCAAGAGGGTTAAATCTATGAATTTTAAGTTATTTTATCTACCCTAACACTAAACGGACTCAGTTAATTTGATCAACCACGTAACCATTAACTACTACAATAAAATCAGACAAAATATTTATAAATTACTCTTTCTTCTTTCTAGAAAGACTGCAGATAACAGAAAAATACATTTATCTATCCTAACCTGATTCAGGCTCATAGTAATATGCATCTGTTTTTATTTAATTTTATCGTTTTATTGATCTATGAACTGTGTCTAACTCATAAACCCTTCAAGAAGCCATAAAAACTTAAAACAATACAGCAAACATGTAGCTTAAGTTGCAGTATTAACTTGTGTAATACACATGCACTAGCACGAAGACCTCACCAATAAATTTTTACTTACGTTTTGTATCTAATCCAATAATGTAATAAATTTTATATTTTATTTAATTTTTACAATGGTGAATGAAAAACGTAAAAAAATTAATATCTACATTCGGCCTCACTTTTTTGCTCTCAGCCTCTGACAAAACTTAACCCTACTTTTCTGTAACAATGGTTGTAGTCTATAAAATTTTTATTTTGTATAACTAATGCAAAATAATAACATTCACATACCATGCAATCTCCTGTATTATAATTTTGCTGCTTTCTAACTCAAAAATATGTGCCTTAAAATTATTCATTTACATGGTCAATGTGAATTTTGCAATATCTAAAATCGATCTGAAAGTCAAATCAAACACTGTCGTCATAACGAGTTAACCATATACAGTACAAAGTAAATGTAATTGTTAGCTGCTTGTTTTTACTTTTTTGTTTGAGAAGTTCTTATTTCATGAATGATTAGTTTCTGTTATTCTCATTTGCATGACTTGTGATCTCGTATTTACATTTTGCAGGAAAGATTTTGGTCAAGTAGAATACACTTTGTATATGAAAAAAAAACTATTTTTCTTGGTGCTTTGAATGTAAATACTTTTGGTGTCCATAATACAAAAATCGAAGAAATACATGCTGCCCTTTCAACTGTGAGGGATTTATAATGTTACGATCAATCCCACAATTCGTTGGTAGAAAATTAACCCAAGAGTTTGCGGTGGTGGTGATGACTCGCTGCCTTCCCTCCAGTGTTACATTACACACTTCGGGATGAAATTGCTCTCGTGTAGCTTTGCGCGAAATTCAAAAACAAACCAATAAACCTACCATCACTTCTTAGAAATCACATCAGAACACAAATAAAACAACAAAAACAAAATGAATGGGACAATTACTGCAATAAACTAAATGATAAAACTGACCTGAAAAAATTCTGGTCACATCTTAAAAGACTCACAAGTGAAAACACAGACACAAAGAAATGTCCTCCACTTGAATATAGTAATACTATAGCACACACAAATAAAGAAATAGCCGAAGCTTTCAAAGATCAACTCCAAAATACTTTTAAAACCCACACTGATCCAGATATGGATACATATTTCTACAATAAAGTCAATAATCACATATTAAACAATAAACATCAATTTGAACCAATTTTTCCAATAAACATAACTGATACAAATACAAGTTCCGACACAGATTATGCAAGAACGTTACTAACAAATGAAATATCCCTTCAAGAACTATTCGAAGCAATAAAAAACACAAAAACAAAGAACCAGGTGAAGATGAAATACAAGCTATCCTTCTAAAAAAGAGCACTTCGAAATTGTTTGACCACCTAAATTCACTTTTTAACTTATCTCTATTCTCAGGATACATCCCAGTTTCTTGGAAGCTTGAAAATATATATATTAATGTTCCACAAGGAGGGAAACCAGCTGTGTAGGCAAAATTCTTGAAAGAATTATCAGTAATGGACTCTCCACATTCTTGGAGATAACATAAAAATTTCCAAAAGAACAAAATGGATTCAGGAAATTTAGACAAACGACAGACAACCTAATCAGATTAACTGAAAGATAGCTCCAATAAAAGAGAATGTACTGTCGCTTGCTTCCTTGATATCGAGAAAGCATTCGACACTGTATGGCACGATGGTCTAAGGTTCCGAATGAATGAAATGGAACTTTCGCAAGGAATTATTCGTTGGTTATCTAACTTTGTGGAAAATAGAAGGTGTAGAGTAATTGTTGATGGTACATTTTCTGAGTACTTTACTCCTGAAGCTGGTGTTTCTCAGGGATGGGTGGTTAGCCATGTACTCTTCATCATGTATGTAAACAATATGCCACTGAGGGATCCAAATCATGGATTCTCTATACAGTTCGCAAATGATGTGGCAGTCTTGAAAAGTGCCGCAACATCCACGATAGCAGCCACATACAACCGCAACTAAATAGAATAAGTGAATACTGTCAAAAATATAGAATAAAAATAAACACAGCAAAAACACAACTCGTAGTCTTTACGAAATTGACAAAACACAAAATACAACAGCCAGAATTGTATATGAATGGCACTCTACTCCAGATTGCCCAATCGGCAAAATTTTTAGGTCTGACCTATGATTCAAAACTAACTTGGATCAATCATGTAAACGAAATTAAAAATAAAGTCTGGCGAAGAACTAACTATGCTAGGAGTTTAACTGGTAAAAACAGTAGAGCATCTACAGATAACATACTAAAAATCTATAAAACATATATTAGACCTGTACTAGATTATGCAGCTCCAGCATGAATAATTGTAAGTAATAAAATAATTAAAACCAAACTACAAACAATCCAAAACACACTCCTCAGAACTGCACACAGAGTTCCAAGAACTATATCATCTCAGTTCATTCACAAATACTCGAACATATCAACCATACCAGATAGACTCCTACATATTACAATTATGTACTTTAATAAGAATTGGATGAAAAACGAATTACTATGCGAACTAGACAGGTACCTCATACATAATGAAGCTAGTCCTAAATATCTCTCCCCAATTAACTTATATTTCAAATATAAAAATAAATAAAAATATAAAAACTTTAAATAATAATTATAAAAAGTATAAAATTTAAATCAAAATTAATTTTTTTTTATAGTTTCTTTATTTATGTATTTAAAAAAATGCCACCAGCAAACTTGACATTCTGCTTATAGAATAAAAACTGTATACGAGCCAAAATACATGGACATTGCCCTGAAAAGGATCAAATAAAATTCAGTTCACAGTCATAAATATCAATCAGCCAAGAAAATAAGAGGTCATAGAGAACCTGAGCCTCCAGGGTATGTACCCAAATACCGACGACATTCATTCCCGCTTGGACAGCGGTAAGACATTTGGACTTGCATTGCTACAATCAGGAATTCGATTACCTTCGTTGGACACAGCAAATAACCAAATGTCGCTTTGCTGTAAGAAAAGCACAAAACGCATGTATTTTATTTCGGTTTCAAGGAGTTATTGTATTTTCATTTGTTAAGGATTTTAATTTTTGCTTTATTTGTTTTACTATCTGCATGTTAATTAGTTGAAGAGCTTCTTTGTACGTGTGATTAGTTTTTAGTAGAACGTGATCATATTGTGACGTCTTTGACGATTGTACCTACTCTTATTGAAGGTAATAATTTTCATATAATTTTACAAGATGTTATTCAATTTAAAGTTTTATTGAATGGACCCAGCATGCCCTTAATGAATAAGTGATGTATTTGCGAAACGTCCAATTGTCATGTTTCCTCAACTCATTCTTTTTTTCTTTCTTGGTTACAGTAACAAATAAAATGCTACATTTAATTTTTAACACCAGGCTTGTCTGTTTCATTCTATATGTCACCAAACACTTATTTTGTTTTACACACGAGGTTCACGATCCTTTTAATTTTGCGGAGATCAAGTAGTTGTGTGCAAGTATAACCTTGAATTACCATACCATTTTCGTTAGCTTGCATTTGGCCTGGCATGGCCAAGCGCGTAAGGCGTGCGGCTAGTAATCCGAGGGTCGCGGGTTCGCGCCCGTGTCGCGCTAAACATGCTCGCCCTCTCAGCCGTGGGGGGTGTATAAAGTGACGGTGAATCCCACTATTCATTGGTAAAAGAGTAGCCCAAGAGTTGGCGGTGGGTGGAGATGACTAGCTGCCTTCCCTCTAGTCTTACACTGCTAAATTAGGGACGGCTAGCACAGATAGCCCTCGAGTAGCTTTGTGCGAAATTCCAAAAAAGAAAAAAAATTAGCTTGCATTTAATATCTGATAATTATTCAAAATTTTGAGTATATGCTTAAGTTTGTATTCAGAGTACAATATTTGGTCCAAGTTTTGGATTTATTCTGGAACTTATATTTATTATTAGATCTTTGTTCCACTGACTAGAAATATACACATCAAGTTATTTCGAGTAAGGATCAGTTATTGAAAGTTTATTAATATGTTTCCCATGTTTGGGATACCTTTTAAAGCTGATATTTAGTGTTCGAGTGTTATTCCAGGTTTGGAAACGTTCATTATAAATCTTATAAATTACAGCTTTCGATTCCGCATGGTGGATAGAATTCCTTTAACCTTTCATGTAGCTTTATACTAAACAACAATAACACTTTTAGAATTTTATTGTTATTCTGGTTTGAAATATTTAATTGAGATCGTATTCAAGATTCGACCATTACTTCTTATTTTGTACTTGGAGGTCCAAATGGGATTATATTTTCAGGTTTGTAGTTTTTACTGGATCTTGCATTCCGGTTTCGATTGTTATTCCAGGACTGGAGAAATGTATTGAAATTGTATTTGACATTGGATAACTGTTTTAGAACTGAAACCTTATTGAGCCTTATTTAGTTTGTAAAGTGGATTCAGATTTGTTTCATCTAGTAAAATATTTTCCATTGTTAGATGATTTTTCAAGACCAATTTGCTAATGTTCATGTAGAACGAGAACGCATTTGTTGCAACCATATTTAGAACTTGTAAATAAAAAGTTTGTTATCTAATGTCTTTATTGATTTTTCAAGATATTTTTGTATTTTAAATGTTCATTATATTACTACAAGGATGGGCTAATAGATTTACTTGTATAAAACGTATGAAGTCATTTACTGCCTAAGTAAAATATCGTACGTTTTTAGTGTGTCTCTAAGTCATTCTTATATATTTTTCGGTAATCTAATTGTGAAGAAATTGCGAAAACTGATGTGCAGAACTTAGTAAGTTTGTTTGGCGTTAATGACTTCTGTAACGAATTTATAAAGTTCAAGATTTTTAGTGAAATTATGATTCTATCTAAAGTTAAAACTTATTGAGTAAAAGTAAAGTAAAACTACGTTTCGTTGTGTGACTTAAGTTGTATGTAACTTGTAGCTGTAAATAAAAAAATGCTAAAAACGTGACAATATAAGTAACTCGGTAATTGTCAGTGTTGTCAACCGAAACTTAACGTTATCGTTTAATAATGTTAATTTTAGTTTTTACAAAGAAACTTATTAACTATAAGTTGGTAATTATAACGTTGCTCTTTAACGTTATGGTAATTATAACAGTCTTTATTTAAGTTTAATATAATGAAATGTTAGTGCCCTACCCGTTGGGGTATGGCATTTTTAAAAAACTGGTACTGTGATCGTGCGAGTGGTACTGACTCCTGTAAAGTGCAAGTTGAATGCCCATTATATTACTGGTAGTGGTAATACTAATGGCTTTTAAGGCTATTCCGTATCTCCTCTGTTTTCTGAATAATTCTATTACACTATTACTAATATTCGACGTTTTTTATTATTACTACCGCTGGATTACAATCGGACTTCAACACAGTGGAAATAGTAGTACTAGTATTACTATTACTAAGGCCTAATGGCTACACTACACTGCAGCCTACATAGACAATATATGCCATATTTCAGTTGCGTTTAAAAGTGACAAATAACATCATGAGAGACTATCCAATAATTAAGCTAGTGCTTGTGTATAAGTTATGTAAATTTCATTTTTAGTTTATGTTTTAATTGATGAACTCAACTATACAATCCCAACTACTGAGAAGTGCAAAGTTGTGGGAATCACAGATGTTGAAATAAAATAGTAATATTATTATTACTATTAGTAGTACTATTGCTATTAGTTTTACATCTAATAGCTGGAACTAATATTAATTGTAATGTCAGTGGTAATGAGAATCTAGTCATCTCTGTAGTTTAAGTGTGGAGGGTAGGTTAGTTCACTGGATGGAAAACTGGCTAGATGGAAGAAAGCAAAAAGTTGTTTACGTGGAATTCGATCAAACTGAATAATTTTATGAGTGGGATACTACAAGGTTTAGTTTCAGGATCTGTGCACTTTTTGGTTTACACCAACATTTTCAATGAGTCATGGTCAGTAGGTTATTAAAATTTGTTGATGACTATAAAGTTTTTGAATGCTGCTAGATGTGAGGAGGATGCTACTGCATTACATTATAAAATAATTTGGATTATTTGATTTGCAAATAAATAGCAGATGGCTTTTAATTATAACAATTGCAAAATAATGCATGTGAGATATTACAATTTGAATTATAATTTTCATGGATGAAAATAATTGTAAGAGTATTATAAATGAATAAGATCTTGGTCTTTGGTTGATGCATTGCTAGTGGTAGAGTGTATAGGATTTTTGGTTTTATATACAGAAATATTAACACAACTCATAAGTCTAAAGAGGTTATTATGTCATTGTGTGGGTTATTGGTTATGCCACATTTGGAGTATTGTGTTCATTCTTGGTAATTCTTACTTTAGAAAGAATATTGAATTGTTGGCAAGAGGTCAGGAGAGGGCTACTAGAACACTACCTAAAATAGAAAAGGTTATCATACTCGGATAGTTTAAGATATCTGAATTTGTTTTATTTTGAAAACAAAAGAGTGAGAAGGGATCTGATTGAAGTGTTTAAGATTGTTAAGTGAATTGATAGTGAGTCATCTTCAGCTAAGATAGCCTTATTTTTATAACAGGTTGGCTGGTCTCTGAAATGAGTTAATTTGAAATGTACTGGATACAGTTAACATAGGGAAGTTTAAAGGAGACCTTGATAAATTTTTTGAATAAGGGAGGGGTTTGAGGGTTTTTAAAATGTATGTAATTAATGGACAGGACAGCCTAAATGAAACAAGAAGTTTTTGTTCTCAGTTAATGTTATGTTAGTATTTATCAATTATGCTAATACCATCACTGGTAATGATAATATGTGTAAGTGAAAATTTTTATGAACAAAACTATTTATATTGCTTAATAAGTATCATGAATCACAATATTCTTGAATCAGTTTTACAGTGTCTTATTTTTTTCTGTTAATCTTCATTTCTTATTTTTGTAATAATGTTGAAAAAGCCTTAAACAGTAAATATTTTTTTATGTAGGTTTTGACACATTCATAATTGTATAATGCACAATGTAACAGTTTATGCTTATAGGAACTTGTAAGTGAAAGTAATGAAGAATGTAGGAATATATTAGCTATAGATTGGTAGTTAAGTTGTATGAGATGCTGCTGCACTCTTTAAATGTGCTTTACTTTTTGAACAAGATGAACAAAATCTATGGGTAAGTTGTAATTGAACTAGGAGCTTTAACTGTAAATGATGGTACATTTGGATTTCAAGTCCTCATTACAAAGGGACAATAAGTACCTATGGCTGTGCTATAGAAGCAAGATTTTGATTGATATCTTTTTAACTGAAAATGACTTCCAAAATGTTTTATTGTCTCTGGTATGTATTCAAAAGCAATGTGAATTCTTGGATTATTATTTCCAGCACATAGGCCAATCATGGTTCTCTGATCCTGCATCTAATATCTGGCATACACAACAGTTAGGGTGGCAGGGTCATTCTGGGCTGAGGCTGTTATTGGTGTTATTTGTAATGAGATGGAAACATATATTCAGCACTGTGGTATATTTTTGAGGGTCTCAGGCCACAGTTGAAGGTGTTCCTTGACATTCTGGAGAGAAGTTAAATTTGATTTTTCCTGTGCCTTCTTTTCATTTGTTGCCTTATCATTCCTCCTGTGGGACAGCGTAGAGTTTATAGGTTTGCAACACTGGAATTCTGGATTCAATTCCCTATAGTGGACACAGCAGATAGCCCAACATTGCATTGCTCTTACAAAACAAACTTACCTGAGTAAATGTTGTTCCACTCAACATAGTCTTTAAATGAAATGCAATACAAACAAGAGATCACTTTTTGATAAGTTACATTTGATTCATTTTTTTAGTTGATTCCTTGAGGTATAATGTTTTGGGTCTTTCCCAGCTGCACCTTACTTGAGGGCTGCAAGGTCTGGAAGGAATGTTTAGTTTTGTCTTCCATAAATATTGTGGTTCATGCAGGGAGGCACACTTATCAGTTATGTAAAGGGACAGTTATGCCCTGTCTGACATGGTTGTCAGAATTTTATTTAGCCTACCACTGCCAGTTAGAAACATTCTAACTCTCAAATAATGCATCTGTTCCTTGAATTTTTGCATTTTTGTTTCAGAGTTTGTGGTTCAACTGAATACATTGATATTCCATGGTGGGACAGGATATATCTGTGGACTTGCAACTCTAAACTACAACCTTTTGGTATCCTTATATTACATTTTGTTGAAAGCCTTTCAGGTTCACCAGCTTTATTGATAATGAGCTGGAACCATTGTTAATGGATACATTGATTTGAATGTTGGCTTCTACATTCATCCCTGTTGTTATTGATATCTCAAATTTTCTTTACTCCTACAGGAGATATTAGTTCTGTCCCTATTTGAAGGTCCCAACATCAACTTTTTAGTACATTGGTACCATGAATAGATTGTTTTTATATTCACAGGTTGCCATCATTGGCAGTAGTGTTTAATGTATGCCTTCATGTTCTAAGTGGGCTAGGCTTGGAGTATTTCTGGACATACAGCACCCTCACCAACAGATGCAGGAGTACTACAGGTCCTCGAGTTGGAACTAGTCATTCATTTCACATCTCCATCACTATTATCCACCCAATTTGTAGCATTTCTGTCTCCTGTAGATCCTTGTGAATTGAAACTTAATTCTAGGGCTATCAGTGTTTGGTTGGTCAAGGGATGGTGAGAGAGTCATGCTAATTCTTTAAGGATTTAATTTCTGCCAGTTGTTGGGCCTAAGAAAATACGAAGTTGATGACCAGACATTGATATTTTTTGTATGTATCAGTGCCCCTAATTCACCAAGATTTATAAGTTACTCATTTTGCAATCTGAGTTGAGAGTTTTTACTGGGATTGTGAATTTTCAAGTTCATTATAGTGAGCTTCTATTTGCACATTGCCATAGTGGCTAGATTCTACTGCCATGGAAATTTTTTGTATTAACATAGTTTTACATGGGTTGTGTCAAATCATAAAGGTTTTTTTTTTGTTGTCTTAGTATCATAGTTCTGTGCACACACCATTTCCACAGATGATTGGTTACTGCTGTCATCAACTTGTCAGTTCTTGGAACAGTATACAAGAATTATACCTTCAGAAATCATCAAAGCAGGCTTAACTCTCAGACCCGAAACATCTATTATTGCACGAATTCCATGTGTCATCAGTCTGGATATTTTATTTTTCTCATGTCTTTCATTTGGGTTCACCTGACTTGCATTCAGTTCTGAGCTGTGGTACCTGAAATGGAACTTTTACTCACCTCTCCTTTTCCCACTGTAAGGATGTTTTTTTCTCTTCTGGAAATGTGGGCTAACTCCAGTTCCTCCTGCCTTTGGGACAAAAGCAAAAATGATCCTTTTAATGTTACCAATAGATCATAAACATCAATTCACTGGATTCCTCAGGTTTCTTATTCAGAATCAGTATTCATTCTTGAGGGGTTGTTAAGTTGGGGTGCTACTAAAGTATTGATTCCTATATGGCCCCCTTGTCCAGAGTTCCATCTTTACAGAAATGTCTTTCTTCAAGGATCACCTGCATGTACCAACAGTCAGGAATTCCAGGATCCTTGAATGGACAATGAGGCCTTCTGTAAGTCATGTATAATCAGATTTGTCATATTTCTGTTTTTAGTGGCCTGGTTGATTTGCCCATTGGAGCACATTGTGCAAACTGTTATGAGGACCTCTTCCAATACTTTTATCTCATTGGCTTATCTGGTAATCATTTCACCTGAGGATTTTTGTCCATCTCCAGTAACTATCTTAATCACTTCAAAGAGGTTACACAGAGGGGTGAGTCTTTTCATTGCTACCTTTTAAGGTTCCTTACTTTGTTTTCACAGAATCCCACTCTGTGGTGAGTGTTACTCTGGCAGGTATGCTTTTATCAATTTAGTTCCACACTAGCAACCACAAATTCAATATGATTTATACAGGTTGCAATAGACTCTCTAGAAGTATGGTGTTTCTTGCGACCACATTCATGCTGACTGGGTGATATCACTGTACTATGCTCAACCTCCTCTTTTGGACTGTCATGAGTTAATCATAAGAGGGGCCCTGCAGATCATTGAAGTGAATAAATCAGGCTGAGTTTGCTTTTAAAAATTTAGGGAACTTGGTTCACCTACTGCACTGTTTCCAGAGCACTGTTCCTTGGGACTCTCCAACATGCATTACCACCCATATTCTATTAGTGAAACTGGGAAGACCTTATCTCATCTAGTGTCCACTCACTAGAGTGTCAGAGGCTTTTCTTCCAGAGTGTTAGAGCAACTTTTCTCTACTCTTGGAGAAATAACAAAGTTGGGGACTTCTCTATTACATGGGTAGGTACCCGAGTGTGTTTTCTCAGATATTGATAGAAGAGGCACCAGTCTATGCAGGAGTCTACTCATAATACTGGCTCAGTATGATGTTCAACTGTCTAGTTAGGTTGAGTATGACCCTTATTTTTTTTATCAATATTGGTTCTTTACCTTGTTCAGGAAAAGGATCCATTGTCTCCTTATAATTCCAAATGCAGAGTGGTCCTATCCTTGGTCCTTGATTAAGCACAGTTTATTTCATGGGCTTCCCATAATTCTGGGGGCAAATAGAAGTTGCTTTGCCCACAAGGTTGGGTAGTGAGGATGAGTGTTCACAATTCTGGAACAGATGAGTTCTGTTTCCTCATTTGTCAGGTTGGGTGCAACGTACAGGATCACATCATTCTGAGCATGGGGTGTTGCTTTTGAGGCTTTTTTAGGTTTGTTCACTTTGGTGTTGCTTACCTTCTTGTTGTGATTTACAGTGGCTTGGAGTGCATCATTTGATGGTTGTAAGTTGGTATCCCATTATAAGCATATACATTTATTGTGGCCCTCCTTATCCTAGCCACCAACATGGATATAGAAACCATGGTCCTATAATTCCAACCCCAAGCAGTGGAACCTTGGTTATCTGGTTGGGGCTTGGCTTATAGTGATGATGAAGCACATACCACCCACAATACTGGAATTAAGTTTGAGGTGAAGAACATACTTGTTCTGTATATTGTGCAATTCCCCCCACTAGGATGCCAATCTTTTACTGACATACTCATGTCTAAATACTTTCTCAATGGATAATGCCCTCATTGGCCCCTATACTTTATCAATGGGGAATTCTAGTTATAAGGGGGAGAGGAGGTATGAATGTTTTGAAAGTCATAATTTTCTTCTGTTCCTCCTTTCCACTAAGAGCTGGTAGTGAGTTGGTTTCTAAAGAGTAATATGATTATTTGAATGAAGTGCGTATATACAGTACCAGGATAAAGGGTGCATTGACATTTGTGGAGAGTGTCCTGAGACAAATATGGCTAAGGGAAATTGAGTGAGGTATAAAAGATTGGAGCAAGCAAAAAAAAAAGAAGAAAAAGATCAGTGCTATTGTGGGCAAAGGAAGATCGGCTTTATTGGAAATACATTTTAAATTTCAGAAAATAATTATGAGCATTCATATTCACCGATAGTGCCTGTTGTAAGCTAATTTTAAACCTGTGTATTGGGTATATAAAAATTGTTTCAAAATTAATAAATATTAATACAGTTTGTATTTGGAAATATAAAATTGTGCTAAAACAGTTGAGAATACTCTTGTGAGTATTAATAATATAATACACATGTTTTTTCCTGGAACTCCTTTATGGATCTCATACCCTTTACAAGTTAAAAGGCATTGAAATATTTAATGCTAATTTTAGATTTTTATTGAAATAAGCATTAACAACTTATTTTTGGGTTTAGTATTTAAAATTAGGAAATTTTAAATATTTACTATAAAATTAATTTATTAAAATCCAAAAGTTACAATTTTAGTTCATAATTTCTTTTATCTAACATTTAAGCATATTGTATTTACCTTTTATCATTTGGGAATAACTGGGTTGGGGCCATTTATTATAAAATCAGTTCTTCTGGCTGAGATTGAAATACCCTTTTTTCTTGCTAAGTTTGAGATATCTCTGCTTATAAACTTACTGTGAGAATTGTTTTTTATTTTAGCAGGCTTATTTTGAGTTTGGTGAAGAAAGCATATGCATGCTTAATTTTGTATCATGTTCTTAAGTTATTTGCAAAAGCAGGTTTTGGTAACTTTCTACTAAAAATTGTTTTTATTATACATTTGATGTTGCTCAAAAATTATAGTGTTGTGGATTTAGAAATCCATTTGGCTTTTATAGTTTTGTTTTATTAAGTATAAATGCACATGAAGCTTGTATAATGAATTGTGTTCCAGAAATGGACCAGTTTGACTTTTTCAAAATAAAGGTTATTTTATTCATATGGGATTTTTCAAATAAGTCACTTTAGGTATTTTATGTAAAAACCTGGTGACAGAGTTATGATTTAAAAGTGCTATCTGATAATATCTTAAGTAAAAGAAACTATTGAGCCTTTTTTTTTCTGAATATTAATATGTTATACTTTTTTAGAATTATTTTTCAAATAATACATAAAAAAAAACACAACAAAACTATTCAGCTCATTTCTGTTACTTCCAGGAAACAAGTAAGAGATGTGATTGAAAGGTTGGTAACAATATCTGGTGATAGCAAAATGATATAAGTTGCTAAAACACTACGTATCTACAAAGGCAAAGTAATAAGAGTTGAGAAGATGTCCAATAATAAATCAAAGGGATAAAATGATTCATAAAACACTGCCTAATGACTAAGCATGGATCAAAATATCTGGGTTTGCATAACAATTTGCAAATGGAAATAACCCTAATTGCAAATTACTTTCCTCTTTGTTTTAGATAATGTGTGAATCATTCCTTTAACTTGTATGTTATCTTTGAAACCTTCCACAGTACAGTGAAAGTGCCATAATGTTTTAGTTTGATATACTAAAGTGAAAGCTGATGTTCATTTCATGGAAATTCTTGCCAGATGGCGTATACTGTACTTTCAGACTTTGTCATGTGCATATTACATACACTTTTTAATAGTATGTTTATGAGATTTGGAATGCCTAGGCAGCCTAGCCAACTAAACTAGACTATGTACATACAGTACAAGTACTCAGTATAGGCTCAGTTCCAAAGAACTACTACCTGACAATTTCTACTGGTGCGTGATTGTAATACTATAACTTTTAATACAGTATATGTCTTCACAAAATTTGACAGACTTTTAGTAAAAATTACAAGTCTTGTACACAAAACATCAATTTTTCAATGGAGTATATTTATTGAGACTTGTCCAGGAATATGTTGAGCCTTTTTTTTTTTTTTACCAGTGTGAGTGTAAAATGATTTTCATGTTAAGATTAAAAATATTTTTTCATCTCAAAAATCTAGCTTAAAAAATCTAAACTATTGTTTTTTGTTTTGCAGAATAATTTGAAATTATAACATAAAACTACATTTTTAAACTCGTAACAACATACATCTATTTATACTTACGCTTTACTGTTGTATTGCCCTTTTAACCATGTTTTAACCACTAGCACTATTTTCACCATAATAAATTGTAAATGTCAATCACTTGGGAATGTGAGGCTCACATTACACTGTTGAATTACCATTACCCATGGGTGTGCCTCATGAACATTTTTTATTATTTTTATTTATTTTACCTAATATACCCTATTTTTACATTTTAATTACTTTTATAATAATTAATAAATAATATATATGAAAAACATGAAATAAAGAACTTAGCTGGACCTTATTTATTTTTGCTGTGGACTGTTGATGATATTTAATCCTATTTTGTTATACTACCCATTGTAGTGCACTAAATAATTTTTATGTAATTGAATAATGCATCAAAGAACATAGGATAGTAACATAATAACATGCAAAAATCAGATGTCCCATAACTATTACACTTTTTCTGTTTTTCTATGTGGCATAAAGCTTGCACTGAAAGAAAAATTAACATTTTTATGTATGGAAGACAACATCATATGAAAATCTCACTTAAGCCCTCATGATATGCACAGAAAAGGATACCTGTGGTGAGAGGGTTAAATAATACTGTAAAGTCATTAGACATTTTCTTCTTCAAAAAGCTAAGAGAAGAGAGTGATGAGGTTTCATCAAAAAGAAATAATGAAACTAGATTAATTTGAAGGTCTCTGGCAGTCTTGTAATTTTGAAGTTTTACTTTATATACCAGAAGTTATTTTGTTCATAAAATACCGTATATGGTACAATGAAATATTAGAGTTTGAAGCTTAATAAAAGCATACCATTTATACCTGTTTTTTGTTTTCTTTCATTAGTGGGTATCTTTGCAAATAATTAAGAATTTTAATGTTGGATTTAGTTGCCATAACATGTTAAAATGATGAATGTTAAAATAATGCCAAGCAATTTGTAATGGCAAGAAACCCAATTGAAATAAAAATGTATCTCAAGACAGTTGGTATAGGCATTAAAACTTTACTTAAAGTACAGAACTATGTTTCAACCTTCTTAGGTCATGTTCAGGTTAACAAATAGTTTGAAACTGATTGATCAGTTGCAAACGTTGTAAACCTGAACATGACCATAGATCAAAATGTTCTGTACTTTATTTTAAGTAAAGTTTTAACTTGTACCAGCCATCTTGAGAATATATTAATGTTATGCAATATTTTCTAATTGCTAATCAAATACACTTAATTGTTTTGTCCCCTGCTAAAGTAAAAAAAGTTTGTAATGCACTGTTTAATCACCAGCATAAAACAGTTACTAAAACACTACCAAATTACTATAGTAGAATGTTTAGTAAAGTATAAGGTACTCACTAAGGTTGAACAGTTCATAAACATAACTTAATTACTAAGGTGTAAAAAGATTAAGCCATTCATAAAATAGTCTAATCACTTACATAGATGGATAAAGTAGTTTATAAAATACTATCTAATCACTAGGGTAGAAGGATAAAATTATTTATAAAATAATACCTCATCACTGAAGATAAAGGACTTAAGAGAACACTACATAATTACCAAGGTAAAAAGCAATATAGTTCATAAAATCTGGCTGGCTAATGATTTGGGAATGAAATAATTATTTTAATGGATTTTACATAATACAGATTTCTCTGAAGTTGTGAATGCACGTGTACCCTTTGTGATGGTATAGATTACAAGTAGTTGTTACATCTTTAATCTTGTACCAATTCCTTCAGGAGTAGCTCTTCTAACACTAGTATCCACTAATGTCTAGTGTTGTGATGAACCACCTTTGTTTATTTTGAAAATATTGTTCTCAGTGTGGGCTAAAATGCTGTGTTGCAGTGGAAGTTGCGAGGTGTTTCTACTGTGCTATGTAGGCTCAGAGAATAAAATGAACTACTAAAGCAACACATTACTTTCAGTATTCACTGCTCTACTTTTAAGCACATCTCTGCACCAACATAAGACTAATTATTTGTGTCTTGAGTGTATGTAATAATTAAATATGTCTCAAATACTGGAAGTTATTCCAGGTAGCTGTTCACTGTTTTTAGATAATCAAATGTTAGTCATTCTATATAGGATTTATCTATAAGGCTTACTATTTTATACCTCAATTAACAGTTAGCTCTTCTAACATGGAGTACGTATATAATAGCCCTGATATATTCAGTAATTCCAGATTGTTTGTTAATCTACTGTCTTAGTCCTGATGCTTTGTATAGGTTTGTTACCTAAGAGTTCACTGTTGACCTGCTATCCTAGACCTGAGTGTTTTAGTGTCTGTGTGTGTCTGTTACTGTATAGTTGACTGTTTTGACTGCTGTTGAAAGCCTAAACAAGTATGCAGGTCTGTTACCCCATTGCTGCTTGTTTAACTACTGTCCTGAAACTAACTTTTTATGTAGGTCTTTTACTGTAGAGCTGGGTATTAATCCCCTCTATGTGGATTCCTGTAAGGGGTGAGGGGACCTCCCAGGGAAGGTTTTGTTCTATCTGGTTACCTTTTCTTGTATCAAAACATCCACCCACGTGTTTGCCGTGCGTGGCGACCCGTGAAGGGGAGGAGAGGATCCTGGTGGTTGAGGGGTCCAACCCTAATCCACCACTTTGGCCTCGAATTCCTGTAGACGGGCGGCCTTTGGGTGGCCCCCCTTGGGTCAATCGGCTGGTCCACTTGGGCTAGAGTCAACCGTTGGAAGTTCTCAATGGGTGTTGTGGACATTGTGCCTGATGCTGGTGTTTGGGTATAGTGCTCACGAAACCCTGGCATTGCTGCATTGTCCTTGCATGACTTTGTAGTGCATCCCCTTGTAGGTCTCCATGGTGGGTGGGGTCAGTGGGTACCGAAAGTTTTCCTTTTCCTATGGATCCTCCAAAAATTTAAATAAAATTGTAAAAAAACAGTCAATGGGTAAGCAACCACGTCTTGAATACTCAGAACAGCAATCTTCAACATCAGTAACACACGTACCTCATTTTCTTATATTACATTATCTTTTGGAAAAACCTTTAGGGCAAATGTCCCCTTTTTTATTCAAAAGGGACTAGAGGGACTTGCTGGCTCTCTAAAGTCAGTAAAGAAGCTTCGATATGGTGACATATTGGTTGAAACATCCACATCCCAACACAGTGAACTCCTCTTGAATTCAAAGGCAGTTGGGGATATACCTATTGAGGTTACACCCCATGCTACCTTGAATTCTTCACGAGGAGTTATTGTTGAAAAGGATTTGAAGAACGTTTCCGAGTCAGAGATTCTCGCTGGCCTCTCCACTCAGAGTTTCTGCAGTGAGGTGCATCTCCACTCGCAAAGATGGAGTTACACTGCCAACAAATGCCCAAGATATAACTTTTACTTCACTACGTGCACCTACCACCATCAAGGTAGGTTATCTCATTTGCAGGGTTCAGCCATACATACCAAACCCTCTTCGATGTTTCGAATGTCAGAGATTCGGCCACACAAAGACATCTTGTCGTGGTTCTCTGACATGTGCTTGTTGTGGAGGCAAGGACCACGATGCCTATGACTGTGACATGAACCCACATTGCGTAAACTGCAATGGTTCTCACCCCTCTTACTTTCATTCTTGCCCAAAATGGTTGGAGGAAAAAGAGGTGCAGCATTTGAAAACGACGCATAACATTAGTTATTCTGAGGCTCGGAAATTGCTGTCCACAACTCCATCTCGGACATATGCTGCCGCACTTCATTCCACAACTACAGTGGGAGTGCAGACAGATCTCTCTGTGCCTCCAAGTGAATCGTTTTCAAAACAAATGAAAAGCCTTTTGACCTCCGTGGTTAAAAAGGTTGATGAATCGACTTCCACACCCATCTCTGTTCCTCCCATACCTTCCAACAAACCTCAAGATCCACGTCCTTCAGTTTCAAATAGAGGCATTTCTTCTGATACATCTTTTTCTCCCACCACAAGAGACAAAACAATTATTCGTTCGCGTCCTCAGTCACTGGATTCCCTTCCAATAACAAAAACCTGCCCACCTGACACAGAGCAGGATCCATGGAGGTTGATAGACCTCCTCCGACTAAAGACAGTAAATAAAAAAGATGTGGTCGTAAACCGAAGGGTTCTCCAGCCACTTCACCTACCCGTTCTTAAAAATGGCCACCTTGATACAATGGAACTGTCGAGGTTTACATTCTAATCTGGATGATATCAAAATGCTGATTGCTTCCTACCATCCTGTTTGTCTTTCTTTACAAGAAACATTTCTCAAAACTGCTGATACTGTATCCATTTGGCAAGTTTTCTCTGTACAGAAATGACAGGTTGTATGATGGTCGAGTACATGGAGGGGTGGCACTGTTGGTTGATTAACACGTGCCCACCCTGTCTTTGTCACTCAACACACCCTTGGAGGATGGGGCCATCCGTGTTTCCTTGGGTCATACCATCACTGTTTATTCTCTGTACCTGTTACCTGGAGAGACATACGATCAATCAGATCTTGATGCTCTCATTGAACAGTTGCCATCTCCATTTATAATCCTAGGGGGATTTTAATGGACATCATCCCCTCTGGGGAAGTGCTATTATTGATGGGAGGGGCCGATCTGTAGAGCGGATGCTCTCTGATCACAATCTTTCTCTTTTCAATACTGGTTCTTCCACTTACCTTCATGCACCCAGTCAGTCCTTTACTGCTATTGATCTCTCAGTTTGCTCCCCTTCATTATTCTCCCATTTTTCATGGAGGGTTGACAGTAATCCACTAGGCAGTGATCATTTTCCGATCCTTTTGAGAGAGACTGGCCATGGTCGATGCCACTCTACCTGCGTGCCCCAGTGGAAGCTGGATCAGGCACACTGGCCCACTTTCACTGCTCTCGCAGAACTTGATCATGCCATCGTAAATCAGCCATCAATAGACGACTGTGTAGCAGCTGTAACTGACTGTATTACACATGCAGCTGCTCAGTGTATTCCTAAAACCTCGACACGTTTTCCACGATATCCTCGTCCGTGGTGGAATCCTGCTTGCCACTTAGCACGGAAGGCTCAAAAGCGGGTCTGGGATACTTTTCGTAGATATCCCACACTTTCAAACCGGGTTGCTTTACAACATGCTAGATGGGTAAGACGTCAAAGCCAGAAGGAATCTTGGATTAAGTTCACAACCAGCATATCTTCTACCACCAGTTCCAAGTCATATGGGACAGGATTCGAAAGGTTAATGGGCACTACAATTCTCTCCCCCTCTCGATTTTACTCTCTGATAGTCAGGAGGTGACTGATGTTTGGAACATCGCTAACACTCTAGGTGAAAGCTTTTGCCGGGTATCTAGCACTTCTGCTTGTTCCTCCACCTTCCTGGCCATCAAGACTCGGGCAGAGCGATCACCTCTTTCCTTTCGAACTGACAGTTTCTTTGACTATAATTGTCCCTTTACCCTGGTGGAACTAAAAATGGCCCTTCATCGGTCTGCCAGTACGTCTGTTGGACCTAAAGTTATTCATTATGACATGCTGCACCATCTATCTCCTGCTTCTCTTGATGTCCTTCTGATTGTTTTCAACTGGAATTGGCAGGAAAATGTTTTTCCTGATGCCTGGCGCCAGGCTATTATTTTACCTTTCTCTAAGCCAGGGAAAGATCCCAAAATTCCTACAAACTATCGTCCAATTGCTTTGACGAGCTGTCTCTGTAAGACATTAGAAAGGATGGTTAATGCTCGTCTTGTTTGGTTCCTTGAATCAAACAACCTCCTCTCGCCCACCCAGTGTGGGTTCCGTCGACAGCACTCCACCACAGACCACCTAATTTGTCTTGAAACATCTATCAGAGAAGCCTTTCTCAACTGCCAACATCTTGTATCAATATTCTTTGACATAGAGAAGCCTTACGACACAACATGGAGGTATGGCATTTTGCGAGACCTTTATACATATGGGTTACGTGGCCATCTACCCATGTTTATTAAAAATTTTTTTAATGGACAGGGGATTCCAAGTTCGTGTGGGTTCGACACTTTCCCGTTCTTTTGTGCAGGAAGTTGAAGTCCCTCAAGGCTGTGTATTGAGTGTTACACTCTTCAGTATAAAGATAAATGCCATCACTGAACAACTCCCTCTCACTGTTGCGAATGGGCTGTATGTCGACGACTTTCACATCTCATGTCAGTCGTCAAACGTGAGATATATTGAGCGGCAACTACAAACCGCCCTCAATTGTGTACGGAAGTGGACTCTGGCGAACGGCTTTAATTTCTCTCTCTCCAAAACTGTATGCATGCACTTCTGCCGTCGACGGGGTATTCACCCTGATCCTGAACTTCATATCGGTGAAGTTTTGCTGCCAGTGGTCCTGGAGACCAAGTTCTTGGGGCTTATCTTTGATCTTAAACTGACCATTATACCACACTTAAAGCAGCTTCGGGTCAAATGCACAAGAGCACTGAACATCCTCCGTGTTCTCTCTTCTACCAGTTGGGGGGCAGATCGCTGTTCAATGTTGAAGGTATATCGTGCTCTTATTAGATCGAAACTCGATTATGGATCAATGGTCTATGGCTCTGCCAGACCCTTAAAGATGCTGGACCCCATTCATCACCAAGGACTTCGACTCTGCACTGGGGCTTTTCGTACCTCTCCAGTTTAAAGTATATACATTGAATCTCATGAACCTTCTCTACACCTTCGCCGTTTGCAACTATCTTTACAGTATACTTGTAAACTTCATTCTTTACCAAAGCATCCCACCTGGAAATGTGTTTTCCTTCCTCGGTAGGCAGTACTTTCTCAGAACAGACGATCTGTCATTGCTCCGTTTGGCCTTCGCATCCGGGCACAATTGGATGAATTGGGTCTGTCCTTGGATACCATTGCAGATTCCACAGGTCAGCCCATCCCACCATGGCTTATTACAGCCCCCAAATTTGACCTTTCTTTCAGTCACCTAAAAAAGGCAGATACTCCAGATTGGGAAGTACCGTCTTTTATTCAATGAATATCTTTCAAACAATCATTCAGTTCCCATTTATGCAGATGGTTCCAAATCAGGTAATTCAGTGGGCTTTGCTATGGTTTGCTATGGGTCAGTAGTTGCGCGCAGAATCATTTCTACAGCTTCTGTGTTCACTGCTGAACTGTATGCCATATCTCTTGCCCTGGATCATATTGCAGCTGAGCAGTACTCCAACTGCACTATTTATACTGATTCGCTTAGTTCTATACTTGCCTTGGAATCGCTACATGTTGGCTCACATCCTATTCTCGCTGATATTCGAAACCGACTGGCCCATTTCTCATTAGCAGCTACTTCAATCCAGTTTTTCTGGATACCAGGCCATGTTGGTATTCACGGGAACGAGCTTGCAGACATGGCAGCTAAATCTGTCTGCTCCAGCACCATCACTCCTATACCTATTCCATACATGGACTATGGTGTTGTCTTCAAGGCTCGGCTCTGTGCCAGCTGGCAGTCCACTTGGAGTGAGCAACGCGACAACAAACTTTTTCAAATCAAACCCAAAATTGGACTTTGGCCATCTAGCTTCCATAAAGTTCAGAAGGAGGAAGTTGTTCTCACTAGGCTACGCATTGGTCACAGTGTTTTAACTCATCGTTTTCTTTTATCTGGAACTGATGCACCTATGTGTAGTTTGTGTGACACTCAACTCACTATCAGCCACGTTTTACTTTCTTGCCATCGTTACAATTCTCAACGACGGCAATATTTTAAACATATTTTTTCTCAGGGTCAGTCTCTAACATTGGACAGAGTTATTGGTGATGGTGACTCTGTCCATCTTGATAATGTTTTTAATTTTTTAATGGCCATTAATCTTTTAATCTCATTTAAGTGTTGCATATTTATTCATTACACCTTTTTTACAGTTTTAATCTCTCTCATTCAATTTGACATTGGACAATGGCCAGAATGTTAAATAACTCGACACCAGGACTGGAAAGGCCAACTTCAGGTGACTTACGCTACTGTTTGAACTATCCGTTTGAACTACTCTTTAGTCGTCCTGGCAAGTTGTTATTATACTTTTGCTGCATATCATTTCACACTTTTACTACTTTACTTTTTAGTACTGGCCATTATTGACTCATAACCCAGAACCAGGACTGGAAAGACCAACTTCAGGTGACTGACGGTGGTTTTTATACTTACCTGTTAGTCTTCCTGGTGGGTTATGATCATTACCATTCTGCTACAGGTAGTTCTTTACAACTTTGTTGACTGGATGTCAACATTGGTTTTTACGCCATTTTCTGTTTTTATTGCCATTTTGCTTTTATCTTCAATTACTTTTACAAATTTTACTCCATTTACTTGACTTTTATCTTTTTACTGGACATTTGGCTACTCATTATTACGATTTTGTGGAGTGTCTTTTAAAACTTTTATTCTTTTACATTGTGATAATAGCTGCTATGACACAACCCGGAACCAGGACTGGAAAGGCCAACTTCAGGTGATTGTCGGTGGTTCTTGAACTTACCTGTTAGTCTTCCTGGTGGGTTATGATCATTACCATTTTGCTAGAGTAAATATTTTACAACTTTGAAGACTGGATGTCACCATTGGTTTTTACACCATTTTCTGTTTTAATTGCTGTTTTATTTTTACCTTCATTTACTTTTACAAATTTTACTCCATTTTCTTGACTTTATCTTTTTACTGGACATTTAGCTACTCATTGTTACAATTTTGCTATGTATCTTTTAAAACTTCTATTCTTTTACATTTTGATACTGGTTGCTATGACACATAACCCGGAACCAGGACTGGAAAGACTAACTTCAGGTGACTGACGGTGGTTCTTGAACTTACCTGTTAGTCTTCCTGGTGGGTTATGATCATTACCTTTTTGCTGGAGTAAATACCTTACAACTTCTTATACTCTGCCTTATATCTTAACATTGTAGACTAGGTGTCAACATTGGTTTTATACTTTCTTGTTTTACCTTCATTTCCATTTATGTCTATTACTACATTTATTTATTTTTTACTTTTTTACCAAATGTCTGGCGCAGATAGCCTCACTGCTTTGTGTCATAAAACACTAAATCAATCAATCAACTGGGTATTAATCTGCTTTACTGAAATGACTGTTGTGCTGGAACTGATTGTTGAACTGTTCTCCTAGACCTGACTGTTTATGTGGATCTGTTACCCCAGAACTGATTATTTACCTGCTGTCCTAGAAATGAATGAGACTGCCTGAGATTGAATATACGTAATATTCTGCTTCTCTTAGAGTGTAGCTTATGAAGTTGTATCTAATTAAATGTTGTAATTATGTTGCATTAAGCTTGCACAAAATCTTGATAAAGTGAAGTATAAGCAGTTGCACCAGATATTTTATGGAATATATATGTGGAAGATATTTAATCTTTATAAATGGATTTACTGATTGATTCTATTTCTTGTTCAAGAATTTTGCAGTTAGATTTCTTATTTGTTTTTTTTTTCAGCATTTTGTTTTGTTTGCAAGATTACAACGTGTGGATTAGTGATATTTGTTGTTTGAACACATACTGAGATTGTAAGGTAATGGCAGCCCAGTATAGACCATACCGAGATGAAGATGGCATAGAAAATGAACAGATGGATTGGGGTGATCAAGAAGCTGGTACAGTTCAAATCTATGAGAAAACTTCCAGTAATAGAGTTATTTCAAACAGAAATCTAGTTATTGGTGGAGTGGGAGTAGCCTTGCTTGGTGCACTTATGGGGTTGCTTGTTGGCTACTTTGCACATTCTGGACATATTAACTGTAAACCAAGTCTTGCTGTTGCTTTATATTCTATTAAGGATGAGGACCCATCTATCAGATCCAAAATCCTAGCTTTGGTGGATCCAAAAAACATCAAAGCTAATTTGAGGTTAGTTTATACTGTTGATTTTCTGTTGTAAAACTTTATCTGATTATTAACTGATTCAGTATCACACTGTAAAGGTCTGTAGTGAATATTTGATTCTTACAGGATGTTTAGTGACACACCTCGTGTGGCTGGGAGCCAGGCAGACCAGGAGCTAACATTGTACATTAAGAGTCTTTGGGAAACTCAGAAGCTTGAAAATGTAAAAAAAGTGACCTACGATGTATTGCTGTCCCTTCCCAATGCAAGTAGTCCAAACAAAGTTAATATAGTTAATGAAGATGGTAGTGTCTTCTTTTCTTCTAATATTTCATTTGAAAAACATGGAGATTCACTGTATGTTGCCTACTCTCCAAATGGAAATGTCACGGTATGTTTATCAGTACAAATTTACCTGCTTCTCTTTAGTAAGAAATCATTATTAAAGAAATGTTTTTGTTTTTTGTATGTTTATTTTTGAGGAGGACAGCCAGAGGGTGAATTTACTTTAACTTTTTTCTGGAAAATTTTTAAATTGTCTCAGAATTGATGTGATTTTTTACAGTAATAATTCTCCAAAAGATCCAAGATTTGAGCTCATGATTAATATCTTGCAAGAAGCTTCTTTTTTATTGTTAAACACAAAGCTACATAGTGGACAATTACTGCTTTAGCACTGATATCAAACCACAGTTTCAAGTGTTGCAAGTCTGCAGATGTACCACTGTGCCACAGGTTTTTAAAAACATCAGTTGCATCACCCTTTTAGTTTCATTCAGAACCAAAGCTGTGAGCTACCTATACTGCCCACTGCACAAAGTAATTGTTGAGCTGTTCAGCCATACTGTTTGATGCTCAGTAATAACATGGCAGTAAATCTACATTTCTAATATTTAAATTATATATACACACAAAAAATAAACATGAACTAATCACGAACTTGATATAAAAATTAAAGCTTCACATGACGGTATTAAGGTCATTTATTTGCAGTTACATGTTTCATGCTTCACTGATTACACTGCATTATAAAATGGTGGGAAAATACAGAACGTTACTGCATTCGATTGTTGATGAGAACATCATCAAAGTCATGCAATTTGTAAAGTTTCCATGAAATTATTTATACCACTATTTTAGAGGAATTTCATTTAATTCTGGCCTATATTTATGAATGAAATGTTCTCCATAGTTTTTCTGGTTTGCTCAGTCTTTTCCAACCTTATAGAATGATATTACACTGCATTTTGGGTGCTTTTTCTTTGCACATTGGTCTAAATGTTTACTCGGTCTGATTTGTTGCAGTTCTGGGTAACTTATCTGTTGTCTGTAGATAGTCATTTTGTTCTTTAATTGGTCCCCAGTCTGTCCAATGTAATCCAATCCATAATCTGCACATTTACACAATATATTAAATTTTTTGATGTACAGTCCATCTCTGTGTTGGTATGAAAAGTTTCTCCTGAACTTCTGAATTTTAAGTCTTTCTTTTCCTGAATGAGTTTGCATGTTTTGTAACATGGGTGACTGCATTGTTTAGCCCTGTTTTCCTTGGTTGACTGCTTAAACTTCAAATTTTTAAGAATTATTTTTAAATTAGGGGCTTGTCTCTTGCTTTTCACCTAAGTTGCATCAGCCAGATTATGTAGACTTTCTTTTTCTGATCCGTAGAATATTTCCTTTGATGCTTGAATTATTTTGTAAATATCTGGATTATTTGGATTGTGTGTTTGTACAAATGAAATTTTTTTGTCATTGTTTTCTCTTTGTTTGACTGCCCTCAGGGTATCTGCTGGAATATTTTTGGCTCGATCTATTCCCGTCTCAATTAAAGTTATTGGGTAGTTTCTTCATTGAAGGCAGATTGACAATTCTTGCAACCTTTGTTCCTTTATTTGGGGTCTGAGACTATGGTACATATGCACTGGGCCATGTTGAAAGGAATGTTAGTCTTTGTGTGTCTTGGATGACAAGATGTAAAGTCCAAATATTGAAATGAGTCTGTATCTTTGTGACTCTGACATTCTCATCAACAATTGAATGTAGTAACATTCTATATTTTCCCGCCATTTTATAATGCAGTGTGATCAGTGAAGCATGAAATGTGTAACTGCAATTAAATGACCTTAATACTGTCATGTGAAGCTTTAATTTATATATATACTTATAACAGTATTTTTGAAATTCATGTTAGGAGTAAGCTTATTTAGTATAGAAATATTTCCCAAAACATTTGTCAGAATTGAACTACTTTTGTACAGCAATTTTCTTGTGAATTATCTCAAAACTGATCCAATTTTGTATACCACTATCTATAAAGCTTCTTGGATCTGATCGAGTTTTGTGTAATAGTATTCATTATAAACTAACTGACAAATACGCAACTTTTATATAGCAATATTTTTGAAGAACACATGGATATCTGTAAACATACACCTGATAATCAAAGCAAAATATGAATTAACTTGAGAGTTTTCTTTTGGAATCTGGTCTAAAGTAACTAAATCCTGTAAATGTAAAAATTGGTTTTACTGTTTGTATTGAAGTTGTTTTGTTTTTTTCAATGCAGTCAGAAGATTGTGTGTGTGTGTATGTGTATAGTGCAATTTTTGCACAGTTTTATTTTTTGAGGCATAAAAGAAAATATTGGTACAATGTTTCTCAAGGTCTGTGTAAAACAGCTATCAAAACAAAATAATTCAGTTTGAAGTACAAGATGATTAAAGTGTCCAGAATAGCTCCATCATGAAAGTTTGTGAGAATAGTACAAAAATAAACTTTGTCCAAGATGTTTTAAAATGAGTTTCATTTCCTAAATATTGGTTGTATTCTTCATGCAAATTCAGAAGAAATTATTCTTTGGGTTTAATGGCATATGAACATTTTTTATTTAAGTCCCATTGTTTTGTGGTTGCTATGATTTTAAGAAATCATATATAAGTGTAAGTTTTCATAAGCTATGGGATGAAAATCGGGAAAAATGTTATAAAATGCCTAGTTGTGTGATGTATTTATATATGAAACAAGAATAAAAAAAAATTATAAATTTTACAAAAACCTGTAGGAATTGACATATACATGTAACCTAGTTAGCTATAGTTGTACAGAAAGTTTAATGCTACAAAATGTATTAAAACAACAGTCAACACTACAAAAATTGAGTTACTTAAAATGAAAAAGATTTATTCTACTTTGAATCAGACTAACATAATTACAATAAGTTGTGGAATCAGGGATAAATGTTTTAAAATTTAACTAACTGAGTTTTTGTGGTTTTGATTTCCTTACTTCAATATTTTTTGTAGCATTAATATTTTCTGTGTCACTGTAGCTAGCTAGGTTATGTATACATATCAATCCTGCTTGCCTTTATAAAATTTATATATTTTTTATTATATTTATTTCCTTTTATTACATATTTTTGTTCACCAGCTATACAAAGTATGGAATATGCATACACGTTATTCGATCTTGCTCAATATGATCTATTTTTTAAAAGATTTAAGGGATTCTTGATACCTTTCTATAAATCTATTGGTTATGAACCAAGAAATACACATTATATAGGATAAGACTAAATTATTAAGTTTAAGGTTAGAGATAAATGTTTAAAAAGTAAGAATGTTGTGTAACTGAAAGGATGTTGTATCATCTTACTTGAGTACAAATATCAAAATTTTCTTATGTGGTATATCCATATATATGCATAGTAAAAACTGATGAAACTTATAAAAAGTTGCAAAATGATCATTTTATCTGTGTATAGTAGATCCTCTTGTGAAGTAATGTTAAAATATTGTATTTTCTCTCAATTACTGGCATAAATATATACTTTAATCCTCTAAAGTCAGAATAAAGTTCAAGGTGAATAATTTGTGTATATTTCTGACATTACACTTTATTTTATCTTTAATAGGGGGATCTAGTTTATTGCCAAAACTGTTTGGAAGATAACCTGAGATTCCTTCAAGAGTCAAAAAATATTAACTTAAGTGAAAAGATCCTCATTGCTCAGATAAAACCTGGACAATTACTTGATCAGGTGAGGTTCAGTAGAAGTCACTGTTCAAATTTGATGCATGTATAATGTAGCAGCTATATTATAATCATCCATTTGAGCTGGACGTAGCTTTGTGATCGATATTTACAAATTTCAAATCTCGTTACTTGGTCAGATAACAGTATCCTGATGGTTAGTAGAGGGGTGTTATCAATCTTCTCTCTAGCCTGTTAGTTCAAGATTATGGATTTCTATTTGCAGATAATCTCTGTGTGAAACTTTGAAACAAACGTATAATAAGCTATTTTGTATATTTTGGTTTTACAAGTAAAAACACTTGCAGAGATGCCGATCATTAAGATTTGAGCATAATCATTATGATTTTGGTGTATACATTACAACTATACACTCATGCAAACAAATATTGCGACTTGTTGCAACTCTCAAATTATTATATGTTATATAGGCCTATACAATAAACTGAAAAATTGTTCCCCCAAGGCTTGAAAGGGGTGAAAAGAAAATTTCTAGTGAGATACAAATAAATTTTGATAATAAATAAGACATAGTCCAAATGACTACTTGCAATAATCATGTTTGTTATTGAAATAATAATAAATATTTGTATCTCCGTCTACCAATAGTTTAAGTGTGGTGCTTCTTCATACTAAGTACATGGGGGAATCCATAGTTATGTCATCAGTGCTTGTCAGCCAATCAGCTCTGGCAAATCTAAAAGGACTAAAACTGTGAATCAAAAATTTAGGAAAGAGTATAGTGCAAAGTATTCAATCATTGCATCAAAAGTCAGTGACAGTCATGCATTTTGTACAGTTTGTCACATCGATTTTTCTGTGGCGCATGACGGATAAACGATTGTTCCAGACATACAAAATCGGCATTTCACAAACAAAAGGCTGAGGCAAAGACAAAAATGATGCAGATAACGACATTTATGAGTAAGAATTCAGAATATGAAACCATAAATGCAGAAGTGATATTCACGCAATTCGTCATTGCTCATAATTTATCCCTAGCTCTAGCCGATCATGCAGGCCATCAATTCAAAAAAATGTTCCCAGACTCTGATATAGCGTAAAAATATGGCAGTGCTAGAACCAAAACTACAGCCATTGTACAAATGCTGGGTTGTGAAGATGACAAAATGATTTCAAGCATACTTACTTACAGTGTTTATAGTTTAGCTACAGATGGATCCACAGACATGGATGACTCAAAACTGTATCCAGTGGTTGTACGATATCTGCACGGGCTTTGTCTACAATCATTACGCTCAGTCATTTGAAATAGTTGGCATCTCTGCACTTATTACTAGTAATAAAAGTTTAGGTTAATTGATCAGTTAAAAATTATTTTGTGGTTTTTAAAAACATTAATTGCATCACCCAATTAGTTTCATTCAGAAGCAAAGCTGTGAGCTACCTATACTACCCACTGCAAAAAGTAATTGTTGAGCTGTTTAGTCACACTATTTGATGCTCACTTATAACATATGGCAATAAATCTACATTTTTAATCTTTAAAGTTATGTCTCATTTGGAAATATCAGTGATAGTGTGATTAATTCCTAACTGTTTATTATAGAATATTCTGCTTGTAAAATAACATTTGGCATAAACATTATTTATGACTATTCTCCTGTCATTTCAAAAGTGAATGTTGAATTTTGTGTGTGTGTGCAGCTTTTCAAATGGGAGACAGATGAACATTCATTGAGACACCACAATTCACAATACATATATGAACAAAAAACTTATTTTAATTTTTAGATTTTAAGCATTTTTATATTTTTATGTTTACTATTTCCTTTACTTAAATGTTATGTTTTGTTAAAGCAGAATAAGCTACCATGGTTGTAGTTATTTGGAAAATTTGTGTAAACATTGCAATTCTAGTGTTTTATCATATACTAGAACAACAGTGAGTTTCTTTTGTTTTCTTAACTTCAGAGTCACAAGACAAGTTTTTCTTATTTTCCAACTTTTCAACAGACCAAACATACAATAGCAGTTGAACAGACACTTTTAACTATCTCATATTTGTTGTTCTGGAAATTATATAGTAGTTTAGATAATAATTTTATTTGTAGTTTCTCGAGTTTCAATGCAGATTAGGTGTAAACTGCTTGTATGAATCTAGTAGGGTATAAAATTTAGTATAATAATAGTAATTTCTTAAACCAAACAATTCTGTGTTGTGTTTTTTTATTCTTTTTACTTTAAAATAGTAGTATAGATTTTTCATAACATTTTAAATTAAGTATTCTAATGTCTTGGTAAAATATTCAATAGAGATTTTTTTTTCCCATAATTGATGTGACAGATATGTTTATATACTCATATCTTTTATTTTTTTGACTCTTTGTTGGCTTATTTAATAAAACTACTTATTTATTGCAGTTTTCCTGTTACTTTGTTTCATCGTGTAATAACTATTATTCAAAGTGTTAATATTCAAGATTTTTAGTTATAATAGAAAACATATTTACAACATGTGCCATTTCAAAGAACAAAACTCGCATATACTAAAACTAAGCTCATTGCCAGTGTTTTAGAATTAAAACTGTACCATTGTAATTGATCCTGAATAAACTACATTGAAAACATAAGTTTTGTCTGTTTTATTGTTTCTGCTTCCAGAAGTATGCTTGTGAATGACATTATTTGTTGTTTTTTTTAAGATTCAGACAGTGCAAAAGTACAATGTAGCAGGACTGCTTCTGTATCCATATCCCAAATTATACAATCCACCTTTATTAGGAGGAAAGTCACATTCAGACACATTGTGGCTTCGAGCTAATGGAATTCCTCATTTCTCATTACTACAAAATAGTGTTGGTGATCCACTAACTCCAGGCTACCCAGCCACAGGTAGGATGTATAGAAACCTCTTTTCTGTTGTTAAGTTTTTTTAGAGAATGATATATTTATGAAAAAAGTGTTGGATGAATAATGAAAGATACAAGAATTCTCCACATGAAAATGAAATTATCTTCACTGTTTGTTGTATATCTACATTTAATTTCTGTCATAGTTGTAAAATCTGTAAATGGTTTGTGAAAACGTCTTTTTGGGTGAAAATCACGTTATTCATGTGATAGAAAATAACTGTTTTCTTTCTTGTTATATTAAAACTAATTTCAAAATATACAACTTTTTATTTGACACAGTTTTTTTCTGTTAACATAGTTCTTACAAAGCTTTCCATTGTGTTTGCTTACATATTTATTAATTATTAATGTGGCTCCATAGAGGAACATCTGAAGGAAGTAGATGAAGGTAGTAAGTAACTATATTTTGAGTCCTGTTGTTTAATTATATTTTATTGTAATTGCTTTACAACACATTTTGAGTAGCTGTTAATCCACTGATTAGAAATATAACTTTCATTTATTTAGTCAACCTCTTTGGGCGAATTATTTTTAGCCTTTATTTACTCAGTTTTTTGACAGAAAAGTAAAAATAAAATATGGGAAATTATGGTTAAACACTTTTAAATTTAAGGTTTTTAAATACCAAATACTGCTTTGACACATCAGTAAGAATATTGTGTGATACACTATACAATGTAAGAAAATCTTAATACATTTTATTTCCTACATTTTACAGATATTTTAATTCTGAGATGATAATTTGAGACACTTGCATGTGTTTTTGTGTGAATAGCACCATTGTGTGATGACATCATCTTTTTGATACAAAAGTCCTACAGTAATTGAAAGGTGACACACCTCTGTATACACTAGCCCCTCTTCCATGCTTTTGCACTCAAGAAGCTTCATACTTTATTTAAGGACTGTAGAGTGCAGACATGTTTAACTTTCATGTCTGTGTTCAGTTTATATGGATTCACTTTGATTTTTGTTTTCTTTGGCTATTGTTTCAAAAGCTTTCAAATTTTTATTAAAAATTCTCAACTGATTTGTACTTAGTCATGAGTGTGAGACATTGTTTGTACTCTGGCTTTACTTGTGCTGATGCCTTTGGAGACTCATTTAACTTTTATAGCCATTGGAGTCATTGTTCATTACCACATGCTTTATGGGCCTCCTAACCCTGTCCTGTTGGCTGAAATTCTTTCTTCTCAGCAGGGAATGATCTTTTAGGTTACAAACTTTATGTGGTTTGCTTTGGTTGTTACTTTACCATTTGTAAAATTATTTTACTTTGCACCCTGTAGTTGCTGGATTTCTCTCTATGCATCTCTCCATCTCTTTTACCTATGCTTTTTAGTATTTTTTGTTTTCTCTGTTCCTGGCCCTCAATTCTTGGATTCATCATATTTTTCTCCTTGTTATTTATTATATTTTACACTATTTCCTTCAAACATTAGCTGTTATCTCATGCTCAAATTCCTTATCCTCATATCTTCAGTCTTATAGTTTAATTAGACTTTATCATAATTGCTTTACAACACATATTTGTATAATTTGTATTTTCTATTTGCTCCCCCCCTTTGTGTGGATTCCTGTTGTTAGAAGGTTCTGTTCTTTCAGTTTACCTTCTCTGGGATCAAAACATCCACTTATGTGTTTGCCATGCATGGTGACCCATGAAGGGGAGGAGAGGATCCTTGTGGTTCAGGGGTCCAACCCTAACACACCACTTTGGCCTTGAATTCCTGTAGACAGCCAGCCTTGGGGTGGCTCCCCTTGGGTCAATTGGCTGGTCCATTCAGGTTAGGGTCAACCAAGTACCAGTGTTGGATGTTTTCAACAGGTGTTGTGGACATTATATCTGATGCTTGTATTTGGGTATAGTGTTTACAAAACCTTGGCGTTGATGCAGTGTCCTTGTTTGACATTGTAGTGTGTTCTCTCATTGGGCTCCATGGTGGGTGTGGTCAGTGGGCACAAAATTTCTTTTTTCATTATGGATACTCCAATTAAAAATTTTAATAAAATAGTGAAAAAACAGCCCATAGGTAAACGACCATGTCTTGAAGGTTCTGAGCAGCGATCCTCACCATCTGTATCACCTGTTGTACTTCATTTCCTTATATTGCATTCACTTATAGACAAACTTTTGGGCAAATGTCTTCCTTTTTCATTGAGAATGGACTAGAGGGACTTGCTGGTTTTATAAAGTCAGTGAAGGAGCTTCAATCTAGTGACATATTAGTGGAAACATTCACATGTCAACACAGTGAAACTCCTCTTGCATTCAAAGGCAATTGGGGATATACCTATTGAGGTTACACCTTGTGCTACTTTGAATTCATCAGGGGGAGTTATTGTTGAGAGGGATTTCAAGAACATCCCAGAGTCAGAGGTTCTTGCTGGTTTCTTCACCCAAGGATTTTCTGCAGTGAGGCATATATCCACTCACAAAAATGGAATTATGATGCTGACCAATGTCCCATTCTTACATTCATGTCACCATGTCCACCTGCCACCATCAAGACAGGTTATCTTAATTGCAAGGTATTTCCTTACATTCCAAACCCTCTTAGATGTTTCCAGTGTTAGCGGTTCAGTTACTCAAAGACATCATGTCGTGGTTCCTAACTTATGCTCATTGTGGTGGCAAGGACCATGATGCCTATGAGTGTGAAACGAATCCTTGTTGCATCAGTTGCGATAGATCTCGCGTGTTCTACTTTCGTTCTTGCCCTAAATGGTTGGAAGAAAAAGAGGTGCAACGTTTGAAAACAATTCGTAATATTACTTATCATCCACCACTTCATCTCGAACGTATGCTGCTGCACTTCATTCCACAACTACAGTGGGAGTTCAGACAGATCTTTCTGTGCCTCCAAAAGAATTGTTCTCAAAACAAATGAAAAGTCTTTTGACCTTCATGGTTAAAAGGTTGATGGATTAACTTCAACACCCATCTTTGTCCCTTCCATACATTCCAACAAATCCCAAGATCCCCTTCCTTTGGTTTTGGGTACAGGCATTTCCTTGGATACATCTTCTCCAACTCCACGATGCAAAATGATCATTTGTTCATATCCTCATTCGCTAGAATCCTCTTCCAACAACATAGACCTTCCCAATCGACCTGGGGCAGGATCCATGGAGGTGAATAGATCTTCCTTGAATAAAGACAAAGAAAAAAGACTTGGTCATAAACAGAAGGGTTCTCCACGCAATTCACCTACATGTAAATAAAAATGGCCATCTTGATACAATGGAACTGTTGAGGTTTACATTTCAATCTGGATGATATCAAAACACTGATTGCTTCCTACCATCCTGTATGTCTCTCCTTACAGGAAACATTTCTGAAACCTGTCAGTACAGTCACCTTTTAGCAGTTTTCTTTGTACAGAAATGACAGGCTGTGTGATGGATGAGTACGTGGAAGGGTGGAACTGTTGGTTGATCAGCATGTACCTCCCCTGTCTTTGCCACTCGACACACCCTTGGAGGCAGTAGCCATCCGTGTTTCCTTGGATTGTACCATCACTGTTTGTTCTGTATACCTGTCACCTAGAGAGACCTGTGATCAATCAGACCTTGGTACTTTCATTGAACAGTTGCCATCTCCCTTTTTAATCTTGTGGGACTTTAATGGACAACATCCCCTCTGGGGAAGTGATGATATTGATGGGAGGGGTTGCTCTGTAGAGTGTACGGTCTCTAATCACGACCTTTCTCTTATCAGTAGTGGTTCTTATACTTATTTTAATGCACCTAGTCAGACCTTTACTGCTACTGATCTCTCAGTTTGCTCCCCTTCACTAATCCCCCACTTTTCATGGAGGGTTGATAGTAATCCACAAGGCAGTGATCGTTTTCCTATAATTTTGAGAGAGACTGGCTGTGGTCGATGCCACCCGACCAGCATGCTCCTGTGGAAGCTGGATCAAGGAAACTGGCCGTCTTTCACTGCTCTTGTACAACTTGATCCTGCCATTGTCTGTAAGCTATCAGTAGATGGCTGTGTGGCAGCAGTAACTGACTGTATTATGCAGGCAGCTACTCAGTGTATTCCTCAAACCTCGACATGTTTTCCACAATATCCTTGTCTGTGGTGGAATCCTGCTTGCCACATAGCATGGAAGGCTCACAAAATAGGCCTGGGATATTTTTAGTAGGTATCCCACACTCTTGCACTGCATCGCTTTCCAGCAGACCTGTGCATATGTTTGATGGGTAAGACATCAACAACAGGAGGAATCTTGGATAAAGTTGATAACCAGCATATCTTCTCCAACCAGTTCCAAAGTCATATGAACAAGATTCAGAAGGTCAGTGGGCGATAAAATTCTGTCCTTCTCTTGATCTTGCTCTCTGACAGCCAGGAAGTAGCTGATACTCTGGGTGAAAGCTTTTCCTGGGTATCTAGCACTTCTTCTTCCTCCACCTTATTAACCATCAAGACTAGGGCAGAGTGATTACTTCTTTCCTTTTGAGCTGATTGTCTCTGTTACTATCGTCATCCCTTTACACTGGTGGAACTTAAACTGGCTCTTCATCGGTCTGGCAGTACAACGGTCGAACCTGATGATGTATGCTATGAAATGCTGCACCATCTATCTCCTGCTTCTCTTGCTATTCTTCTGATTGTTTCCAACTGGATCTGGCAGAAGAATGTTTTTCCTGGTGCCTGGTACCAGGCTATTGACTTACCTTTCTCTAAGCCTGGGAAGGATCACAAGATTACTTCATACTATCATCCAATTGTTTTGACAAGCTGTATCTGTAAGACCTAAGAGAGGATGGTTGATTCTTGTCTTGTTTGGTTCCTACAATCAAACAACCAGTGTGGGTTTTGATGACAGAGCTCCACCATAGATCACCTGATTTAACTTGAAATGTCAATCAGAGAAGCCTTTCTCAATCTTTTTAAAGATATATCGTATTTATATTTGATCGAAATTTTACTATGGATCACTGGTCTGTAGCTCTGTCAGGACCTCAGCCTTAAAAATGCTAGTCCTCATTCATCATCAAGGACTTTGGTTCTGCACCGGGGCTTTCTGCACTTTCCCAGTTCAGAGCTTATATACGGTGTCTCATGAACCTTCTTTGCACCTCTTCTGTTTGCAACTGTCTTTACTACATGCTTCAATATAGTTTTTACATAGTATAGACCTTAGTTTTGTGCCTGGTTTTTGAATAAATTTGGTATTAACCGGAATGTCATATTTTGTTACTAGTTTCTAGTTTGTTACTAGTGCTTGGTTTCAAAAAGTCTATACTGTGTAAAAACTACGCTGACAAACACTACACCAACATTATTTATAAAATACAATGTGATAATTGCCACGACTTCTATACTGGAGAAACAAGCAGAAAAATGGAAACCAGATTCAAAGATCACAAAACGTCATCTTCACACTTTTTTGAATACTGCAAATTAAATAAACACAACATAGCCATAAAAACACCCAAATACTAACTAAAGAAACAAACATAAACAAATACAAAATTAAAGAATCCTTACTTGTACAACAACTCAAGCCCAAAATAAACCAATACAAAGGAACACCTTTATACCTATGTTAATAAATATAATCATACATCTAACCATGCCCTCTACTTTCCTATATTCAATAACATAACCCCCTCCAAACATGTGGTCAGTTATCTCTTTCGTTTTTTATGAACCTGATGATGAACAAAGAATGTTGAAACGTTGTTCGCTCCTCTACAAAAAATTTTCTGAACCCTTACCAGCCAATTTTACATATATACTTCTGACCCCCCCCCCATCTTTCATGAGGTTTGTTTGGTTAGACATATCCCTTTTTGATCATTTTACCACCCTTCTTATCTCCACGTTTCCTCTCTTATGGTCTTTTATTCCTCATCCCTAGGATCTTGCTGTTAATTTTTCTGCTAGGCCTGATATTTCCTCTTTCTTCATACCTGCTCTTCTATTTGTTTCCTCCTTGAGATTTTTGGATATAAACATTACTCTCTTTATTAGGCTTTATTGTTAATGTCTCCTTAACTGCCCCTTGAGATTACTTCCTCTCCTTGGTGAAGGGACCTCCCAGACAAGGTTCTGTAAAACAGTTTACCTCTTCTGGGATCTGAACATCCACCAACATGTTTGACATGCATGGTGACCTGTAAAGGAGAGTAGAGAGTTGTGGTGATTGAAGGATCCAATCCTAACACACCACTTTGGCTTTGAATTCCTGTAGATGGGTGGCACCTCCTGGAACTGTCAAGTGGTCAATTTGGGCTAGGGTTGGATGTTCTCAAAAGGTGTTGTGCACATTGTGTCTGCTCATATTCAGGCATAGTGCTCACAAAATCCTGGTGTCTCTGCAGTGTTTTTGTTTGTCATTGCAGTGTGTCCCCTCATAGTGCTCTGTGGTGGGTGATGACAGTGGACACTGAATTATTCTTGTTTTATAATGGATACCCCCATTCGTGACCAAAAAAATACAAACGAAAAACAGAAAACAAAACAGATTATTGGAAAATGACCATGTATGAACGACTATAAAAGAGTCACCATCAAACTCAGACTCAAAACTGCCATTTTTCATTCTGCATTTATTATCTGAGAAATCTTTGGGTTAGTTGTCCCCCTTTCTTATTCAAAATTAATTAGAGGGGCTTGCTGGCTCCCTCAAATCAGTAATGAAGCTGCACTTAGGAGACATCTAGTTGGAAACATTTTCCCCACAACACACCAAACTTTTCCTGAATTTGAAGAACATTGGGAATATTCCAATCGAAGTTACTCCCCATGCGACCCTGAATTCCTCCAAAGGAGTTATCGTTGAGATAAACATTTTAGATTTGGAGATCCTAGCTGGTTTTTCCAGTTAAGGTGTTTCTGCACTGTGCCAAATCTCCTTTTGCAAGGATGGAATTATGACACCATGTTTTGATTTTCACATTTACATCACCACATTTTACCTGTCATAGCCAAAGCAGGTTATCTGAATTGTAAGGTAAAACCATACATTCCCAACCATCTTAGATGTTTCCAGTGTCAGTAGTTTGGTCACTAGATGATATTATGTTATTCTTCTTTAACACTTGCTTGTTGTGGTGGCAAAGACCATGATGCCTACAAGCACAAACTGGAACCACACTGTGCTAACTGTAATGGTTCATACTCCTGTTACTCTAGTTCTGGCCCTAAGTGGGTTGGGGAGAAAAAGATGCCATGTACTGTGAACAATGTTTTCTTCCCAGAGGTTCAGAAGTTATTTTCTACCACCCCATCTCGGACATATGCTGATGCACTACTTTCCACTGCCACAGTGGGAATGCAGAGAGATTTCTCTGTGCCTTCAATGGAGTAGTTTGCAAAACATCTGAAGAGTCTTTTATCCTCCATGGTTAGAAGAGTTGATGAGTCTATGTCTTCTCCCATCTCTATTCCTGCCACTCCTTTTAGTGGCTGCTTGGGTCCACTTTTTTTGTCTTTAGGTTCAGACATTTCCTTGGGTCCATTTTTCACCAGCCTCAAGATGCACAATGATTATTACATGAATCTTCATCCAAAGACAGACCTGCATAGTTGATTGACCCAAGACAGGATTCATGGAAGTCAATATATCTGTCCAATAAAAAATACAACAACAACAAAAAACACGTGGTTTGTTCAAATGTATATGAAATTAAGGAATTGATTGATTCTTATCATCCTGTCTTTCCATACAGGAAATGTTTCTGAAACCTGCCAATGCAATCACGTTTCGGCAGTTTTCTTCATACAGAAATGGCAGGCTGTGTGATGGAGGAGTGTACAGAGGGGTAGTACTGCTGGTCAGTCAGCATTAGCCTGCCTTGTCTTTGCCAGTCGATACACCCTTGGAGGTATAGCCGTTCATGTTTCTTTTGGTCATACTATCACTATTTGTTCTCTCTACCTGTCTCCTGGAGAGACCTAAGATCAGTCGAACTTTGATGTTCTTGCTGAACGATTACCATCTCCCTTTTTAATCCTGGGGGATTTTAATGGACATAATCCCCTCTGGGGTGGTGCTGACATTGATGGGAGGGGTTGTTTTGTTTCTGGATTACCATTTTATACATTCTGGATCTAAAATGCCATTATTTACTATCTCTTACTAGCAACAAGCTAGTCCATAAAATTATCTGGGGTGGTGCTGACATTGATGGGAGGGAGGTTGGTCTATAGAGCATATGCCCTCGGATCACAATCTTTCTCTCTTCCCACTTATTTTCATGCATCTAGTCAGTTTTTTACTGCTATTAATCTCTGCTCCCCATCACTTTTCTCTTATTTTTCCTGAAGGGTTGACAGTAACCCACAGGGCAGTGACCATTTTCCTGTCATTTTGAGAGAAACTGGCTGTGGTCGATGTCGCCCTACACGTGTTTTTTGATTAAAGTTGGACCGGACCAACTGGCCCTCTTTCATTGTTCTCTCAGAACTTGATTCTGCCATCGATAGAAGACTGAGTGGCAGTAGTGAATGACTGTATTGTCAAAGTAGCTGCTCAGTGTATTCCTAAAACCGTGACACACCACAGTATACTCATCCTGCCTGCCTCATGACATGGAAGACTCAAAAACGGGCCTGGTATACTTTTCATAGGTATCCCACGTTTTCGAATCGCATTGCTTTTCAGGGAGCCTGTGCATCTTCTTGACAGATCAGACATCAAAGGCAGAAGGAGTCTTTAATTAAGTACACAACTTGTATCTCTTCTACTACGAGTTCCAGAGTTATGTGGGACAAGTTTTGGAAGGTCAATGAGCAGTAAACTTGTGCCTCTCTTTCAGCTTTTCTCTTTGATGGCCAGGAAGTTACTGATGCTCTCAGCAAAAATGTTTCTTGTGCATCTAGAGCTTCTGCTTCATCCCTCAGTTTCTTAGAGTTTTCCATCCTTAGTGGGCCATGCTTTTTCAGAATAGATGGTCTGCTACTGTTTCGTTTGGCCTTTGTATGCAGACACAGTTGGTTAAATTAGGTTTGTCCTTGGATGACTTTGATGTCTTCACTTGTCAGCCCATCCTATCATGGCTTATTATCATCTCCAAGTGTGACCCTGTCGAGTAACCAGTTCACAACTACAAATAATCACCCAGCTTTACCTCTGTCACTATGCTGGTAATACAACTTACATCTTCAATAATTATGTAATACTTTAATAAAATATGTGGAAGTAACTTATAATGTATATGAAGCAATACAAATACAGTACACATTCTTTTATTCTGTTAACACTCTGTGTTGTTTTCAAACTATTTCAAATTTTTAACCATTAATAATTTTTCATAAGAATGAAAAAATCTGGTTACTAAAATCCCAATGTCATTGTTTCTTGTTTGTGTGATATAGAATATTCCTACAATTCATTAAAAAATGTTTACAGTTCATTGTGTGTGCTGTGACTACCATAGAAGAAACTGTATCAATTCTAACTTGATACCAAGTAAAAAATGTAAAATGCTCTTGAGTATTACAGAATTTTGTCTTCACTGTTAATACCACCATTAAGTGTAATAAGAATTATTTAAGTATATCATAATTTTGAAATAACTAGCACTAGCCTATTACAAAATTTAGAGTTCACATTCCATGCCATTACTAAGTTCAATAAAAATTATTTAAGTATAATATAATTTTAAAATATCTCTACTTCTTAACATTCTTCTACACAAGTTTAAGACAGAATAAACCTCTCAATTCTCATTCTCTCTCTCTCTTTCAATGGGCATCTTTTTCTGGTCTTGTCATGAAGTTTTAGTGAATTTCATTCAAAATTTAATTAAGCTACTACCTTTCCTTGTTTTATATATCATGAATGATGGTATAAAAAAACATAGCAAATAATCCATATTTTAAAAGTTTATAAGTTTTAAGTTAATATTTTTATAATATTTTATTTTATTTATTTAGGCAATGCATGACTTTTATTTTATAGCTTTCAATATTATTTGGTTAAAAAGCCATGAAATAAACAAGCAGATCCCTCCTGTCACATCCTCTTTTTTAGAAACTTCCAATAGTTCTCTTTGCCTTTCAATACTATATTATTTATAACCAACAGAAAACACAATGTTTTCATCTGTCAAATGTTTTCTGTAAAATTAATTGTCCAATTTGCTTTCAGTTCAAGTTTTATTTCAATGGGAAACACATAAGCTAAGATAGTTTTAATGGCTCTTGGCACCTAAGTAGAAAACAAGAAAAATTGTGACATTTATGGGGCATTATTATTCTGTGTTCTTTGTTGCTTTATTTAATTAAATAAAAAATTATTTAGCACGGTAGTACCTTTTAATATATTTAAAAAATAGATGGGTTAAGTGTCATTAATAGTTGACACCAAAGAAAGAAGACCCAGTTAAGTACTTTTTTCTTGTTTTTCATGTGTATTCTTTATTTATTATTTTAACAGTAACTAAACTGAAAAAATAAACATTTTATGCTAGTTTAGTTAAGGTTCATGTAGGTGAAATAAATAATAATAATAATAAAAAAAATTAGGAGACACAGTCATGAGTAGCTAGTGCATAATGTAATTCAATAGTATAATGTAAGCTGCATCTTCTCCAAGTGGTTTAGAATGTACAATTGCAAGAGTTGTAATTAGTCAGGGCTAAAATGGCAATAAACAGTAAATTTAATAATAAATAGGTGTGTACTGTAATGAGTGTAAAGCTATTTGCAAAACATTAAACAAGTGTAATTTCATGTGATTTTTAAGTCATTCTAGAAAGAAAAATAATAGTAATTTAGATATATTATTTGTTTCTGTTAGTTACAAAGTAACTCAGTAGCAAAGCACTGTTTTGGCCCCATTAGTCAAAAGTATTGGGTTCATGTTCTGGTCCCAGTCTCTTTTCATATAAAAGTTTAAATTGTAATGAACAATACAGTTTGTTTTTTTATGTGAGAACTGTTTCACTAAAGACTTATTTGGCCACAAAGTTTTTACATTGTTTTTATTATTTGTAAAGGGTATTATACCATGATTTTAGAGAGATGTATACATTACATGGTAAGGCACATCTCAAAGAATCTTGAAGAACAATACGGAAGATACAGCTTTTAGATCACTTGTTTATAGAGATTAATCACATGACTAAAAGATAATTGTTTGTTACTGTTGAAGTACTATAAAGATTGAATTTATAAATTTTAAGATTAGCACTTGGTTGTGTCTAGCTTTATTCATTACAATGTTTAATGTGTTAGAAAAGTTTAATTTTCAGTTGATGCATTTTGATAAAAGACTGTCTTCTAATTTTGAGGAATTGAGTCCTTTGGCAGTGTAATTATAAGTGGAATTAAAGCTAACACATACACACAAATTACATTTGTTAGTGTGATTATATGCCCTGTAGTTTCATGTCATCATGAGCTACACTTCTTCTGTTAACCATCTTTCCCATTTTCTTGCTGTTATTGATACATATGATTAGTTTATTTTAAATTTCTTTAGTTTTGTGTCGTTATACTTTTCAATAAAACCTCATCTCCAATTATAACTATCACTTGATTGCCAGGTTTTCTTCTTTTGCTCATTTAAGCATTGTTCTGATATTTGTTCTTGCTTGGTGTGGTGGGGCATATAAATTCCCTGTTATCCTGTCTCTGATACTTAGCATTGCACGATAATTGAGCGGGAGGAGGTGGGAGTAACTGTTGTTTGGGATTGTCATTGATCTTACTTGTAGAGAGATAGACATGCATAGGGATCTGTGGTGGTTCTCTGGGAGCCTCTAAATGCTCAATTCTGGAAGCAAATGGGTTTGTTTTTTTCTGTGCTGTATTTTAACCTGTTGGCTTTTTAGTCTTCCTATGGGGCAGTAGTAAGTTTGCGAACTTGTAGCACTGGGGTATGTGGTTCAGTTCCCTTTGGTGAACATGGCAGATAGCTCAACACTGCTTTGCTCTAACAAAACAAATATACTTCACAAAAGTTGTTCCAATCAATGGTAAACAAAATATTTAAAAAAAGGCCACTTTGGAATAAGCCACTTTTTATTTGTTTTCTAATGTTGGTTCTTTGAGAGTGTGATGTTTTGAGTTTTTTTCAGTTGCTTTTGAGCCTGCTCTTTACTTGATGGCTGAAAGGTCTGAAGTATATTTTTAGTTTTCTCTCAGTCCACAGATATTGGACTGGAAGATTTACTTCTCAGTTATATGAAGGGGACAATTATGCATTATCTGATATGCTGCCAGAACTTTGTGATTTTAGCCTACCATCACCAACTGGAAGAATTTTCAACTCTCAAATAATATTCCTATTTCTCAAATTTCATTGTTCTTGAGTAAATTCCTTCACTCTTGGAGAAGAGGTGAAGTTGGAGGTCCTCCTACTTGGGTCCCCGGATGTTTTTCCCAGATAGTGGTATATGTGACACCAGCTTGTTCAGGAGATTATTCATAATACAGGTTTAGGTTTGATGCTTTACTATTAGGTTGGAGTATGCCTGTCCTTTCTCTTTGATCAGTATAAATTCAGTTCATTGTTCATGGAAGAGAGTTCAGTATCTCTATAATTAGTGTGTCCTTAGTTGAGCACAGTTGTTCCACATTCTCCCCATGATTTCACGAGCAGGTGGAATGTGCCTAGCTCACACGACTGGGGAGTGAGGATGAAATTTCATAATTACAGACTGGATGAAATTTCGTTTCCTTTGGTTGAGTATGACATACAAGATCCTGTTATTTTGAGCCAAGGGTGTTACCTTTTAGACTTTTTTATGTTGAGAAGAAGGTTTCTTCATTTCAATATTGCTTATTTTCTTGTTTTTATTGCAGTGACTCAGAATGCATCATTCTATGGTTACAGGTTGGGATCCAGTCATGAATATATGTATACTTATTGTGGTCCAATTGTCCTAGGCACCAGCATGGGATACAGAGACCAATACCATTTAATTTCAACCCTGAATAGGGTTGGGGCTGGCCTAGAGTGATGATCACTCATGTAAAGTTCCACCCATGATACAAGAATTAAATTCAGGGTAAAGAGCATACCTGTTCTGGAGGTAGTGCAGTTTCCCAACTAGGGTGCTTGTCATTTATTGATACATCCATGGTCTGTGTAGACACTATTGATAATGTTATCACTGGCCCCTTCATCTTCTCAGTGTGGGATTCTACCTGTAAATGGTATGCATGCATTGGAAATTAACCTTTTCCTAAATTGAGAATGTATGTTTTATTAATACCTGTTTTCACTGATGTGATACTGCTAATTGTTTGTACCGCTTGTTTCATATGGTGGTTCTGATTGTTTCATGTGACAGTACTAATGTTTAATGTGGTGGTTGTAGTTGTTTCACATGATAGTACTAATGTTTGATGTAGTACTTTTAGCTGTTTCACATTATGGTACTAATGTTTGAAATGATGGTGCTAGTTGTTTCATGTGTCAGTGCTAATATTTGATGAGGTGGTAATAGTTGTTTCATGTTGTGGTGCTGATGTTTGATGTGATGGTTCCAGTTGTTTCATGTGGTGGTACTAATTTTTGATGTGATGGTTCTAGTTTTTCATGTGATACTGCAAATTGTTTGTACTAGTCATTTCATATGGTGGTTCTGGTTGTTTCAAGAAACATTTTTGTCACTTAGTATTATCTCTTCCTTAAGATAATAAAATTGATATGAAGATTTCCATTGGGTTGTTAAATTGTTTTGTGTAATGATGACTGAAGGAAACCTTTGGGGATTTAATTTGTATTTTTATTTGTGAATATGTTGTTTCATATTACTTTGTTCATTGGAGTAATAGAAACAAACCTCCCTTTTGTTTCAGAAACAGCCTACAGAATTGAGCAGGAACAGCTAAAACTACCAAAAGTTCTAATTCAGACTTTGAGCTATGGAGATGCATACCACATAATTAGGTAAAAATATTTATATCTGACAGATCTTAAATCAGTACATGAGTAAACTTAAAATCTATGTGGGTTAGAATGTGTTGGCTCTTCAGTTGGACTTCCTCCCTATTAACATGTGCTAAAGATATTTTGAATCCCACTATTTATAAATGTAAAAATTAATAATAGTTTCAGTCATTTGAGCTAATAAAATAAAACTCACTTTATTACTTACAAACACATGAAAAGTAAGTTTTGTTTCTAAGATGTACACAGCTGACTAGTATATTGATACTGGAAAAAAAGCATTATAAGGTTTCTTTTCTCATATAAGCCTTTACGTTAAATTGTTATGTTCAACAGTAATGCACATTTAGCATTACAAAAGACTTGACAAAACAGAATAAGATTAATTGACAAAAAATTGCTAGTCATGTACATAGAGTTATTGATTCTATAAAATTCCTCAGAAAAGCTACCACCAGTATAAGCAAATATTTGTGTAGTATTGTTTAGTTATAGTCAGTAGCAGGGAAATATAGTTAAGTAAGAAAACAAATGTTTATTTTAATGCATAATAACCAAATGTATGAAGTATAAGATGCTGTTTCAGTGTATTGTCAAATATACATCCTGTAGTCTAATGCAGTAGAAAAAAAACTACTAAGAGTGTAAAGAAGTTATCAGATAACAGCCACATGTTTTAAAAATAGTCACATCTTTAAAGTTGCAGCTTACTTGAATTATTTTGTTAATTAAGGAGTGAATAGGTTAAAAATAAAAAAAATTAATTAAAAGCTTAAACTTGAATACTTTTAATTAACCCATAAACGGTGGTCATCATCAGTTTATGCTGATACCTACAACATTCCCACTGCCATAAATTTGTTTCTGTAAACAAAAAAATTCTGTCCACTTGCAGATTTAAAAATATAAGCACTAATTTTTAAACTGAGATTATTCATAAATTAATACAGATTTACACATATTAAGTTTTTATGTTGATTTTTGGTTGTTGTGTGCTTGTCTTTAGTTCTCTGGCTGGAGAAGAAGCTCCAGAGTCATGGCAGGGAGGGTTCAACTTCACTTACAGGCTTGGGCCTGGTTTCTTGAATAACAAGACGAAGTTATATATGGAAGTGAACAATCAACAAGAGAAGAAAAAGATCAGTAATGTTCTGGGATACATCATGGGAAAAGTAGAGCCTGGTAGGTTATTAAAAAAATAAAGAAAAAATGCAACGTGTAAATTTCAAAAATATATTTCATATATCAAAGGAAAACTAGGGCTCAAGCCCTACACACATCAAGCACATAATTGTAACATCAAATACTTGTTACATGAGAAGAAAAGTAGAGCCTACTATACACACCTATTTATTTATTATGTATTTACTTTCATCACAGGAAAATTAGAAATTTGTACAGACATCAGATATGTATTTTTGATATAAAAAAGTAAAACTGGGTATGCATTTTCAGATTTGTATTTGCTACATTACAGAAATTGTAGAAACTTGTAGCTAAATATCAATAAGTAAAAAACTTTAAGCAGTATAAAACATTTTAGAATGAGCAGCTATGTTCTAAATCATATGATTTTTATGTTAAAAGTGAGAAAAATAAATATAAAATATCATTGATAAGTAATTTCTCATTATGAAAGTGATGAAATTAAAATACCTTAAATTACTAATAAAAGCTGTAGCATTTTGATGCTTATTCTTGACTGTTTGTTTTACACTCTTGTGCAAATTAATTGAAACAAATGGTCATTTTACAATATTTTCAGCATGCCAGGTGATGTAGGCTCGCTGGACTCACTGATTTCCTTTAATAGTCATTTTTTCACACAGACGGCGTCATTAGCTGGGTTTTGCAGTACAGTCGATCTATTTTTGGGATATATATGATGAAATTTTGAGGAATGTTACATAAATCGTAATTACGTTAGAAGGGCAAGGAGACCAGTCAAAAAAACAAGTTGTTACCAACTCGATGAAGAAAAAATGGTATCAGTGGGGTCTGAAATACAAGAACTGGATGCAAGAACAATGGAGGAAGGTGTTATTCAGTGACAAGACTCATTTCTTCGTACAGGGTCAAAGAAGTCTGCATGTTTGCAGATCTCCAGGTGAGAAACTTCGAGAATCTCACATCAATCAGTTCGTAAAACATCCATTAAAGATGGTTTGGGACTCTTTCAGCCACTATGGCATCAGAGGTTTACATGTCGTAGAAGGTATGATGAGAGAACCACAGTATATCGAAGTTTTGCAGAGAAGAGTCATTCCAGAATTGAAAAAAGAGATTTCTGGCATTTTTTAGCAAGATCTGGCTCTGTGCCACACATCAAAACTTGTGAAGAATTTTATGACTACAACGCGAATAAAGGTGCTGGACTGGCCTGGAAACTCTCCGGACTTAAATCCTATTGAAAAACTTTGGGCAATTTTTAAAGAAAGACTTCAGGGAAAAGATTTTACTATGAAAGATAAGCTGATTGAAGCCATAATTGAGGTGTGGTACTGCGAACCAAAAATTAGTAAAGATTGCAGTTAACTTGTGGACTCTATGTGAAAGCAGATTAATGATTTTTTGAAAAATAAAGGTGGTCATATCATGTATTAATTTGTGAGTAATTTTTGGATTCTCAGAAATAAAATGCAAAATATTGAAAAAAATCATAATTTTCCATCTTGTTTCAATTAATTTGAACAAGGGTGTATTTGCACTGAATAACCACCTTTTAATAATACTTTCCTTATTGGTACCCTTTTCTGCACCAATAAATTAAATTCAATATTATATAAGTATTAAGTTTTTAATTTTATAAGGCAGTATTTAAAAAAAAAAAATCCTAAATATCCCATAGTTTGAAAATTGTGATATTTACTCTCCAGATCTTTCCTCTTTTCTTCCTTATTTACCATCCCTTTGAGGAATATGGAATTTAAAGTAAATTATTTATTATAATGTTGTTATTACTCAGGCAAAGCATAATGTTTATAATTCTCAATCTTATTTGGTCATACAACTACAAACTAGAAAATCAGTCCTCTTTTGCTACATTTACCTATCACAAATTACTGTTAGTTTTATACTGTTATTTATAACCACTAGAAAGACAAAGTTTTAATCAGTCAAATGACGTGATATATTACTTTGTTTTCAATATAGAGTGTTGTTTATTTTGTCTTCAGTTTGAAAGTTTTTTGCAGTGTTCCCATTGACAAGTTTAAAGTAAGATTTAAATTCTCTTTAGTCAAAGTTAGAAAGCCATATAAATTATATTAGCTGTAGGAAATTGTTTGCTTTGCATTTCAGTGAGCATGTTTGTGTTTTGATTATTTGTTTGCACAAAGCTCTTCAGTATGATTGTTTCTTGCCATAATTTTAAAAGGTTTTAAAGTACAGCTGTAAAGCAATAAGATAAAGGAAGGGCAATTTTGAAAAGTACTAACCTTGGCTTTAAGAATAAACAGCATGTTATACTATCATTCATTCTAGATTTTTCAACTTTTTATTTTGCCTGTTATTGCTGAGTTTACTACAGCTTGTGTTAAAGTGAAGGAAATAACTGATAAAACAAAAAGTTTTACTGAAAATAACTTGATATTCACTGAGGTTATGAAAATGAAATTTAAAAGCTGTAAAATTAAAAAAAAAATAATTTTAACATGAAAATCACATTGCACTTGAAGTGCAAGTACTTTTACAGATCTTTAGTAAAAATAATTTCACATATCAGTTTTTATGTTTAAAATACCTATAATGTTTGCTGAAAACTTTCCAAGTTTTGTGAAGATACTGTATTATAAATTATTATTTGTATAGTTTCCTGTTTACAAGATAGTTACACGTTTGCTTAAAACGACCAAGTCCAAAGTTGTACAGTTAATTTTATTTTTGTCTACAAATGTATGTCCTATATGATAATTGCTTTTGGCATTTGAGAGGGTCTAAAGTAAAGCAACAAATGTTAAACTAATTAGAAGGACCCAAGGCATAAAAATACTGAAAACTCTGAATGTCAGTAAACTTAAGACCTCAGCTACAAAACAATAGCTTGTTGAATTTGTAGAATCTAATCTATGTGCACACAACACATTTTCTGATAATTTTGAATCTGACTAGATCAACTTTAATCTTTCATCAACAAGCTTGGAATAAAATGCACAAGTTCATATTCACAGTTACATTAAGTATTTACATTATAACTGTTAATGCAGTATATGTATCTTCACAAAATTAGCTAGACTTTTAGTAAATATTACAATTTTGCACACACAGAAAATATTTTTAATGAATTATATTTACTAAAGATTTGTTTGTGAATATATTGAATCTGTTTCATTACAAAATTTGAGTGCAGTGATTTTTTCATTTTCTTTAAAAACTATTCTTTGTCCCAAACATTCAAAAATCACAAATATTATTTGTGTAATTTCTGAAACTTTCTAAATACATTTCAAACATTTGTTTTCAATAAACATTTTTGTTATTTTCTCTACCCTAATTCTATACAGGGTCAGTAAATTTGACCAATGTTGTACACAAAACAAACAAACAAACAAAACCAAACAACAAAAAATCAAAATAATGCTACATTATTGTTTTTTCCTTTCTAGATTGACTTCGTATTTTAACTTGAAACTACATTTGTTTTGCACTGAGTAACTTTAAACTTGTAGTCTTATGCATCTATTTATATTTAAATTAATTATTTTATTGCTCTTTAATTGCACTTTGAACAACTAACTACTTCTGTTCATGCTATTATAAGTTGTAAATCAGATGGGAATGTGAAGCTTATGTTATAAAATTACAATTCCCATGAGCTACTGCAACTAGTACAAGCAGCTTGTATGTGTGTGTCATGAAACATTTTTATTACATTATTATTTATTTAATTTACATAAACTAGCCTTAATTAAGGTAAAGAGATCCTTAAATTTACATTTTAGTTACTTTCATAATAATAAATAAAGAATAAACATGACAAACAAGAAATAATGTACATACCTGGTGCCTTTTTTTTTACTCTAATGGTAGTAATTCACTAAAATATTTTGTATTTAATTAACCAGTGTACCAAAGCACTTAGAATAATAACATGCAACAGTAAATTTCCTGTTACTAACACTTTTTTTGCTTTCTAACAGTTTGACAGAAACCATTAAAAGCTCATCCTAGTCATTATCTTTCCTGTGAGAACATTGTTTGTACTAACTGAGAAATTGACAAGTCACTTTTCAGAAAACAATGTAACGTAATGCCATTGCTCAGAGATTCCACATTTATTATTGTCTTCAACTTTCTTTGGTTACAGAGCTATTGAATAGAAAATCACATCCACCTGTCACATCCTCTTTTTCGTAATTTGTCAATAATTCACTCATGTTTAATTTTATATTACCTATAACCGATAAAAACATGAACAAATCGTTATTTTATTAAAAATGCTTCACTTAAAAATTTGATGTTTTGTATGTTAAAGATTTGTAATACTGTAAGTCAAATACTGCCAGATTTTGTGAAGATGTAAACACTATATTGAAAGTTAGAAGTGTTAAATCTTAAAAGACTATAGCCAGATACAAAAAGATCATGTGGTTAGTCTGAAGACATGTTGAGACAGTTAGACTAATTCATATTTATGTTACACCAATTAGCATAGCATAAAACAGTATCTTATAATTCATATTTTAATAGTATGTAAGTTTTATGTTATTAATTTTATAAGACAGTATTTTAAAAAATTCTGAATTTCCCTAGTGTGAGAAATGTGAGATATTTTCTCTAAGCATCTGCTATCCTTTATTTTATTCTAACATTCCTCCCAGAAGTATGAAATTTAATATCAGTTACACACTACAAAATGTTCATTGCTCAGACAAGGCACAATATTTATAACCAATTTTGTTTGGACACAAAGCCATGAAAATAGAAAATAATTTAATTTCTATTTTTTTTGAGAGGTGGTGAATATAATATAGAGAAAATGCATAAAGAAAGTGTATCATGTGGGTGGCACTACGGTAAATTAAGGGTTTTTAAAAATATTTTAATGTGAAGGTGGAGTACACAATTCTCTAAGTCAAGGAGATTATTGTTAGAAAAGAGAAATAATTCTGAGACTGAGATTAAAAACAACACTTTTTAATACACTTTATCAAGATACTTGGCTACATTGAAATTGCCAAATGTATCTTCAAACATATTAATATCAAAACTAACATCATCATCAATTTGAACTGGTAATTTTTCTTTGATTATACTTTCAATGACTTCCATTACATTACTCAATGCTACCGATAGGTTATCAGTTATTACATTTAGTTCATTCATTTGTAGCTCTGTTACTCAGTTCTAGAAAGTGACAGCAATAATTAACTTGCATGGAGTTTAAGCAGAAAATATTTGACACACTCAGCATGGTTGTAGACATGGGTTTCTTCTTCAGAGACTGGAGACTGTAGAGACTTTCAATTCTCTGCTAGGAGACTAACAAAGATTTCTTTGGCAGTCCCAAGCTCAATTTCTGACTGACAATTCTATTCTCTTAGATCTTCTTTCTCAACTTGCAGAGATTGAATTTCTATGCCAGGAGACTTTTCTAACCCAAAACATGGGTTCTTGCACTAAATCTATCTGGTGTTCATACAACTTTCCAACTAGCATACATGTCTACCCACAAGTAGATCTGACACTTAATTACTTTATTTTTGCAATCTCATCATAATTCTTGGAATCAGAAACAAAACCACTTGATTATTGGTTGGAGATAAAGTTAGTAAATTAGCATCTACTTTCTTTTATCTCTTCTTGCATTTTTTAAATGGATTCTGCATCAAAGTTCTGATGGATATCTTTTTAGTAACTGGGAGTGAGTTATTGTAAATATTTCTTGTAGCTTTTACTTTTTAATAGTGTGTCAGTCTGTAGATAATGATCTTGTTTTCGGTCATTCTAATGAGGTTCCCATAATAATTTTCATGACTGTGTAGTGTCAGTTTATAGCTATCATAAATAGCACTCTCATTAATATATTTTAGGTTTATTGTTAACATACTTTTTCTCTTTAGTCGATCTTTGTTGTATACTTTTCTTCTTGCCTTTATTCAGTGTATATACATATCTTTTTATTGCACACATGTAACTTTTTGTAATAGGCATATTTGTCAATACTTGAAGCATTTGAATTATGGTAAAATGCCAATAATACTGCATAAAGACTGCTTGAATTCAACAGTGAAGCTCTGTAATATTAATGTTGACAACTGGAATCTGGTAGCTCAAGATGCATTTTGTGGCATAAACTAGTTCCCAGTGAAGCATATGGCTTTGGATATTGCTGTGTTAGGCATGCAGAAACAAAGTAGAAACTTCACAAGTCTCCTAAATTCTACAGTCAGTTGCCTGAATCCATAATTCTCCTTTGCACATTGTGCACAACAAGGTTTCATGCAAGTATTTGGTTTACTACTCATTTACAAGTGTCAAAAACCTTGAAATGAAAAATGACCTTCATCTTCACATGTGATGAACAAATATAAACATTCCAAGCATAAATAAATAACATAAAAGTATATTTGGGAATAAAAAAAAAATTGTTATCTTGGCTAGTTATAATTACTTCATCATTGAATTCTGTATTAACCATTAAAAAAAGTTTAATAATTTGGCTAAATTATAATTGTAACAAACCACTACAGGTTAAATAGAACAGCCATGTTTGTGAATTTTTGGTAATGACCTTTGTATAGCTTAGTAGCAGGTTTATGGTATTTTGTTTAGAAGAGAATGTATTGCATGGAAACAAAAGATAATGACAGACTGATATTATTTTGTAACAAAAATAATATGTTGCATAGAAATAACAGTTAACTCTCACTACAAGCTCGTGCAATGTGGCTAACATTGTGATGTTGATGGCACTTTTCGGTAGTAATGGGGAATAATAGTGTTTTCATCTGACTTACTGTTTTGTTTTTCAGAAGAAATAACATCAGATTCTGACTCCCAAACTTCAGTTTCATTATATACACAATTCCAAAAAAAATATCATTATAGGCTTTTCCAAAAACAGCTGAATTGTTCATTTAGGATCTCAGCTGAAGTTTTACTGGAATTATTATTTTCAGCAATGTCATCAACATTTCCTTCCTTGCTGAGACTAGCAGTATTTTACATATGACAAGATGATGCTTTCATAAGCAGTTGACAGTAGTTGATTTAATAACTTTCTGCCATGATGAATATAGCATATTAGTTGTGTCTTTATTGATTGTTGGTAGATTTTTTTCCAGATTCATAGACTTTCCATACAACCAATTTTTGATAAAAGCTTTTGAAATTTCTGATCATCCTCTGGTCCATTCACTGCTGTTTTAATGTTGTATTTGGTAGGAGAAACATGAGTAATTTGGCCAGTTGTTGACAAACTTTGAGTATCCAATCTCTGAATAAATTTCTATTCATCTTTGATTGTTTGTTTGGCTGATAATAAACAGGTATAGAGTCCACAGTCTTGAACTCAGCTTCTCTGATCCATTCATATTTGTACACAACATCATGCTGATTCTTTCTTTGTTGTTCTTTTCTCCTGACTTCCTTTTTGAATGTTGAAGTCTTGTCAAGCATCAAATGAAACAACAACCCAGTATTATCAGTGTATAAGATATATCTCATGGGGCATAACCTTTGACTAGTGCAAATAATGACAATGACACTCAATAACAGTACCATCACTTACAGTAGCAATGTCACCTATAAACTGATTTAAAGGTGATGCTCTGTCAAACCAATCATTGCTGGCTTTGAAGTTGGGATAATTCAGTTTTTGTTCCAGTTCTCTGGCTTTTGCTTTGAGAATAGCTTTGATTATTTGTACTTTGCTGTCCAATGATAAATCATGTTGCTTAGTAGGTATACTAGTTGTTAGATAAATCATGTTGCTTAGTAGGTATACTAGTTGTTAGATCTTAAAGATGATGCGTAAGTTCTGTTTCATTCATGAAACTGCTCCAATTTATCTAAAATCATAGCATCACTATTTCACACTTTATTCATGAATTTGAGGGAGTAATTTTGCATTAACTAATCGTGTTAAACATGCAAAATGTCTATTGTTAAAACAATGGCTTCCTGATGGGGTGGGTTCTGTTTAGCTCATTGTATTAACAATTTAAAATGGTTTCATCTTGCACTAATGCAAATTTGTGTAGTCAGTCCTTTTGTGGTTTCTTAGCTTGTGTTGCTAAATATTTTTATCACTATATATATGTAAAACCTGTTCTTTTATTACTAAAATCAGTTTGCTGTAAATGGAATTTTGTGGTAAGCAACTTTGTTCTAAAAGATGTTCATTTACAATGGTGTCAATGTAACTTCAAAGGTACTTCATAGTGTTGTTCATTTTAAGCAGTTTTCTATTATTATTATGTTTTTATTAATGAGATTCAATTGTATGTACTAAGAGAGGATGTAATGTAACAAGACATTGTATAATGTAGCATGTACTAAGAAAACATGCAATTAAGACCCAGATGATTAAATTGATTGCTACAATTGATCACCTGTTGTGAATAGCAATTATGTTGATTAATGTAACATAAAATAATTTATGATTAAATTGAATAATGTTATGACAATAGTGATAAACCTAGATGAAATGGTATGTTGAAGTCATACTTTTTACATACAGTATTTATTCTTGAAAGTTTTAGGGGTACTTGCATAGTCAAAAACATCTTTTTTAAAGTTTGTTATATGTGTAGATGAATTTCATTGTTTCATCTCTGATTATTCTTTATTTTGTATTTTAATAGTTTGCTATTCACCCATTTGCTAAAATTTTTGTTGTAGATTACATGAACTTATTGTATTAAAAATATAATAATTTGTTTTTTATTTTTTATATTACTAATGTGATAATTGTTACAAATACTTGTGCAGTTAATTGATTTAATCAAGAAAGAATGCAATTGTATTAAATGATTTACTGTCACTGTATAACTTTTCATCAGTATCCCTTTCTGAAATCTCCAATATTAGGAAGAGTTTAAATATGTAAGTATAGTTGACAATGTAAAATCCAATATTCTGTATTTTGTACAAACTCTCCCAAGAGATAGTTTCATTGAATATATATAAATATTACTTGACAAAACCTTTTTTTTAGATCGATATGTCTTAATTGGGAACCAACGAGATGCTTGGATCAGAGGAGTTGCAGATGCTTCAGGAGGAACAGCTGTGCTTATGGAATTATCACGAGTATTTGGACAGTTACTTCAGGAAGGTTTGTTTTATTAAGTCATGAGCTTCAAAATTATTCATTTATATATAATTACTGAACATTAAATTTTAAGCTTCAAAACTCATAATATACAGGCCAGTGCACCATGTCAGTCTTAAGTGGAATAGAAATTATCTATATGATTTCACCAGTTTGTGTTAATTGAAGGCTTTTTAACACACAGCATGATAACATAATATCTTCCATAGATTGTTTGTTACTCTGGTGGTTTGGGTCACAGGATTAAAGCTTGTCATTGTACACACTGGTCTTTTCAGTCATGCGTGTTGATTTGGTAGTTATGATTACAGGATCAAAATTTGTCACCATATACACTTGTCCTTTAAAGCATTTTAGGATTATAATGTGATTGTTAATCATGCTTTTCATTGGTAATGAGTAGCCCATGAGCTGGCAAAGAGTGATATTGACTAGCTGCCTTCCTTGTAGTCTATAATTTCAATATTAAGGACTGCAAATAGCTTTACACAAAATTCAGTGAATAAAAAATAATTTTCTGTAAAAAAAAAGTGTCAGTTTATGTTGTACAAGTGAATATTTTAAATGCAAACATTTTAGAATGAAAAAAAAGTAATTTAGATTTTTTTTGATGGTTAAATCAACTGAGTGTGTATAGAGTTAAGGTAGAAAAAGTAACACATGAAACATAAAGTTTTACTGCTGGAAAGTTAAGTATTTGTTCAGTAGGTTTATAGGTTACACATGAAATTTGGAAGTTTTCTAATGAATAAAAGTATTTTTAATCTTAACATGAAAAATCACTCTGAACTTGGACTAGTCAATATTCTGACTCCATATGTTCAAGGACAAGTCTTTAGGAAAAACACTTTTAAAAAAATGTGTGTGTGTGTGTGTGTGTGCAAAGACTTGTAGTGTTTAATGAAAACTTGCCAAATTGTATGCTTACTTGGTGGTTATAAAATTAATGTATTTGACAGACCATCTGTGGAAAGAGTTAATAATGCACTTGATTTTAGACCTTTAATGATAAACCTGATTGTTTTCAACTTGTAATGGAAATATGGTTTATTTTAGATGCATTTCCTTGAGCTTTATATTCTATATGTAAATTTCTGACTGAGTCTGTTAAGGAAAAACCTTTTTTTTTGTAAACTTTTCTGTTTTAGAGTTTAATGTTTCTATGTTAAAGTACAAATTCTTGCTACAGTTTTAGTTATTCTATTGCTTACTGTAGGTTGGCGACCTCGAAGAACGATCGTTTTCTGTAGTTGGGGAGCAGAAGAATTCAACATGATTGGCTCAACAGAATGGATTGAGGTGGGGTACATCTTTTCTAATTAACATGTTCTGTGTCTCAACTAGGTTATTTGTGTTAGTGTTGTTAGTCATACATTTTCTGTTGATAGCAGTAATCATTGCACTTTGTTAGATGTATCAATACCTTCCTAATGAAACACACTGGAATTAATAAATATCTTCTATAGGGAGTATTAATTAAATTAACAAGACAGAATGATACTGCATTGCTAACTATAGTTCAAAGTAATAAAACTATATAGAATGAGGTTGTGTTGTTAAACGTAGGCTCAAGGCTATAAATCAACATAGAATAAAACTATATTGATATTTGTAACTTGAGGCTATAAGAATCGGGGGAATAAAACTGCACTGATAATTATGTAATATGCAGACAGACCATGTTCTCCTACCATCTTTATTGATATAATTGTTTTTCTAAAATATGGAATATTTTGTTTCCATATATAGGTGGCAGCAACACATGGCTTAGGGTGTCTTAACATTATCTTTTTCTAGTTATTGCAGCACTTTGGTCTTTTATTAAATAACATTTCTTGCATTTCATACTGTATCTTGAGCTTGGGTTAAATTATTTAAAATGACCAATGGTGATGTTTAAAATCCAGGTGCACTTTCTTTGTGCAGTTCTACTTGGTATTCATTATGTCTAGTTCAGCAGATATTCATCTTGAAGAGATAGAAAGCTGGTAAGTCATTCATTTGACCTACAGAAGTAATAATCTATTTGTCTTTGTATCTCAAGACATCTGGTATGGGTATTAAAAAGAAGGTTGAAATGTGGTCTCTACTTTACTTTAATAAAATTTTTAATACCCATATCAGCCATCTTGAGATACATTTTCACTTCAGGTGGGTTTGTCATTTCCATTTGTCTGTATGAAGGCACTGGTTGTTGTTTTTTTTAATCTCTAAATAGGAATTATTTTCACTGTTATTATGTATTGAATATGTTATTTCTCACGGATGTAAAAAATTCAACCACAATATAAGAAATATATTCTGTAGTTTGAATTTGCTGTTATCTGCAGGTTTGCCTGTCTGACATTTGTTGAAATTCAGTTTTGCTTGAAGATAGTGTAATTGTAGCTTAAGGCCATAAAAAATTAAGGAAAAATAAGAGAATAATTAATTAAGGTTATGAAAAACATTTGCAAGATGAGAAGAAACTTACTAAAATAACTTTAAAGAATAACTTCATAAAACACTCATCAGAAAATTCTGTTTCTATTACTAAAAAACTATGAATCAGAAATGTCAAGTTCGGATTTTCTGAAGTTAAAAGAAATACAGAATTATTCACAGAATGGAAAGAAAATATCACTTTTTTATTACATGGTGGTATTAACTGACATTAGAATTCAGTTATATCATTACTGAATACCACACCAGAGGAACATCTGGGGTTTTACAGTCTCATAACTAATAAGCAGAACTATTGATATCCTTTTCCCTGATACTGTGTTTCTGTACTTTTTGTCTAGCATAGAATCTATGGGGTATGGTTGTTTACTTTTAGATTTGCTTTATAATTTTTTGTATTAATATTTAAACATTTATCACATGGTGTTTCAGTATCCAGTGTGGTACATTAAAATAAGTGTATCTTGTGAATATGTTACTTTAAAGCCAAGCTACATTTAATAAGTTTCCAGTTATCAACACTGATTTAATTATAAATATTTAAAAAAACAAAAAAACAGTACATTAAATATAGAAGTAGAAGTAAACAAGCAATGTGAAGACTGATGGATTTGTTCATTAACAAATTCTTTCTTGTGTGTATTCTGTAGCATACTGCACTATTTTACTGACAATAGTAACTTGGAAAATAATTAAATTAGGTGCTTCATATGCCATGTTATATTGTTTATTGTTTTAATCAATCTTTACTACTTCTGAGTATTGTGTTATAATTTTCTTTTTTCTGATTTGGTAGTAGTTTGAGCAGTAATTTAACTAGATATTCTCATGTACATAACACATTACATTGTTCATTTACACTGTTCATTGTTTATTTATCCATTGTGTTTTTGTTTTTTTTTATACAGTGTTTAGTTATGCTGTATATTGTTTATTTTGAAAACTCTTATGCTATACTTTGGTTGGTTGTGTTATATATTGTGTTATGTTCTACATTGTCTGGCTGTGCAGAACATTGTAGTGTACATTATTTGTCAATACTGTACATTTTTGTGTGTGCTGTGCAGTATTCAGTTATGCCTGAAATCATTTGTTTATACCATGTGCTGGTTATTCAGTACATTGGCTATGCTATAACACGTTAGGCTACATTGTACATTATTTATTATACTGTGTATTTTGGGGCATGCTATACATTGTTTAATTATGCTTTAAATTGTTTATTCTGTATATTGTTTGATTATACTGTACATTGTTTGGTTATAGGAAAATTTGAAAATTCTTCAAAATAGAGCAGTTGCTTATATTAATGTTGGAATTGTTGTCACAGGTAAGTTTAATTTCAGTTGTTTATTCAAAACCCTTTTAATAATCTTCATGATTTGTGTTAAATTTTGTTTTAAATTTCAAATTTTATACTTATGTATTTTTGAAACAATGATTGAATATTGTTTTTTTTTTTTGTGTGTGATTATGTTTTATATGCTTCCCCTGCTTCTTATGATGACTGAAGTTATTTTTCCATATATTCAGACTCATTGAGGAACAGTCATGTTAATGTGCCCTTCCCATTTTGTTTGCATCATTTTGTACGTTGGTTAATGTTTTAAATCTGATTTTGAAGCATACTTAAAAAGTCAAAGACAAAAAAATCTATTGGGGCTACATTGTAGAACTTCCCAGATATGTGGTTAAATGGAATAGATATGACTGCAGTTTATTTCTTATAAAGACAGCTGATGATCTGTAGGAGTAGCTAGCACTAGTGGACTTTTTAATTGTAAGTTGTCATTAAATTAAATTTTTTATTAACTTATTCTTTTGAGTACAGTCCTGGCTCTTTTGAGCATATTAAAATGTTTTTGAGAATTATATTTAAAATTTAAATAAATAACTTTATTATCAAATTATGTGAATAAAGTCTGCATCAAGGTGTACTTCATAATTCAAATTTTTATATTATCCATGTTTTAATTTCTTATTTTGGAAGAAAATATTTAAAGAAATTCTTAGTTGTCTCTTTTGTCATGACATGCATTATTCTTAGTTCTTCCCTTTTAGTTTGTGTAACTATAGAAGTGTAGCATTTCTACATGAACATAGTCTGGGTCTAATGTAGTTTTGTAATCCTAACTTTTCATATGCTGAGATATCATTCACTTTTTCCCAACCCATAACAGAAGCCCCACCTATCTATTCTTAACATTCAAAGCAGTTTTAAAAAACCACACATTTGTGATCAGTAGGTAGTTTCTTTTTTTATTTCAAGCTTGTACTTGTTATTTTGAATTTAGTACTAATAATGTTAATGCAGAGATAACTGATGTAATGTGTGTGTGAGTGAATTTGATATTCATATCATTAACAACTTTTGTTAACCTATTTGAAGCTTATTTGAAAATTCAGTTAGATTATAGTAATTTTTAACATTATATTTTAGTTATTGAGTGCCTAATTAACACAGTAATAAGTCTGAAGGCTTATAACACTTAATCCAGGTTTCAATACCCATAAGAAAATAAAATGACGGCTCCAAAAAAGACTTTAAAATGAAGTTTTTTGTTTATATTTTATTTCGTAGTTTTCAAAATTTAATTTTACTGTACCTTGAGGATTTAGCTACAGTCAGTATTGTGGTAGAGAAAGTAACAGATAAAATATTAACTTTATCTTAAAACACTTGGTATTGATTATGAAGGTTCTACAGGTCATGGAAACGAAGTGTGAAAACTGTATGACAAGAAGTATTTTATTCTTATTATGAAAATCATCTTCACTCTGACTTAACAAAGGCTTTGGAAGTTTAGAGACAAATCATCAGTAAAAATACTTCATTAATGTTTTTTCTGTACAACTGATGTAATGTTTACCAAAGACCTGCCATATTTTATAGATATACCTGGTAAATTCAGAGTTCTAGTACATATGGCTTTGTGATTTTATAATATCCATCAAAATGACTTGCTAATTTTCATCTTATAGTTTCCAATTTTTATTTGCATAACCTCTTAAAACCTCCTTATATGAATATCAGAAGTTTTTAAGAGGTAATTGTTCAAATCTTGTTTTTCATTTCCTCAACAATATCACTAATTGTAGAGATTATTATTAATATATACAGTACAATGAGATGTTTAAAATTTAGAAATACAAAAATGTAAATACCTTTCAATTTTGTGTAGAATACCTTAAGAGTTCTTCTGGTTATGTTAATAATTTCAGGTCTTTCTTCTTTTCACATACATAGTTAATTTTTAATATTTTATTTTCTTCTCCTATACCATTTATTATTCATCTCAGAACAAGTCATTGGTGTCTTCTTGGTGTAATACAGTATGCTTGGCAGAGATGCTTAAGTCTGTGGCAAAATTATCTTGCACTTATGGAAAATTGTAGACCTTAAGAACAAAAGCAGTTTTTAGGATTTATATAAGAAAGTTCTAAATTTTTTAGTTATATACTTTTAATAGATATTATATCTATAATTAACTAAGATATAAAAGTAAACCATAAAACCATTTCGACTGTCTCTTTAACCTTAACATATTTAGGTGAGAAACAACTGTAAGTGCTATTATTGATAAATCAGCAGTTACATCTATATGATGATGACAAGCAAATGTATATTTTAAAATAACTATTGTTCGATTATAGTGTAAAGTTGAGCTCTTTTTTTTTAATAGTTAAACATATATTTGTTAAGTACACATGGCCTGTAAATTTAAAGGCTAATTATAGAAGGTAGGCGTGACACCCATCAGCAGTTGACAAAATGTATTACTTGTTTGTAAGAGCTTTAAAACTTATATGTCACTAAGGCAAGTAAACATAATTATTGTCTTGACATACAATTACAAGACTGGTATTGTCTGAGTCAAGATAAAAAGTATGAAAGTTGATATTTTTCATAGCTTGGGGGTTATGTGATAACACAAAACTGGAGTTTTCATATTTTGTAAAGGTTTCTTTTGGAATAAACAAATTAAACCTTGGATAACAATAAACTTCAAATCATAATGTACATTAAAATGTTAATTTCATGGATACATATTGATGGTAAGGTTGTTTAGTTACATTTCGAATGTAAATCAGTGACTTGTACAGAAAGATGTTTAAAAGTGGTACCTATGTTTTAAGGGTTAACTCCATTCAAACTTTTGTCAAGTATTAACCTATATTTCAGATTTGAAGATAGAAAAAATATTAGTTCTAATTATTACTTTAAAATATTTCATAATTGGTATTTTCTTATTTTGTAACATTTAGTTAGTGTAATTTGTATGAAAAAAAAAAAGCTAGCAAGAGAAGTTTCAAATGCTCAAATTTAAGTTTTGGTACTGATCTGTGATAGTTTTGATACACTTTCTCTGTGTATTTTCTCTTTATGTTTTTCCTCTACCCTTCAAATATGTATCAAATTAACCATAATTTTTATAGCCTTCAATTTTGTTTGGTTACAGAGCTATCAAATAGAATATCAGACCCTTCTTGCCACATCTTTCAGGGTTTGTTAATAGTTCTCTGCTATGTATCTCAGAATGGTAGGAACAGGGATTAACACTTACTGTTCTCTGCTTATCGATAAAAGTTTTAATACCTATACCAGCAGTTCTGAGATACATTTTTATTTTAAGTGGGTTTCTCATTATCGAGAAATTCTCTGTTACGTTTAATCCTATATTACTTATAACTAATAGAAAGCCAAGGTTTTCATCTTTCAATTAACATGTAAGATTGATTTCTGAACAGAGAATTATTAATTTTACTGTTAGTACAAGCTTCATTCCTGCAGGAAAGAGAACAGGTAGTTTGAATGAATGTATGAAAGCTCTTGTCACATTGTTAGAAAGTAAATAAAAAAGGAAAATTGTTAAAGTTATATATTGTTTTTTTGCATATTTTTATCTCTGCTCTTTTGTCCATTGTTTAATTATATAAAATTTAGTCCACCAGTAACATTAGTATAAGAAGGTAGGGTTAAGTGTCATTGACAGTTGATAGCAAAAAAGTAAGACACCAGTTGAGTACTTTATTTCTTGTTTTTCATGTTTATTCAATTTTATTATTATCATCAAAGTAACTAAAATGTAAAAACAGTGATCCCTTAGGTTAGCTAAGGTTTAATTACATAAATAATAATATAATGAAAATATTTCATGAGTTATGCATGCTAGCAGCTCATGGGTAATGTAATTTGACTGAGAAACATGACTTCCACATTCTCCAAGTGATTTACACCTTATAATGGTGCAAATAGTAGTCAGACAGACATGATTCAAATGGCAATAAAACATTAAAATTAAATTATAAATGGGTGTATATCATTACAAGTTTAAATCTGCTAAGGATAAAGGACTGTAATTTCTTGTTACAATTTAAGCCATTCTAAAAAGGAGTAGTTTAGATTTAATTTCAATTTATTTATTTATTTATTTTTGATGATTGCAGGGTTGGTCAGATTTACCAGTGTTGTATAGAGTTAAGGTAGAGAAAATAACATATAAAATGTAAAGATTTAGTGAAAACAAATATTTGAAATGTTTAGAGAATACACAGTCAATTCTGAGATTTTTCACACGAGGAAAAGTATTTTCAATATAAAAATGAAATTACTTTTCACCCAGTTTATCCAAAACAACTACTTGATTTATTCATAGACAAATGTAAATAATTCATTAAAAAAAAAGATTTATTGTGTTCAAAATACTTGTAATGTGCACTAAATGTCTGCTAAACTTTGTGAAGATACACATACAAAGTTAATGTATTAAAACTACATACAAATTAAAATCATCATGTGGTTGGTTCCTGGGACACACCCTGTATTGAAAGATTAATGTGCTTTCTTTTTAAATGATTCTTCATACATGGATTGTTTAGTAAAGTTCTGTATGTTGCCAGGTAATTCCTCCATCTCAGTGACAGCATCTCCTCTTCTCTACCATGCTATTTTTAATTCTACAAAAGAGGTAACTGCAAATACTGTTGTTAATTTTTGTTTTAACCATTAAATGCCAAATTATATTTCTTGTTTCATTTGTTTTTTTAAAGAAAACGAATAAAAATCAGTTTGACTTTTTTGGTGAAACTGACTTTGATTGAGAATTCTAGAAAAAGTTTTATGTCATTAATTTTTAATATTCAATTTTTATATGCAGTTTTAAGGAAAAACAGGTACTGTAACAAAACATATTTCATTGTAGCATTACATGGAATAAGTTTTTATGAAATTTTAAAGGCACACATTATTAAATTTTTTGTTTGTTTTGTTCAATATTTGAGTAGGTACCAAATCCAAATGAAGAAGAAAAAGAGATTGGAATTGAAACAGTTTATGAGAAATGGAAAAAGACTTTTCCAGTATCAAGAAACACTTCGCTTCCTTTATACCATCTTCTATTTGCTAAAGAGCAACATGGCAAATTAGGAATTTTAGAGAATTATGTATCTTCAGCAAAGTTAATGGTTCGGCCAAGGTAAGAAATTAGACGTTCGAAGTCTTGTGATGCAATTACAAAAAGCAAAGTTTTAATATGATGAGAAATGAAGGACAATAATTTCAAGAACATTATGCCATGTATTTCTGGCTTAAGAACATCAAAGTAATAACCTTTTGTATTCAGAAGTTGAAGAATGTTATTTCTTATAATCGGGAATGTATACAGCAGTGAAGCTGGAGAGTTCTACATATACGTTGTGCACTGTTATAATTCTCCTTCTGCTTTAATCAGATCATATTCTATAAAAGAAAGCCTCAAATTATTGTTCTTTATGCCTTCCTTTCAGTTATGAAAGTAAAAATGTGAAATAAGAGTAACTGTGTCTGTTATTCTGTAACAGTCCTGCAGTGTGTGTTGTTTTCATGTATAATGTCTTGCAGGGTTCTTAGGTGCCTTTATAATTCCTGTGAAAAGATTTAATTTTCTGTATTTATCATATTTGTGAATCACATTTTGTCAACTGAAATGTTGCATGTTATCTAATTTTCCTCTATATTTTGAATTTATGTAATTATATTATTTGCACATTAATACATCTTTTTAACTTCAAAACCAGATAGGTGGATTAGTTTATTTCAGTAAGTTTTACAGGCCCTGCAGTGTTCTAAAGTTTCTGAGATAATCTTTTTTTTTTCCTGACTGGTGCTATACACCTTCACATGAGTTGAAGAGATTGTAAAAAAAGTGAGTATATGTTAAATTGTATCAGAAGGTTTTTCCATAGTGGTGGAAACAGTTAGGATGGGGATCCTATTGATAATATGCTTGATTAGAGAAAACATGCAGCTTGTTTGTCGACAGTGTATTTCACAGTCCTTGCAACATACCAAACAGTGGCAATAACCATACATTATTGTTGCTTTCTGCATTAGACTGAACATTAAAACAGCTTATGTTATGTGAGAAAATATTTATTAAAAATAAAGCATGTTTAGTGAATTTGAAAATATTAGTATATATATTTTATTTTACTGCACTTTCTATTGTAAGCTATTTCCTAGAAATATACATTCTTTTTTGTTTTATAGTGGAATTGAATTATATAAGCTTGTACATTTGTCAGCTATTATAGTAATTGTGTACTTGGAGTCATATGTCTAATGCTTGTCATATTTAATGGTTTAATAAGTATTACTGTATTATTTTTGCAGTTATTAAAAGTACCTTGTCAAATAATTTTACTGGATATAGTTTGTAGTTTAATACTAGCTCAAGTCATAGATTTATTAAATTACATTAAAACTTAAATACTGGTATTAGGTAGTTTGGAAATGGTTATGAAGGGACAAATAGGAATGTCATTTTGTGAAAATGCTTGACAGTAGACTGCTAAAAAGCTTTTATACTGTGATTTAGCCCAAGGAAAATGTACATATGGTAGTTAAAGTAAATGCTATAAGGACATTTTAAGACCAACTTAAAAAATTGTGATAGCTGTTGCAAGCTGGGAGCAAAAGGCACAGGACAGTGCATACTTGTGGTCATTAACTTGTTGTTCTACTGCTGCATTTATATTAAAGCAAATTCAAGAGTCTAAAGATGTAAAGAGCCTTGAAGAAACTCCACAACCATCAGTCTCAATCTTCGGCTCATTTACAGTGCCAATATGGAAGAATATGTCAAAGGCATAATAAAACTATATAACCACCATGTTCATAGACACCAAAAAGGTGGAACAAAAGAGAAATGTAAATATTTGTCATTCATACTTGATTAAAGTGGAAAATCATCATCATGCATTTGTTAAAAGCTGATTGTAGTTAACATATGTGCTCAATGTAGGATACTGAAAACTTGTGTATAGTTTGTGGTTTAAGTATTGGCTCAAGCCAAAGTTGTATTACTCAGTTAATGCTTACATACTGGTACTGTGCATTTGTTAGGTAACAAGTTGTGGTCACCAAAGTATGTAGATGTATTTGAAATATAATATTAAAATCCTGTATGTAGTTTATTCATAGATAAAGCAAAGTTGCAGTTAAATTATCTGTAAACTTGTAAAAATATACTTTTTCAGCATGTTAGTAGATGAAGCAGACCCCTTTGAATCTTCTGTAGACTTTCAAAAATTTCATTCTGCAATATGTTGTTAGCAGTTTTCTAGAGTGCAAGTTAAACAGCATTTATAATGATCTGAAAAATGCAGAATTCATAAACATGTCATTGCATCTTGTAATTTGGAACTTAAGAATTTTTACTACCATTACAAGTTCCATTTGAAATTCTTTATCATTTTTTAATAATGTTTAATATCTGTTGTATCATGAAAACTGTACAATTTTATTGAATTTTTTTACAGAGTAAAAGAATTTGATACTAGAGGAGGTTATTTACCTTTTGTAACCCGTGCAGGGATTTCAGCAGTAGATGTCTCATATGTGCATGATGTAAGTAATAAATATTTAGGGCATTAGCTTTACGTTATATACAAGAAAGTAAATTGTGTTTTCAGCATTAGATGTTTACTGCAACAATTTAAATTATGTTGTTTGATGTATATATTTTTATATGTAAGGATGTATGTTATATTGTTATGTAAGAAGCATTACCAGGATGTAAGTTATGTTGATAGCAGTAGTTGTATTATGAACAGTGATGTAAGTTACACTGATGCAGACTGTACATTTACACAAAATTTTGCCCTTTTAAAATATATTTTATATTCAAAATGCAATATGTTTAATTTCTGCATGGATAAAAATGGAGATTAGCACCTCATGAAGTAGCCATGAAATCTCGAGAACTATGATGTATGACTAATATTAATAATCACTTTCAATTAAAACAGACTCTACTTAAACACTAAAAGCCAACATGAGAACAGGTATAGCTAATTAAATGTATTCTTCTTACACTTACGAAGATTATAATGCACTTTCATAACTTGGGTATCCTCACTGTTGATAATATTTTTGGATGTAAATTTAGTAATATCTCATAAGATTTGACTACATTTGGAGACTTAGGTTAGTTATAACTTCATGTAATAAGCTAATAAGACAAATAAAATGTTTATACCCCTCGGTAAGGATGCATGTACTTGGTTAAGAGACCTCTCAGAAATAGTTTTGTCTTTTCAGTTTACCTCCTCTGGGATCTGAACTTTTACCTGCATTTTTCCATCCAAGGAGTTTCTGCAGTTAGGCATATCTCCATTTGTATTGAAGGAATTATGCTGCCTATCAGTGTTCTAACTTTGATGTTTACATCCACCTGCTACTGTCACAGTGGGTTATCTGAACTGTAAGGTATGGCCATTTATTTCCAACCCTGTCAGATATTTCCATTGTCAGTGGCTCTGTCACTCAAAGGCATGATGTCATGGTTCTTTAACATGTGCTTGATGTAGTGGCAAATACTATGATGCTTATGAGTGTGAACTGGACCCTCACTGTATTAATTGTTGTGGCTCTTGCTTCTCTTACTTTTTTGTTTGTGCCCCAAGTGGGTGGAGGAGAAAGAGGTACAGTGAAAAGGATTAACAACATTTCTTATGTTTTTCAAAAGTTTTTCTCCCAACTGCAACTTGGATACATGTTGTTACACTATATTTCACTGCAACCGTTCCTCCAACAGAGTCGTTCTTAAACCATGTGAGGAATCTTTTGCCCTCTCTCGATAAGCAAGTTTAACGTCTACTCCTGTTTCTATTCTCACCAATACTTCCAGACATTGCACAGATCCACATCCTTCAACCCTACCTTCTGGCATCTCCATAGAGACCTGCTCACTTGACATGATCATAAAGGGAAGGATTTTTCACCCAGTTCTCCTCCACCTAAATGAAAATGGCCACTTTGATACAGTGGAACCGTCAAGGTTTCCATTCTGATCTGGGTGATATTAAGACCTGGATTGATTCCTGTCATTCCATATGTCTTTATGTATGGGAAGTATTTCTGAAACATACTAATACAGTTACCTTTCAGCAGTTTTCTTTATATCAAAATGACAGATTACACTGCACAACAAAGTTTTTGCTTTTTGAATGCTGTTGGGTGTTCCTTATAGATTTTTGGCTGCTGATCACGAAAATCACATCAAACTTGCCCATCACATACCATTTCATCAAAATCTTCAGTTTCACCAGGACATTGCTACAATGGAAAAACGATATCAGGGCAACTGGAATCTGTCAATGCTTGCTGATTACTGTTGGACACTGCAACGTGATGCACCGGACATTCAATATAAACAAAAATCAGGAGCAACTTAATAGTGTATTAGAAACATAAACACAATTAAATACGTTATTGCCAGTAAACAGTTAACTGTCTATTTCTCAGAGTTTCTACGTGATGAAGCAAAATTAAAACTATATTTGTGCATACCCATCAGGTACCTGTCACAATCAGCAAAAACTTTTCAGGAAGCAAAAATTGTTGTGCTGTGTTATTTGATGGATGAGTGCATGAAGGGGTGGCACTACTGGTCAGCTGTTTTTTAGAAGGTTGACAGTGTACCTTAGTGGAAGTTGTATCTACCAACTAGCCCTCTTTCACCACTTGTTTTGGAACTTGACCTTGCTGTTTGTCTGATATCAATAGACAACTGCATGGTAGCAGTGACTGACTGTATTGTCCAGGCAGCTCTTCTGTCTATTCTTAAGACCTCAATACATTTTCCATGGTGGAGTCATTGTGTCAGGAGGCATGCAAGGCTTAAAAATCCCAAGTATTCCACTTTTTTTGTACCACATTGTTTTTCACCGAGCCAGTGCCTGTGCATGGTAGGTTGGACTTCAAAACCAAAAGAAATTTTGGATTAAGTTCACAACTAGTATCTCTTCTACTACCAGTACCAAAATCACATGGGCAAATGTTCACTCAATTTCAAATTGTGATGAGGAAACAAAACAAATAACCATCTTGTATTCTCAAGAGGGCAGATGTGGGTAGTAAAACTTTAATTTACAACTCTCTTTCTTAACCCAAAGATGACCTAAGAAGGTTGAAATGTCATTCTGTATTTTATTTTAATTAAAGTTTTAATATCCATATCAGCCATGTTGCCCTTTCAGCTGTGGGGGCATTATAATGTGCAGTCAATCCCACTATTCATTGGTAAAAGACTAGCCCAACAGTTGGCAGTGGGTGGTGATGACTAGCTGCCTTTCCTCTAGTTTTACACTGCTAAATTAGGGACGGCTAGTGTAGACAGCCCTTGAGTTGCTTTGTGCAAAATTTGAAAAACAAACAAACTAGCTATGTTAAAATAGCAAAAGTCCAGTGTTTACTGAACATTCTACAGTAAAAGAAATGAATACTTAGTACATCAGAATAGTTTAGAATACTCCAGAGAGCACATACATCCCTCTGGATTCTGACTAAGGCCATGGACCAGTCAAAAATTTTGTTTGGTATGTGTGAGAATAAATAAAAATAGTCAAAATATGTTGTATACAACTAGGCAGAAAATTGGCACTATATAAAAGTTACAAAAAATATAAAAAGCAAAACCAAATGCATGAAAGCAAAATTTAACACACATTTTGAAAAAGTTTTCATATCAAAAATCAAAATAATAGAATGTTTAGCAAAAACAAATTTTCAAAACTGAGTCATTTATGAGGAGAGTACAAAAGGCATAATTTTAAAAAGAAAATTTTTTCAACAATAGTTTCTAAAAGTGTTGATAGTATCCTGTGTACCAGACATGGTTGAAAAACAAGACTGCTGACAAGGAAAACTGAATAGGAGCCAAAGCTTAAATGTGAGAACCAAAACACTTTAAACCCCACTATTGAATACTATCTACAGTCAGTTGTAGGTATAGTAGATGCCCATAAAATCTGTTAATTTAATGTGATTAAAAGGAAGTTAATGATAGAAGAAACATCTTTTAATAAAAAGAAATAACTTTAACTTTCTCTCTACAGGGAGGTCTTCATGTCATGATGTTTTAGAGAATTACATTCAAAATTTAAAGTCATTTATTATCTATGGATATAAGTGAATTTGAGATCAAGATATAGTTAATAAATTAAAGAAATATAAAAAAATATTCAATCTCTTCTAATGCAGAATCATGACATTTGTTCTCTAGGTCTTCTCTAATGAACCCTTGTTCCTCGTTTCGTAATGCTAGAGTTCGGATGCCTTTCTTTTGTTCCAGTTCTTACACAAAGTGGTTTACTTGAGTTTAATATACACTTTATTTCATTTACTTACCAACAGTTTTCTCTTCATTTTCAAAGCATTTGTTTATCTGTGTTTTGTTGCCAGATCTTTTGCTTGTTTGTATAATTTCAAGCATTTATTCTGAAGTTCATGTTACCACTTTGAGTCCATCTAATTCATTTGAAACCACACTTGAGGCTGCTGGTGTAGGCAAACTGTTGGGAGTTTTATTGGCATTTATTTGTGGAGAGATTGAGCATAATATGGACAATCTTTGTTTCCTTACTGCTGCCCCTCTTCCTCCTGTGCCTTTCAATCCTAGCTATGCTGACGAGGATTTTGGTTGTTTTCTTTTTCCAGAGTTTTCTGTACCTTCCCACACACTTTCTGAAGATTAAGTTTGGTTCTTGTTGGATTTTATTTCTGAGGTATGTAATTTTTGTCTCTTGCTTCAAAAATTTATTACCCAAGTCCTTCCTTTTAACATAATTCTGGCTTCCAACCTTACTTGGTTTTTCTCCATCCTCTGGTAGTTGGGTTCATGCTGTGCATTTTGCCTCTCTTATATCTTGTCCTGTACATGCTTTGGATCAGTCTGCTTTCTCTCATCAGTGGGCAGACTATCCTTGTCTGGATCCCCCATTATTAGGTTCAGTTTTGGCTATTTGTGAGGGCAGGTCTCAAATTTCCCATTCACCTAAAAGGGGACTTGCATTCCTGATTTTGTTTTGCTATGCTGCTGATTTTGTTGCAATGCCTTTTCTCAATTTATCTCCTGTCAGAGGCTCTTTACAGAATCTCTGGGGGATTTTATAGGGTGATGACAGTTGTGTGGACTCTCCAATACACTTTTACTCCTCCTCTTTTAGTGGAGTATAGGAGTCCTTACCAGTTGGTAGTGGTGGACCACTGAGGCTTTTCTGAAAGGTTTTCACTAAATGGTTTGCTATAACCATTCAGTTGAAGGTTGAGCATTAGTGTTTTGCTGGTGTAGATATGATATAGCTTCCACAGGAGTTGATCTATTCCTGTTACTGGTGGATATGGCTTCCTGATACTATTCATGCAATCATGGGAATTGTTCCATCCTTCTTGGATGATGTGACCTCTTGGTTCTATACATGTAGTAACAGAAGTTGATCTTCACCTTCCTGCATGATGTGGCCTCCTAACACTACTATATACATGATCACAGGAGTTATCCATTACCTCCCTGGATGATGTGGCTTTCCTTATACTTGCTACATATTTAGCAATATGCACAACTGTTGGAGTTGATCCATCACTGTACTAATTGGTGTGGCCTCCTCTACTTTTCATTTATCCATACAGTGAGCTGATCTGTCACCTGTATTTAATCTGTCACATATGTAGTTCACCCCCTTTTGCTGGGGAGCACTCATCCTACTTTTGTGTAGTCATCAGATCCCAGTGTTGAGGTATTGGATTTGAGTGAACCAGTCAACATAAGTCCTTCTACAAATGGAGTCTATCCTTTTGATGCCAGAGGGCCATTCCTGGTTTGTTGTAGGGTGTTGATTCTTGTGTTATTCCCAGAAGTTGATGCAGCTCTTAATCCCCGATTCTTGCATTGGAGGTGAAGATGGTATGATCATCATCCTTACTCTTGTGTGAATATCGGTATCATATAGAGGAGATTTCAGATACAGTTGACTTGCCAAGTACAGTCCAATAAGCCCGAGCCACTCTCTACCTTGTGATTTTCATCAATGTGTTTTACATATTTCTACATACAGGTAAAGAGTATGCCTGGTTCATAAGTGATGTAGTTCCCCTACTCTGATCTCCAGACCACTTTCTCTCATAGTCAGGGGTATCCTTCAGACACTTCTGGGTGTGCTTTTATTATTCTCTTGCATTGGTCCCTTCTCATTCTCAAGGTGGGATTCTAATTAATATTGTGAGATGATGTAAGTACTGTATCAAAAGTTATAATTTTCCTATATGAAAAATGTATTTTCAATAGGTACTTAGTTACCTCCTTCATCTCTACTTTTCCTATGTTTGCTTTGCCTGCCAAACTTTGAAGTGAAGATTAGTTAAAGGAGAATAAAGGGAGTCATGAGCATGTTATGCTCCTATTGGGTAAGAAGGGTCCTCTGTGTAGTTTCCAGGATGGTTTAAAATGCAGTGCATGACCATGATCATGTAAGAGAACAGAACAGGTAGGATAATACTGGTAGGTGGTTTGCAGGGTCTTTTGCCTCACTGAAGTGGTCTGCAGACAAAAGAAGTTTGTAAATTGTTGTAGCTTATGTGCACTTAAAGTACCATTAAAGTTAAGTTTTCAACTTAAAAGAAAAAATGTATAAAATGTGCTAATAAAAAAAAAAAAAGAAATTTTTGCATTTGAAAAAAGAAAATGATAAAACCATCAATAAAGAGAATTGACTTGATTTATATCTTCCTTCTAGGCTATGCATGTATCTTATCCTCTTATTCACTCCAAGTATGATATGCTTGAAGTAGTTGAAAATATTATAGATCCAACATTCAAAGTAAGTTAGTTGCTTAAGCTGTTTTATGACAATATTTTTGGGTACAGATATTCTAAGAATTAACCATTCAAAGAAATTTGAAAACAAATTTAAGTTTCCTTCTTAATTTCTGACACTTTTTATCACAAAATGTAGTCAGGATAAATAGTTAGACCACCACCCCCTTCTGATTTTGTTAAAATTAATATTCTCCTTGTGTTTTGTCATAAAACCTCTGAAGTGTTTAAACAATAATAATTTGCATAAATAAGTAGACTTTCATTGTATGAATTTCTAAGAGAAGTAAACTTTGGGTTTTATAACGTAAGTAACATTTTTGTGTGTTTGATGTGTGTTTCTAAAACTCTGAACTGTGTTTATTATTTCTTAATCTTATTTTCAGTATCATGCTACTGTGACAAAAGTGCTTGGAGAACTGCTTAGAGATCTTGCTGACTCTCTTTTTCTCCCATTCAACCTACTGGAATATGCTGAATTTCTTTCAGATTGTTCTATCTCATTAAGGAAGATTTCAGCCAACATAGAAAACAAGGAGTTCCAAAAAAGATATATAAGATATCTAGGTAATGTAGCCCCAAACTACACTTTTCTTGTGTTATTCATCCTAGTAAAGATACTCTATACAAAAAATGAAAACCATATATTGTGACTACTGGTTCCTACATAGGACCTAATGTTGCTATCATTGTATTTCATTCCAGAAATAAAACTGGTGGATTAAGTTGTTTGAAATTGAACAAGAACTTTCCTTTTAGAAAAATAAAAATTTAAATTTGATTTTTTTCAACTATTTCTGATAAAATTTATTTAATACAGTTATTTGCACTCAAAATAAAAACCACTTAGCAGGTGAACTTAGCAGGTCTGAGTATAAAAACTACTATTGTAATCACAAAAAATATCATACTTCAATGTTTATAACTTGCAAAATGCTTATTATGGAAAAATACACACACACACATATATATATAAAAATGACCATGCAACATTTTGGCCCTCTACTGAGGTCATTATCAGGCAAGAGAAAATAACAATTTGACACATTAAAGAATATAAGATTAAAATAATGTTCTAATTGCATGAGGCAAAAACAACAATGAATTAAGCAGCATTATTATTGACCAATTAGAAACAGTATCTATAGGGATGAAGAAATGAGTTTAAAAACCTTTATTTTTTGTTATTATTTTTGCACAAACATCTTGTGTATAAAGTGGTTTATTATAAATTATTAAAATATCTCTAACATACAAGATCATATAGCTATCTCTCTTTGCTCCTGGATAGTATAGAAATACATGTGTAGTGACTGCAAGATGCCTATATGAAGAAAACTACATGACATTTTGCCATTCAAATCCACAAGCACATGAAAGTTTCTCTGAGGTCATGTAACAGATTTTTACGTCCAGTCAATTCAACAGTCCAGAACCACAAACAATAAACTGGACATCTGATAACTCGCAAAGGGATTTGTCATTCTTTGTAACAGTAATTAAGACCTTAAACTGTTAATTGAAAGATAGTCTATCCATAAAACAAATGTCCCTATTTTCTATTTAACACAATCCTCTTATACACTTAATTTGTCTTAAATCAACTTATGCTAAAAAATGAAATTTTTAATAAACTACTTTATACATGAGGTGTTTATACAAAAATAATAATAAAAAGGTAAAGGTTTTTAATCTCATTTTTTTATTTGAGATAGAGAGATAGCTAGATGATCCTGTATGTTAAAGAGATGATTTAATTCAAAGGATGGATTTTAAAATAATATTGAGTTTGTTTGGATAAAACTTTTTCATTAAATATTTGTGTTTAAAAAGTATGACTCTTTGTTGTCCTAGATAAGTTGTGGTGAATGAAACTGGATGTTATCACCTGTGAATATTTTCATGGGAGTTTGAAATTGGAGAAAAGGATTCTTTAGCTTTTCTATATGTGCTAATTATCCAAGGTACTCCAAGTTTTTTAACATCAGTATTTTGAAAGAAAACATTTAAAGGAAAGCTTACCCAGTTTGATAGTTCCTGTAGATTATAAAATCAACCTAGTAACATGTCTAGTTGACTCTTATTTCATATCACACTCTGATATTGGTTTTCTTGATGAAACATTACTTTGTAATTGATACCCTAAGAAAAGATTGAAAGCCTCAACAGGATATTTTTTAACAAAAGATTTGAAACTCTCATAAAAATATTTACAGTTAATAAATTCCCAGTTTTATTGACCATCACTTATCTAGGACAACAGAGTTGTCATACTTTCTAAACAATTTAGATCAAACTTCACATCATTTTCAAAGCATCTTTTACATTAAAACATCTCTTTAACACACAGGGTGATCTATCTATCTCTCTTTACTCATGGATTGCATATTAAATAGGCATGGTAACTACAAAGCCACCTGTATCAGAGAAACTAAATGACATTTTGCTGTTTTTATCCACTGAGATCAGATAACATCTTCTTAAATCTACACAATTTGACGACCTGGAACCACAGAGATGAAACTGCACATCTGATAACTTTTTCAGGGTTCACCATTATTTGTAATGATAATTCTGACCTTGAACTATTAATTAAAAGAAAGGTCTATCCATGAAACAAATATCCCCTGTTTTAAAGCAACTTAGGCCCAGCATGGCCAAGCGTGTAAGGCGCGTGACTCGTAATTCGAGAGTCGCAGGTTCGCGCCCGCATCACGCTAAACATGCTCGCCCTCCTAGCCGTGGGGGCGTTATAATGTAACGGTCAATCCCACTTTTCGTTGGTAAAAGAGTAGCCCAAGAGTTGGCGGTGGGTGGTGATGACTAGCTGCCTTCCCTCTAGTCTTACACTGCTAAATTAGGGACGGCTAGCACAGATAGCCCTCGAGTAGCTTTGTGCGAAATTCCAAAACAAAAAAACTTTAAAGCAACTTTAAATGAAGATAAATGATGTATATATTAAAAATGAATTTATATCAAACAACTTTATGCATAGGATGTTTATACAAAGTAATGATAAAAAGTAAAGGTTTTCATTTCTTTGTCATCATAAATTCTGTTTTTTATTTTACAACAATACTTTTGGTTAATTGTATTGCTGTTCTCACTTCATGGGACTAGAACATCATTTTAATCTTATATTCTTTAATGTATCAAATTATCATTTTTCTGATAATTTTAGTAACTTTGCATAATAAGAAGGCTCAGATGTTGTGTGATCATTTTTATAGATATTACAATAATTCAGTATTTGTTTCTAATTGTTCTAGATACTTTGGATATGGTAATTGAGAAATTTGGTGAAGCTGCTTACAAGTTCCACGTCAGCCAAGAACATCTTGATTTGTCTGAGTATGGTGTATATAGAATAGTTGTTCTGAGTAGATTGTAATTTTTCAGTCATCAAGCTGTTTTTTTCTGTGCTTGTTAAGATTATAGAATATAAAGTATATTTACTGTTTATATCTAAGCTTGTTGCTAACATTAAACAACTCAGTACATGTTTACTCTTTTTATCCTTACTAGGTGGTAGGTTAAACAATTCAATACATACTTACTGATTTTATCCATGCTAGGTGTTCAGGTTAAATAATCTTGTGCATGTTTGCTTTTTTTTATTGTGTTTGGTATTAAAGTTAAATAATCTTGTGCAGGAACCCTGTTTTATAATGTTAGTTGTTAAGGTTAAACAATCCAGTGCATGTTTCCCATTTGTTTCTGTTAAAGGTGTTAAGATTAACCATACCTAGAGTCATGTGAAAAGTTAGGACACCCTATGAAATCCTGTGTATTTTTGTAACATTTTTGGATATATAGATACTTAATCTCAATTTTAACAATACTGAGAGATTATAGGAATATAACTAAACAATTAAAACTGAAGAAAAGACTTTTCAAGATCTTCTTTAAATGTAATTCTACAAAAATGCATATTCTAACTGAGGAAAAAGTCAGGACACCCCCACATTTATTCCCACTTAAAATGGATCAACTCACACACAGGTGCACCACACCAGGTGCACATGATTAGAAGATCGTTACTCAGCATTTTGAATGAGGCTTGCCCTATTTAAACCTCGGACATTTAGTCTGGTGTGCTCCTGATTGTTGAAGTGAGAGTGAGCACCATGATGAGAGCAAAAGAGCTGTCTGAGGCCTTGAGAAAGAAAATTGTAGCAGCTTATGAGTCTGGTAAGGGATTTAAAAAGATCCCAAAAGATTTTGAAATCAGCCATTCCACTGTCTGGAAAATAGTCAACAAGTGGAGAGCTTTCAAAACAACTGCCAACATGCCCAGGTCTGGTCGTCCAACCAAGTTCACCCCGAGAGCAGACCGCAAGATGCTAAAAGAGGTCTCCAAAAACCCTAAAATGTCATCACAGGATCGACAGTAGGCTCTGGCTACTGTTGATGTGAAAGTGCATGCCTCTACAATCATAAAGAGACTGCACAAGTTTAACTTGCATGGGAGGTGTGCAAGGAGGAAACCTTTGCTTTCTAAGAGAAACATCAAGGCTAGACTGAAGTTTGTCAGAGTGAATGTAGACAAAGATCAGGACTTCTGGAATAATGTTTTTTGGACAGATGAGTCCAAAATTGAATTATTTGGACACCAAAACCGAGGACATGTTTGGCATAAACCAAATAGAGCATTCCAAGAAAAGAACCCCATACCAACTGTGAAGCATGGAGGTGGAAGTGTCATGGTTTGGGGCTGCTTTGCTGCAGCAGGACCTGGACAGCTCACAATCATAGAATCCACCATGAATTCTATTGTGTATCAGAGGGTGCTTGAGGATCATGTGAGACCATCTGTACGAAAATTAAAGCTGAAGCGGAACTGGACCCTGCAACATGACAATGACCCAAAACATACCAGTAAATCTGCCAAGAACTGGCTGAAAACTAAGAAATGGAGAGTCCTGGAATGGCCGAGTCAAAGCCTAGATCTTAATCCCATTGAGATGCTGTGGGGTGACTTGAAACGGGCTGTACATGCAAGAAACCCCTCAAACATCTCACAGCTGAAAGAATTCTGCATTGAGGAGTGGGGCAAACTTTCTTCAGATTGATGTCAGAGACTGGTAGATGGCTGCAAGAAGCATCTCACTGCAGTTATTTCAGCCAAAGGGGGTAACACTAGCTATTAGGGGGTAGAGTGTCCTAACTTTTTCCTCAGTTAGAATATGCATTTTTGTAGAATTACATTTTCAGAAGATATTAAAGTTTTTTCAGTTTTAATTGTTTAGTTATATTCCTATAATCTCTCAGTATTGTTGAAATTAAGATTAAATATTTGTATATCCAAAAATACACAGGCTTTCATAGGGTGTCCTATCTTTTTCACATGAGTCTATATGGATTTGCTGGGTATTCTTGTGGTCACTGGTGAAAACCCACATCCTCATATTTGTATACTTGCATTCAAAATTTTATCAAACTGCTGTTTTATGAATGTATATCAATAAGTTTGGTGTAAACTTATAGATTTTAATTCAAATTTGAGTATTATACATTAGTTAATTTTCTAGTTTGAAAGTAAGTGTTAAAAAGCCTATAAATCAATTTTTGTGTGTCACATGGAATGTTGAATGCAGCATTGGTTCAGATTAGATGTTTATGATGTCCAAATATGAAATCTAAAAACTAGGAATTTAAATTATCAGTATTGATAAACTAGCATATAAAATAAGAATCTCCTTTCTTTTCTGTTTGCTGAGATATTTTTACATTTAGTGAATTAAACACAGTTGTCCTGCCCACCTCTTTCTGTTTTGGGAAACGTGCTTATGTACACCTGCTTCTATCATTCACATGTGAATAACCAGTTGAAAGTTTAGAATGTTCCCCATGTTGTATACTGAGCCTTTGTGAAGGATTTATGCAGGAAATCCTTTCTTTTCATGCCTATTCCAAGGTAAAATAAGATATTATTGAGTTTAAAAAATATTTTTTTTAGATCCAAATTCAGCTTTAGCTAAGTGAGCCTGATAAATTATAGTGGAATTATGTGGTATTTACATTATAGTTTATGACTTTTGTTATTTCAAAATGCATATATAAAACTTTTAAATTATTAAAATATATTTTGTTTTACATTCTCCACATAGAAAATTCGATGAGGCTTAGCAAATTACAGTAAGCAGCAAGTTGATTACAAATAAAAGCTATATTGTTTTCTTTTTTTTTTCTGTTCTATGTTTTGAAATAAATAATTGAAATTTAAGAACTTATTTGTAAATAGTAATAATGTATGTATATATAATGTATTATAACTGAAATGTGAATTTATTTTACAAAATATTGGTCCACTAGAACACAGCCAAGACGGGTCAGTTCGTAAAGGCCAGTTTTATATTATTGCACATGGTAACATGCATGCACATGTACATCATTTAACTTTTATAACATTAGTCAGACACTGTTCAAAGGAGAATAAAAAATAATACATTTTTGTATATGTAAAATGTTATGAAATTTGGCCTATTTGGACTAATCATTTGTGGTTTTGTTATAATTTATAGTAATTCTAGAACGAAAAAAGTGTAATTTATATCTATTTTGTATTTTTTATTATGGTTATGAAGTTGGTAGAATTGATCAAACCAATACAAAGATGCAATAATAAAAGTAACAGATAAAATATAACATTTTTTTCTATAAAATAAAAAGGTTTGATAATTATATGGAGGATAGTAGGAGACTATGGAGATTTTTCATATGTGAAAATTTTCAGCTACATTAAAGTACATTTGATCTTCAAATCAAATTACTCGCATGTGGGATGGTCTGTAATAAAAAATAAAAAATGCACAAGCAAATTATTAATTAAAAATTATTTAATATTAATTCAAGATCTGATACATTGTACACAAATGCCTTCTAATGTGTACTGATAACTTGCAAAACTTCTTGAAGATGAGTATACATTTTAAATAGTTGCAATATAACTCCTTTATGGTTACTTTTGGAGAGTACTTGCTGGGTGGAATTCACCCACCCATATTAGAAGGGTTAAACAACCAATTCATGTTAATGTTAAACAGTCCAGTGTGTGCTTACTGTTTCTACCTGTGTTGAGTGTGAAGGTTAAATTAGCTAGTGCATGTTTACTGTATTTATCTGTTAAACAATTCAATGCATGTTTACTGCATTTATCTGTTAAACAATTCAATGCATGTTTACTGTTTTTTTTCTCTTCACAAAGTATTTGATAGCTCTTATGTGTTTAGTTAATGTTGAGTATTTCTGAAAAAAAAATCTTGTAAAAATAACTGCATTAATTGTCACTCGTTTATATTTAAGATTTTAGTTCATTTTAACTGGATATATAATACTGGTAATTAGAGTAAAATATACATGAAATGAGAATGTAGTATGTTTTACTGTATAAATCCATTGAAGGAGATAGTTAGATTTCATCGAGATCTTATCAAAGAGAAGTAAGTCTGAAGTTTCTGTCATATTTTTGCCAAGTGTAATCAATCAATTTAACATATATTTTATAAACATTGACTTTTATTCCAAAATTCATTTATCCAGATAGAATAGTTCAGTTATTATCTGTCCATTATGATTTGAGTAAAAGGGTGCAAGGGGGCTGTGATGGGGGTAGTGGGGTTCTGTGAAACTTTATAAGTGTAGTGAGTGTTGGTATAATAAGACTAAAGTAAAGACATAGTGGGGGATCACCTAGCTTAGAGCCAAGTGCATGAAAATAAGAGTACCGATTCAGTTTTAAACTTAAATTATTTCTTAATTCAGCTAATTTTTGTTACATCACTAACATTTCCTGATAAAAATAATTTACCTTTTTAATCAATGGAGATTTTAAGAAACCAACAAATATTTTTCCAGTTTTGCAGTCTATATATTTCATTTTATACTTTCAGTACACAAACTAACAACAATATTAGGCTATACTTTTTGCTAAGCAACATGATATAAAAGCTATTATTGGAGCATAATGTTAACAAAACACACAGGCTTTTCTGTAGATTAGAAGTTGTTAATTTAACTGATTTTAAACAATAATTCTGGGAATATTCTATAATTCATTTAATGAATGATCATAATTTTGACTGGCTCACATAGGAATTAAATTTCCTGATGTTTGAATGCCTCATCTGCACTTTTCTTCTTTTCTTTTTAACAAGCATTATTTCCCAAAATGTATTTATTTTGGTTAGCTATGAAATCTGAGGTTAGGGTATAGTAAGGGTGAAGGGGTGGTAGTACTTACCCTGTCATTTTTGACTGACTATACATTGGTTTTATTATAAGACTTACTTTTCTAGTCTTCAATAAGATTTCCAAATGTGATACATTTTGATATGATTTGGGTTTAGTGTAAAACAGTTCAGCCATAAAATTAGATGCTACTTAATGTATTGTGTCATCACAAAAAAGATGAAGAAATTGATTTTTTTAAACTGTTGTTACTCTCTGTTTTTGTATGAGGAACTTCATTATCATTATAGATATTAGTTATTAGATCTGTGTTTTTTTCTTTTGTTACATTATTTCTTAGTCCTATGGCAATTCGTCGTATAAATGATCAGCTGCTGCTTTTAGAACGGGCTTTTCTTGACTCTCGTGGACTGCCTCGTAACTTCTTTAAAAAGTAAGAACTTTTTTAATTTGATGCTCGTGTAAAATGCCATTTCTTGGTTAACATTTTATTTCTCGTGTTTGTAAGAAAGGCCAAAAATGTTAGTTATTTAATCTTATGATGTTAATCAGCTTTTCAGTTTTGAAACATATATGTGTATTAAATGTGTTTGCCCTTTATAACAACTAACTGAATGCCTAAAGAAAAAGATACAGATTCATGCAAAGGAGAAGTCAAAATGCTTCAGATACTAGTATAGATGGAGCACTGGAAGTTAGGACTTTTGTTGGGCTGGTATATTATATTAAATGCCAAGTGGAAAAGAACAGGAGGTACCTTTTCAAGATGTCTGAACAGCATAACATCTAAGAATATTGGCTAGATAATTATAAAAAATCATAAATAAGACCATGCTTAAAACTCAACTCTTCGAACATTTTTCTACAAAAATTCCAAGAGCTTGCAGACTGCTTATGTTTAATAAAAATTTAAAGAAACTTCTCAAGGAACCTTCAATTTTAGTAATTATAAAGCAAATATCCTTACTATGATCAGAGTTGTAAACATTTTGATAATAGAAATGTTTGACATTGGATGTTTTCTTTATTTCTGGTAGTTTTCCACCTGACTTCTGGGGTCAGTCTGCACCAATAAACCTCATTTCCTTGGTGTATATGTTGCCAAATGAACCTTCAAGTGCTAAATAAATATTCAAAAGCTATAAAAAAATGATATTCAAGAGATCAAGAACCTCCTTGTTCTTTTGTATTTGGATATGAACTTCCACACAATGTTTAATATGTATAACCTTGCAATAGTCTTAACCAGGTAATGGAGGTTGAGTTTTGGCTAGTTACTTCTGTCTGACAGCACTTTGAGAAGGAGGGCTTATTATGTACCACAGATCTGCAAAAGAGCCTCTCCATTGTGAGAGCTTTATATACATTGGCCGTAACTCTTCCTCTACAATAGTTTGTGGATCTTTTCATGTTACTGGCATCATTATATTCCAATTCTCTACTACAATAATATTAGATTATACTTTTTGTTAAGCAACATCATACAAAAGCTATTATAAGAGTATAGTGTTAACTATCCACAGCAAGTGTGTTTTGTTTCAGCAATTTTGTTAATATTTTAGTGTAATACTTGAAGTATAAGATAACTATACATTTAGTTAACAACAAATATTTCAAAAACTTGATTTGTTTTCTTCATACATTTACACCACAAAGGGCTTCTCCTGGTCTGTTGAGACGTTACAGTCATAATATTGAGTAGCACCCCTTCTGATATCATTTGTTACATTCCCAGGGATGAGTAAGTCAAATTTAGTGCTTTGTTATGACACATCACATCATTAATTCTTGAGGTTTATAAAGTAGAGTGGATGTTGTGTTAAAAAAAAAAGCATTAAAAACAGCTTATGTAAACTGTTATCACTTGTTGAGTTAGAAATGCAATACTCTTAATTCATATGTTTTTAGTAAAATATTACTTTAGTTCCAGATAAATGTTGGCTTACATCTTATTCAGGGTAAAGAGTTTTTTACAGCAACATTGCAGCATGTTGGTTATTGTAAAGAGGTTTACCCCAAAAATGGCATAAGCTAAAATGTTGGTGAGATAAAATAATGTTTTTGGAGTTTAATTACAACTGTTAATTCACTTTTCTTTTCTGCTGCAAGCTGGTACTGGAAGACATAAGAATTAATATCAGTTACAATACTTGTACTGTTTCAGAAGCAGTTTGTTTGGCTCAGCTAGTATTATTAAAATTTTTCTTGTTGTTGGAAGTTGGGCTTTATTGTACCAATTTAACAGCACTTTTGGTTAAGAGTTGTGACAGAAAACTAAAATGCTTCAGATTCATCCTTTGAGCTTCACATACAAACGTTTTCAAATATACTGTTCAATGAAATCATTTGGACTGGTTTTAACAAGAACAACTTGTAGTGTAAGTACTTAAGTAATTTAGTAATTGACTTATTTTTGGAAAATTTTATGATAAAATAAAACGCAAACATGATTATTAGGAAGCATTTATTATATGTTTTGGAATTATTATAATTCCATCATCAGTGATCTAGAGGTACAAAACAAAGAAAAAATATTTGTAATTACAACAGAAATGTATATACAAGTAGTAAACAGTTTGAATGTACAAATATAACACAAGAAAATGAAAAATGTGGTACACAAATGAAACAGTTAAAAGAAATTTAAATCAAGTGAAGACTATATTATGGAAGAATAGTTTTTTTATAATATTTCTTTTATAACTAGTTTAGTATCATGTTTGGCTGTTCAGAGAATTGTTTTTGTTGGAGAGAAAAATTGGACATTCTGTTTCTGTATTTTGCTGATAAATAACAGAGTTGGGAGGGTCTATAACCTTACTTTTAGTTTTTATAGATGTGTCCATGTGTTCACGTGCTTGTACCCTCAGGTGAAGTTTGGCTTTTACACACTCTGCATGTCTATAAGTAGACAAGATGTGAACATTGCACAGTCAACAAATGATCTTTGTAGGAGAAGAATTTTTTTTAGTTTGAAATTGGGTTTCATAATAAATTTCAGGTCAATTTGGAGATAGTGAGAGTTACATAATTTTTTTAACTGTTTCATGATAAGGAAGCTCTGTCTCTTGAGGTACAATAAACAGTTGTATAAAGGAGGTTTGGGTACAGAGGATATCTTAGTTGGTTTGACAAACAAATTAATTAAGAATGAGAGAGTTATTTTCTCCAAGAAGTGCTTAGGGCAGCTGTTTCAAAGTTAGTGCTCTGTGAAGTACTATTAGGTTGAGGAATAATTCGTGAGCATTTTTAAATAATTTCATTCAAGCATTACATGCAAGATTATACAATACTTCAATGCATGAACACATTACACGCAAAACATTTATTATGATACTTTATTTCATGTAATACCTAGGTATATAGTATGCATTGTTGTAAACGAAATTGCAAGAAATTAAATGCGAAAAGCAGATGGTGTCGAAAACGCTCGATTTTGTCCACTTGACATTCCATTTAATGAGCTGAAAATGAAAGCAAAAATTAAAGACATATAAAAATCAAACACACCATCTATTAGAGCAAAAAATTATCTACCAAATGACATGAAATATTTTGCAAAAGCGTTTCATTTATGAATATATTTTTTTAACTTGAAAAAAATGCTCACGAATTATTCCTCAACCCAATAGATAGAATGATGTAAGTATTAGGCTCTATTTTGTAAACAGGGGATAAGATTGACAATTTTATACCCTTCTTTTTCAAATGCAAACTGAATGAAAAGGTCAATGAATTTGTTTTTACAACAGATAGAAGTTGCAAAGTTGTTAATATTATGGTTAACAAGAATGTCCAGACATGAAATAGAGTTGCCTTAGTTTTGTGAGTGAACTGTATAGTGTTGTGAGTTAAGATAGTCAAGAAAGCATTCAAGTGATCAGTACAGTGGAACATAAAGTATCATCAATGTACCTTCTGTAGAGAACAGCTTTGAAGCTCAAAGGACAATTATTAATCCACTTCTGTTCATGGTTACAGGAGTGAAATGTTAGCAAGTATAAGACCCAGTGAGGAACCCATAGCAGCATCATCTATCTGCTTATGTAAAGTATTGTTGAAGAGAAGATGGTCTTTATTTGAGATTTCAAACATAGATTTGAAGTAAGATTTAAAATGTCTTTTAAAAAGAATGTTTTTAAAAAGAGATTATAGACAGTGCAATATTAATGATGGAGTTTAGAGGAATATTAGTAAAGAAAAAGATATAATACTGAAGCTAGTCATATGATTTTAAGAGTGGGTACTGTACTGATTTTTTGGAGAAACTGTAAGTAGTCAGATTTTGTAAATTCATTCTTAAAAGGTGAGGCCAAGGGATTTAGTTAGGTTATAACTGTGAGTACCTAAGGCAAAAAGTATGGGTTGGAAGGGAGTTTTTGGTTTGTGAACTTTTAGCAGACTATATAATATTCCACGTGGAATATAAATTGTTGTTGACACAATCATAAATATCTCTTTTTAGCTTCGGTTTCTAAGAAATCTCTGAGATTTCCCTTCACGTTGTAAAGTATGGGTTAAGGGTTCTTTGTTTATGAGTTTGAATCTATTGTAGTTTTTAAGAATGTCAAGTTTTTTTTAACATAGTTTTGTTGAGATTAACAACTCTGAAAAACTGACAGCTGTCAAAGAACTCTTTGAAATAAAAATATTATCATTACCCAACCAGATGAAGGAAATGTTGTTGTTTGTATATTCAATTTTTTATTTCTTGTGCATATATTTGCTGTTGTAGTTATGAGTATTGGTTGTTAGTTTCATACTTCTAGATTAATTATGATGGAACTGTAATGATTCCAAAACATAAATGCTTCCTTTTATGATGTTTGTGTTTTGCTTCATCATTAAATGATTTAGTACTCAACTTACATGAGACGTAATCAAGAATCTATAAACTTTGCTTTATTATTTTTTATTTATTTAGGCACTTGGTATTATCGCCAAGTGAAGCAGAGATTCACCATGATGCACTGTTTCCTGGACTAGAGGATGAGCTGGCAGAATTAATTAACAACAAAGACCAACTTGTCTCATTTAGCCTAATAGAACAGCATTTTCCTGTTTTAATTTTTACCATTCAGACTGCTACAGCTATTATCTCAGCAGTTGTATAGCAGTTAGTTTTGTGGTCATTTTTCTACTCCTACCTCTGTGATGTTAAATGTGATTGGTAGATTAGAAAATATTTGTCTGTACAACATTAAGTAAGAGTTAAAATATGTGTGAAAAAAGATCTGATTTAATGAAAGCTGATGTATGTATTCATTGTTATAAGTTTTTTTATAAACTTTCTTTTATGTTTTACTGAAGTCCATCTCAGTAGTTAGGTATAGTATGTGGTACTGAAATCAAGACATCTTTTTTTCTTTTAATATCCAGATATTTAACATATCATATTGCTTTGCTTTTCCTGGAGAACTATTTTGGTAACATAGTATAGCTTGTGTACATAAAGTATCAGAGACTTGCACATTTTTAATCAAGTCTCTGAAATAATATTTACAAACAGTGTTAACTTAATCAGATATCAAAAATATGTTTAGTGTGTCACTTCTAATGCATCTCTTTATTAAACATAATCATTTAGACCTTTTAATATGTTAGAACTATTTTTATTGCAAACATTAGAAGGCATTCAGAGTTTTTCTTTTATAGATTATTTAGGCAGAGTATTCATGATGGAACTTTGTAGAATGGACAGCAACTGCCAGTTGTGGAGATACAAGTGTAGAGGACGACGTTTTGGAAGGTAGAAGACTTTCAAAACCTTGTCCTCTACACTTGTGTCTCCACAACAGGGAATTGCTATCCATTCTACAAAGTTTCAGCATTCAGAGTTTCTGTATATTGTTGCTCAGTATAAAGCACTTTCAACTTTGACAACATTTTTGCACTTACATTGAAAAAAATTATTTATGCTTGTATATTGATTTATTATAATTCATTATTTGTACTTCACAGTTCATGAATTCCAGTTACATATTCATTAAACCACTTGTTTATGAACATGAGTTTCAGTATACCATCATAGTTTGTTTGTGTTAAATAGGTTCAATAAAATTTATGGTTTGTCAAACAAATTCAGTGAACGATTACTTATCTTGATTGTTAAAGAAAGATTCAATAAACCACTGCAGTACTTATTTCTTAAAGGTTTAAGTCATAATTGTGTTAACTGTTAAATGCAGAATCATTATATCTTCATAGAATGTTATTGAAGCTGTAATAAACATTTAAAAGTTAATGGTAAATGTGGAGTATGTTTGATTTCTTTGTTTTTCTTTTGTTACATATCCAAGAAAGTTGTAGCAATAAACCTCGTGACATTCATACAATTTTGTTGCATTGAAGTTTCAGTAAGATATATGAAATTACATAATAATTAATTTGGCTAAGATGATGTTTTCAGAGTATCCATTAGATAATTGTGTTTGTAATATGAAATTATGTTATTGTTTTTTAATTATTTTGATATACAGTGATCTTGCATGGATATTTATAAATAAATCATTGCAAAAGCTGATCATAGTTCACTGAGAGACACAAGTCTTGAAGTAAAACTAAAATTTCTCTTGCCACTAGAAACAAATTTAATGGTTAACTTACAAATAAAAATACTGTTGGTGTTTAAATCAACCATTACAGCATTTTATGAATAGTAAAATTTATATCTTGCATAAAGAATATATGTTTGTGTTACTGGCACACGTGTAATAATTAAAAACAATCTCTACTATTTACACAATTAAAACTTTATTGAAGCAATACAGTTTCCACTTTAAAACAACACCGTAAATGTGATCTATGTCATCTTCAGGAGTTATTTACAAGACACAAGCCATGCTTTTCACATTGTTTCACTGTTATTTACATATTTCTTTGGTCTACTTTTTCTCTTCTTTTTGATCATTATGTATATAATCTTGCTATATGTCAGCATACTGACTTTTGACTTGCTGGTCCTTTGTCTCAAATACTTTTTTTGTATTTTATATTTCATTATTCCTCATGTTTCTTTACTATTCAGTGCTGTAATACTATCAGGCTGAGCTAAAATTAAAGTTTTTTTCCCCATAGCATTGCATGTTGGATAATTATGACATATTTATCTCTCGCTGTGGTTTGTTTGTTTTTGGGATTTTGAGCAAAACTATACGAGGGCTATCTGCAGTAGCCGCCCCTAATTTAGCAGTAATTTAGAGGGAAGATAGTTAGTCACTACCACCCACTGCCAACTCTTGGGCTACTCTTTTACCAATGAATAGTGGGATTGGCTGAACATTATAATGCCCCCATGGCTGAAATGGCGAACATGTTTGGTATTATGGGGATTCGAACCCACAACCCGTAAATTATGAGTTTAGCACCCTAGTCACCTGGCCATGATAGCTGAGGTTTTTATTTTGTCAGTTATGGAAACTTTAATGTTCTTGCAATCTTTACTTTAAATTTCTTTTAGTTTAATTGATATAAGTACTACCACTTTCATATTATATCTTCTGAGTACCCATTTTATCTGTTAATTCTGTTTTATCTTCAGTATTCCTTATGTCTTTTATCTTATTTCTTGGTTTGAAGATAGAATAAAAATTTCATTATTTTTTAAATACTTTATATAATTGTCTTGGTGATATTTATATTGATGAAACTAAAAGAAATTTAAAATACAGATTGCAAGAACATATGGAATACATAAGAAATAATAAAATAACCTCAGCTATAGCTGAAAATTTTAAAACTAACCAACATACAATATTATAGGAAAAAACTTATTTTAGCTCCACCTTGTGGTATTATATTAAAGGCACATAGGAAATAATGAAGTGTGAAAAAACAAGTATTATAGAGACAAAGGACCAGCAAATCAAAAGTCTATGTTAGTATATGACAAGATAAATTATAATGATAAAAAAAAAAGTATAGTAATACAAATATGTAAGTAATAGTGAAGCAATGTGAAAAGGGGTAAATGTATAAAGTATTGCTTCAATAAAGTTTTAATTGTGTAAATGGTAAAAATTGCTTATTATAAGAATATCTGTATTTTCTCAAGTTGCAAAATTAAGTCTTTAGAATCACCTTTTGCACTGACTTAAAAATGATGGGTCTGTATAGATGATATCTGTTGTTAATAGTGTTAGACAACAATTTGATTATAGTTGTTTCAGTTCAAATTATGTTCATTATGTTATTCAAGAAACATAATTGACTTTTTTTTTTGTAGAGTTTCTTTTTTACAGTTGTTTTGAGCTCTTCAAAACTAATGTGACTATGAAAAATAGGTTTAAGTTGATGTAAAGCCATCCTTAACATACACAAATACTTAGCAGAAAGGCTTATGACAAACACTTAAAACATTAAATCAAAACTTGTGTATACATAAAATCATTTTAGTATTTCAGATATCTGTCCTTTATAAAATATAAAGTTGAATGATGGGTGTCAGCTATGAAGAGAAAATTACGGACTTGTATGATAAACTTGCATGTAAATGGATACATTAAAAGTTTCTTACATAACATTTGAAACTTAAATGATATAGGGCAATTTAATGCAATAGAAAAGTTTAAAATCTCTTTATTTAAATTTGCTTTTCATATTGTTATAAACTCAATGTATTCAAAAAAAATTTTTTTTGGAAAACTCTGTATTAAAAGGTAATAATAACAATAAAATTTGGAAGCTAGTGTTTTTATAACCTGTATAATCTAATTTTTATACTCTGCTGCTATCCAGTTGTTTCATTAACTCTTGAATGCATTCTATTTCAAATGTTTGGAACCAAAATTTCAAGATGTTGCTGTGAATTGTAATAGAAGGTACAGCTATGTTTAGAAACTGTTTTGTAATAAATTAAACAGGGGTTGTAATGAGCTCAGTATTTACATTTCATATATGAGTTTGATAGTGCCATTTTTAATTTTTATATATTTTTAACCCTCAACATGTCCTCCATTTTGTAAATAAATATCTAAAAAAATCTACATAAACCCTGCTGTGACTACAGTTCTGATTGAATTGTGTGAATCAAACCATGTAACAAGAAACTTTATAATAGTGAATTCAGGTATTAATGAAGCAGTTGAATAGTGGTTAAATATAATAACTGGGTTATTTGGGCATTTTAAATGTATATAATTTATTATCTTTGATAGAGTAGTTATTGATGTTCTATGGTAATAAATGATAGCAGCATTTGCTCAATACAAGTATGTGAGTTGTGTTGTTTTTCTGATGTAATTTTATGCAAGCTATAACTTTGAGAACTCATTTCATAGAAGAAGTTTTTGTGTTATGATAGTTTGACTTCTTTTAGGTGAAAGTGTAGAATATACTTTACATTCAGTGTTTTTTTATTGTTTTCTTCTGGGAGTTTTTTTTTACTTTTTTTTTTTTACAGTGAGAAACTTGCATGTTCTATAAATTTAAACAGTGAGAAATATTGCTATTTTCAAACTGTCTGCAAACATCTGATTTGAAACTGAAAATACTATATTTATTGTGAATGTGTTATTTTTATTATAAAACTTATTGATGATACTGTTTTTATTATGTGATTAATTTTTATTTTCTTATTGATTAAAGTGCACACTTATATTACTAAATGAAATGCTGAACTATTTCTCAGCTAGTTATGATGGCTTGAACATGCTTTGTTGTCAACAATTACCAAAAAATAGTAACATAAAGCAAATAGAAAATTTATTACTATTGTTAAAGGTAAGAAAAATCAGTTTGCAAATTCATAAACTGAAAGTTTATTTTGAAGAATTAAAAAAAAGAGTTGCAATTTTAAGTATGGATCCATAGCTGACAAAACTGTCTTAGTTGAGTGGAAAAAAAATTAGTGCATTTTGGGAAAAAGTGACCAAAGGAAGTAAAATGAAAATATATTTTTCATAATCTTTTTTTTTACAGTTCACTTTCTCAAGTTGTTCATTTAATATAACCATATTCACCTGTGTATATTTGAAATAAAATTACTTTTAATCCCACAGTTTGTTAGTGAGTATCCAGATTGTTAATGAGTATCTATGAGTCACACTCGTGTGTGTGTGCATGTGCATATGTAAACATATGCATCAGATGTTTGTTATATGACCAGAAAAGCTATAGTATGATTGCAACCACAAAAATTTGGGACTGAATCTGAAGGAAAAAATGTCATCATCTGTTTTTTTTCTGTTTTGCTTAAACTCATTCTAAATATTTTAAAAATCAGTTCATTTGCAGTCATTGTTGGCCAGGAAAGATAAAATCATCTCTTAACACTTTTTAACTTATTTTAAATATATAATATAAATAGTGAGACAAAAGATGTTATTTTAGGTGAATGATACTGAACGGTTAAGTAGTTAGAGCAAAAAAAACGTAATGATGCAAATCGCAATCAATAAACAATTCAAACTTATGATTATTAGAAAGCTGTCATTTGTTATCCATGGGATTATCTCTCAATGAATTTCTGCTCAGTAGTTCAAAAAGCAAGGCTTACATTACAGTGTTCTTTCAACAAGGTTTTGAACCTCTAGCAACTACCTTGAGTGTGCAAACTGTTGCATGATGTACTAGGTATTATGTCTATTCACTCCAGCCATCTTGACTTAAGGTAACTGAGTGATAATTGTAAAAAAATTGAATACAATATTTTGTCATGCAGTAACACAAAGCAGCAAATGTTACTTCCTTTCAGTACGTGATCTTTAAAGCACATGACATCCTAGCTGCATATGATCAGGTTTAATCCCAGTAAAATAAATTGCTAGGCTATTGTTGGTGGTTTGGATGACAACCAGAGCAGTCATTTGCCTCTAAATCCAGTACTTCCTCATTTGGTGTATTGTGAACAGCTATATAATACATTTAGCTCTTTCCTCCTAAACCTCTGGGTCTCATTCCTTATTGAATCCAGTGCACTAGAAATTCATCAGTATTGTATAGATATAGCTAGTCAATTTATATAATGCACTTTTGTTAATGTATTTAACCACTGTAACTTGGACATTAATAGATCAATTCATCAGAGCACAAAATAAAAAGGGCCTGTACTTTCAGAACTAAGTCACTTTGATTGCACTTCACACATTAAAGCCATACTCAATCTCCAATTCAAAACGAAGTCCTATGCATTTAGAATGAGCTTCTTTTATACAATTTACACACTAAAGCCATAGCCAGTCTCCACACTGATACATAATTTCATTCATTGTTTTATCACAGAACTTTTTTTGTCCTCTAACAACTTTCTTAGTGTTGATATTGTTCAAGCATTACAACTAACCCAGATCTTAATGAATTCACATATTCTTGCAAACATTATGGGATGTCTGCCATAGGGAGAGGATCATACATCACACCTTTAAGGAGCAGGACTGACTGCATCAAACGTGAGTATGTTCAGTGAACAACCTGTTTATCTATACTTATTTGCTATGTGTGACTCATGACATGTAGCAAGTATACATCCAAGACAGTTGATTAAATTTAACAAACAGAGTTGGGCTATCCAAATTTATGATCAGGTATTAGACAGTCTGTTTTGGAGACCAACCATTTCAGTAAGGTATTTGCTTTAAATGCTTTAAGAAATAGTCAAGGTCTTCTTTTGATGTACCTAAAGTTAAGGGTCTGATTGGCTTTGCAATGCTTTCAAGGCCCATGGTAATAGCCTAAGCCTCACCATTATGAACTCTAGCCAACATGTCTGAAATATCACAGGTATAGGGTAGTAGGCACACTGAATATATATTATAGCCATAAATTTTTAAGCTATAAACAAAACACTAACATGAAACAAAATATTCTGCATATTTTTGAAAAAGGATCCTAGGGTACAAGCTACAATGTGGGATTATAAGACGTGTCCTAGGTTTTGGTGATGTCTGTGGAAGTAGGAACCACATTATGGTGGGGATACACCATCTTTCAGTCTTAATCTCCAATTTGCTAGTCTCGTGTAAGAAAATACAAGTCTTATATAAAAGCACAACAGTCACGGTAAACCATCACTTCACAGATGTTGTGTTAATTAGTGCCTCTACCATATTGGGGACAGAAATACCAACTTCAGGAGGTAAGTTTTATCTTACTTACCCCCAAATGGTAGTACCTTATTTTCATTTTTTATTTTTCATTGTTTTATGTTTATCTTTTTCTTATTTTAACTTGGGAGAGCAGTCACCTTCCCACAACTGTCTGCAGGCAGTGAAGGGTGATGTAGATGTGGGATGTTGTGGACTTGAGCACCAACATCTCACTTTCCTAATTTCTAATTCTCTTATGTGAGAGTAGTGAATTGGAGGTTAAGACTGGTAGGAGGTGTATCCACACTGCAATGTGGATCCTACTTCCTCAGTCACTTTCAAAACCTAGGATACATTTTATAATCCTACGTTGTTGCATATACCCTAGGATCCTTTTCAAAAAATATGCAGCATATTTTGGTTCATGTCAATGTGTTTTATTTATGGCTTGATAATTTATTATTATAATATAATTAATGAGAGGTTGGGATGTACTGTTTTTAACACAGCCTTTCCTCCATATTTTGTTTGTTCATTTAGCTTCATTTGAATGGAATTATTTAATTTCACTAAATATATATATATATACATTACTTTTCAAAATGTACAGTCACCTGCACCAAAAAATTAGGTTTGAAAATATTGAATCATAAACAAGTCTAGCTCTGTCAGTCTCTTGTTCAAGACAGAATAAATTTACATTTACCTGTTTGTAAAAGTCAGACTTACCCAGTTGTTATTTATCTCTGTTACTGGTCATTCCCAATGAAACATGATAAAGGTTGTTATTGTAGGAGGTCACCTGACTGCTAATAGAAAATATAACTGTAACTTTATGTTACTACAAATGTCTTTACCAAAAAAAAAAAGGTAACATAGGCAAATGGTAGAGGACAATAAGTAACTAGAGCAAAATAAACTTGATGACCTTGATCAAATGTGTTATGTAAAACTACAAATACTAAAATTTGAGTATTTGTATATTAATATAAAAAGATAGAAAACATATTGTATGCTAAAATTCCACACTTGTAGACTCCTGTTAGACTAATTAAGAAACAAAATTATGTGAAACCATTTAAAAAGAATAAAGAAATATATTTTCTTAATATAACCATTAAAGAGACTTAACATGTACTGTGGCAAAGTTATATATTAAGTAATTTATTATTTTTAACACATTTTTATTTCAGTTTAATGTTTGTACTGGTAATTTTATTTGTTTTTATTTCATCTCTTTGTATGGTTTTCTCAGTTTCATGGTTAGCAATTTAATACGTTTTTGTTTTCATATGCAGACACATTTGTTATGTGGTGATACTTTTGTTTATATTGTGATGTTTGATATATTTACATATTGGATAATGGTAAAAACCTTAAAATTTAATTTACAAGGAGAATTTTATGTTATAAGGTGAAACCAAGGACAAATATATTTTTTTAAATAAATAAAATACACTCTTTGTGCAAAGATATCTTTCTAATTTATTTTCATAGAGGATTGTTGGTATCACTTATAAATATTCCTGATTTTAATTTAGATTAACAGGTTTTTATATAGTTTTCTCTCTAGCTTTTTAAGTTGTTTAAAAACTTTATATAGTTTATTGAAGATAATTCTTAGATTTGGAGAAGAATTGTAAATTGATGGGAGCTAAATGAAGAGGAAGAAACTGACTAAAATAGTCCATATTAATTAAAGAACATTTAAAGAAATAGAAAAATATTACAAATGCATGTGGTTTTGGTATTTATCTGTATGGTAATTTATGATCATAACATTTTTCATGGATTCATCAAATAAATAAAGTGCGTACCAATTACAAAGTGAGTTACTGTTAAGTAATCATCTCATAACACTGTTGAATGGGTTAAAACAGTCATTAATGTGGACACATCTAGAAATGTTTGGATAGTCACAACAAGAGATAATTAGGTTCTTCAAGGCTGTCCTTGGAAAAATTAAAAATTTAGAGTCATTTAACTCTTATCATCAGTTCTGTTCTGAAATTTCATTGAAGTGCTGGTAACCACTACTGCTAATGGCAATTCATTTTCAGTCTTAGAAAAAATAAATCTTAGCATTTTCATACATGCTAGAAGTTTGTGATCAAATGATCAGCCAACAGTTAAATTATGAGGTCTAAGCCTTAGCATTTCTACACAAGAAGTTCCTGATTAAACAGTCAGGTAACAAACTACAAGTCCTCAGTCCTAGCATTTTAACAGAAAACAACTAAATTACAAGGTCTTCATCATAACATTTTTACGCATACTTGAAATTTATGATTAAATAACCAGCTAACAGTTAAACTCCAAGATGGGCCTGGCATGGCCAGGCAGTTAGGGGATTCAACTCATAATCTGAGATTCGAATCCCCATCACACAAAACATGCTTGCTGTTTCAGCCATAAGGGCATTATAATGTGACAGTCAATCCCACTATTCATGGGTAAAATAGTAGCCCAAGAGTTGGCAGTAGATGGTGATGGCAAGCTACCTTCCCTCTTATCTTACACTGTTAAATTAGGGACAGCTAGCATAGATAACCCTCATGTTGCTTTGTGTGAAATTCAAAAAACAAACGAGCATTAGTATTTTTCATTTTATGTGAACTTTGGATCATTCTGTCCTGACTCCCCTCAAGGTGGATACCTGTGCATGGTGAGGGAACCTTCCAGAGAAGGTTTTGAACTTTCAGTGTACCTCCTCTAAGATCTGAACATGTGATTGCTGTGCATGGCAACCCACGAAGGGGAAGAGAGGATCCTGGTGATTGAAGGGTTCAACCCTAACACACCACTTTAGCCTTGCATTCCTCTAGATAGGTGGGCCCTCCAAGGGTCAAGTAACTAGTTCACTTGGGCTGGGGTCAACCTAGTACCAGTGTTGGATGTTCTCAACAGGTGTTGTGGACATTGTGTCTGTTGCTGGTGTTTGGTATGGTGCTCATGAAAGTCTGGCATTGCTGTGATGTTCTTGTATAGCATTGTAGTGTGTCCCCTCGTAGGGTTCTGTGTTGGGTGGGGACAGTGGACACTGAAATATACTTATTTTGCTATGGATAACCCCATTTGCAAATAAAATCTAAAAAAAAAACATTCTTGGAAAACAACCACATGTGGACGACTCTGTTGTACAGTCACCATAAACGTTGGTCTCAACACTTCATTTTCTCATTCTGCATTAATTGTCTGAAAAATGTTTAGGGTAGGTATCCCCCTTTTTCCATACAAAAGGGGTTAGAGGGGCTTGCTGGCTCCCCCAAATCAGTAAGATGTATTCAGGAGACATCTTGGTGAAAAAATCTTCACCACAACACACCAAACTCCTGAATTTGAACAGCGTTGGGAATATATCAATCGAAATTATTACCTATGCTCAAGAGGAGTTATTGATGAGAGGGACATGAGGAACATTACCGAGTCAGAGATTCTTGCTGGTTTTTCCAGCCAAAGTATTTTTGCAGTGCACCATATCTGCACTTACAAAGGTGGAATTATAATGCTTATTAATGTTCTAATATTGACGTGTACATCATCATATCCACCTGCCATAGTCATTGCAGGTTATCTGAACTGTAGGGTAGGGCTATGCATTCCCGACCCTCTCAGATGCTTCTAGTGTCAATGGTTTGGTCACTTGAAGCCATCATGTTGTGTATATTTAACGTATTCGTTGTGGGGGCAAAGACCATGACACCTATGAGTGCAAACTGAAACTATACTGTATTAACTGTAGTGGTTCACACCATTCTTACTCAAGTTCTTGTCCCAAGTATGTGGAGGAGAAAGAGGTGCAACACTTGAAAACTGTGAACAATATCTCCTACTAAGAGGTTCGGAAGTTATTGTCCCCCACTCCATTTCAGACATTGCTGATGCACTCTATTCTATTGCCACATTGGGAGTGCCTCTAACAGAGTCGTTTGCAAAACATCCAAAGTGTCTTTTGCCCTCCATTGTTAGAAAAGTTGATGAATCTAGGTCTGCTCCCATCCCTGTCCCCACCACTGTCGGGTCCACTTCCTTTATCTTCAAATTTGGGCAATTCCTAGAGTCCATTTTCTCCAGGCTCGAGGAGCAAAACCATTATTCATTTACACCCTCAGTCACTGGAATCTTCGTCCACAAACAGAGACCTATCTACTCAACCCAGGGCAGGATTTATAGAGGTCGATAAACCTGTGTCCAATAAAGAAAAAACGTGGTGGAAAACAAAAGAGCTCCCCATCCCATTCTCCACCACATTAATAAAAATGGTCACTTTGACACAGTGAAACTGCCGGGGTTTTTGTTCAACTATAGATGACATTGGGGATTTGATTTACTCTTATCATCTTGTGTGTATGTCTTTGCAGGAAACGTTTCTGAAACCTGCCAATGCAGTAACCTCTTGGCAGTTTTCTTTATACAGAAATGACAGATTGTGTGATGGAGGGGCAGCACTACTGGTCGATCAGCATGTACCCACTCTATCTTTGCCACTCAATACACCCTTGGAAGCCGCAGCCATCCATTTTTCTTTGAGTTGTACCATCACTATTTGTTCTTTCTACCTGTTTCCTGGAGAGACCTATAATCAATTAGACTTTAATGCCCTCATTGAACAGTTACTATTTCTTTTTAATTCTTGGGAATTTTGACGGACATAATCCTCTCTGGAGTGATGCTGAGAATGATGGGAGGAGTTGTTTCATAGAGTTATGCTCTTGAATTACAACCTTTCTCTCTTCAGTACTGATTCTTATACTTATTTTCATGCACCTAGTCAGTCTTTTTTTTTGCTATTGATATCTCTCTGCTCCCCTTCACTTTTCTCTTACCTTTTTTGGAGGGTTGACAATAACTCATGGGGCAGTGATCATGTTCTGATCACTTGATCAGAGAGACTGACCATGTTCAATGCCATCTGACCTGCGTGCCTCAATGGAAGCTGGATCAGGCCAACTGGCCTGTTTTGAGTGCTCTCTTAGAACTTGATTCTGCTGTTATCTGTAAGCCATCGATATATGACTGCATGGCAGCAGTTACTGACTGTATTGTCTAAGCAGCTCCTCATTGTTTTGCTGAAACCTCGTCCAGAATGCTGCCTACCACATGGTATGGAAAACCCCAAAACGGGCCTGGGATATCTTTCGTTGGTATCCACACTTTAAAACTGTAGTATAGTTCTGTCCCCATTTCATCTTGCTCCCTATTGGCCATGAAATTGCTGATACTCTAGACAGAAACTTTTGTTGTGCATCTTGCACTTCTGCTTCATACCCCACGTTCTTAGCCATCAAAGCTCGGGCAGAAAGATCGCTTTTTCCATTCAGACTAATCATCTCTATGACTAAAATTGCCACTTTACACTGTTGGAAATCAAGTTTTGCTCTTCACTTGTTTGGCAATACATCAGTTGGACCTAATGAAATTCATTACAAGATGCTGTGCCATCCTTCTCTTGCTACTATTCTACTTGTTTTTAATCAGATCTGGCAGGAGAATGCTTTTCCTGAATTTTGATGTCGGGCTATTGTCCTCCCTTTTTCCAAGCCCGTGAAGGATTCCTTCAAACTACTGTTCAGTGTCTTTGACGAGCTGTCTCTATAAGATCTTAAGATGGTTAATGCTTGTCTTGTTTGGTTCTTTAAATCATACAACCTCCTCTTGTCCACCGACGTCAATCAGGAAAGCCTTTCTCAAGTGAAAACATCTTGTTTCTATTCATTTTTACCTCTAGAAAGCTTATGATACTACATAGAGGTATGGCATTTTGCGAGACTTTCATTCTTGTGGGTTGTTTGACCAGTTTCCCATTTTTATCAACCATTTTTAATGGACCAGTTATTCCAAGTCCGTATTGGTTTGACACAAGGCTTTCCAGTTCTGTCCCATAGGGCTATATCTTGAGTGTCACACTTTTCATTGTAAAGATTAATGCCATTACTGGCAACTCCCTCCTACAAATACTAACAAACTATGTTGAAGACTTCCACATCTCATGTCAGTTGTCGAGCATGAGGTTTATTGTATCCCTTTCCTTATTTATTGTAGATGATTTACATCGGTAGTTAAACATGGCCCAGACATTTAGGGTTTGAGTACCTCAATGGATCACCAGGAAGGTTTAGGCTGTTAAGCTATCTGTGAAGGAGAGTTCTTTCCACATCAGTGATTTCGAATCTATGGCTGTTAATCAAGCTTTAAATCATTTTCTTTCTCTTGCCAGCCATAAGCTGATTATGATATATTCTGACAACTCTACCATGGTGGCTTATATCAATCATCAAAGTAGTTCATCCTCTTTCTTTCTGATTCAACCTGCTCCATCAATCACAGTCACCAGTGCTCCATCCTGTACCATCCATTATCATGCCCGCTTTTGCCAGGTCCTTAAGGTGGAGTTCCAGTTTCTCTAAACGAGTATGTTCACATTTAGCCCGTTCCATTTGTCCTAATTCTTTGATCATTTATCCATGAAAGTGGAACATTCATTGCTCCAGCACATTGAAACTGGGTTTCTGAGCTTCTTACCCTACAATTGGCTGCATCTTTGAATTTTTCATGTGGCTCTTTAAGAACATTTCTATTTTCCTCAATTTCTCGGTTTTTGGTGGCAGTATCTCATACCTTCTATTTTTCCCATTTCCACAGGGTCTTTGTTTCCCTTCCTTTCCCTGTTAATCCATTTCTTCTTCTTCCATTGGCGACCAAGGCGTTCATTGCTCCCAGACTGGAATATTAATGTGGTTCTTCATGCCTTCACATGTTTGAGAACTGCTCTAGTCTGAATATTGTAGGTTAGATATTTTTACTCCCGACATTACCAGGATCTTGTACCACTCATTCTACCCCATTTTTTCTGGATCATGCGTTCGTCCCTAAGGCATTTGTGGTTCGAGAAGATCAGTCCTCCTTTCCCCTTGTCTCTCTTCTGTTTCTCAGCTCTAGATAGACTTCTCTGTCCTGTCCATACCCTTTGTTGTTATATTGCTTGCATGGTTTCTTCCAGGTCTTCATTCCCACATTTTTATCCCTTTGCAACCTTCTTTTCCTCGTGATGTTTCTCTAGATACTCTGACCAATTGAGTTTGACGTTTGATCCAGTCTACTTATTTCTCCTTTTCTCCTCCCTAGCATGATCTCTTTCACATTTCAACACATAAAATCCATCACCTTTCTCTATCCCTTATCTTCGTTTGTCATGTAAAGAATTTTTTTTTAATTTGACACGTGAATGATTCTGCACATATTCATCTCCCACTACCTACACAATATTGCTGTTTTTGTTTCGTCAGGTATCATCTGCTGTCTGTGGTTACTCTACAGAATTTGGTGTGGCTGTGACACAATGTAAGTCTCTACCTACGCTAACCTTTTCAAGTGCCAATGTTTCAGCTTCACTTTGGATCTCACTCTGTGGCGAGTGGTGCTTGACCAAGTATTCTGTGTATACTCAGAATGAGTTCCGGTTAAATATTTATAACCATTCAAAGACCTCTTGCTCTAAATTTTGCATTGTAAACCATGCCGATTCATATACATTTTCCCTGAATATGTGTGCTCGCCCATGAGATAGATTGTTTCACAAGATCACTGTAGTGTAAATTCTTCGTGATAATTGCGTCATAATATGCTTCTTTTGAACATACTTCTCATACAAGGCATGAGTAAAGCAAAATGGAATTTTTTTCCTCATCCTTGCCATGCCTAGATTGAATAGTTTGGTATGGTCTGTTTCAAAAATAGGGTTCGTGATTACCCATCGCACTGTATCGGGTGTTGCACTTCCTCCTTTCATCCAGTGGAGTACGGGAGTCTTTACTACTTCTCAGCCACTGGGATGGTTGAACATGGAGGCAACCTGCTGGGTGAGTTCCACAGTGGTGGCTCTAACCATTCAGCTCAGAGTAGGGTAGTGTTGTTTTACCAGTATAGAAAGAGTTACAAGCTTCTCCAGATGATTAACTAACTTCTGGAGTTGATATGCCAAAATGCAGTTCATCCCTCCACTTGGGTGCCATTCTTCTACCCTCGCACTAATGTTGATACCAAGTAAGTGAACCAATCAAGTAAGTCCTCACACAAGATTTTGGTTGCCCATATTCTCCTCTTGACTTTTATTCTGTATTATGGGTATCAAAAGGTCTATGTGGCCTGTTTCGACTTCTGTCCTCCATTTCCCTAATTTGGTGACGAGGTTATTACTGACCTAGGGTCGTTTGGGGTTAGTTTCATAATTGCATGCATGTGATGGATCTCCCTCAGATTCTAGATGACACATTTCTGGATCTCTGGCATTAGGCTACCCTGTGAATTCCTGGAATTGAATATTAGGTACACTCTTAATTCTGGGACTAGAGGTTAAGACAGTATCATTTTTAACATACTCTCGAGAGGATGTTCGTACCCGGTAAATGAGGTTTTGGATGTAATTGACTTACCGAATGTAGTCTGTTACACTCTAGCTACTCTACGTCATGGGACACATCCTCACTTGCTTACTTTCCATTGTGGGATTGAGTGATTCTGCTTTCTGTTTAATATCTCATTACTAAACTATTCTTTTTTATGTGGATGTGCACCCTTCATGTTCTGCCATGTCTGATGCTCTTGATCATGTCGATGTTTCTGCTGAAGAGGTACCTGGCTTAGATGTGGTGCACTGTTCCTCCTTAGATCATCTTCATATCTTCCTTACATTTTGGGGGGTATCATGTCATCTAGACACTTCTGGTGGATAGCCTGTGCTTTTCTTTACTAGTTCCTCCTCCATTTCAATGTGGAATTCAAGCTAACCTTGAATAAGTTTCCTAAATGAAAATGTACTTCCCTTTTTTCACACTCCCACCCGTCTTTCCCACAATTTTCTGGTGCTTGAACCTTCAGCCAGACTTCGAAATGGTAGTTTAATAGTGGTGCGTAAAGAGAATTACATTCCTCACACGAAAGTAGTACTCTCCTATTGGTGGAGAGGTAACGCATGATGATTTGCATGAGAGACGTGAAGGAACTTTGGATTCCAATAGAGGGATGATGAAGGCTTGTGGCATGTGTTTTTTGAAAAATTCACGTACAGAGGGCAACACAAAAAGATAGTACTAAAACTTGGCTAGAAGATAAAGCATGAAACTATTAAACAACCCCCAATGGGCAAACTGAAGTTATGGAAGTGAATGTTCCGCCAAAAGAATGTGTAGGTAAGCATTGGAAACGTCCATCTTGATCATTCAAAAACCTGGAGAAAATATCCAATGAAAAGTACATTCGTTTTGAAATTCGCGAAAAGCTACTCGAGGGCTATCTGCGCTAGCCGTCCCTAATTTAACAGTGTAAGACTAGAGGTAAGACAGCTAGTCATCACCACCCACTGCCTACTCTTGGACTACTCTTTTACCAACGAATAGTGGGATTGACCGTCACTTTATAACGCCTCCACTGCTAAAAGGGCGAGCATGTTTAGTGTGATGGGGATTCGAACCCGCGACCCACTGATTAGGAGTCGAGTGCCTTAACCACCTGGCCATGCCAGGCCAGCACAAAAAGAGAAAAGATAATATTGTGAAATACATTTTCATTTTAAGAAAATTAAAACTTATACATAAGAAAACATGCACATGTGCATGTATATAAATATGAATATAAGTATGCATATAATTCCAGACAAACCAACATACTCAAAGTTATAGAAAACAAAATATACTCTTCAAAAAAAGAAACGCAAAAGGGATATTTTTGTTATTTTAAAGAGAAATATATGTAATAACGTTACAAGCTCAGAGTATGTGATGTTACACGTGTTGAGGCACTGATTGTCAGACCAAAATGACAATAAAAGTTGTGCACTTTGAAAACGGAGGAAAACATCGGATTTTTCGCCAAAGCGCATTCGTGTCAATAAATTTGTTTGAGAGATCTGCATGTTCTGCAAGTGCAACATGTGCAAAATCCCTATAAAAGTGACGGGTTCTCGGTTTCCATAGCTCAGTGTTAAGCCACCGACACGCAATACAGTTACGCCAAGACTGACTGAAGCACAATGCAACAACGCCATTGGTCGCTTGTAAGCAGGCGAATCTCGATCAGATATTGCCAGAGCTGTGAATGTCCACCCAAGCACCATCACAAGGCTATGGAATCGTCACCAACAACATGGATCAACTTGTGACCGTCCACGATCTGGCAGACCTCGTGTGACCACGCCCGCGCAAGATCGCTACATCCGGTTACTTCACCTTCGGGATAGGACCACCACTGCGACGTCTTCTGCCTCAACCATACCAGGGCTGCATAGGATTTCCGATCAGACCGTACGCAACCGTCGACGAGATTCTTAGGCCCCATGTGCAACCCATCATGGTGAACGTCAATGACGTTTTTCAACATGACAACGCCCGTCCTCACACAGCCCAACTCACCACTGTCTTCTTGAGACACCACAACATCAACGTTCTTCCATGGCCCTCCAGATCACCAGATTTAAGCCCCATCGAACATCTTTGGGACGAGTTGGACCGACGTCTGCGACGGCGACAATCTCAACCGTAGACTGTACCTCAGCTTGCAGCAGCTTTGCAGGCTGAGTGGACAGCCATTCCACAGGATGTGATTCGTCATCTCATCGCTTCCATGGGCAGGAGATCCCAAGCAGTTAATGATGCTCACGGGGGGCATACACGTTATTGACGTTGAGTGACGTTAAACATCAACTAGTGAGCGTGGACTTCGCCTTTGCAGACTTTGGATGTTTAGCAGTGAATGTGCAAAGTTTCACACATGTCATACAGAACTACCCGGAATAAACTTGTTAACAATTTGTCTCAAATTTTGCCTTTTGCGTTTCTTTTTTTTTTTTTTTTGAAGAGTATATTTATTCCCTTAGGATGGTTACAGGTTTTGTGGATACATATCAGTTCCAAGGGTCAGTATACGATTGTGTATCATATATTGCATTACGGATGTACAGTACTGTGTAAAAGTGTTAGAACAAAGTAAAAAATCAGATTTCAGGCTATTTGTAAAAAATAGTGTCAGGTAAAACATTAAAATGTTATTAAACTTCGTATTTATCACAACAGAAAGTGAAAGTGCTTGAGTTTAGGAAACAGTTAATATTGCTTTAATAACTGCAGACAGGCTTTCAGGCATTGTTGCAAAATATTAAAGCAATGTGTCTTTTTTAAGATTTCACTTCAAATACATTTCCATAAAGCATTTTGGAAGTAACTTTTCAATTGTCAAGTTTTTGATCTGTCAAAACCCAGATCTGCTCAATTAGGTTGAGATCGGGGCTCTGTAGGGACCACTGCATTATTTGAATGACTTCAGCAGCTTCTTTCTTAACTTAAATAACTTATGTATAGGTTGCATGAATGTTTGGGGTCGTTATCTTCTTGGTAATAGAATCATTTGCCAGTAATATGCAAACCACTGGGTATGTTGTGATGGATCAGTATCTCATGGTACTTGTGCTGGTCCATTATTTCACTTGTTTTGAAAATCTCTCTTATCGCCTCAGCAAAAAATACTCTCAAGACATCACACTACCTCCCCCATAAGTTATTTTCACCTTTCTTCTGTTAGACGTACAACCTACGTTTTGAAAAACATTTCAAACTTGGACTTATCCGTTCATAAAATACTTTTCCAACTATCAACAGTCAATTTTTCTAACTTTTGAACAGTTTCAATCTCTTGACAATATCTGTAGGTCGAGATAAAGGTTTTTTAACATCTACGTGACTATATATTTAATTCTCATTCAGTTTTCTTGATAGTGTAGATCTGGACATTTTTTCTGTAATTCTCATGCTTGAGATCAGTCCCTTCTGTCCCGAAGACTACATAAACTTAGACACTTAACATCAGTATTATTGAATCTAAGTGTTATGCCTCTTCTTTTCCTATTTTCAAATTTACCTTTCTCAATCTTGGCCTGGCATGGCCAGGTGGGTTAAGGTGTTCGACTCGTAATCTGAGGGTTGCGGGTTCGAATCCCGGTCGCACCAAATATGCTCGCCCATGGGGGGCCTTACAATGTGACAATCAATCCCACTATTCTTTGGTAAAAAAGTAACCCAAGAGTTGGCGACGGGTGGTGATGACTAGCTGCCTTCCCTCTAGTCTTACACTGCTAAATTAGGGAGGGCTAGCACAGATAACCCTCGAGTAGCTTTGAGCGAAATTCAAAAACAAACAAATAAATAAACAAACAAACTCTTAGTCTTATGAACAGGGATATACTTGACAGTGTTTGGGAAGATTTTCAAATCTGCAGAAATTGTCGGAGAATCCAACCAGTATCAGATAAAGCTATTATAAAAATTCTCTACTCTACTTACAATGCTCCAAACGTTTTTAGTTCGTAGCATGACAACAAAACTTAATAAAAGCAGTGCTTAACATTATATATAAAGATTTATTTGTGGAGTGCTTTTAAATTTATTAAATTGAGGTTTGTTGTCCACGTCTGAAAATGCTGATTAAAACATGGTCTGTTATTTACGTCTAATAGTGATGAATTAAGAAGTTTTTATAAAAACGAATTCTATTCATCTAAGCCTTTGTCCATGTCTAATAAGATCTGGATTAAACATAACTGTTATATAAACTTTTAGTGTTTGTTTTTTATGTCTAGTGATGTTGAGTTAAGAAATAAAAATGCTAAAAATACTTAGTCTGTGTTAGGGATCTTTTGTCAATATTGCCCGCAGTGGTTCAGCGATAACTCAGTGGGCTTATAAATATAAAACCCGGGCTTCAATACTTACGGTAGGTACAACACAGACCAGTGTAGCTTTATGCATAACAACAAATAAACAAAAAAATATTAATATCTAAAGGTGTAGAGTTAAGAAACCACCGCTATAAAACTTTTTGGTTTTTTCAGTACATTCATACATAGACAACAGACATAGGATAAAAAGTCGATTTTATAACACTTATTTTGTAATTTAACACATCTGATGAATAGACAACAGACCGTGACGAACATTAAATGCGTTTTTATAACAATGATTTCTTATTTGAGGTCTTCACTTTTAGAAATGGACAACAAATTTGAACCAATAGAAAAATTCCTGTTATAAAAATACTCAAGTCGTCAATAATCTAAGATTTGAAGTTGAGAAATCACTGTTATGTAAACGGCTAGTGTTTGTTGGAGTCTGTTGTCCATGTTTCGTAGTGCTTTGTTCTTTGTGGGTATGTTGGATTTTAGATACCCAGGAGGGTCAGGTGCAAAAGACTTCTTCCTCCATCCCTAACTTACATTTCAGCTACTACAATGTTGTAGTTGTAGTCCTTTAGGGCCAGAGTAATCCATAGTACTCCGGCCCTTTGCAGGGCAATGTCCATATATTGTCTTGAGCTACGCTTTTTATGTATTTTTCTTTTCCTATTTTATTCTTTTTTCATTAGTATTATTGTTATTTTTTAAATCTATTTATATATGTATTTAAATAAAATGAATATTATACCAATTCTAAACGTCTAGTGCATTGTGGCCAGCTTGATTTATATTTCTTAAATATATATTCATTACAGAGAAGTACTTAGGACTATGTTCATCATGTACGTAGTATCTGTCGGGATCACACAATAAATCATTTTTATGCCATTTTTTATTAAAATAATTTATTGCATTATGCAAGAGTATCGGAAACTGTTTCTAAGTTTGCATACTTGTGCACAAATGTGGATGAAGTACTGCGGGGTACTTTATAAGCTGAGGTTAAGATTGAATTTTGTAATTGTTTTTGTCTTATGTTTATCCAGGCTGGACATGCGTATTCTATAATGGGTCTAATGTATGTTTTGTAAATTTTTATTATATTATCAGGTGATGTTCCTTTATTTTTACCCGATAGGCTTCTTGCATAATTTGTTCTTTTCCAGATTCTAGTCAGGATATTGTTAGTATGCTGTATCCACGTTAATTTGATATCGTAAGTTAATTCTACTAAAACTTTAGCCGAGTAGTCTGTACAAGTGATCCGTTCATGTATAATTTTGGTGGATTTTTTTTAGTTTATTTAATTTGCTGAATAATATTACTTGGTTTTTTCGAAATATTTATCTTTATTCTATATTTCTGGTGGTATTCTTCTAAGTTATTCAGGACTGGTTGGAGGTTTGTTGCTGCTCTTAGAGTGGAGGCACTTTTCCAAACCGCTACATCGTCAGCAAATTGTGATGCAAAACCTAACTTTGGGTCCGACAGTGGCATATTACTCACATACATGATAAATAAGATAGGGCTAACTACCCCTTCCTGTGTTTCGTAGTGCTGGAATACGTTTGTTTGAAGTTAAGCACAAAGGAATGCAATAGGCTATCTGTGCTCTACCCACCACAAGTATTGAAACCCGGTTTCTAGCATTTTAAGTCCGCAGACACAGTGCCTGTATCAATAGGGAGCACTGACGTAAGACACCGCTGTTATAAAATCACTTACTTTTAGTCGTGGTTTTATTACATCCGCCATACCTAGAAGAAGAGTGATTATTACTCTCCTTACAACTTTGTTCTGAAAGATATAATTTTTTTTTTCTATCTTAAAGAAATTTTGTTTTTCAATTAAACTCACATACGTGAATTGTAAAGGTAAAATGTAACTGACTTCCATAGCCAAAGTAAGTCCAAAAATAATGTACTCCACGAAAATAAAATAATGTTATAATAAAGCTGATTTTTATAGTTCGCAAAATATATTCTCGAAAAACACAACATCAACTAACTGATCTTTAGTCTCTACACATAATGTTGCGTAACTGTGCTAAGTTATCGGCCGCTAACAAGGCACTAATTAATTTCATATGTCGATTATGGTCTCAATATTAAAGCAGCATGAAAAAAACATGTTGATTGTTACCAACGTTGATTATTGAACCATAATAACGAAACTTCTGAACAGGTTATGGGTTTACTGCGAAACAGCTATAGAACTCCCGTCATATATAGTCCTTTGCTATTACCCTAATCCATGATGTTATGATAGTGAACGATAACATTAACTGTTGTGGTTTGTACAAAATAGTACCCAGCTATTTACCAGTTTATATATATGAATATATATTGATCCTGTACTCAATAACTAACTTTTTTATTTACTTGATGTGGTTGACTGTTTGACAAACAGACTGGCGATCCCAATTTAAACTTTTTCTGACGTCGAGCAAACCGTAGATTCCGTTATGATCAGGAAAATATTTTTTCTTGGAACGAAAAGCCTTTCTGTTGTGGTTTGAAGAAGGGCTTAAATCCGGAACGAATTCATAAGAAGCTAAATGATGTTCACAAAATTCAGGTATGTTTGTTTGTTTTTAGAATTATCGCTCCAAGCAACACAAGGACTGTCTGCACACAGCCTTTCCTAATTTTGAATTTAAGACTAGAGAAGACATCTAGTCCACAGCACTTACCATTTAATTTTGTTTTACTGAGTAATAGGATTTGCTTGTCATTCTTATAACACACTCGTGGCCCAAGAATGCAAAGAAAGTTTTTGCAGATTTACACTTCAAGCACATTAACGACGAGACCATGCCAAATTGGTTTAAGTATTTATTTATTAAGAACTACCAGTTTAAAGTACATAATTTCTTTGTTATGAATATTCCAAAGTAAAATAAAATGAGTTCTTACTATAACCAATTTCTTTGCCCTCAAATTTACAGATTTACTATGCTGAAATCCCACGTTCGATTCTTAGCAATAAACATGGTGTAGATGTCCCTTTGTATAGCTTTAAAATAAAACAATAGCTTATACATGAAAGCTTATAAACAAGATTCAGTTCAATTAGTCCAAGTTGATCCTTTTTTATTTCCGAATGTACAATTTTAATTCGATCATTATTATTTATAATTTATATTCTCCATCTATCTTTCCTCCCTCTCTAATTTTCTTAGTTTATTCAGAACAGTCTGGAAGCATTTTAGATAAGTTTGTTTATGTCCAATAATAACTTTTACCTTGCATGTACATCTTCAAGGTAAATAAGAAGGCTGAATCGCGTCTTGGTGGTCTATTGTTTCGTTTTGATTCATAAGGCTGGATGTTGTCTTTATTTTTCCATTGTTGTGTTGACGATGCATAAGAAGGCTGGATCTCATCTTGCTTTCTTGTAATTTTGGCTAAGTTTGAGAATGCAGGTCCTCATCTTATTTTGTCATTTCGTCCATCTTTGAGAAGACTGAATCTTGTATTGTTTGTTATTTTAGCTAAGTTTGAAAAACTGTACCTTGGCTAGTTTTTTATTATTATTTTAGCCAGATGTCAATGACTATATTTTAACCTGATTTTTTGACATTTAAGCCAAAATTAAGATTTGAAAATCTTGTCTTTTTCTTTTTTCCACTTTGTCCAAGTTTGAAAATGTTGCAGCTAAGCTTGTGAAGCAGGAAGTAGTTTTGTTCTACTGTTATTTTGGCAAAGTTTGAGAAAACAGGAACTTATTTTGTCATTTGGATAAGTTTAGAAATGTATTTCTTGTTTACCTTGTATAATTATCTACCTGCAGAAATAATTCATCTTCATCTCTTCTATTTATTGGTCCATCTGACCAAATGGTTTCATATTTTTCAATATATTTCCTGTATAATGTTTACAAGAAGAGAACAAATGAATAAGAAGTACAGGTGTTTTATCTGACATGTGTAGACCACTAAACTGAAATGTCTAGCACTAGTGTTGTTGATGTGTCATATGCTCATTCTACATGCATACTATTCAGCGTCATGCAGAAAATGTAATGTAATCACAGTACAAACTTTTATATGAATTATCTTTTTTTGCAAAAATCTGTCTCAAATCGAATATTATAGATCATCTATCAACTGTGAATTATCTTAAATGTTTAATGCACTTCAGATATGTTAATGTAGAAGTTAATGTTCTGACATGTGTCTCCTGACAACTACCCCACTAAAGCTGTGCTTCTCAGCAATCTTGTTCAAGAAGTACACTAGTCATTTTCTTTTTTATATAGCAGCCTCAGGGTTACATTCAGAATTGTAGAAGTATTGAAAAAAAACTTTCAAATCACATGGACTTGACAACTCAATTAAGTTTTTAAAAACCTCAACAACATTCGTTTTTTAAAACAAATATTAAACAAAGACAGTCAGATAATTACAAATTTCTCTGATGAAAGATGTAACATCTTTCAATAAGTGCTCTTAAAACCAACACTTAACCAATAAACTCAACTATAAAATGTCAGTGTAGAAACATGTTATATCACTCAATAACAAGTGTTCCTGTAACCAATACTTAACTGTTACAGTTGTACACTTCTGGCTGGAAGTTGTTATACCACTTAATAACAAACGTTCTTAAAACCAACACTTAACCAGTACAGTTAGCTATAGATTTCAATGTTGAGAGCAGTTATACCTCTTAACCACAAGTGTTTCCAAAACCAATATACAACCAATACATTCAGGTGGACACTTCTATATTGAAAGTTGTTATACTCTTAAATAACAAGAGTTTCTAAAACCAACAATAAACCAGTGAAGACAGCTGTAAACTTCAATATCTAAACCTGTTATACATCTCAACAGCAAGTGTTTCTAAAACCAAAGCTTTATAAATGTGTGTGTGGGTGTATTTTCTTATAGCAAAGCCACATCGGGCTATCTGCTGAGCCCATGGAGGAGAATCAAACCCCTGATTTTAGTGTTGTAAATCCATAGGCATACTGTTGTACTAGCAGGGGCAAGCTTTATAAGTACCGTTAGTTGTACACTACTGTGTTGAAAACTGTTAAACTGCTCAATAAAAAGCATTCCAAAACGACATTCAACCCATAGATTTGAAGGTAAATTTCATGTCAAATTTATTATATATTTCAAAGTTCTTCTGAAACCAATGCTTAACCAATACATTTAACTATAAACTTCTGTATCAAAAACATTTATACATCTCAACAAGTATTTCTAAAACAAACTGTTTTTTTAATATAGCTAGCTGTATGCTTCTACACTGAAAGTTATTTCACTCAATAACAAATGTTCTCAAAACAAACATATTTGGTATGACAGTGATTCAAACCCACAACCCTCAAATTGCAATTTGAGTGCCCTAACCACCTAGCCATGCTTGGCCATAGTGAGAGGATTAATGTTTACCTATTCTGAGCTTCTGATTGGTTATTCACATCACAGACAGAAGTAGGCATATATAAGGGAGCATTTCCAAAAATGGATAGAGGTTAGCAGTTCCACTGTATTTGATTCAGTATGAGTGATATCTTAGTAAACAGCTAAGATAGAAGGTCCTTATTTTACATTCTAGCTTGTAAATATCAGTTATTTGAGTTCCTAATGAATACGAAACTACAGACTTTGTATGTCGACATCACAAACATCTAATTTGAATCAGTGCTGCATTCAACATAATATGCAACACACAAAAATTGATATTTAACTGTGTTGTAAATATTTACTTTTAACTGAAGAAATGAAATAATGTATAATACTAAAATTTGAACTATAATGTACAGTTTGATACCAAATGTATTGACATTAATTCATAAAATAGTAATTATATAAAATGGTTAATGTTTACCTGTACACACTAGCTATAGTTTTCTCCTTGGTAGTTTGAATGGTGGAGCTAAAGTTTGTACAGTGTTTAACTTTTACCTATATGCACTGATTAGTAATAACAATAACTGTCTCATGGTTTGTGTGGTTAAGATCTTCACAGTGTTTGATATTAATCTATATCTAGTATTTAGTACCAACAACACCTGCCAGATTAGTTGTTCATACTGTTTACTACTAATGCATATGTACTTAGTAGTTCTACCAATTCAGCCAAGGTCTGTGCAGTGTTTAACCTTTTCAGTGCCATAGACGAGATAACTCATCCAAGCCAATCGGTAACACAGTGCCATGGACGAGTTAATTTGTTCTCAATAATACTGAACTTCAACGCTGGATATCAGCACCATACATGCATTTGACCTACTTACAAAGTGTTTCACTTTCGATCCAAAATGGTATTACGAAAACAGTTACAAAATGAAGAAGCATTAGATACGTATTGTAGCAACTGAAATACTTGGCAGTCAACAGGTTAATGTTTACCTCCATGTACTAGTGAATATAGAACTTGTCTGTTTGGTAGTTTGATTGGTTCAGTTAAGATCTTTACAATGTTTAATATACACCTATGCATTCTTGCAGATGATATTGTAAGACCTGGTGATCTGTTACCTTCAAAAAACATTTACTATAATGAAAAGGTGTGTGCCTGTTATACATTACAATCATAACTAAGCAAGTTTTGACTGTAAAAGGTTAATGAAGAAAGTGAGAGCTTGGAAGTTTTAAAATAAATCACATGATGTATTATAAATGGAGTGTCAGATGAAAACAGACCTTATTAAAAAACAAGATGGAATAAAATTGAACTGAATAATAAGATAAGGACTGCTACTGAATTGTGAAACTTTAAGAAAAATTTTAATTTACTATTAACAGGAAATAAGAATATCACTAAAAAGCAATCTCACAGCAACTACTCAGTTTTATCAGTAAATAAAAGTAAGCACAACCAAATGTTGTGTATTAAACTGAAGAGCATAAAAACTGTGTTTCACCTTCATAACACAGTTAGTGAAATTTCTCTTCTTGTATGAGACCAGTGCCTCAAAACCTTAAGTTAGTAATGACCATATTAGTTTACAATAAGATATTAGGACGTTCATTGAATAAAGGTAAAATATCTCTCAAAATTTGAAGTAACTGTGTGAAATACCTGAAGTGGTTTTGTTTCTGCACTGCTAACATTTAAAACCTGGGTAAGATTAAATGAAGGTGATAATGATGTATGAAAATGCAACAAATATACACACACACAAATGAAAAATGATATACTATAATAAAATTTTTGTTAGTGAATTATAAACCCAGTAATAATTGTCAAGGAGGAAAAAGAACATAGCACTTAGTAACAAAATTAACTCATGTAAACAATTAACAAAACAGTAAGTTTAAAACTCACTTGAACAAAAAACAGGCAAAGAATATCTTCAAATAATCAGAAACAATATTAATCATTATAAAGCTATTTCTCATGCTCATAAATTTTCATTACGATAAATACTAAAAGAGTCAAACAAATGTGTATTATAATTAGCAAAAACTATACTTAATCGGACATCTTAGGATAACACCAACTACCATTTACTTAAGTTTTTCATGAATGTTGATACTTATGAATAATGCGGTTTGAAAATTTTAAATTACATAGCAAGCACAATCCATGCCTGAATTGAATACAGATTTCCCTTCATGACAAACAAAGTTTTCAGTGTAAAAACCGAATGCTCATTTTTTCTTCAACATCAGTTCTTTCTAAAGTTGCACAGAATTCTTCAAAGGAGATCATCTGGTCTCCATCTGTGTCTGCCTCCATGATAGTTCGATCAGCAATGCTTGCCAACTGTAATTGGTTTAAAAAGAAAGTTTACTTTTTTTAGAATTTTCAAAACTTCAGAGATCCAAGATGTTTACAGAGAGTGATAATCACAATTAATTATAATAGCACTCATTCTTTGACACATTTGTCTACGTATCATTTACCATATAAAGGACTAGTTGGTATATTCAGTAAAATAAAAACTAAACTTCAAGATAAAGTGGACCATAATTATGATTTCATCAATTACATGGACATTTCTAGACGATAGTTTAGCTTTCAAAAACAACTGAAGTTTTCAGAGAATTAGACAAGATATTCAATATTTTAATATAATATAAAAAAAAAATTAAAAATTCCATCTGTTAAACAAAGTATTTCTCAAGTGATTGAGAGACTAGATGGGACTTAAACCTATAGATTCGGTTTATCAGAAGTATTGACTTTGCAAGTTACAAAGGATTATGAGACATGGTAACTTCAATGGTTGAAGCATTGAATATCAAGTGAATTTGAAAGTTTGAGTCCAACAAAATGTTAATTTTTACTTCTTCCAAAACACTTCTAATTATATGGTATGCTAATTTACAAATAACTCCAAAAATTAAAACAACATACTCTAGTGCACAAAAGTAATCACAAACAGTGATATACTGTACATGCAAGAAAGGATAGTTTTCAGTGACTGGTAAATAAGTCCTTTATTGTCAATAATATTCTTCATTTCAGCAAAATAATTATGTTAAATACATCTGAATATAGAATACATGTCATTAATTTCTTGAAATGTAACTCATGTTCATGACAAAGGTTCTTTAACATATTTTTGAAAATATTATGTACAAAATACTTTAAAAGTAAATCTAAAAGAATTATACAGAACTTTGTTAAAAACAGTTGCAGTAAAAATTATGCAGAAAAAGTTTGTTCAAAGCTCAAAGCTACAAAATAGGCTATCTGTGCTAACTTCGTCCATCACAGGTACTGAAACCCGAATTTTAGTGTTACAATCTGGTAACTTCTCAGTGAGTCACAGGAAAGAAGCATATTAGTTAGTACAACATATATCAAAACATATTCCTAAATGCAATTTAAGACTTACATATACATGTTTGAAGGAAACTATAATTTTTGTTATCATTAAACCTTGTACACATTGAAAGCCACTGATTTCTAACTTAAGAAACACCTACCAGTCTGTAAGATTTAAATGTGAAGAGTTGCTTAGTTTGGAGGTTTTCCTTACCTCAAGCTGTATATAACACAAATACTAAGGTTGCACTTATCAATGAAAAGTTTTGTTTTTGAAGGTTCTTCTGACCTTCAGCTACATATAACATAGGCAATAAATGTGATGATGATTCACCTCTAGACACTGACAGTAACTTTATAAGTAAGAACTGTTTACTTTTAAAGGTATAGGTTTTATGCAACATTGGCAATAAAGTTACATTTACAGTTTAAAATTATGTAGTTTTGGAAGTACTTCTGATCTGTAACACAAGCAGTATTATGTTTATAGTTGAAATGGGTAGTAAGGTTAAAATTAACATTGAGGGGTTTGTTTTTGAGGTTCTCCTGACCCCCAGCTGTATGTAACCTGTAAATTAAGATTATGGAAAGTTATGCTTAGTAATTTTTACCAGCTTGCCTTGGTTTGGGAAGGTTCATCGAGACTTACTTGTTCTTCAGATATATTGGCTCCCACCATCATGTGTAGAACAGCAAGGAGTTCATCTCTAGAAATCTTGTTATCATCGTCTAGGTCATACATACGAAATGCAACTGTAACAAACAAAAAACATATAAAAACAAACTTGCTTTTGATGCATTTAAAAATACAGAGTTAAATACACACAAGATAAAGTTCAATACATTTTTTTTTCACTTTTTTCTATAGTTATTCATTTGTATCAATTATATTAAGTCAAAAATGTGTAATTTTATAATATACAAAAAATGTGTATATTCCTTTCTGTTATGCCTTTACATGTTATTTAACTATGATATATATTTTTGATGGATATACCAGAGTTTACACTTCCTCATTATAAAAGTGAACATGCTGCACACAATAGTTTAATGATACTTCCTTTAAAAATTTGATATATAAAATTTACAGTTCCATGTATCTCTGATAACACTATAAAATCAGTTTATAGCTAATAAATACAAAGGTTGAATAATTTATATTAAAATGATTTTGGAGTTTCATTATGTCTATCATTCATGTTGCCATTTTCAGTCAAGATGTATTTTGATAATGATCCTGTAACATTGTTCTTACTGCAGAAGACTCTGCCATAAGACTGTAGTATTCAAAACACACTGTTCATCCTTGAAGCTTCCACACGTTTTCTAGTGAGTGATTACAGTAGCTTCACAGTACCTATTTCAACAGTTTGAGCACAGATAAACCTATAAGCTCTGTGTCTGGTGGCTTCATTGCTAAGTCTTTATATGGAGCAACATAAGTAACTAGAAAAAGGAATTTGTATTCAAGATATACATACAATGATTGAATAGATATGTTGTGAAAGCAACTTCTGTACAGGTGACTTGTTTTGCTTTTGCAGATGCAAATTATGTTACACAATTTTGCCCAGAACACATGTATGGCTTTGTATAGTAACTTTTGTGTTTGGAGATTTTCACTTGTAAGATGCTGCTCTTTGCTTACCATGGCAAGAGTATGGCATGCTACAAATCTTTTTCTGGATGGTCTTGTTGCACCAAGTTCATCTATGTTTCTTTGTTTTTCCAATACTATTAAGTGCAAAGGTTATCCTAGTCTTGGAATTCTAAACCTTCAATCTAAACACATCTTCAAAATATGAGTATACTAATATTTTGTATGTAGAGTTATTACATACCCTTCATAAATTATAACAAATAATGACAGAATGTAGATTTGAAAGTTTTTGTTCTACTGTGATTTTATATTGGATGTTATTACATAGTTTACTACTTATTCTAATATAACTTACTCAACCCTCTGTACTTAGCAAGTTTGTGCCAAGTTTAATGCAGTTTGATTAAATATTCCCCTTATGAGAAGAACTAGGAAAGGTTAACAAAAGGATAATTTCAATAATTTGTGTTAAATGAAAATAATTCATAGAAAATTATACATGTATTTAACAAGCTGTTTTTCATGTCTTTCAAATTTCTAAGTTTCAGCCACTCCTGATATTCTATTTCTAGTTAACCTTGATCCACTCCACTGCCTAGATATTCAAAATTCACACCATGCTTTAAATACAATCTTGAAAATGAGTGCATAGATGGCTTTCTGTCAGTATGAATAAAAGTAAAATGTACAAAAATACCATACATGCCCAACCTAATTTAATGACAAGATGTTAATTGCAAGCTTTTTATCATGTGAACTCTAACTGGAAAACAAATTATAATTGTAAATGAAGCCCTTATATTCCATTCTAGCCTTCTGTTTAAGAAAAATATGTTAAAATGGTTAAAATCTTGCAACGTTGGTAACCTGATCATTGCCTGCCAAAACACTTAATGAAAAATATTCCAAGGTACATACAACTGGTTATTGTATAATAACATCAATCTTTAAGAAAGCATTCACAAAAAGTGTACACATCATACATTAATAACTCAAGTAGAAAAATACAATTAGCTATTAAATCAACAGTTGGTATTGCTAAAAACAAAAAATTTCAAAATTTATTATTTCAAAACATCACTGGTTATAAGTGCTTAATGGGTAATTACTCATACCACTGTATACATCTCTAGCTTAAAATACTTTCATTTCAAATGATGTTTAAACATCAACACATTCATATATCAGAAACTTACACCTTAACTTTTCTTCACGACTGTTAAACTTGTTCTCCTTGTTTTTCTTGAGTGGCCTAAATCGAGACAACACGTGCATAAACTGTCTGAAATTGATGCGATCATCATGTGCATCAGTAAAAAATGCATGTACTATTCGATCACCCAGAGGATTAATTGCTAATTCTGGGATTCTAAGGAAGTCTTCTCGACTGTAAAAGATTGTGAAATCAATAAACCAGAATAACTAGTTAATAAAATATATCAAACACATACATTAATTTTTACAATAGATATGAAAATAGGTAATCCTAAGGTAGTAATTTACAAAGAGCCACATTCTGACATTAGCGACAACACTTTTATATTTTAATTTCCTAATAATACAGAAACAACAAAGTACATGTGGTTGATATAAATCAAATGAAGAAATATGAGGCAATTCCACGTAACTATTGTTTAACACTATTAAAAGTTCCTTTATTAATAATTACTAGAATGACAGACTGCTGAGAAAAGTTAACATTTTATTTACCTGAAAATGTAATTTCAATGTACATTTATTTATGCATTCAGAGTGTGTGAAGTCATCAAGGGATACATCCCATCCTGTAAGAGATGGAAGTTCAGTTGAGGGTTGGCAAAAGTGGGGTGTCGACAATAGTATTGGAATGGCCCAACCACTAAGACAAGTCTCTGAGGAGAGAAGGCTTTAGCACATATCATAGAGGACAGAGAGTTATAACAAATTCTCTAACGGTCACTAAAAGTCCATTGAAAATGTTTCATGCATGCCCACCTGAGAGGGGCAAGATATTCCAGAGACAAAAAAAAAAAAGTAGAGCCTCCAGAAAAGTATGGGAGAGGAAAGAATTGAGGTGATAGATGTTCCATGTCCCATGGACAAATGGAAGAAGGTTGAGCATAATTGAGTCAATTCTTGGTCCATTTTAAAGTCTTTCAATTTTTGAGTAAGAGAGTCAGGACTAGACAACCCAGATGAGCTGTCTCTTGCAAGAGATATGGTGTGGTCAAGAAGAGGTAAGGAGAAGCCATTCATCCATGTAATAATGAAAACAAAATCAAGAACTGTGGATGTGGTGAGAAAATACTCCCACAAACAAGTTACAGACATAAACAACTGATGCAATGCCAAAGAAAAGAGCTTAAAACTGGTACATATAATCCCAGTGAACATAAAGGAAATAAAGTGAGGATGGTACAATCAGAATATAGAGAAAGGTCTACAAGACACTGACCTTCATTATCAATAGACCAGGGAAAGAGGCTAATGGGAAGAAAGGAACAACTTCAACAAAATAACCATAAGATGGTGGTTGAGAGAGAAAAAGTCCAAGATAAGAGTGAAAACCTTACAGAGGGGCAAACAACTCTCTCTCTCTGCTCACTTTTCCCACATAAATCCTTTTGACACATACACATTCCACAAGCCACAGTGCTTAAAGTCTTAAACTTATGTATTACATTTGAGGTGCTATAGCTCTAATAATGAAGCTGTAAATGTAAGAACGATAACTTTGAGGCATCTGTTATAATCAACATTTATTAATACACACACATCATCATCAAGGACAAGAAGTTTTATCCCCAGGAACTTTTTCAAAAGAAGACTGCACATAAAATAAGTATAGTATGTAGTATTGCACTGACAATAATCATCAATATTCTCTTACACAGAAATGTATATGACTATAAGAGTGAGTAACAGGCTGTTTCAATTACTTCAGAATCCAACTGATGAGACAAACTATTTTTCTCTACTCTTATCACAACAGTATTAGTGAATAATTCACTTATGCTACCCTGTGAGTTACCACAATTGTATCCTGAATTTGAGTGCCACTTATACAAATACTTTATTCAAATAATAACAAAGATTTGAATAATGTGACTTCAACAATATTAGTTAATTCTCAGCAATAAGGAATTGCAAACATAAAGTACAATTCTTACCAAGTTACATAACTATCACCTTTAATTACTTTCATTTCTGTTATTATGAAAACTTAATGAATCATTAAATATTAACTTACAAAATAAATACATTAATAATACCTACAACTAAACAATCTTGTATATTGAATAGTTGTCAATATTAATTTAAAAAGTAATAATTTCTGTTTGCTTTTGTGGCAAACTATAGGTGATTTAGGTTTGCCACATTAAGTTCAACTTCACATTTATGAGTGTGATGGTAAGCTACCATGAGCATAGCCTCTCAATGGCTCTTATGTCCAACAGATCCAATACCATGGTTTTAAGATGCATAAAATGCTGAAAATCAAGATGAAGTGGAAAAGGAACAGATGAGAAGTGAAGAAAAATATCTTCAGTAATATCATGAATGACGCACCAGTTGGCTAAAAAAGGGACCCAAAGGTTTGCAAACAGAAACAGACATGTCCATATAGCACCTGAGCTGACTGACAAAATAGGATGTGTGATGTCCAACCCAAATGGAGGATAGACAGTAATTAGCAGTTGAAGGACAAAACACAAGAAAAAATAAGGAGGTGGAAGGATCACAGGGTCAAGAAATGAAAGTGAATTCATGGAGCTGTGAGATACAAGAAACAAAGAATGAAGACTGGTATTTGCTAGCCACAACTTTAGTCTCCAAGGCATTAGAAACACCCACAAAGACTTCAGAACTATAAAACAGAGCCAGATAGAGATCACAAAGGCAAGAGCAGGGAAGAAGACTAACATCCCAGAAGATTTGAACAACAGAGGAATCAAGTAAACAGGGACAAGGCAGAAAACAAAATCCTAGCAAAAGTACTGAAAATGACTAACCATAGATTACAGAAAAAGTATGGAGATCACAGTGTAGGACTTCTGATGGGATAAGTAATGAAGGAGAATACTAATAAAAAGGTGAGAACAGGATAATTGATGACTAGTAAATATGTCACTGAATTAGGGAATCACTTTAAGAATTCATTGTTCTTGTAGCCAGATCAATTTTTTTTGTATAGTTTGTTATTTAGTGGCAACTTATCTTTAATTTAAACTGAAGTTAAAATAAACTAAAAGTAAATAAACACTGTGAAAAGCAATGTGAATCTCCAGAAATGGATTAAGTTTGAATTTTAAGAAACATACCCTTTAAAAATAGTTCTGAAGAAAAAAAATGAAGTTAATTTCAAGTCATGGGGTAGGGTTTATTGCACATGGAATATTGTTGCATAATGATTATATCATGTTATAGCAGAGTTCACATTTTAACATGTCTTAGGTGAGAGATAATCCAAGGAGAGTGGCATGCACAAAATTTCAAGGGTAGATGTACGAAGAATAGTTACTGTGTGAAAAGAGGTATGAATACTGTTTTGCAGGTTATTATGAAATTCCCGTAATAAGTATGACACACATGCATGTAAATATACCAATACACGTACAGAAACTGTGAAATAAAATTGTTCAATATGAGTAGCTGACTGACCAAACAATGAAGCTTCAGAAAACATGCAGACATGTGCAAGTTCTTAATACATACAAAATTTGTAGTTTAAAAATCTCTGGCCTGAAATGTATTTTTGAAATACTTATATGAAAGCAGAAAATGCTCTGTGGTTTTCCTGAGATTTACATAATTTGAGTAAAATTAGATAGGTGAGTGGTAGTTCAAAAACTGATAAATATTCAATATCATTACACAAAAGTCAATATCAAATAAGGAATGCCTACTACTTTTCATAGAAATATGAGATCCATATTATAAGTATTGAGATGACAACAAGTCACAGATTCATAAGTAGCACCAGAAACTCATTTATAAAGGTCTTTTCTCATATTTCCAAGCCCTTGGTCTTAGTTCTCTCAATTATACGTAAACAAATATTTGTTTGCCATGAGAAGAAACATTCCATATGAAAATCATTCGAAACATGCATTCAAATATGCTAAGTACAGGTTGTACAAATCCATGTAAAGAAACTTACAATTTTGTAACAAAATAATTGATTATTAATTCTACTGTGTAATAACAAAAGCAGGACATACATCACCATAACCAATGTCAGGATGTGCACTACCATATTAAGTAGCAAGGCATGTATCACAATACCAAATGGTAGGTGAAGCATGACAATACACCATAAAAAGATGTGCACTTTAATACACTAGAGATGAGCAATTGTAGTATTTTTAATCAATTAATGAACAGGCTCATTAATCAATTATTTAAACTTGACTAAGAATATTTTGCTTCAATTTTTTTAATGATGACCTATATATTTCCTTCTGGGCAAATGAATCACTCATGCTGACTATATACAATTAAACCATCAATATTGTGTTTTTGAAATATGTAGTAATCCCACTTGATCTTCTATAAATCATGCAAACTCAGTGGCGTAGCTAGAAATGGCCACTGGGGGGGGATAGTCTGAGAGCTTGATGCAAGTGCGCAGGCACGAAGCCATGCTAGGGAAGGGAGGCTGTTTCTGCTGTGTGTTAGATATTTGCATGCCAATGACAACTCTGTTGCAATGAGAGAAGATTTTTTGCAATTTATACCTGTTTATGATGTGACAGGCAGAAACTTGACTGATGTTATTATAACCAATCTGACAAAATATGGTACTGACATGGCTTACCTGCGAGGACAAGGGTACGACAGTGCTGCCTCTATAAGTGGGAAATTCAATAGTGTACAGAGACACATAACTGATAAATTCCCACTTGCACCCTATGTAAACTGCAGTGCCCATTCCCGAAACTTGGCAATTTCTGATACTTGTAAAGAAGTTCCTGTGCAAAATTGCATGGGAGTAATTTCTAACATTGAAAACTTTCTCAATACACCCAAACGAAAGCACGTTTTGGCTCTTTCGGTGGAGAATAAAGCACCTGAATCTAAAAAAAAAGTTTGAAAGGTCTCTGCCCCACCCGGTGGGTTGAGAGGCATGACTCAGTCATTGTCTTTCTAGAATTAATCCATGCAGTTGCAGATGCCCTTAAGATCATATCAGGTTGGCAACACAGAGATTCTGCCACGTAAACCAATCAATTGTTGTGTTCTATAACACAGCCAGAATGCATCATCATTCTACTTACCATTGCTAAATTGTTTTCCTTTAGTTTACCTCTGTGCAACTTACTGCAGCAACAGAACATTGATTTAGGTGCTGGGATGCATCATGCAGAAATAATGGAAGATTTAGTCCGTTCACTCAGAAATAATACTGTGAATGAATTTAACAACATTTTCTGTGAGGCTCAAACTCTGTGTAGTGAGCTTCAAATTGACATCATAATGCCAAGATAGGCTAAAAGACAAATGTACAGTGCTAACCCACAAACCACTAGCCCTGAGGAGTACTTTCGTACTGTTGTATTTGTACCATATGTTGATCACTTTCTTTCACAAATATGTGACTGACTGACCAGTCACAAAACTCTCCTTACAAACTTCATGTGCCTACTACCATCAGGATCTACCACAGAATGGTCAGAACCTACAGCACAACAATGCGACCAAATTAAAGAGTTGGTCAATATATACAAGGCTGACATTGACAGCACTTCACTAACTGCAGTAGGTGAACTTAGAGTTTGGTACAAATCGCTTGCAAACAACAGACCAAAATATGTCATTGATGCATATGCAATGTCCAATGCAGAAATGTTCCCAGTCATTTCTAGACTGTTGAAAGTATTTGCCAAGCTGCCCGTGTCAATGAGCTCAGTGGAGCGTTCGTTTTCAACTCTCAGAAGACTCAAAACGTATTTGAGAAATACCACCACTGAAGATCAAGTGAATGACCTGGCCTCATTATACATTCACCGTGATATTAAAGTTGAACCAAACTGTGTTGTAGATGTCCTGGCAAGAACGAACAGGTGTTTGAGCCTTTCATAGATATTCAATTGTATTTCTCTAGTTCTGACAAAACTTGCTGTATTAGAAGTGTTCAATCAGAAATTTGCATTTGACCATTTGTTGTGTGTAAAATTATCTGCCATGCAATCACGGATCTTTATGAAACTTCACAGGTGACAACTGAACTTGTCTAAAAAGTTTGGGTCCAGGGGGGTTAACCCACACCACCTGAGCTATGCCCCTGTGCAAATTAATAATTAAATAATGAAAATGTTTTACAATCACCAATAAGGGTAATAATGTTCTTATTTAAAACAAATGATTGCAATTAGAAATACTCAAGTAGCCAGTTAATCAACCTATGTACATTGTTTGAATAAAAATATGAAACAAGTTATTACAACATTTTGTAATCACCTCCCCTACTCACTGAAAAATAAACATATCTGATTTGATAATGATTTTATTATATACAGGGTGTCCATAAATTATTCATCCCTTTATAAGCCTTTATAAATATATCTTGATGGTGCAGAAATGTAATTGATGTTTCTAAAATTCAGATTTGTTATTAGTACCTGGAAAAGACCAAGAAATGAAACTTTACCAAAGCAGTGTTTATTTGACATTCATATTTTTTTGTACTAGCTTAGAAATAATCAGGTTTAGGCCTCAAATGGATTGCTGTAGATTCTATTGTGTTGATTTAAAAACTAATTTAAAAAAAAAAAACATTGATAATAATTAATAATCCAATATCTGAATTTTTTGTACCATACTGTAGTATAATGAAATTTCACTTTTTTAAAATTAACTTTTGAAAAAATGAAAGGTTTGGAAATTCCCTTCATTCTGTGCTGATTCATACAACACAAAGTAATACAATTATTCTGAACAAATAGGTGAGGTTTGGCTCCCTGGTTCACCCCCCTAGATTAATATATGCTAAGACAAAATTAAAGAATTGTTAATTCCAAAAAACTGGAAGGCCAGACCCCTAGACTCCCCTTCCCTTAGATAACATCTGCTTAAACAACATTAAATACAGTTATTCATTTCTGAAGAAATGGATGGAGGACGTTTGACCATTCTGAATTTTTCTCTTAGATATGCACTTACTGGTACAACAGTTACAAATTATAAAGATAACAAAATGGAAAAAATGGTAAGCTTGTACTTTGTATTCTCAAGGACTGCTGTTAGAAGTATTTCAATAATAGAGACAGGGAGAGCAAGTTTAGTGGCAATGGAACTTGAACTTGAGACTCAAATCAAAAGACTTCCCTTCTCATTATGTAATTTCACACTTAACAACAAACATGATGAAAATATCTTAATTACTTGGATAATTGGACAAATTGAAACAAAAGTGATCAAAACAATGAATTTAATTTAGTCAATTAATTTCATAGCAGTCAATATAATTGTAATTTTGATTAATTGAATGTTAGAATAATTGAAAACTAATAATTGGAACAACTAATTTAATTTAGTTGATAATTTTTTAACAATGCCATTGTAATTTTGATTAATTGACTGTTATAGTACTCAAAAACAGTAATAACCTGGAAACACAAACTTCATTTATTTGTCTACTTTTGTAACAATCAGTTTACTGTACTTTTGATTAATTAGTTTATGAGACATTAAATGGTGTAATTGCTGCTTGTAAGCAAGCCATTATAACAACTAATCAATTAAGTCTTCAAGCTCTATAATACTCCACAGCAGGATGAGCATGATAATACAAAACAGCAAAATATCTATTATGCAAATATACACAACAGCAGAGCATGCATCACTATAACCATTAATATAACATTCACAACAATACACCATACCAGGTCATAACAAAGACAACATAAAGATGCAAACAAAGATTTTAGATATACACAAATAAAAGATGTATTTAACCGTTCATATGAGAATGGTTATACAATATCATTATTACCAACTTAGAGCTAATCACAGGTATTGAAATATATAGTCTAATGTCATGTCTTAGCTGGACAAATTATACCATCAAGTTTTTATCTAACTGTTGTGAGAATTTTTGTTTTTAACAGAGTAATTTAAACATTTATTGAGATTTTCATCTGATGTTTATTTCAAAAGATATTCCAACAAATAACTTCTCAAATTGTTTTCCAAACAAAGACAAACAATGCAACATGTAAAATCAAGGTGACATTTTTACTAAATCAAAATATAAACATTTTAGACAGAGTGCAAACTAGTTAAGTTCCTACAAAGAAAATATTTTCACCACAAAGTAACAGCAAAGAGTATTAAAATTAGACAAATGAGATGTATGGTCATTGTTGTAAAAATTTCAGATGAAAATGCAAGCAATCCTTGTATATTTAAAAAAACTCATTTGAAATGATTATCATTTGATTTGTAAGCAAACTTAATAGCAGAAGTTTGGGGAATTAGAAGAAAATTGTTAATTACTACAGAGTTAACTTCAGTATTTATTTTAATAACTACATTGAGCAAGTATAATCCTTATTTCAAAAGTTTTTCATAACATATTAATCATAGAAAACCAAAAAGCCATGTAAGAAAAACATTATTTTCTTTTTCATTGCATGTATTCTGTGTTAATTTAGTTTTTTGATACTAATATCACTATTTATCTATCACTTCACTTTTAAAACTGAAAAGATTATACATTATTATATCTTTTTATGTGTTTAATGATAAAAATAGAGTACTGTGCAAAAGTATTAGGAAAAAGAAAATACTTTGTCATTCTTTCTATTTGATGGAGCTAATTCTTCCATACCACTACATAATGTAAATGTTAACACCATGGTAATGCTTTACTGATCACTGTTGATGAATGAATGAGCCAAGTAATATATATAGGTAGTAGTATCAGGAAAAAGATGAAAAAACTTCACTGTACTATGAGTAAAAAAATATTCATAACTGATATATCAGAATATTTTGTCTAATGTTTCACCTATAAAAAGTACATATATACTTACTGTAAGGATTTGTCTATAAATAAGTATACTCATAAAGAAAACAAGTTTGTGTCAGCTATTATAAAGAAAAATATTAGATTTGAAGATCAGCTACTTGTCACAATTGAAATAAATGATGTTTATGGACAAATAAATTAATAATGTGAAAGTTAAAACAGGCTTATTAACTTGTGATCTTGGAGCAAAGTGCACATACACACAAATAAATGTTTGCAAGTATCTATTAGTTATATTCCTTGAATACATGTTAAGGTAAGGTGTGGAGGTACAATTAACTTTAAAGGTAACTTTCAAAAGATATTTTGTACAAGAAAAATACAATTTGTAAAAATCAAATTTCATCAAAGAAGGACCTTCATTACCATACTGGAAAAGCCTTACCACAAATTTATGTCTTTAAATTGAAATTGACATGGATATATTACACTGGTAAATTCTGGAATAATATCTTATAGCAGTACTACATTATTATTTTCCTATAAATTCCAGATATTTCACTTAAAAAACAATAAGAGGAAGTACATAAATCATGTTCGTCATATACATATGATATACTGGTAATAGAAAAGTTAATCTGTATAAAGCTTAGTAGTTGAGAATATTATATAAGTATTCAAAAGAGAAACTTGGTTTTCCTTCTTTATAAATATATAAAAAAGAAAACAGCATAATATTAATGGACAACAAAGAACCTTTTGGGCAAGCTGCACAAGTCTCAAGAAGTAAAAGCAGTCAGGAAATAAAACCAAGGAAGATTTGTGAAGCAAAGTAAGATATCTGATGCATAAATATTAGATATATGAGGAATACAAATATGAAGAAATAAGGTTTTAAGAATGAGATGTGTTACATATTATAATTTACCTTGGATAAGTCTGATTTATTATGTTAAATACATCAGGTATTACAATTTCAATTTTAATTTAGAAATCAACTGAAATGTCAATATATATCAAATTTATGATATTTACCAACAAGATTGATACACACAATTTCCTTTCTTAACACAAATATATTTTAATATATAAACAACTAACATGATTTATAATAATGGTTATTACAAGTAGTTATTACAAATAATGATCTATATACAAAAGTTGTACAAACTTATAAACATTACTGAGTCTTCTATTTGGTCTGGGACAATATTTTATCAAAAGTTTATGAGAAGAGAATTAATTCTATGTTTATACACAGGTACAATTCATTTGACGGAGAAGTGAGCTTGCTGCTTGACTGAGAATACAAGATTTTTTTAACAATAAAAATATCTAATGTCCTCATAGAAATATTTAAATCTGAAGTTAAACAGATTGTAATGTTTGAAATTTATCAAAGTTCCTGGTCAAATATCTATAGTTTCTCAATTAATTGATCATAATTATTGCTTCTGAGTTTTATAGTATACCACAGCAAACCAATAATATTAAACTCTCCCCACGTGTTGCACTGGTTACTTTTTATAGGTTTAGGAGGAGATTTTCTAAAAATTTCAGCTAGAACAACTATACTGGTATTTTGCATACACGTATCATTTACAGTTGATTCTTATGCTCAAGAATCTTCTACAAATTTAGAGAACAGGTGGGACATTCACAAAACACATTTAACAATATAAGTTACACATATTTCTAAATATATATTTAACCAAAACAAACATCAATCTTAAAATAAATATATAATACAAAATATATTACATATGGTATAAAAAGCATTGGCCAAGGGTTCAAACAATGTCTGGGTAAGAATGTGTAGAATTACACTGAGGTTCCATACAGGCAAGACTGAACCTAAGTGAGCCAAAAATTAAAAAAAAAAAAAGAAGAGACTTCAAGGTTAACCAAGAACTGTGTTAGAGTCAGAAAAACACAACGAACTAACCCAAATGAAGCAGGAAAGTGTGTCCCAGAGAAGATGCATGGAAAAGCCAGTGATCCACATAATAATGATGCAGTTGAAGACATAAGTTGATGCAATGCTGAAGGGAAGGATTCAAAATTGATATAACTGTTCCCAGTGAATAAAAAAAAAAAACAGGAGGATGTGACCACTTGAATATGTAAAAAGACATTCAAGACACCATAGTCTAAAAGAAAAGAACCAACAGAGAGAAAGACTTTTAACCCCCTTCATACTGAGCTGAGGAACCATCAGATAGTGGTTGAGAGAAAATATTGGTGACGAGACACCATTCTATGGTCTTGCGAGGAAAAAAAATAAAAAATGAGAATAAAACCCTCAAAAGGGAAAAACAGAGAAAGAGATGGAGGGTTCCCTGTGTTTGAACTATGGGAGTGGACTTACAGAGCTGTGAGAGATGAGAAACAAAGGGGTTAAAAACCAGACTGGCATTAAGAACACCCACAGAAAAGAAACCAGACAAATGTCACAGTGGTAAGAATGGAAAAGATGAACAGTACAGTAAAAAGCATCACAACCCAGAAGGTCCCAACAGTAGAAAAACCAAGAAAGCACAGACAAGGCAGAAGATTTAAACCCAGCCGAGGTGTTGAAAAGGACCAACTGTAAGTCCCCAGAAAAACTGTGAGGCTTACAGTGAAGGATTTGAAATAGGAGATAAGGAGAAGATGGGAAAGAAAGTAGATGGAAAATAAAATGCTGAAGAAGAGATAATTAAGAACTAAAGAATATTACTGAAGACTGGATATAAATGGAACTCCAATAACTGGGAATCCAAGAATGAAAAGGGAGAAAATAAATCATATAATTCATGGCAAAGGAATCCTGAAGGATGAGACAAGAGTGGGAACAAAAATAATAGAAAAATGTTTCAACTTAAACGTGTCTGAAGGAAGAGGAAAAAAAAACCATAACTAAAGAGTTATGTAATAAGTAACTGGAAGAGTCAAAATATATAACAGAAAGTGAAATAAAGAACAAACCTGCATAATAAAATCTACAAAGAGATTTGGAGAAGAAACACTGTCCTCAACAGGTAAAAAGGAGCCAAGTACAAACTCATGAAGTGGAAAGAGTCAAAGTCATCATGCTTATGGTCAAACTTATAAAGAGGAAAATGCACTTCAGGAAGTGAGGCAAGGAAAAGATAAAAAAAAAAAACCTGCAACAAATAAACTATGGTAGCTTTGTCTTCCATAGTCAATGTGTCTCCATCAGCCACAGACAAAATATGGATAGTATTACCAACATTACCAGAACCTCAGAAATAGGTAGTGGTCACTGTCACTTGAACATTAATACTTGCCATTGCAGTTCTGTTTTTAGGTATTTAAATCAAAGTTAATAAAAACTAAAACAAAACCAAAGAAAGTTAATGTTATGAAAAGGCAGCACAGGGCACACAAAACTGATTAAGTTTTAATTTAAAGAAACATATCTGTTAATGAGTGTACTGATGATAAGAATGAAGTTGATTTTGAGTATAGGTGCTTATGGGAATTTATTATGCATTGAGAATGTGTTGCTCTACTAGTGGTAAAGGGCTATTGTCACATAATGATTACACTATGCACTAATATGAGATAGCTCTAGCTAGTGTCATGTGCAAAATCCCAAAGGCAGATAATAAGTAATTATGTTTCTTTAAAATTAAAACTTAATCAGTTTTGTGTGTCTTGTGCTGCCTTTTCATAACATTAACTTTTTGGTTTTGTTTTAGTTTATATTAACTTTGATTTAAATACCTAAAAACAGAACTGCATGAGGAATAGCTGTTGTGTGCAGAAATGTAGGGATAGTGTTTTAATTAGAAACTCAGATAAATTCATCTTATTGCTACTGATATCCTCAACTCGCATTTTGCTAATAAAACCATTCATCTCACCCTCTTTTTAGTACTTTACCACTATTAAACAACTTAGAACTCTGTATTTAAAAACTTCCTAGCATCAAGATTACCTATGTTTAGCCACATTTCAGTTACTTCCATTATTTCAAAATCTTCTGTTCTGACCAGTGCTCTAAGATCATCTACTTTATTTCTTATACTGAAACTACTTTTGTAATTTGCTCACACACTACACCCCTTTATATACTTATTTTTTCTTCATTTTCAAGCCCTCTCCAATTTCCTCAAACATGCTGGTCCTTGCATATTAAACTTAATCAGTTCTTTCTTTATAATAAAGATGCCCATATTTCTGTAATTAACTTACACAGCATAATGTAAAACTCATGTAGCACAATATTTCTAAGTATTGTTTATGTTTCTCTTACCCTTTCATTTGTTACAATAAATGGTAAAGATGTAAATAAACTTTGAATAACATGTGGAAATAAATCTGTTGCAATATTCTCTTATGGTTAAAAATGTGAGACATTTTAAATAGCTATAAAAGCATGTCTTAAAAAATCATAACCATGTGACATGCATCACCCTGTATTAGCAAGTAATCTTTATTTTTATACAAAAAATAGCAATGATTGTGCTTGAATTTAAACAGACTCTCAAACTTATGTTTTAACAAAATCCCAGATAAAAACACACAGAAGTATATTAAAAAAAGGAAACAACAGTCAAATTCCCAACTTTTACAATAAACTAAATAATACTGGATATATTGTATATAAACACACAACATTTAATGTAAAGAATTAAGTAATAGAAAGTTTATACCTGAGAGTTCCATTATCTCCTTTGTCCAGGCTTGTGAAGCGGCTATAAAGCCTTTCAATTTGACTTGGGGAAACTGCATGAACAAGAAACAAACTTTAAACGTTATGCATTTTTACTAGTAACCTGTGACAGGAACTTATGTTATAAGGTGGAAAGAAAATAACCTAAAAAAAAATCTACTTTTCATTCAACCAATATTTAATATTAAAATGTGTCACCTTGAACTTGAATAAAAGAATCACTTCAAATTAATGAATGAAACAAATCACGCTCAATGAAACTGTCCCATTAATTATAGGCCTACTAGTTTTATATCAGTTAAGGGAAAATATTCTAAGCATCTGATGCAAAAATGTTTAACAAACATTAAAATTTTGTTGACTAGTCAGCATGGTTTCACTGATGGAAAGTTTTGCCTTCTTCTTCTTCTGACATTTCTTGAATAAGTTACTGCTTACAGAAGTGAGAGTATGGGTGTGAATGCTGCGTATCTGGATTTTCAGAAATAATTTTACAACGTGCCAAATAAAAACTTTAAAAAGCTCTCTGTGGGTGTAGGGGATAGGATAGGATGACTCATTGGATAAAAAATTGGTTAGATGGAAAAAAGATTTATCATAAATGTAGCTCAGCCAAATTGAATTAATGTTACTACTGGGGTAATCAAGGGCTCAGTGTTAGGCTTGTTTGTTTTGAATTTTGTACAAATCTACATGAGGGCTATATGGGCTAGCCTTCCCTAATTTAGAAGTTAAAGAGTAGTTGGAAGACAGCTAGTCATCACCACCCACCACCAACTCTTGGGCTACTCTTTTATCAACATATAATAGGACTGAACATGTTTGGTAGGATGTGAATTTAAACACCAACCCTTAGATTGTGAGCCAAATTCTCTAACCACCTGGCCATATCAGGACTCAATGTTAGGACCAACCTTTGCTCCTTTTAGTTACATCAATAGCACATATGAAGGAATAGTAACAGATTATTTAAATTTGTTAAAGACATTATTCAAGTTTTGGATTTTGCTGGCTGGGAGACTATGCTATTGCTTTATAAAAGATTTTACATTATTTGGACAAATTAAAGGCATGTGGCTTTTAATTATAATAAATGCAAGGTAATGCATGTGGGATATCAATATCTAAATTATGAATATAATTTTTATCAGAATAAAAATGTGTTATGAAAGAAAAGGAACTTGGTGTTCTGTTTCATCAGTCTCTTCAGCCATTCAAGCAATATGCAGTTGGCAATGGAAATGCAACCAGGAATTGACATTGTATCTAAAGAAATATTGAATGCAAGCCTAAAAATTTTTTTAATGTCAATTTATAAGTTATTAGCAAGACCATATTTGGAAAGCATGTTCAGTATTGGACTCCTTACTTTAAAAAATAATTTAAATTATTTGAAAGGGTTATGATTTGAGGATTGGTTGAGATTTCTGAACTTGTTTTCCTTTGAAGAAAGAACAGTTAAAGAGGATCTGACTGAAGTATTTATGAATGTTAAGGGAATTGAGTGTCAATGTATCATCTTCTTCCACATTTAATGGTAAGAATGGTAAGACTATGGGACTTTTGGTAAGAAAGAAGTCATAATCAGCTGAAACAGTTTTTTCTGACAGGGTTGTTGGTCTCTGGAATGGGTTGCCTTTCGATGAGGTGGATGCAATCAATTTAAGGAGACATGCATGCAAGCTGCTTATACTAATTTTAGTTCATCATGGGTAATGTTATTTGATATTGTAATGTGAGCTGCAATAAAACAGTAAATTTAAATTATAAATAGATGTATGCTGTGAGAAACTTACAGCTGATTAAGATAAATGGAAATAGTTTTATAACAGAATATATAGTCATTATAGAAAAAAAAAAGGTGATTTAGATTCATTTGATTTCTTTTGGTGGTTATGAAGTTGGTTAGATTTACCAATCTCATTTTGAGTTAGGTTAGAGAAAATAACATATAAAATATTAAGTTTAACTGTATAAAAAATATTGAAATGTATTTAGGAGATCTTACAGATTACATAAAGGAAGCTTGGAATTTTTGAGACAAAGGAAATATTTTTAATTTTGACATAAAAATTACTTTGCACATGAATTATTCAAAACAAATACTCAATATATCAGGTCATCCCATAAGTAATGTTTGAAAATTTAACAAAAAATGTGTCATCATTTCTGTCTGTGTGAAAGGCTTTAAATGTAGTAGGATGTGCATAAAAACATTCAGACAAATAAAAGAAATTCACTCACCTCTACTTTTACAGATCATTAATCAAATAAACCCTTATGAAGATGGAAGTGTATGAAAAGTAGATTAGGCATGTAATGCTTTATGAGTTTACAAAATGCAATAGTGCAGCAGAAACTACACAAATATTCAAAGTGCTTATTGTGCAGTCTCTCAATGAAAGAAGGTGTCAAAGGTGATTTCAAAAGTTCAGATCATGTGACTACAGCTTAAGTGATGCACCATGTTCAGGTTGTCCTGATACGTTTTAATGATTACTTGCTGCTGACTGCACTTGACAAAGATTGTACTGTAACAGTTGAAGAACTAGAACAGAAGCTTAATTCAACCAATTCAACATCTTGGAAAGGTGTCAAAACTTGGAAAATGGGTCTCTCATGATTTGACAGAAGTCAACCTTAGAGCAAGAACTGACATTTGTACTTCTCTGCACTCTTGTGAACATTACTCACCTTTTTTTGTACAGGAGATGAAAATGGATATTTTATGAAAATGTTAAGCACCATACACAATGGCTCAGTGCAGGTAAACTGGCTAAAGCACAGCCCAAAATGAATCTCCACCCTTGGAAAGTCTTGTTAAACATTTGGTGGGATATTGTTGGTGTGATCCATTTTGAGTTGCTGCCACTCAATGTAACAATTATATCAGATTTCTATTGTCAACAGACTGCTTAAACATTGCACTGAAAGGAAAGAGGCTGCTTTGATCAATCTTAAAAGTGTCATGTCATACCAGGATAATGCACAGTCCCATACTGCAAGGATCACATCTGCAAAGACTGAAGAGCTAGACTGGGAGAAACTTCCACATCCTCCTTATTCTCCAGACCTTGCCCATCTGATTATCATCTATTCCAAAGTTTGCAGAACTATGTTGATGGAAAAGAGCTTGGAACACATGAAAATGTCAAAATTACCCTCTATAGAAGTGGCAATCTGAAGTTTGTAAATTGTTGGCAGGAAGTAATTAATAATAATGGAACATACATTATTGATTAAATAACATTAAAAGCATTTGAAATCCTTTCTCTTTTTCTGAACCTAAGATCAGATATTTCTTAAGGGATGACCTGATATTTATGGACAAATGTAATTTTTTTATATTCAAAAGACATAATATTAAGTGAAATACTGCAACATTTTGTGAAGATATACAAATTATATTGTAAGTTAGAAGTATTAAATCTAACAAGACTTTTAACAAGTACAAAGAAGTCACATGGTCAGTCATAGACCAACCCGTGTGTTAAAAGAGTTAAGGCAATTTATGGGAAAGTTTGATAAATATTTGAATGATAACTTAAATGTATGTACAGAAGTTCTTTACACTATGGATATCACAGTTGAATCTTAAAGACTAAATAGTTTTTTGGTTGTTTTTTTTTTTTGTCAAAAGTCCACACAAGCTAAATTATTTCCTGTACTCTTACCACAATATTATCAGTGAATAATTCATTCACATTACCCCATGGGTTACCACAAATGTATCCTGAACTTTAAATTATTGTCTCCTTTTCATCAAAGTCCACAAAGGTAGTCCCCTTTAACAAACAAATTAACTTAAATGTTCTAATAAACTGAATAATAATGCTTACACAACACAATCTTCTATACTTAACATGTAAGCAGGAGTGTTTGAAGAGTTTTGGCTAAACCTCCTAATTTTATGTAAAACACTATGCTTATATAGGGTACAGTGCAGTTGCCTGTAGTATATAACATTTTCAACATTGTGCTGATTATGCTTTGTACAATGCATGTTGGCTTTTGATCTCACAAATTAGAACCTCCCTCTTCCACATATTCTGCATATGGCCTTGTATCTAACTCTTTTGTAAAAAATACAGCATACGAAATAACAAGCTGCACAAGAATATTTACAGATATTAAGTAAATATAATTGCAGCAACATTCATGTCACTAGTGGTAATGCCTAATCATTTTAAACATTATACTGAATACATTCCAGGTTCTTTCTGTCACAGAAGTAAAAAATCCTATCAAATTAAGACATATACCATTTATCTTGTTCACAATTACATATCTTATTAAATTGAAAGGTCATATGTTCAGCACATAATCAACTTTTTCCAATGGGTAAGATACTGTTAGGCTAATACAACGAAAAAATGCTGATGAAATCAATCATTTATGTAAGCAAATTTCCATGATAGAGAGTTTTAGCTCTCATAGATTTTTTACAATGTGACTACAAAGTGCAGTATTTAAGTATCATAAGAAAATAATGTATTTGAAGAAGATCATTAAACAATACCTTGAAATGTAATCAGACCCACAATGAATGAGGTTCCACAGCCTAGAGATCTTGTTGAAGAGATATATAAATACTCTTCAAAAAGAGTTCATTATAGTACACAAGTTTCTTGTGCCAAAATCAAGGCCATGATTAAGAATGCAAGATGTGAATTTCCAATGTCTAATCTCAAGGACAAAACCCACCAGGGTATTTACTTGTTTCTATTATAACAAGGCTCAACAGCTCAGTAGAAACATGTATCAATCACAATTTCCTAGATGATTTAGAAAAATTACTTTCACTGGGATATGAAAGATTAAGAGTATATCAATTAAATGTTCAATTTATGCTACATTGATGAGGAAATATAATACTTTAAAAAAATGCATAAAAAAATTGGAAGAACACAATTGTTTTTACTTTAATTTACTATGCTAAAAGGATTAATACAGTTACACAGATGAAAAAAATCTCCATTGAATTTCAAAACATTTTAAATATTTGTTATATCCTTCCACTGCCTTTCCGTTATTATTAACAGTGATATAGATTATCCTCACAAGAAATTATGTTATAATGAATTAAACTGTTTAGAGCATCCAAATGAAACCAAAAAATGTGCCCATGTGGTAGTTTACATCAAACTTGAACTCAATCTGGCACCCTACTGTGCAAAAAACATTCTAGGACTACAAAACTCCCTTAAGGTGAAGTACAAAAGAGAGAACTGTCATCTCATTCAATCTTATTTTCTGGATAAGGCTGCACAAAAGTCATGAAAGTGAATGGCCTTTGATGAAAAATATAAGTACTTCATCTGAACTGCACAGAAGCTGGCATATCATCATCATCCTCCAGGATCCATTGTATGAAGTAGATGATCATGAGGCAAAATGAATAAGGAAGAGGAAATACAAGCAACATGTGTGAGGTCTTATGTTGATAGATCTTGTTCTAAATCCAAAATGGGTAGCTGGGAACCAGCATCCATATAATAGTTGGATGATAAATTCCAATCAAAGAAATGAACTGCAATGTGATGGATCAACTTCAAAGCAACACCATCCTCTGGATAGGGCCTACAAAAGGGTGGAGCACTATAGCAACCTCCAGATCCCACTGCAGAGAAATGGATTGCATTCATGGATTATAAGCTACCTTATTCTCCAGAAAGAATTGCACAGAAGCCATAATATCAACCTCCAGGAGGAACTGTATGGAGGTAGCGTGCATTCATTAGTAGGCATGTGCAACATCGCCCCTCAAATAAGACTGTAAAGAATTGGAATGCATCACAAGCTTCTGTGTCTCACTGCACAAAAGGGGATTGCCTCAACCAAGTAGATGCAATCTCATCCTCCTGATAGAACCAAACAGAAATTAGGCATAACATCAATCCTCAAAGTCCACTGTACAGAGATGAAACACACAACTGGAAGACCACAAGCCTCTACTGAATACAATTTTTATTATGTGATCATATTCAGGAGGATACCTTCATGATCTACCATCCCAGACGTTCAAAACTGGATAGTTGTAAGGACTCCTCACAGTACACAAGAGTAATAAGGGGATGAAATGCAGTGGAGAGTTCAGAGGAATGCCAATACCAAAATCAGGGCAACAGGTGACCACAAAAACCCTATTTTGAAAAGCAGGCTGCTCCTGATTTATTCAATCACAGGGACAGCTATCTCCTCTTGTTTTACCCATTGGTTAGTATGGTTCAGAACAGGCATATTAATGAAGTAAATATATCATGAAGGTAAAAACTACTTGCAATCTTGCAGAACACCTTATCTCAAAATGTACATTATTTGGCCATGGGTATACTGTATTTTATAATTTCATCATGACTGTAAAGTGTAGATTTGAGATATATAAGGTACATTTTGAACACGCAATGTTTTACACAGACCTGAATCCTTAATGAAAAAAAAATTGAGATATCGATGTTCATCTTCCACAGTCCTGGAGAAAAAGACCATTTTAATGTGAAAAAGGGTTCCCTGGTAAAAATGGGAAGATCCAAAATATCAGTTGTGATGGGACAGAATTATCACAGGAAACCAGACCCCATTTTATTTGGCACCACAATCAACCTGAAGTAAAAACCTAATAAATGATGGCAGATAGGCCCAATAGCTGGCTGTGATAGAAGAGACCATATTGCCTCAGACAGATGTCAACTGGGAGAAGGGTCCCAAGTTAATGGGAAAGATATGAGTACTGGATACAATGGGGGAGAAGAAAGGAATTGGATGAAATTTTGGATAAAACCTAGATAACCCAAGAATTGGCAGCAACTTCAAACCATAGAATTAGTTACTTCTTGGCCATCAAAGAGCAAGATCAATAGGGGGATAGAATTATATTGCTCACTGACTTTTCGAATCTTGTCCCATGTGACTTTGAAATTGGTGGTAAAAAGAGATGCTAGTAGTGAACATAATTCAAGATTCCTCATGGTTTTGATGTCTTACCCATCAAGCACATGCACAGGCCTGCTGGAAAGCAATGAGATTTGAGAATGTGGGATACCTTCGAAAAGTATCCCAGGCCCATTTTTGAGCCTTTCATGCCATGTGGCAGGCAGAATTCCACAACAAATGAGGATATCATGGAAAACGTATCAAGGTTTTAGGAATACATTGAGCAGCTGCCTGTATAATACAGTCAGCTACTTCTGCCACACAGTCATCTATTGATGGCTTACAGATGATGGCAGGACCATATTCTGCGAGAGCAGCGAAAGATGGCCACTTGGCTTGATACAACTTCCATCAGGACACATGGGTCAGGGGCACAACTACAGCCAGTCTCTCTTAAAATTATAGGTATATGATCACTGCCTCATGAGTTATTGTCAACCTTCCATGAAAAATAGAATGGTGAAGGGGAGCAAACTGAGAGATCAATGGAAGTAAAGGACTGATTAGGTGCATGAAAATAAGTATAAGAACCAGTATTGAAAAGAGAAGGGTTGTGATCTGAGAGCATATGCTCTATGAAGCAACCCCTCCCATCAATATCAGTACCACCTCAGAGGGCATTATGTCCATTAATGTCCCCCAGGATTAAAAAGGGAAATGGCAACTGTTCAATGAGAGTATCAAGGTATGATTGATCATAGGTCTCTTCAGGAGTCAGGTAGAGAGAACAAACAGTGATGGTACAACCAAAGGAAATACAGAGGACTACGGCCTCTTAGGGTGTTGAGTGGCAAAGACAGGGTGGGCACATGCTGATCAACCAACAGTGCCACCTCTCCATGCATTTGTCCATCACACAACCTATTATTTCTGTACAAAGAAAACTGGCAAATGGTGACTGTATTGGCAGGTTTCAGAAATGTTTCCTGTAAGGAGAGACATACAGGATAGTAGAAAGCAAGCAATGCTTTGATGTTATCCAGATTAGAATGTATACCTCAACAGTTCCATTATATCAAAGTGGCCAATTTTATTTATGTGTAGGAGAATTGGGTGGAGAGCCCTTCTGTTTCCAACCACATCTTTTTTCTTTATTTTCTTTATTTGAGAGAGGTCTATTGACCTCCATGGATCCTGCCCTGGGTCAATACGATAGGTCTTTGCTGTTGGAAGAGGATTCCAGTGACTAAGGACGTGAACGAATGATCGTTTTGCATCTTGGAGTGGGCGAAGATGATGTGCCAGAGGAAATGTCCATACCAAAACAAGTGGATCTTGGGGTCTGCTGCAATGAACGCTGGGGACAGAGATGGGAGTTGGCATTTATTCATTAACATCTTTAACCATGAGGGTCAAAAGATTTTTCACATGGTTTGAGAATTATTCTTTTGGAGGCACAGAGAGATCTGTCTGCACTCCCACTGTAGTAGTGGAATGAAGTGCAGCAGCATACATCCGAGATGAAGTGGTGGACAGAAATCTTCAAGTCTCAGGGTAAGTAATGTTTTGAATTGTTTTCAAATGCTGCACCTCTTTTTCTTCCAACAATTTAGGGCAAGAACGAAAGTATGATGGGTGAGAGCCATTCCAATTGACACAATGAGGGTCGTGGTCCTTGCCACCACAATGAGCACACCTTAAGGAACTACAACATGATGTCTTCGAGTTACTGAACCTCTTACACTGGAAACATCTGAGGGTTTGGAATGTATGGCTGTACCTTGCAATTATGATATCCAGCCATGATGGTAGCAGGTAGATGCAGCGATGTAAATGTTAAATTGAGGACACTGGCCGGCATCTTAATTCCATCTTTGTGAGTGGAGGTATACATCACTGCAGAAATTCCTTGGGTGGAGAAACTAGCAAGAATCTCTGACTCAGAAATGTTCTTCAAATTCCTTTCAACAATAACTTCTCATGACAAATTCAAAGTAGCATGGGGCATAACCTCAATAGGTATATCCCCAATTGCCTATGAATGCAAGAGAAGTACACGATGTTGAAATGTGGATGTTTCCACCGATATTTCACCAAAGCTTTTATTCTGACTCTGGAGAGCCAGCAAGTCCCTCTAGTCCTTTCTGAATGAAAAGGGGAGACATCAGCCTTAAAGGTTTGTGTGAAAGAGAATGTTGTATAAGAAAATGAGGTACAACAGGTGTTACAGATGTTGAAGATTGCTGATCAGAATCTTCAAGATGTGGTTATTTACCTATGGGCTGTTTTTTGACTATTTTATTTAAGTTTTTATTTGGAAGACCTGTGATAAAAAAAAATAATAATTCAGTGTACACTGATCCCACCCACCACAGAGCCCTACGAAGGGATGCACTACAATGCCAAACAAGGACATTGCAGCAACACCAGGGTTTTGTGAGCACTATACCCTAACACCAGCATCAGATACAATGTTCACAACACCTATTGAGAACATCCAACACTGGTACTTGGTTGACTCTAGCCCAAGTGGACTAGCCAACTGACCCTAGGGGGCCACCCCAAGGCTGCTCCTCTACAGGAATTCAAGGCCAAAGTGGTGTGTTAAAGTTGGACCCCTCAACCATCAGGATCTTCTTCTTCCTTTCATGGGTCACCATGCATGGCAAACATATGGGTGGATGTTTAGATCCTAGAGGAGGTAAACTGAAAGAACAGAACCTTCTCTGAGAGATCCCCTCACCACATAGAGGAATCTACATCGAGGTGAGAGTTAAGGTCTTGAGTATTGCTGTGAAGAGGATGCTGCTGATTTACAAAAGAATTTAGATCATATAGTGAGTTGGACAAACAAATGGCAAATGAGTTTTAATTATAATAAATGCAAGATAATGCATGTGAATTATCATAATTTGAATTAAAAGTATAATTCTGATGGGAATAATCTTGAATGAGAATAGATACTGAATAAGTATAGGTATTATTTGAATGGAGGTATAGTACTATATTGGAAAAGAAATGAGTAAAATTTGCCAAATTTCAGTCGTATGGCACCTGTCCAGTATTCAAAGATTCACTAAACCTAGTATCAAGTAGCTATCACATACAATCCTTAATCTCCTTCAAAGCCCTTTGGAAAAGTATCTGGTCCAGAAGTCTTATCATTCTTTAAAAATCTTGTTTCTTTTTAACAAGCTCAGAATTAATATGATCATCTTGTTCAATTTTGTTTCAAACAAGCAACTGTTCAGGTTCAGGATTATTGTTAAATTGCCCTTAGAAAATTTGAAAAAAGGTAGAATTTAGTAACTCAGCCATCACATAATCATGAGAAACAGAACATCCTCTACCATCCCTCAAAGACCATACTCCAATTCTTACATCTCGCTTACTGTTAATGTATTTAAAGAAATTTTTACAATTAATATTTTCATATTCAGCCAACATTTTGAATATACCATTTAAGATTTTCTAATGTACTGTTTGGCCAACTTTCTTGATCTTCTATAATCCTCTTGGTTTCTTGTCATGGTAATCATTTAAAGTTAACATTTTTCTTGTTTGAAAATGTATTTTCAATAGATACCTATCTCTTAACACAGGAAGCTATCTTCTACATGCATTTGCCTTAGATATTTGCACACCACTATCATTCAGGCAACACTGATTTAAACTCACAAGATTTTTCATGAATTTTGCTACTGCATAATGATTCACATGCAAAATAAGTAAGATAATTATGAATCCTAGTGGCTGCAAGGTCCATAGTTCAAAGACAAATAGATGGGTGATCCCAAAAGAGAATGAATTGAAAGGGAGTTAGGAATTAGAGGAAATAGTGACCAACACAGGCTCAAAGAAACATTGGACATAAACATGAGTGGAAGGAAAAAAGCAACAAGATGAGAGCAGAAAGGTTGGTAGGTTGGTGGTTTAGCATTTACTTGTGCAAAGCAACTAAGCTATCTGCATTAAACTGGTAAAAAATGTAAAAGTAAAATGATTATTAAATGTAAAAATAAATCAAGTTAAAACAACTTCCAAAGTTCAGACAAAAGATTTAATTAAAAAGGTTAAATGACTCATAAAAAGATAAAAACACAAAGAAGTTGGATAATGACTGTCCATCATCTGGGGTAGAATCCATAGAAAAACATCTAAAATGATGCTGTAGCTCATAGCCATAATGACAGCATGACAGTAAAACATGGGCTGTGAGTTGAGTGTTACAAGGCCACACACTAATGGATTACTCCCAGATAAAAGAAAATGATCAGTTAAAAAACTGTGACTTATGCATAGCCTAGTTTGGACAACTTCCTCCTTCAGATCCTTACAGAAATAAGATGGCCAATGTACAACAGAAGTTTTGATCTGCAAAAACCTTGTTACAATGTTGTTCAGTCCAAGATGACTGCTATCTGGTGTGAAGCCGACCCTCCAATACAGAATTGTAGTCCATATAATTACAGCTGTGACAGCATCAGAGCAGACAGACTTAGCTGCAGTGTCAGCAAGCTTGTTACCATGAATACCAATGTAGCCAGATATCCAGAAAAATTGGATAAAAATAGAAGATAGAGAAAAATGGGCCAGTCATTGTTGAATATTAATGATAACCAGTTGAGAACTAATGCTAAGCAATTTCAGGACTAGTAGAGAACTAAGAGGGTCAAATGTAAACAGTACAATCTGTGTGTTGCATAGCTTTTACATGATCCAGAGCAAGAGAAATAGCATATAACTTGGCAGTCAATACACAAACTGTATAGGGGATCCTGTGAACAACCACTGAGCAACAAAAAACATGCTATATCCCATTAGAGTCACCCAATATTGAACCATCCATATAAATGGGAATGGAAGAATGGTTTGAAATATGTTTGACAGAGATAAAACAGAACTTCCAATCAGGAGTATCTGCTGTCCTCAGGTGACTGAAAGAAAGGTCGTAGGTGGAGATAGTAATCAGCCATGAATGTATGGGCTGATCAGTGGAGACAGTTATATCACCAAATGACACACCCAACTCAAGCATCAGCATCTTGATATGAAGGCCAAAAGGAAAAGTTGGAGAAACCAGCAAGGATCACTGACTCAGTGATGTTTTTCATATCCCTATCAGCAATAACTTCTCATGATGAATTTAAAGTAGCATGGGGCATAGCCTCAATGGGTATATTCTTAATGTTCTTGAAATTCAAGAGGAGTTCAGTGTGTTTTGGGGTAGATGTTTCCACCAAGATGTCCCCCCAAAATGTAGCTTCTTGACTGACTTGGGAAAGCTAACATACCCTTCTGAATGAAAAAAAGGGAGGCATTTGCCCTAACGTGAAGAATTAAGGATTAAAAACTGAAGTACAGAATCTGACGGTGGTGGTGACTGTTTAATAGTCATTTATGTGTGGTCATTTACCTATAAGCAGTTTTTTTACTCTTTTTTTTTCAAGGATTGGAATACCATAATAAATAAAGATTCAGTACCCAGTGGCTCTACCCACTATGGAGTCCTACAAAGGGATGCAATACAATGCCAAACAAGGCCACTGCAGCAATGCTAGGATTTTGTGAGCACTACACCCGTTCAGAATGCTTAACACTGGTACTCAGTTGACTCTAGCCCAACAGAAATAGCTGATTGATCCTGAATGGGAGGCACCCCAAGGCCACCCATCTATAGGAATTTAAGGCCAAAGTGGTGTGGTGAGGTTCGACCCCTCAACCACCAGAATTCTCCTCTCTCCTTCACGGGCCACCACACAAGATAACATGAGTGGATGTTGAGGTCTCATAGGAGGTAAACAAAAAATACAGAACCTTTCCTGGAAGGTCTACTCACTATGTACTGGAATCCATTTCAAGGAGAGGGCAGAAAGAAGGGAACAGGAAAGAAAATAAATGGGTAAAAAGTAGAAAATGCCATGTGTGGATGGAAAATTGTGACCGTAGGAGCTCAAACCATGACAGCCAGACATCAGCTTGACCCAACACAATGGAAACATCATCAACAATGAGGAAGAAGGAATCAAAAGAAAGGTAACCAAAAACTAAGATGAGATACAAAAATGGAAGTAGGAATAGGAACAGTGTGGAAACAACATATAAAAGTGAAGACTAATGATGGACAGCCTCAGCCTGTGACTGAATCAAATCAGGAATAGTACCAAACTTTAGGGCAAAGGTGAGAAGATCAAAAAAGGGAAAAAAGAAATCAAACTTGAGACAGAAGAATATCCCATCCAACAACCCCCAGAAACAAGAAGTGGAATAGACACAGTGAAGGTATGAGAGGAACAAGAATCACCACCAACTCAGATTTCACTGGGACACTGTGAAGTGCCTCAGACTGGATGAGTTGAGAATAGAGGTGAAGAAGTTTAGTAATAAAGAATCAGGTTAAGACAGAGTAGGAGGTACTGGGTGACAAAACTGATGCCAATAGTCTGCCTGCTTTCCCATACAGGTAAGGGAAATCACAAATATAAGAATTGTGAAAGAGGATGGAGAAGTACTAAAACTGAGGAAATTAGAAGCAGATAGAAGAGAATGGTGAGGCTTGTTGTCACAGATAAGTAAGTGGGCCAGGAATGGTAAATAAAAGGAGTTAGGGTTGAGATTAAGAAGTAGCAAAAAAGAACAAAATGCAGAGAAAATAAAAGAAATAGTGCACACTTGATAAATCAAAGCCAAAGAATGTGAGAAAGTTGAAGTCCCTCTTCCACAGAGAGAGAAGTTCCCAAAGCCTAAGCAAGTAAAGGAACAATCAAATAACTCTTTCTCATTTATCCCACAAAAAAAGTAAAGAAATGGCTGAAGAAGGGACTGGAGCTGAAGTTCTTTGAACTTAAAGGAACCATCACTGTGGCCATCACGCCATTCAAGGGAACATGCTTCCATGAGCCATAATTGTTACACAGTCTCTGCAAGAAAATTAGTCACTCACATAGTAGTAGATGCAACATGAATGACTGTTCATATTTTGAAGAAATAAAGGAAATTAAGTTTTCTAAACATCACAAAACTTTAAATTAATAGAGAAAAACACATTGGATATGTTCAGCACCTTGCAACAGAATGAAGATTATAAGTGTAAAATAAAGAGGGAGGCTAGTTGGCATGCAAATCTCTAAGACAAACATACAAGAAAGATAACTTTATATGTAAAAAGTTGTGTGTCACATAAGAGCTTCTTACGATTATAATGCTCTTCTTTAGCTTTATTCTTTATATTCTTTGTGAACTAGCCTCATTTTTTATTTGGACCCACCCTTTTTTGTCTGTAAGGAACATGCCTATCTTTAATAATTAAAAATTTATTTTTTACATTTCCTCCTTTGATCAATATCGAATTAACCCTTTCATGTTGGGCTTGCTATAATATACACAAATTCATATATAAATTAAGTATTCATATTTAATTTTAATACATTAGGTGTATTTTTACAAACTTTGGCAGACTTTTAGTAAATGTTACAAGCTTTTGTCATGCAAAAAAATAGAACTTTTCAATGAAGTATTTTCACTGAAGATTTGTTTGTGAAAATACATTTTGTTTCATCACTAGCCTGAGTGCAAAGTGATTTCATGTTATAGTTAAAAAAAACAAACTTGTTTGTCCAAAAATTTGCAAATATTATTTGTGTAATCTGTAAAACATCTTAAATACTTTTCAAATGTTTGGTTTCAGTAAGACTTTATATTTTGTCTGTTATTTTCTCTTCCCTAACTGTAGGTGGTCTGTTAATTTGACTGACCTTCATAGCGATCATAACAAAAATTAGGAAATAAATATAAATTATGCTTTTTTTTGTGCTAGAATAACTAGAAATAACATGAAAATAAAAATGTTTAGTCTTGGTAACTTTGTCACATTATGTTATATCATTATTATATTAACCTTCCAATTGTGTCTGACTAACAACACTATGTAACTTGCATTGAGGTGCTGCACATGCACTCATTGTTACCGTATCAAATAATATAAAATTGACCTTAAGTTTATCCTGTCTTGACAATGTTTTAGTGTATTGGCATTTTGTAATATATAGCCACATTTCAATTATTATACATTATAAAGGAATATATGTAGATTATTACTCTTTAGGAATTAGTTATTAATCTTATTTTCCTGAAAATATGGAACAATAAATAAAGTAAAGCAAACAATCATCTCTTCCAGCTACAACCTTCGAACTTGGGTGCTGCTGGGCATTGGTTGATAAGCCTTTCAAAATTTTGCATGTGAAGGATATGTTACAAAATATTATCTTAGGTTTTATATAAAAGATATATTAAGTTTCTGTATTTATACTAATTTTATATTTTTCAATAAACAGGTTTTTAAACAAGTGATCGGAGTTCCAATGGGAACTAACCATTCAACTTGTGTAGCAAATCTATATTTATATTATTATGAAAATATATTTATTGAAAACTATACAAATCCAAATATTTTTACTTTAACTTACAGATATATAAATGATTTGATTAGCATAAATAATTCTGAAATATATAATGTTATTGACACAATTTGTCCAACAGAATGAGAAACTGAAAATACTTCGATTTCTAATACAGATACATATTATTTAGAAATTAAAATATTTGATAAAAAGGATATCAATATAAATATTTTTCATAAAACAAAAGATTTCTATTTTCCAATTTATGTTTTATCCTCCCGACATAGTGATGTGCCATACCCATCTATTATAAACATAACTTTGCAGCTATTCAGATACTGTAAAATTTGTAATAAATTACAATATTTTATTAATCATGTTCATATACTGATACAAAAATTAACATTTAATTGATCTGATAAAGAAATTTTGATAAAATTATTAAATTATTCTGTAATAAATACAAAAATGTGTTGAATAACTACAAAGAAAGTAAAATCAGATAAAATCTACTAAAAACTATTTTTAGTTAAAAATTAGGTCATCTTAGAACCTGGCACTACTTAATGTGGATGTAAACCTTAAGCTGCATATAAAAGCATGACAGTCACAGTAAAGTATCATTTTACTGATGTTGCATTAATTAGTTTCCCTACCATATTGTGGGCAGGAATGCTATCTTCAAGAGGTATGTTTTATCTATATTTTCATTTTTTATTTTTCATCTTTTTATGTTTATCTTTTTCTTATTCTTATTTTAACTTGGGAGAGCAGTCATTTTTCCACAGCTCACATGTCACTCTCTTAATTTTGAATTTTCTTATGTGAGATTAGTCAATTGGAGGTTAAGACTGATAGACAGCGTATTGCCACCACAATGTGGGTTCTACATTTACAGTCACCTCCAAAACCTAGGATACATTTTATAATCCCACATTGTTGCTTGTACCCTAGGATCCTTTTTTAAAAAATGCAGCATATTTTATTTCATGTTAACATGTTTTATTTATGGCTTGAAAATTTATGATTATAATATAATTAATCAGAGATTGGGATTTACTGTTTTTAACACAGTTCTTCCTCATGATTTTGTTTATTCATTTAGCTTCATTTGGATGCAGTTATTTAATTTCACTAAAATTTTATTTATATATATACACACACACACACAGTTGAATGACCCAAAAATAACAATAATACCACAGAATTCTACTGTAATTTATCAAGCTTAGTAATTAAACTGTATTTAGATGTTAAAAAAAACAAAACTTTTAGCAGACGAAAGACATAATCTACCTCTTAGAAACCTTGGTTCAAAAAAACCTTGTAGCCTTTTAACAGATTAAAATGGCTTAGAAAATATCAAGGAACATTCTAACTTGTATCAAATATTAAAAGAGGTGAACAGGAGCCACTGTGTTTAATTCAGTACATAAGCCATATCTCAACAAATTACAAAGATGTGAGGTTCTTATTTTATAGTCTATCTTACCAATAATGGTAATTTTAGTTTCTAGTTTGTACAAAACTATAGACTTAGAGTTTAACATTACAAACATCTAATTTGAGTTAATTATACATTGACATACTACAAGATTCATAAAAATCAATATTTACATGTGTTCTTTTAACATTTACTTTTAAATTATGAAATTAACTCATAAGTTTATGTTAAGTTTGGTATCAAATTGTATATTATTATGTGTGAGTTGGAATTATAATCGAGTTGGAATTATAATCTACAATTTGATACCAAACATAACATAAACTTATAAAATAGTAGTTAAATAAAATTTTGAATGTAAGTCAACAAATGCAATGACATGGCCTTTGACCCTTGAAGTGTCATGAAAGGTTTAATTCAGGTACACAATTCATAGATAATTCTTGTCACATGCTCTTCAAGTTTGCTTCATTAAAATTTGTAACCAAATTCTTGTCATATTTTATCTCTTATAGGCAATAAAACATCAAGCTTTAATTAAGAAATGATTATTTGTAATGAAATGTTCACTAATCTCTACCATTTCAATAATTTCTATGCTATAAATTGACAATAAATATACAATAGCATTATTCCTAGTAGGTTCCTCCAACCAATTGTTGAAGAAAACTATCCTGAGTAGTTTTTAGAAACCTAACTTCCTCATAGATTCACTAAAGTTTCTTAATCTATAGGTTTGAAATTAAAATCCCCCATTATTATTATCTCATTAACAGCCAAAAGCTTTAATGTTTTCTGTTAATTTTCTTCAGTTTCATCTTGTGGGCTGTAACTAATCTCAAATTCCTGATCAGCTACATGCACTAAAATAAAACCAAACAGATTCAATCTTACTGCTCTTTGATACCTTCAACTTCAACAGGGTATAGTTCACAGTTTACATCTAAAGTCACTTCTTTCTCTTCTTTTTCACAGAAATCAAAATGAAATACATTTAACTGCACTTTGGCTATTTACATTTAGCAGAAGAAGATGTGTGTGTTTTCTCATAGCAAAGTCACATCTGGCTATCTGCTGAGCCCACCGAGGAGAACTGAACCCTGATTTTAGGGTTGTAAATTCGTAGACTTACCCCTATACTACTGGGAGGCAATAATACAGGTCCCACTGAGATTTGAACTCAGACGGCTGGATTCAAAGTCCCAAGTGGCACCATTACACCATGGAACCGACAAAGATGACATGGAACAAATTAAAGCTGTGCATTACACCATTTTAACATATGTACACAATATTTTTTAAAAAATTGAAAAAATAATAAATATCAGGCTATGATAAAGTGAGTACAGCTTTTACTGTCTGGATTGAAAACTTTCATTCTGATGTGCACTAGTAGGAGTGCGATTCCAAGAATCATCAATAACCAAATGGGTGACTTTGGGGCTTAAAATAGAATGAAAAAACCTCAGCTGATGCATTATTATTTAATATAGGCTTTGGAATATTTGACTTTATTTTTCAGTAAAAAAAAAAAAGTGGTCCATTGACCAGCCATTTGACATTATTTGACAGGTCAACTGACTGATATGCCAACCTTGCTTACATGGCTTGTTTGAATGGGGGTTTACTTTTGAAACTTATTTGTAAAATAAACATTTTTAATTAATAAATAATGATGAATTTTAATTCTATAATTAGCTCTATCAAAAGCAAGAAGTTTTTTAATATGTCAGGTTTAAATATCTTTTTAATAAGCTGCACACAAGTTTAGTTAAAAAAAAAAATTGTATCTTGTATACTTGTAAGCTGTATACCACAGTTTCTTGTATACCTGTAAGCCACAGTTTCTTAACTGTCCAAAGTAAAAGCGAATGTCATACTATCAGCACTACTGAGACTCCTCACTACAGTATCATATTATCTTACTTATTACATATACATGAACCTTTTGGTAAAGTTCAAAGGAGAATCTGTGATGTAGAGGCCTAATGTTTTACTTGATCAGCTGTACCCTCTGCTGTGGATTGCAGTTTCACCCATTGAAGACTCATCAGCACAGCTTAGGCTGGCTAATCAAAGAAATACAGTTTGGCCTCTTATAATAGTGATTTGTAAGCAACATTAATGGGATTTTTAAGTCCCTTTCAATCACCAACAAGGTAATCTAAAATGGTTTGTATTTGAATAACATCAGAGCTCATGCCTAAATCATTACATCCTTTCATATACTGGATCAAGTATTTAATTATTACAAATATATGTTTCAGATTTCTTTTCAACAAAGGTAAAATATTAATTATTTTAGGTCACTTTGCTGGTAAATATAAAGGACTTAAAAACTCCATTAATCTTATCTCACTGTTTAGTTATCTTTGGAAGTATCACAAATGACCACAAAGTTCAAATATATATGATAAATAGACCTAATGTTAACATTATTACTCCCACACCTCAGTCAGTCACAGAATTAGGATAGTGGTCTTGAATCCTAAATAATATGCAGTAAAGCAGATCATATAGCCTTGATTAATTTAGCAATATAACCATTTCATGGTAACTATGGTGTTACTTATTATAATTGATCTAAGATGAGTCCCTGACTTATTGTTATGTACATTACATATTACAATTTCAAATTAGAAGTTAATTGAATGTCACTATGTATCAAATTTATGACAACAGGCAGGACATGCACAATACACATTTAACAATATAAATTATATATATTTCTAAAATGTATATTAAACTAAAACAAACACAGATATCAGTATAAACATATAATATTAAATCTGTTACAATGGCAACAAAACAAACACGTATTAAAATTTACTTAATCAAATCTTTTACTATCAGGTATTTCTAATATGTAAGGCTATCCAAGGATTATTTTGCTCTTTACAAATATACACTTCTGCTGTTATATTTACACACACACACATATAAATTTAGTACAACTAGAGCCTGTTGTTCCATCTAGACAGCCCTTATCATTCAAATATTTATCAAACCCTTCCTTAAATATCCATAAATTAAATGCATCCACCACAAAAACCTACTATATAAAAACTATAATTATATAAGTACTTATTACTATTAACTAATAACATTAATAAACATTCATGATTTGCTATATTTTACGAACTACTTAAAATAAATTATACAGCCTTTCCTTTGAATTAAAATATAAAATACTTATTTCTATAAAAATACAAAACTCATTTAACAAACTAAAGATAATTTTACTTACATCCAGTTTCATCTTGAATTTCTGCTATTTCTTCTTCCTGTAGCATTAATGAAGACTTATTTCCCATAATGAGCAAATGTATCAAAATATTTTAATAAAATGAAATTTAACCCTCTAAAACTCTTCTAAATCTAAAGACGTATTAAATTTTTCATGTAATTTAAGAAAGCAGGGTGTCTTTCAAAACTACGCACTTCACCCAATAATTTCGAGCAGATCTTGAATACAACAGGATACTAAAATAATCATCACTATCAATTGAAATAGCACACACATGAGAAACTAGACAAAAAAACTTCTTATATGAATTTCTTGTAGATGGCACTACAGTAGTAAACATACAAACAAGGAATTACAGCTGATAAGGCCTAGGAATGTTCCGAACAAATAGTGAGCGGTAGGTAAGTTTACAAACTTACATTACTAAAATCTTGGGTTTGAATCCCTTCGATGGTCAAGGTGCATAACGAATTAAAACAAAAAAAGTTTACTAAACCGTAAGAACAACAAAAATTTAAAATAAAACTTTCAAACAATTGGAATACAAGATTTATTACTTACAAAAACAAAACATAAAAAAACATAGTATTTAAAAATTAGCTGCATGAAGCTCGTTGAAAACCTACTCAACGCCTTTCAAGTGTTATTCAGATGTGAGTGAAAACAATATAGTGTCACGAGTATAAGCCTTGGAACATCCAGTTGTTCCAGCTGAAAGCTAATCTGTGGAAGATGACAGTGAATTTTTCAGACCAAACGGCACAACTTAAAAGTGGTAAAGTGTATTATTAATTATAAAGGAAGTTTTATTTCGATTTTCTGTTTTTACAAGTATTGCCAATATCCACTTGTTAAGTCTGACGTACTGATACAGGTCTCTCCTGACAAGGTATTCAAAATATACTCATAAGAAGCACTGGATAACGGTCAGATTCTGAGGCATATTTTAATTTTCTATATTCCATACATAATCTAAAGTTATTAGTATTCTTCTTGAAAATAACAATTGGAGAAGCCCAAGAAAAAGTGAAGGGCTTATTTAATTCATTACGGAATATTCCGCTTTTTCAGTTTTGCATTTAAGAAAACAACAACGAACAACTAATTTGAGGACGGACATTTTAAATATGATGTCTCATCACGTGTCGTAGCTTAAATTGCCAATGGTATTATAAATTAGTAACTTCAAAATACTAGATATATTAGGTTGAGGAATAATTCGTGAGCGTTTTTAAATAATTTCATTCAAGCATTACATGCAAGACTATACAATACTTCAATGCATGAACACATTACACCCAAAACATTTATTATGATACTTTATTTCATGTAATACCTAGGTATATAGTATGCATTGTTTTAAACGAAATTGCAAGAAATTAAATGCGAAAAGCAGGTGGTGTCGAAAATGCTCGATTTTGTCCACTTGACATTCCATTTAATGAGCTGAAAATGAAAGCAAAAATTAAAGACATATGAAAATCAAACACACCATCTATTAGAGCAAAAAATTATCTACCAAATGACATGAAATATTTTGCGAAAGCGTTTCATTTATAAATATATTTTTTTATCTTGAAAAAACGCTCACGAATTATTCCTCAACCCAATAGATAGAATGATGTAAGTATTAGGCTCTATTTTGTAAACAGGGGATAAGATTGACAATTTTATACCCTTCTTTTTCAAATGCAAACTGAACGAAATGCCCCTTGCTGGTACAGAGGTAAGTTTACGAATTTACAACGCTAAAATCAGGGGTTCGATTCCCCTCGATGTACTCTGCAGATAGTTCGATGTGTTTGTGCTATAAGAAAAGCACACACAGTCATTTAGAGAAACTCTGCTCTATAACTCTTAAAACAAAAAATGATAAGCCCTTTCGGTTCGTCAACCTCACGATATGCAAATAATTTTGAGTAACAGTCAGATAGAAATCTGATAATGTACTGTAAACATCACTTTGTAACTTGAAAAACAACAATGGCCATACCTTTCAGTAAGTGATCCTACAATAAGAGACTGTTCTAGTTTTATGATACGCGGATTTTGTAAATACGATATGAAACACATTTTCCACCTTAAATGTTGCAAAGGGCTGATCATTTAAACAATAAAAATAATCATATATGCTTTGTTTTACGTTTCTTTATTTAATAAAATGGCATTATTTTTGGCGTGCATGCCTGTTTACTTTAAATTGCTGTTGTACCTTCTGCTCTTATACCTAAAGAGAATAACACTAGGTAACAACATTTTTACTTTTTCTTGTTTCTGGGCAGAAAGAGCTATTTCCCAATTGCTTATGCCTAAAGTAAATGGAAAAGACTTATTTTTCTCTTCAAACTTTGCTTTTGTGTCCTGGGTAATGAAATTTTCAAATTTACCAATTTTCCAGAACATTTCAGGTGGATTCAGTGCTGAATAGCTGATAGAGAATTTTCTCGAACTTACAAGAATTTTCAAGAACTTTCTAGATTGTTGTAGAGATCACGAGAAATTTCAACAATCTTTTAGCATTTTCTAGAACTTACATACAGGAGCTCACCATCTACCACTTCAATTTAGTTCTAACTGTCTAAGTGAACACATAGGCCTATTTGTTTTTATCAGAGATGGCATCAAGAAGCTGCAAGCATTCTTCAAACGCATTCTGCTATGTATGTGGCAATTTATCAAAACAAGAGCAAAAAAGTACTCTGTGACAGCATATGCTAAAATGTGTGAAGCTTACAAGGCATATTTCGGCATGCCTTTCGGGGATCAAGACAAACCCTGGGCACCTCATTTTACCTGCGAGCACTGCAGAGAAACTCCAGAAGGGAAGACGGACAATTTTTGCTTGCTTGAATAGAAAGATTTTATATTATACAAATTTTAGACTTTTTAAAATTCGATGCACCTCAGAGAGGAATACAACAGTGTCAAGACCTTGCAAAAAGCCTTGAAGTATGAGTGCATTACAACAGGAAGCACTGGCCACAACGGACCGAGTTCTCCGTGGGGAGGCACAATGTCAAGTGTGAGCCACTAGTGGATCCTCAGAAGGTGTTGTTCCCATCATTGCACATATAATTGGGTCTTATGAAACAATTTATCATAGCTTTTGATAAGGAATCTGCAGCCTTCAAGTACCTTCGAGACTTCTTCCCTAAGCTGTCTGAGGCAAAGGTCAAAGCTGGTGTTTTCGTTGTACAAATAAAGAAGATCCTGACACAGAATGAAAGTGATTTAGCTTTGCGCAGTCGTAAATCTCCGAAAATGTAGAACTATTCACTTCTGAACATTTTCATCTTAATAAATTCAAGTATAACTTGGGTATAAATACATGTAAATCTTGATTGTTATATTGTTTTATTCAGATCTTATGTAAATGAAAATGTGCAAATTTGCCCGTTTTTACATAGAAAATAGGTTAATTTCTAAATCTCATTATGCAGGTCACAAAAGCAAAGTTTGAAGGGAATAATGACCATTTTCTGTACTTTCACAACATAAGAAATTAAGAAATAACACATTCTATACAGGAACAAAATTTGTGTTACATAGTGTAATAAACAGTAGTTATTACCGTTGTACTTTATAATCTTATGTCTTATAGAAAACTATACATTATTACTGTTGTCATACTTTACACTCAAAGTAAGGAATATGTGTTGTAAAATTTGGTATAAGAGAATAAAGTTCACCATGAGTAGTGTAGTTCTAAAGGATAGCAAACTAAAGAGACCAGTTTACTGCAGGCTCTAATTTAGTCTGATAAGTAATTTTACTAAAGTCATTATTTTAATTTAAAATATCGGTCTGCTATTGAAAGAAACTGATCCCCGCAGATCAGTTAATATAGTCACAACTACAATTTGAAAAATAGTCTTTAGTGTCATACAGTCCAAAGAGATCGGTTTAATACAGTCACTTACTTACATTTAAGAAGTCGCTTTAGTAAAGTCACTATTCAGTCTTAAGAGACCGCTTTAGTATATTCATTGCTCCAGTCTCAAGACATCGTTTTAGTACAGTCTTTAGGCCCGGGATGGCCAAGCGTGTTAAGGCGTGTGACTCGTAATCTGAGGGTCGCGGGTTCGCATCCCCGTCGCACCAAACATGCTCGCCCTCCCAGCCGTGGGGGCATTATAATGTTACGGTCAATCCCACTATTCGTTGGTGAAAGAGTAGCCCAAAAGTTGGCGGTGGGTGGTGATGACTAGCTGCCTTCCCTCTAGTCTTACACTACTAAATTAGGGACGGCTAGCACAGATAGCCCTCGAGTAGCTTTGTGCGAATTTTAAAAAACAAACAAGTACAGTCTTTACTTTACTCTCAAGAGATCAATTTCCAGATACACTAGTTTAGTCTAAAAAAATGAAAAACATGCTCGCCCTTTCAGCCATGGGAGCGTTATAAAGTAACGGTTAATCCCACTATTCGTTAGTAAAAGAGTAGCCCAATAGACTGTGGCTGTGCTATAAGAAGCACACACACACACACTCAGTTAAAGAAACTCTGCTTTATAACTCTTAAAATAAGAATTGATTGGTCCTTTCGGTCCCTTCAACCTTACGATACGCAAATAATTTTGAGTAACAGTCAGGGACGGCTGGCGCAGATTGCCCTCGTATAGCTTTGAACGAAATTCAAAACCAATCAAACCAAACCAAACAAAAAAGATCAACTTACTATAGTTGTTGCATCATTCTGGTTCGGCTTAATATAGTCACCGCTGCTCAAGAGACCAGTTTATTATAGCCATGTTTTAGCACATTAAAAATGTGATTCAAGATCTATCAAGATAAAGTATACTTTGTTCTCTTACACTCTCGTGCATTGTAGCACCAGTTAAACCTAAATAGACTAAAATAAATATATTTTTTCCGTCTGTGTCACTTACGTTCTAACGTCACTTTGTTTGCTTGCAATACCCCATTGAATAACCGTATTCAATTTTAGAGTGCGTAATTGTTGATAACCTGTTAGGTCTAGAGGAAAAATATAGCTTTTTTTTTTTATACTTACGCAGATGTGTGTTTGTGCGTTTTTTTTTTTAAAAAAAAAGCCACATCGGGCTATATGCTGAGTCCACCAAGGGCAATTCAGCCCCTGATTTTAGTGTTACATATCCGTAGACTTACCAGCGGCGGACACTTGCGCAGATTTATTGTTCGCCATGCTTCGGAATTTGTAATTTCTTCATTGCTTAAGGAATGACCAACAGTGAAATGAATTGCGCACGCGTTCTTAGAGAAATTCTCCTTCTGTGTCTTATGCATAAAGTGATTAACTGAATTTTACAGATAATTTTCACTCATAAAGACCTCTCTTTACTCCCTCCAGATACAATCTCTGCCCCTCATCCATTGTACACATGCCTGTCGTATTAGAATTGTTTTTTAACAGTTACAATAAACTATTGTTTCTATTCCACTACTGAATTGTGTCTATTCTCTTTCTTCAGTTTTGTCTTGTAGAAAACATACTTTATATATAAATAACACTTCCTGACATTCCTCAAGTAATTGCGGTTGTTATTCTTATCTCAAAGATCAGGTATTAGACAGTACCAGTATCAGCTCCGTCGCACCAAATATGCTTGCTCTTTCAGCCGTGGGGGTGTTATAATGTTACGGTTAATCTCACTATTCGTTGGCAAAAGAGTAGCCCAAGAGTTGGCGGTGGGTGGTGATGACTAGCTGCCTTCCCTCTAGTCTTATAGTGCCAAATTAGGGACGGTTAGCACAGATAGCCCTCGTGTCGTTTTGCGCGAAATTAAAAAAAACAAACAACAAAACAACCAATATCAGGGCTTATTTGAGCTACTTTGTCATTTTTTTTTTTCACAATCATAAAATTTTATTCAGCTGAGTAACTCTACTTCCCGAGACTTACACCCCAGTCTAAATTAATCATTACACTCGAGAGTATCACACTTTCATTAAAGTTGTAGTTCTCTGTTATGCATTATCTGCGGTTTTATATGTATATTTTTTGTTTGCACAACATTAACTTTGTTCTTATTTGCACCTATCTTTACCAATGTATCTTATCCTCCATCTGAAAACTAGTTTATGTTAACAATACGTTTCATTTATTAACTTTCTCGTGTTTGGAATTTTCTAAATTCTCGCGCACGACAACTGGGTTTATTTGTTTTTTGAATTTCGCACAAAGGTAGCCATCCTTAATTTAACAGTGTAAGACTAGAGGAAGACAGCTAGTCATCACCACCAGCCACCAACTCTTGGGCTACTCTTTTACCAACCAGTAGTGGAATTGACCCGTAACATTATAACGCTCCTACGGCTGAAAGGGTGAGCATGTTTGGTGTAATGGGAAATCGAACCCGCGACCCTCAGATTATAAGTCAAGCGCCCTATCCACTTGGCCTCACAACAGTTGGAAAACTATGATTTTAAGCTATCGGTTCCCAACCTACGGTATGCGAGAACCTATAAAAAACAAAACAAAAAATAAACATTACATATTGGCGAACAGTTTCGAAGAATCACCAACATATTTCATAATACAGCACTAAACATTCGAGCATTGTTGACTCACTCTTAAAAGCAAATAGCAACCTTTCCTTTTTATAACGTTTGAAAATTAATTATATGTGTCAAGAGTAGTCCGCATCGAGTTATTGCGGCAGAGGTACATAGCATGGAGTATATTTGACGTCTACATGTTTGTCATACAGTATTACAACCTTTGGGAGTCACATGTGGAAACACAGAGTATAGTAATCTATATCGTAGTGTGACACCTTTTGATCAGTTGGACGACATCCAGTCATAGTGTAAACAATCAGTACATGATTGCACTCATATGCGCTTCAATTTCACACAATAAAAGAGGTAGCATTCCCGTAGTATTTGCCCTTTATCCCCATTTTCTTCGCCGCTTCTGTAATTATTTCGAGTATAGATGTATTTTTATTGCACGTTGTATTATTACGAGGATGAGGATTAGTTTGCAATGTTAGCTTTGCATATGGATTTTGGACTAGCCCAAATATTTAAAAATGGCCGAGATATTATTGGGATTACGGCCGAAAATTTCAATTCACAGTGAAAATAAGCAGATTAAATTTGTCTCAGCTCATATGTTAAACCATTTACCAAGTTTTCGAGTCCGTGTTATTTCACCACGTAATTAATTTAGATATGTAAATAATACTATGGCATCTTGTCTAATTTGATGAATTCTGTAATATAATCACTAAGCAGGTTAATAGTTATTCGTGATGACGAGAAACCCATTGGAAGTAAAATTGTATCTCAAGATGGCTGGTATGGGCATGCGCTCGGCAACGGTCAGTCGCAAACTCTTTTTTAACCTGAAGATGACTTAAGAAGGTCGAGATGTTGTTCTCTACTTTATTTTAATAAAAGTTTTAATACCAATATCAGATTAATAGTTAGTTATAAACTAAGTAGTTAGCTTGTTTTAACGTTATTAACACTTGCGTGAAATTCAACAAAAATAAACGTTATATAATTGCATCTCGTAGAGATGTTTTTCTTCTTATCACCACTACAGCAGGTAATTGCTTCGGATTAATGCTGAAATAATCAATTTTTGGAAAAACTCAAACACTGATGTCGTATGTTTCCAATTAGTAGACTCAAGAACTTTAATATTTCGTTTACTTAATAAATAATTGTATACAATATAATTTTAACTTTGTCTCAACAATTTGGGAAACTTTTTCTTAGTGACATCACGGAATTCAAGAATTATAATGATAAGGATTACAAAGATTTTGGGGTTTGTTTCTTTCAAGATATAGAAAAAAAAATTCCGATAAACAACAACAGCTTATGTATGTAACAAACATTTATTTCATCAATAATTTTTACAGCCCAAAATATGATACGATTTTGTTATCCGAATTCAATACACCTAAATATACAACTGCAGCATCATGTCAGTACCCTCGTTCTACTTAGGAACTGGTTTAGCTAATATAGAAGTAACTAGTCCAATTTTGTTCTGCACAGACTTGAACAACTTAGTGCTACTTCAATTACAAGTAATACGCTTGCTTACAAGCGTGTTATTAAATACAATAAGTTGATGGAGATAAAATAATAAAGACTTGAAACTTTAATAAACAATGATGGTACAGTTTGAAAACTTCATTTTTCTCTTTGTGAAACAAAACTTAAATGGTTCATGAATCTTATTTAAATGATAAACTTAGTGTTCGATGCATTTCACGTTACAGAGATTAATATATAAAATACCTAAAATTTGAGCAATGAATTTCATTCAGGAAAAATAATATAATTTTAAACTGTAACCGTATGATATTTGGGAGACGAAAATCTTGCAAGTACACAATAGAGAAACCTGATTTTCTCACAAGCATCACATTCTTATGTTTATATAAACATTTTATATGGTTCCTGTAATATCATGTTTCCAATTCTTTCGACACCTAAATATGCAAGTTATCAAGTCTAAAATCGCTTTTACGCTACTTTCTGGTACACGTATTCATCTAACAGTTGAATATTAACCAACAGTACAAATATCTGCCTTTAAGAAGTATTGAATCAAAACATACTTTCTTTTTAAGTGCTAAACTTAAGTCATATAATATAAACAACAATTAACAACAATATATTTTGGCATTAGAGCAATATCTTGAATAAACTAAAGTTTATAGATACGGCAAAGTCTATCTCACAGATCTTGAAAATAGTACCTCAAACACTGAATGTGACATCTTTGCTGAAGACGAATTGTTGTTTCGGGTTGAAAAATGCAATAACAAGTGACAGAATACCGTATATATATATAAATCTATTGCCCCAATAACTGCCGATCACCAGGTGACAAAGATACATTTTATTAATACAATTCACCTGATACAGTAAAACCTGTCTAAGGCGGAATCGCACGGGACCGAGTAAAATTTCCGGCTTAGACAGTGAACACGTATTTCCCTAATTATATATAATTTTTGAGCGAAACGTTATACTTACTTGACTCGAGGGAAGTAAGACGTTTGTGATAAAGTTATTATACTGTTTATGCTATATTTATTACAATAAGAACAAAAATAGATATTCAAAATATACATAAGTACACAAAATCTTAATCAAATTTATTTGAAGAAAGTGTCCAATTTCAACTGTTTTGCTTTATTAATGGGCTTTTTCATGCGGTTAAAACAGAACGCCAATTCTTCGGCCCTTTCATGAAGTTCAATTCCTCCCCCCTTCATTTTTGCATGCAGTTTGATGGCGTTAATATAACTTAACACTTGCGATGAAGTAAGAATTTCTATCTCCTCACTATTTTTTTACATTTTGTTCATCTTCTGAATCTCTCATACTGTTACCATCTTGCGATTCTATTATAGATTTTAAATCAATTTCATTGGTTTCTGTTAAAACATGCTTGTCAACGTTCATAAAACTTTCCGCGTTCACAAAATCACCTGCATAAATTTTATCAATCAGTTTGGATTTCACTAGAATCGTCATAACAAAGTTTTTTAAAAAAGGGGGTATTTAGTAGCTTTTTTTTTTTTAAATGAGGGTATTAAGTAAATTTTCCGTAAATTTTAAAATTGGGGAAGATAAAAATTTATTTTTTTCGTGAGAATTATTTAAAGAGTAGAATTTTGCAACTTGTAAGACAAATATATTTCTACAAATCATGAATCTAATTTAACTGCAAAAATAACGATGGCAGAAAAAAGAACAGAATATGTTTAACCAATATTTACTGTAACAAAATATCCAAGAACTTATTTATATTTAAATAAATTATTAATTAAACAAGAATTTATTAATATTTAAAGAAATGATTAATTAAATAAGAAATTAATATTTAATCAAAAACATTTTTTCCGCCTTAATCAGGTTCTAATCCTACTTGTTGATAGATGAGGTAGATGAAAGATAGATTTTCGTCCGCGTTACGCAAATTCCGCCATATGGAGGGCCTTTTATAATAGAAATTTTAAGATAATGCTGCAAATTTTTATATTTCCGGCTTAGAAAGCTTTTACCATATAAAGCATATTTACTAAAGTGAGAGATATCGCTGTTATCAATACTTGATGTCTTCAGTGATCTGCACTTTATAATTAAATTTCGATATCTCTTACGAAAATATCATGTATTTTTTATTAGTTTGCTATTGAAATTCCAGAGGTTTGTAACTTGAAAGACATATCAGAAAGGATTGTCATAACTGAACTAAATAAAGTTCTTTATGCACAGTAATCAGAACAATTAACGGTTTTTTTTTCAATGAACGTAACCGCAACATAATTTTAATACAGTTTTTCCTATAAATGATACACATACCATTAAAAAAGGAGTTTTCTAATATCAAAAGTTCTTTATAACTACAACTTGTAGTTCATACATTTCAAAAGGGATTGTACTTAACAAATTTTACATTCAAAATTACAAAGACTTCATACTACTACTTCTTGAGATCTATAGAAAAAACAACAAATCAATTTAGAGAAAAATGTTTTTCACAACAAAATATGTTCTATAAACATTGATAATTATCAAAAGACGTCAAATGAAGGCTTGTTGAAAAAAAGTCCATATATATAAAGGCAGAACCCTAAATGATACTTCTAGAAAAATTATTATTTAATATCAAAATACAAACTAACCCAAAGAAAAGTGCTTTAATAGTTACACATAACTTGTGCCATATTATGTGTTAAAAGGGTCATGCTCACTATCAATCTGGCATCGAAGCCTATGATCACCATTTTTTTAACCATTCACGAACCATAATTAAGAAAATGATAGAACAAACTTTTTGTTGCTAGTTCTGTATTCACGATACGAGTGTAAAAAAATCGCTCAAAACTTATCTAAACAACTCACCTGGAAATTTATCTAAATATATATTGTACATTAAGGCTTAATGCTGCACATCAGTCACCGATATCAGAATTTTCTCATTAATCCACTTCTAGATTTGAATCTTTATCAAATTCTATACTTTACGATGCAAGTTTGTGTTAGGCTTAATAGAAAGATATTTATTATCATCTGAATGTAAAATACAATATTCTATTCAAATATTCTTAATTAATATCTTTCTACAGAGAAACTTAACAGGTATGTGTTACACCATGATATTGAAACATACACATTCAGCTTAGAATTAGTTTCATCTAAATTTGTTCAGACTACAACAGAATATATTACTATGCTGTGTCTGAATTTAATGGATTCATTTTCTTGTGTGGATGTTAAACATATTAATCTTTTTCGTGCTTAGTAAACGTTTTTTCCAATGTGGGTATAACTCATGAATTGCCACAATATTTCATTTGAGGTTTTTTCAAAAATGAAGCAAGGGTTGATGAAAAAAATAGTTGTAAAAATAACTAAAATAAAAAATACCTATGGCCTAAACATAATGTAAATATTGGTCAGAGTGACAGGAAGCTATTATTACTAAATGTATAAGTAATGATAACATTATCAAGACTGTTAGTTTTTTAAATACTATGCCAAAAATACAAATAATATGAAATTTCTGAAAGATGAAGAATTTGCTTATTTAAAACAACAGTAACATAATGATCTGAAAATACTTGTAACTTGTTTATATAGCAACACAAGTAATATATATAGTTATGTGCAATGTTTTTGTGGATTGTAGAGTTGAAGATTGTTGGTTTTTAACATTTAGAAGTCTAAGAACACAATGTTAGAAACTGTCTATTCCATAAATTTCTGTTAAATTGATTTAAATACAAACAACTATTTTTTTCTTATGTGATTACTCATTAATTAATGCCAGAATTTAGTGCTATGAACAATACTAATAAAAACAGTTCAATATTCCAAATCTCTGCAAGAAGCACTTCCCTACAGGCATAGGCAGCCAGTAACAATGTTAAAACAGTAGATTTAAGCAATAGTGATGTTTGAAGTAATACTTCCTTACAGTTATATTCAGCCAGTTACAATATTAGAAAATCAGTAGCAGTGCTAGAAGGAATACTTCGATATGGACATAGTTGGCCAGTAATAGTTTTAGAAAATCAAAACTGATGTTTGGAGGAAAACTTCCCTGCAAATATAGTCAGCAGTAACAATACTAAAACAGTGACTAGCAATGTTTGAAGGTTAACATTTTCCTTATCTGCAAATGTCTTTCTTGCTGATACTTACCTCTCTGCACTACTAATGACTATTACCTCATGTGCAACTGCTTTAAGTTTTTCTGTGCTCATTATGAGTCTTGAACACGTCTCTAGTTGTGTGTACATGTATTGAACCAGCCTAAGATGTAATCACCATAATGCTTCTGCCCTTCCTATAATAAGAGGAGAAACTATTTCCAAATACCTTAATCCCTATGAGCACTAACACATGATCAATGACTCATGCTTATACTAGGCAAAAAACACACTGGAAGTGGGTAAGAAAGGTGAGACAGTAGTGCAAAGACACATGTAGCTGTATGCAATAAATTTTTCAGGTAAGGAAAATGTTAACTTCAGAAATGTTACTTACCTCTTTACACTGCTAAGAACTAGAATCCCACACTGAAAATGGTGGAAAGGCCAGTGCAGACCAGTTGTAAAGATCAACTAGTATCTGAAAAAGGAAAGAGAGAGAAAGCTTACTGGGTGTGGCTTTTTTCCCAGAAGACTGGGGGTTGCTTGAAGGAGCAACACCAAGTGGGGATCACATCTTCTCAAGCAGATAACACTATTCACTTAATTTATTTATTTATTCATTGATATATTTCATATGCATTTCAGAAAGATTATAGCAGAGGATATCAGGTAAATCCAGTGACAGTGGTAACATTTCAGAAAGATGAAAGAAAAGTTAGTGTGTAGTGTGGCTGGGACTGTAGGCCATTCTGCTTTGGTGAAATACTTACATGAGATAGATACTATAACGACAGATTGAAGGAGGAAGAGCTCTCAATTGTGTCCTGAGGCAAACTAAAGTTTCATTCAGGTGGACGTATCCACTGGAAACTGGTTGGGAGAAAATGTAATGGGGTGTCCTGTACTTTACTTAAAGAAAACATCTCAGCCCTACATTTCATATTAGTGGTGGGTTTATTAATTAGTCTTTTATGAGGCACTGCTCTTAGAGGAAATTTTCCATACTGACATCCCAAGAAGCTTGGAGCTGGGAAAGTAAGCATTCTCTCATGCTCCACTAGAAGAAAAGGAAGGGGCAAGGAATACACTGTGGAGAGAACACCAGAGACTGTGTGTGGATCAATATCATCATGGAAAATCAACTGGAATTGTATCCCCACAGAGAGACAATGCAATGGATTACTACAACTAAAGACAACAAGCATAATACAGGTGTAAGAGCAGGTTTAAACCTGGTGTTTTTGTGTAATTTGTGTGTGTGTGTGTAAAATATTAGCTCAGTTATATAGCTATACTACTGAAAATACCATTTTAACAGAGGTCACTTTCCATTCTCCTCCACTCAATACACATTTCAATCAACACTAGACACTCAATTGGTTCCAATGGCACTAAGCATAAGGAACACAGAACGTAGTTTCTCATATATGGTTTACATTTTTGTTGTTGTTGTTTGTTTCAGTTGAAAAACTTTAAAATTCTGTTGTACACATGGAGGTGCCATGAAATGTATGAATGACATAGTGAAGATGGAAAAACATTACAGCCAAATTCCCCACACCACAGCTTTTGGAGAGACTGAAAAATGACAAATGGAAGAGGCAAAAACCAGAGGTACATGAAATTGCCCACTCATGCAAGTAATGTGAGATAAATATGTTAAAGTGTAGTCCACAAACCATCCTGTAAGATCTCCTCCAGAGGCTGGTGATGAAAACAGCCAAGAGAGGCTGTAGTATGCAAAATCTAGTGATAGGAGATACAAGATTCACTGAATAAAGAATATACAAGAAGGATGAGCTAGCAAATCCATCCAATTAACCCTTTCACATCAGGCTTGTGCAATTTGCAGAAACTGAGTTGAAAGTTTTACTTGTACAACAATATGTATAATAATTATGTAATTTCTTAATGGATCTTCTACACAAAGAATGACATAATTATAATTGTTTTTACTAAAAATACGTTATCTATTGTAATTACTTGCACACAAATGAGTAACAAAAATGAGTACAAGGTGAGTTTTATTTTTAAGTATATAAATTCTTTTCTTCATTTTATAGTTTATATTTGCATAATCTTGAGAACATTCTAAAAGGATATCAAAAGTTTTTCTAAGGTAAATGTTTATACAATTTCATTTTCTCTACCATATCACTAACTCTGGCTGGTATCACCAATGTATAATGCAATCAAATAACTAATATTAGGAAATCAAAAATAAATATGTACTTAACTTAGATAAGGTAAAACTTTGAATTTAATATACATTATAATATTAATTTCATTCTTATACACTGAAAGTATACGTGGTTAATTAAATTCTGAATGCAAATGGTAGACTTGTGCAGAAAAGCATTTAAAGAGATACCCTTTGCAAAAGGGTTGAAGTGAAAGGAGACAATTCCTGAGAGAAGGAGGTCTTTCACATTAAACAGAGATCAATGACAATTTCCACAGAAGGGGGCAATCCATGCAAGATAGCAACAGATAGCCTGTAAAGGACACAAAAGACCTTTATGAGTGAGAAAGACATCAAAGACATAAATGTCTGGATGATGATCACAAGCAAAGAGAAGAGAATATATTTTAAGAAACAAATTATACAAGGAGCAGGAGTCCAAAGACTAAAAGGGAGAGAAAGCAATGGACAATGAAGGGCTTAAAGAGATTGTGAGAATAGGTGAAAGGAAAAAATATTGCCCACCAAAAGGCAGAACATTGTGGACAACACTGCCCAATAATCTGAAATAGTTGAGACAGACAGCCCTTTGTTAAAAACCTAGGTAAAGAAGAAAGTAAGAAGTGGAAAAGTAGGATGACTCAACCAAAGAACTACCAGAGCTGAGGAAAGAATAAGTCAATCATAATGTGTTCATAGGGATTAATATGCATGGAGATTATGTCACCTTCATATTAGTCAAGGACCACAGCATTATTACAATTACATCGAAGGCTGGTGTAATACACATGATCACATGTAGGGCTGGGAGTTTGTTTAAGGCTTGTGGCATGAACATGAATTATTTATGGAAATTGCACATGAGGTAATGACCCATAGTAGTGCAGGGAGATAAGAAGCATACCTGGAGAATATTCCATACAGATATATACAGCTGTAACAATACCAGAAAAGTAGTAGCTATGATTGAAGAAGTGCTTCATTGTGTATTCTACCTGCTCTGCAACTTTTTCTCCAGTAATTTGCCATCAGTCATCCTCATCATGAATAATGTTCACTCTGATTATTCTACAATTGTCTCATCAAATGTTTATCTATTTTCAGAGCTTTTCACATCCATTCTCTAGAATCGTCTACTAACAAGTCAAGGAGCTAACACGACAACTAAGGATTACTGTATTCAGAAAAATGAAACAAACCAAATTATATGAAAAATATGGAAACTGAGAGGGGCATATGTGTAATTATGGGATCACATGTGAGGTGCAACTGCACCCTTTCAGACCTGCCGGTAATAATAGCCTGTAATGGCTGATTTTCTCTTGCGTAATATGAGTAACAAACATAATTTTTCATAAAACAAGTATTACAACTTGTAAAAGCATGTTCGTTTTTTCTCACAGTAACACAAGTATCATAATGGCCTGTAAAGTATGTTAGATACTTTCCATAGTAATACAAGTATCACAATGACTTATACAGCATGTTTATTTTACTGTTTCTTGAAACACCAGTAATGCAGAACTTGAAAGATGTTTATAAAGTAACACCAATAAGGCAAAAACTTCATAAACAAAAAATATTGTGAAATATGTTAACACGTAACACAGTTTCTTGAACATTATGTGAGAATTTAAATGAAAATCTACAACTGACACATAAGGATGTAACATAATGAAGAAAATCTGTGAGGAAGATTTTGCTATAATGTTTTCAGTGATTTGTGTTTAGTTTTACAAATTTTATCTGGTTTCAGTTTGCAAGAGATTTAATCAAACATTATTTATTTATTTTTACTTAGGAAAGTCAACCAAAGAACATATCAACAAATTTACTAAATAACAAAGAAAAACCTTGGTAGCTATAATGAAAAGTAAATAAAACTTTCTATTTAAGTTTCTTGTTAACAAGTTCATAATGTTTATGAAGTAAAGATATACAATTAACATTTTCACAGAAATTTATTTTTTTAGTTACGACATGGTACAACATTAAAATACTCATTTCATACTACCAAAGGGCATGAAAACACCAATTTGACTTCATAACAATAACGAACACAACATGTATAATTATCAAGTTAAGGTAAACACATGTGTGATTTCACAACAATGTGGCACTTGTGTACTTTGATGTCCAAGCCTATGAGTTGCAGATACACTCCAGTGTATAATATTTAGTCTACAACAAAGTGATGTGGTTGAGAACTGAGTTCATGAAAAACCCTGGTATAGACATACATCTGTGAGCATACACAAATTTGCTTTAGAATTTTTTTTACAAGTTCTCGAAAAAAAGTTTTATTAAAATCCCCATATGGCTTAAACTCTCAATAAAAAATGTTAAGTATACAAGCATTATAATAACTTATATTAATTTTTATCCTAGCACCACTCCCATATGTTTAAAACACCCGTACCAGATGAGTTTAACCCTGTACAAAAAAGAAATGCCAACTTAAACAATGATATTTTTGCGACTTCCAGAATCAGAATTATCATCACTTCTGATTAAAGAAGGAGTCATTAATTCTTTATCTTCCTCTGCACACACAATGGTAGATGAGCTTGTGGCCCCTGACACATGTTTTGGACTAGGTTCTCCATGGAATGTCACACTTACAATAGGAAGGCTAACTTTTCTGGAGCTTCCAACTGTTGAAATAGAGGAAGTAGGGTCTCTGGTGTGAGACAAGGCAGAAGAAAAACTACCAGAGCGTTGCCGGTTATGACGAGAATTTGGTTTTCTTTTTACATGCTTGAGAACTTCAGCTCGTACAGCTCTGACAGTGGTCAGGGGTTCCAGTTCGTGACTCTCACTTGATGGTATTTGGGTAGGGTAGCTGGCACTTGACGTGGACAGAGTGGAATCTGAGAGGGCATAAACAGTTTTATCAACAGCACTGTTTGGCACTTCACAACAGTTCATGCTGGGATAACTAAGCTGAAGTGACCCCTTCTGAGGACCAACCACACTGAGGAGAGATTGTAAGAAGAATGTAGCATACAGCCAGCTGACTGTCATTACCACCATTAGAAAAGTTCCAATCTGTGTATAAGCTAGAACTACTGAGTGGAACATCAGAGCACCAGTTATGAAAGTTGTGAAAGCAGCCATGGCAACTGGGCTACCAATTCGACTCAGAGAATGGACAACTGATGATTCCCGGTCATCTTGAGAAGAAATTCTGTAAGCAATTCCATAATGTAAACTGAAATCCACTGCAAGACCAATGGCTATTGAAACTGTAATACTCTCCACTACATTCAATTTCCAATCTAGAATGACCAATGACCCAACTGTTACAAAAATGACACATGCTACAGTAATGATTGCATAGATACTTATCAACAGGTTAAGGGTGGTAATAAGCAGAGTAATAAAAGCAACACATATAGCTACTACCAATGCAAGAATTGTCCCACGAGATAGACTATCTTGAAGATCATAAAATTCTAGGTCACTTATAAACCAACCATTTTTCATTCCCTCAGGAGCAGTTTTCATCATTTTTTGGGTCCAGGTTTCAACTTCTGTGAAAAAGTTTTTCATATGGATATATGAATTGGAGTATGTGTAGATGCTGTCATATTGAATGACTATAGCTTGTACAGTTCCAGTTTTAACAGAAAATCGAGGACCAGGAGTTCTCCGAAGAAAATAGTTATAACCAGGTGTTCGATAAAATATATCTATAGCTTCTCTAATGCACAAGTTAAATACACTGTCACTATAGGGGAATTTGGAGATGTTGCAACATGGAGACCGGTCTGTTGCAGATATTCCATCAACACACCTACGCTCCATCCAAGTTTTAAATGTTCTAATAAAACAGTTGGGGAGAAGAGGACCTAGAGTTGACTGGTAAAAACTCTGGTTTAGAAGCTGTTCACAAAATGATAATAACCACTCCTGGGAAGCTGAAGCAGAGAAATTAAAAGATGAGTCAAAAACAAGAGATCCACTATCAACTGGCTTTAAATAATTGCCATTATCCACAGGTAGAATTCCCCACACAAATGTGACAGGGAGTTTGTAAAAGTGGTCCTTCTCTTTAACTTTCTCAAACCAAAATAGTCTTTTCAACTCTAAGTCATACTTTTCAAAAGGGTGATCTTCATGGAATATCTGGAACTCTGTAGAGTCCGGAAGACGAAGACTTGGGTAGTAAAATATAGCTACAGCTCCTCCAACTGCCAATAGTGTGAATAATGCTAACCAGATGTATCGAGGCTTGATAATAAGACAGGGAAGGATTTTCTCAAAGAACACTCTTGCTGAATCTGTAAAACTGTAATGTAACTTCCATAAACCATTACAAATGGATATATGTTGAAAATGGGGTAAATAAAAACCAAATGGGGGGGTGCATACACACCAAGCACATGAACACCACCTTTCTGCAACTAGTACCGAGGCTGGAAGCCAGGAAACAGTCAACAAGAAGTTGGCTAGAACAGCAGTTCCTGCAAATAGACTGGAAAACAAACCATAATTTATAATAGCTCAAAACATAATTATGTTCTTAAAATATGTATTCTCAATGATACACCACAATTAGTTCATTTCAGAGAAAGAAACATAGCTGGTCATTTAACCATCAGAACATATAATTAAGGTTTTTTTTTCATCATTTAATATAACTAAACATCACAATCAAGATCTAAGGGCACTTTATGTCATATGATAAATTCTCTACCATGAATGTTGTGGGTCAGTTACATGAAGACATAAAAGTTAAGCAGCATCTTAAGAAATTAGATATAATAAAATAAACACTTAACATAAAAAATAAAAAATGAACTGAATAATACTTTTATTGATAAAACAAATTTTAAATATGTATTTCACTGGGACAGTTATAATCCCAATATTCTGTCCTATACTAACAATCTCAACTGATATTAAAAGCAGATATGTACAATCAAACATTAAATATAAACAACTAATACAAGCCACACAAAATATATGAAAATCCATGTTATATTTTATCAAATAATGGAAATTGTAAGTCTACTGGCAATACAAGTCAAAGAGACAAAGTATGAAACAAACAGTATTCCATCTTGCCAAAATAGAAAGCTATACATATTCTGCCAATAAAACTCAAAGTACATGATAATATTATTAAAGCAGGAAGCTGTAAATAAACTGGTAATACAAGTCACAAGAAAAAAAGTGACAACTAAAATTCTATACGGTATATCTATTGGCAGTTCAAGTTGCATATACACAACACAGATAGGCAATGTTCCACCTTGTATACTAAAAACAGCTGGTATGGGTATCAAAACAAAGTAAAATGAAGTACAGAAAAACGTTTCAACCTTCTTTGGTTATCTATAGGTTAACAAAGAATTTGCAACTGACCATTGCTGAGCATGTCTTATTACAAACAAGAATGTAAATGGGTACAAAATTGAAGGGAATTAGCAGCTCTTATTTTTTATAGAATTCACTACCATCAAATTAACTTTATGTTCAATGACCAAAACTACTTACAAATAAATGGCTTCAGTACAGGCAATCCCAAGTCACTAGTACTAGCCAATATTTTCATGATGCAAAGTGAATTTTAAGCAACCAATTCAGATTTACATCCACCACTATGCTGGTACAGATATGTTGACAATACAATTGCTGGATTCACATCTACAGAACACACACTTAGTTTTATCAACCACGTTAACTCCATACACCCCATATTAAGTTCACTCGTGAACACGAGAAAACTCACCAAATAACATTTCTCAAGATCACAAGAACCGATACACAATTTAAAACAGAAATCCGCAGAAAAATTACATATACTGGACTATACATTCTCTGGGACTCAGCACATGAAACATAACAAAAAGACAAAATATTAAGAAACCAAATAAACACAGCCACAAAACTATGCTCACACAATAAAATTAATAATTAAATCAACCAAATAAAAACAACACTTTATCAACATCAACAAATTTCCTTCACAAACTGTTCACACACCTAGATCAATAACAAAATCAATAACAAACAAACACTAATAAATCTCAAGATACAATAAGCTACAAAAACTTACATTGCTGCATAAGATATATTCCCAATATCAAGGAAAAATAACCAACATTTGAGAAAAACATAATAAAACACAACATTCCACTAAATACCAAATTTATTCAAAAATAAGTTACAAAATAAAAGTTCATACTGTTCAAACTGCACTGAAAAACACAGCACCAACATTATTTATAAAATAAAATGCAACAATTGCCACAAATTCCATATCAGAGAAACAAGCAAAAAAATGGAAACCAGATTCAAAGACCACAAAAAAAAAACATTTTTGAACACTGCAAATTAAATAAACACAACATATCAATAGAAAACATTAACATACAATGTAGGGAAACAAGTACAAACAAATGCAAAGTCAAAGAAGCCCTACTTATAAAAGAACTTTAACCAAAATTAAACCAATATAAAGAACATATCTTTATATCTATATTAATTAATAAACTAAAATATAACTGCAATGCCCCATGCAATTTCATACCCATTTACACTCTCATCCTAAAGATGTGCCAGCAACAGACAGTTGCAAACTCTATTTTGTTAACCTGATGATGACCCAATAAGGTTGAAATGTTGTTCTCTACTTTATTTTAATTAAAGTTTTAATACCCATACCTGATGTCTGGGAACATATTTTTACTTCAAGTGGGTGTCTCATCATCATGAATGTTCCACCTTATTTAAACACAAAGCCATACACATACTGGTATTAAAAAGTAACAAACATGAAACATCTGGCAATAAATGGTCCATCTTATCAAAACATGAAGCTGTGCAAGAACTGGCAATATGAGCCACAAGGACAAAACATATGACAATCAGTGTTCCATCTTATCAAAAAATGAAGGTGTACAAGTACTAGTAATACAAGACACAGAGACAATATACATGACAGTGTTAAATCATACTAAAATAGGAACCATTACAAGTACCGGTAATTCAAGAAACAGAAGAAAAACATGACAATGAGTGATCCATTTGATCAAAATATGAAGCTGTACAAGTACTAGTAATACAAGACACACAGACAAAAAGTGTTCCATTTTATCAAAACATGAATATGTATAAGTACTAGTAATACAAGACACAGAGACAAAATACACGACAATCAGTGTTTCACTGTATCAAAATATGAAGCTGTTCAAATACTAAAGATACAAGATTCAGACGCAATCAGTGTTCCATTTTAGGAAAACACGAAGATGTACCAGCACTATTAATACCAGACTCAGAGACAAAACACAGGAGAATCAGTATTCCATCTTATCAAAATGTGAAGGTGTACATGTAATAGAAGATACAGAGACAAAATACATGAGAGTGTTCCATCTTATAAATATATGAAGCTGTACAAGTACTAGCAATACAAGACACAAAGGAAAAAATACATGACAATAAGCGTTCCATCTTATCAAAACATTAAGCTGTACAAGTATTGGTAATACAAGACACTGAGACAAAATACACAACAATAAGTGTTCTATCTTATAAAAACATGAAGCTGTACGAGTACTAATAACAGAAGACTCGAAGACAAAACAGACAACAATCAGTGTTTCTTGTTTGTTTGTTTGTGTTTTTGAATTTTGCACAAAGCTACTCGAGGGCTATCTGTGCTAGCCGTCCCTAATATAGCAGTGTAAGACTAGAGGGAAGGCAGCTAGTCATCACCATCCACTGCTAACTCTTGGGCTACTCTTTTACCAATGAATAGTGGGATTGACCGTCACATTATATCACCACCATGGCTGAAAGGGCAAGCATGTTTGGCGTGAAGGGGATGCAAACCCGCGACCCTCAGATTATGAGTCGCACGCCTTAACACGCTTGGCCATGCCGGGCCCTATCAGTGTTCCATCTTATCAAAATATGAAGCTGTACAAGTACTAGTAATAGAAGAAACAGAGACAATCAGTGTTCTATCTTATCAAAACACGATGTTGTAGAAGTACTAGTTATACAAGACACACAGAAAAATACACAACAATCAGTGTTCCATTTTATCAAAATATAAAGCTGTAGAACTACTAGTAATAAGAGACACAGAGACAAAATATAAGTGTTCCATTTTATCAAAATATAAAGCTGGAGAACTACTAGTAATAAGAGACACAGAGACAAAATATAAGTGTTCCATTTTATCAAAATATGAAGCTGTTTAATAGTAACAGAAGACAGAGAAACAAAATACACGACAATCAGTATTCCATCTTATCAAACTATGAAGATATATAAGTATTAGTAATACAAAACATAAAGACAAAACACATCACAATTAGTGTTCCATCTTACAAAAATATGAAGCTGTACAAGTACTAGTAATACAAGACACAGACATGATCAGTGTTCCATCTTACAAAAATATGAAGCTGTACAAGTATTAGTAATACAAGACACAGACATGATCAGTGTTCCATCTAATAAAAACATTAAGCTGTACAAGGACTAGACAAAGTACACGACAATGAGTTTTTCATATTATCAAAATATGAAACTGTACAAGTATTATTAATACCAGACATAGAGACAAAACAATGAGAATCAGTGTTCTGTCTTATCAAAACGTGAAGCTGTACAAGTACTAGTGAAACAAAACATAGATACAATCACTGTTTCATCTTATCAAAACACGAACCTGTACAAGTATTAGTAATACAAGACATACAGACATGACAATCAGTTATCAAAACATGAAGTTATACAAGTACTAGTAATACAGGACACACAGAGACAAAATATACAACAATCAGTGAACCATCTTATCAAGACATGAAGCTGTACAAGTAATTGTAATACAATACACAGAGACAGTACCAATGACAATCAGTGTTCCATCTTATCAAAACATGAAGCTGTTCAAGAACTAGTAATAGAAGACACAGAAACAAAATAAACAATAGCTTTCTATGTTATCAAAATATGAATCTGTACAAGTCCAAGTAATACAAAACACATGACAATCATTGTTCCATCTTATTAAAATATTATACTGTACGAATACTAGTAATGCAAGACACAGACAAAATACATGACAATCAGTGTTTGATATTGTCAAAATATGAAGTTGTACAAGTACTAGTAATAGAAGACACAGAGACAAAATACATTACAGTGTTCCATCTGATCAGAATATGAAGGTGTAAAAGTATTAGTAATGCAAGACGTATAGAGAAAACACATGAGAATCATCATTCCATATTATCAAAACATGAAGCTATAGAAGTACTAGTAACATAAAGAAGAGAGACAGTACACATGACAATCAGTGTTCCATCTTATCAAAACATGAAGCTGTTCAAGTATTAGTAATACAAGACACAGAGACCAAATACACAATAATAAGTGTTTCAACTTATCAAAATATGAAGGTGTACAAGCACTAGTAATACAAGACACAGAGACAAAATTCACAATTATGAGTGTTCCAACTTATCAAAATATGAAGCTGTATAAGCACTAGTAATACAAGACACAGAGACAAAATACACAAAATTGAGTGTTCCAACTTATCAAAATATGAAGCTGTAAAAGTCCTAATAATAGAAGACAAAAAGACAAAATATATGACATGGTCCCAGCTTATCAAAATATGAAGCTGTATAATCACCAGTAACAGAAGACAAAAGGATAATCAGTGTTCCAACTTATCAATATATGAAGCTGTTCAAGTACTAGTAATACGAGACACAGAGACAAAACACATAATAATGAGTGTTACAACTTATCAAAATATGAAGCTGTAAAAGTCCTAATAATAGAAGACAAAAAGACAAAATATATGACATGGTCCCAGCTTATCAAAATATGAAGCTGTATAATCAAGACACAGTAACAGAAGACAAAGCTGCACAAGGATAATCAGTGTTCCAACTTATCAATATATGAAGCTGTTCAAGTACTAGTAATTCAAGACACAGAGACACACATGACAAAAGTGTTCACATAATAATGAAGCTGTATAACAACTTATCAAAATATGAAGCTGTAAAAGTCCTAATAATAGAAGACAAAAAGACAAAATATATGACATGGTCCCAGCTTATCAAAATATGAAGCTGTAGAAGTTCTAGTAATACAAGACACTTACACAATCACTGTTTAATCTTACCAAAACATGAAGCTGCACAAGTATGAGTAATAGAAGACATGCAGACAAAACACATGACAATCAGTATTCCATGTAATCAATACATGAAGCTATAAAAGAACTAGTAATTCAAGACACAGAGACAGTACACATGACAATAAGTGTTCAATCTTATAAAAATATGAAGCTGTATAACTGCTAGTAATACAAGACACAGAGACACAATGCACAATAATCAGTGTTCAATCTTTTCAAAATATGAAGCTGTACTACTACTCATACTACAAGACAGAAAAACAAGATACATGACAAGCAGTGTCCAATCTTATCAAAAGATGAAGCTGTACAAATATTGGTACAACACAAGTTCCATCTTATCAAAACAAAAAACAAATATAACAGTGACAAAATCCATGACAATATTATCATAATTTGAAGATGTACAAATACTAGAAATAAAAGACATGGATGAAATGCACGAAAATTAGTGTTCCATCTTATCAAATAATGAAGCTGTACAAGTATTATTAATACAAGAAATAGATAAAGACACATGACAATCAGTGTTACATCTTAACATAATATGAAGCTATACATATAATGGTAATACAAGACACAGACAAACAGTGTTCTATCTTATAAATACAAAATGCTAAAAATACAAGATAGATAGACAAAATACATGACAATCCATGTTTAATCTTAACAAAATATGAAGCAGTACAAGTACTAGTAACACAACACACACAAAGAATCAGTGTTCCATCTTATAAAAACATTAAGCTGTAGAAATATTAGTAATAGAAAACACAGAGACAAAATACACGATAATCAGTGTTGCATATTATCAAAATTTGAAGGTGTACAAGTACCAGTAATACAAGACACAGTCAAAATACATGAAAGTGTTCCATATTATGAAAATTTGAAGCTGTACAAGTACTATTAATAAAGACACAAAATACATGAAAATTAGTATTCCATCTCATCAAAACATGAAGCTGTACAAGTACTAGTAATACAAGATACAGAAACAATCACTGTTTTATCTTATTAAAATATGAAGCTGTTCATATACTAGTAATACAACAAACAGAAACAATCAATGTTCCATCTTATCAAAACACAAAAGCTGTTCAAGTACTAGTAATACAAGACACATTGGTAAAATACACGATAATCAGTTTTCCATCTTATCAAAATATGAAGCTGTACAAGTACTAGTGATACAAGACACAGAGACAAAAATCATGCTCATCAATATTCCATCTTACCAAAACAGCATATGTATTGGCTATGTAATTTCATTGTGAATTTTGTGAAATCATAAACTAGTATTATGGTGATTCTTATGTTTCTGTTGAGGTATGTGAAAATTTAGTGGATGTATATGTTATGGTAAGTTAAGATGTTTTGATATTAAAACTTATTATGTATACTTCATCCATACTGGCCAGGCTTACCTGAAGCAACGAATAGCTGTGATACTGCTGACATAGCTACCTAAAAAAGCTGCAGCCGTGGTAAAACTTGTTACAAACATAGTTAAGCATGAGTGCTGAAGTGTGTCCTTCACAAGCTTTATCAGGGTCATATTATTCTTTTCAGCTTTTGCACATGCCCAGATCTTGCAGTAGATTAATGAGTCATCAGCACCTATACCTTAGAAAGAAAATAAACAATTTCATTAAAACACACAAAAGTGGAATAATAAGTAATCTTGATCATGCTTAATTATGTCGTTCATTCTTAAAAATGTTACATAGAATGGGCATGCTATTGAAATGTTAAATTTCTATCTGCTAGTGTTTAACACTGTTACACATACATAAAGATATTGCTGTTACTAAAAAACAACACAGATTAAGTTGGTGGATTGGTTGATTTGGTGTTATGTGGTACAAAGGAACTAGGCTATGTGTGCCAAACATTTGGTAAAAAGTTGAAATTAAAGTGAAATTATTAGAATTTATAAAAGGAAATTTAGGTAAAACAAGGCAAAGTTTAATTTTTGGATTAAAACATAAACAGCTTTAAATCCAAGTTTTACATCTAGTCTACTGCAGTAAGAGAGAAACTATAGTAATACAAGTTGTGAAGGACTTTCTGTAGCATAACTGTAATTATTATAACTCTACAGGATGACCAACAAGTAGGTTAAAAAAATCAGTGTTAGTCACCTGAAGTTGGCATTTCCAGTCCTGATTTTGAGTTATTTGATGTTACTGCCATTTCCTAATTTCAAATTGAACTAGATGTACTTTGATTCTTAAAGGGAAATAACATTAAAAGAGGTCTAATGTATAAATTACAAAAAAAAAAGATTAATGACTTTTAAAAAACTAAAAATATTTGTAAGGTGGACAGTGTCACCATTGCCAATAGCACTGTCTAATGTTACTGATAAACCTGGGGACAAAATATGTTTAAAATGGTGCCTTTGTTGAGAGTAGTAATGATGGCAAGACAGTAAAATGTGGCTTATTGTGACCTGAGTGTTATAGAGACTACACATTGGTGCATCAGTCCCAGATGAAAGAAGACAATAAGTTTAAAAACTGTGACCAATGAATGGTCTAGTTAAATCAACTTCCTTTTTCTGATTCTTGTGGAAGCAAGAAGGAATTCTGCATACAACCACCAAACCAAAACAAACCATGGCAAAGCCCACACAGTCATCTGATTCTGAACTATTTGTATAAATAGGAAGGATGGCTCAAAAGATGTTCAGCAAATAACAGACAGTATTTCCAATTGAGAGATGGCTTAAAAATAGGTCATATATGGGGACTGTAATAAACCATGGTGGGATGGGCTCACCAGTGGATAAAGCAATGTTATCCAAGAACAGACCCAATTGATTCAACTATGCCTGTATGCAAAGGCCAAAAGGAGCAGTAGCAGATCTTCTGTTCTGAAAAAGCATGGCTCCTTGAGGTAGGAAAATAAAACTCCAGGTGGGATGCTTTGGTAAGGAATGAAGTTTTAAAGCATATAGTAAAGACAGTTGCAAACGGCAGAGGTACAAAGAAGCTTCATGAGACTCTGTGTATAAGCTCTGAACTGGGGAGGTGCAGAAAGCCCCAGTGCAGAGCCAAGATCCCTGATGATGAACAGGGTCCAGCAACATTGAGGCCAAGGTTCTGGCAGAACCATAGACCAGTATTTCATAGTCTAGTTTTGATTGAATAAGAGCACAATATATCTTTAGCATAGAACATAGGTCTCCTCCCCAAGTGCTGGAAGAGAGGACATGGATGATGTTTAGTACTCTTGTATATTTGACCCATAGCTGCTTGATGTGTGGTATAAAAGTCAGCTTATGATCAAAGATAAGTCCCAAGAACTTTGTCTCAGTGACCACAGGTAGCAGAACTTCACTGATACCGAGTTCAAGATCAGGGTGAATACCCCATTGACAGCAAAAGTTCTTGCAAATGGTTTTAGAGAAAGAGAAGTTAAAACTGTTTGCTGTGGCCCACTTCATACATGAATGAGGGCAGTGTGTAGCTGCTGCTCAATGAACCTCATGATCAACAACTTCCACATCTCGAGTCAGTCAGGAACTTGGAGTCCCTGAAGAAAAGAAGGGGAAAATGTCAAACCCACACGAACTTAGAATCGCCTGTCCATTAAAAATTTTTAATAAAAATGGGCAAATGGCAATGTTACCCATATATGGAGGTCTTGCAAAATGCTGTACCTCCATTTTGTATCATAAGCCTTCTCAATGTCAAAGAATATTGATACAAGATGTTGTCCTTTGAGAAAGGCTTCTCTGATTGATGTTTCAAGTCAAATCAGGTGAAACACTGGGGGGGTGGGGTGGGGTGAGAAGAGGTTGTTTGATTCAAGGTATGAAAAAAGATGAGCATTAACCATCCTCTCTTAGGTCTTACAGAGACACCTCGTCAAAGCAACTGGATGGTAGTTTGAAGGAATATTGAGATCCTTCCCAGGCTTAGAGAAAAGTAGGACAATAGCCTGATGCCAGGCATCAGGGAAAACATTCTCCTGCCAGATCTGGTTGAAAACAATCAGAAGAACAGCAAGAAAAGCAGGAGATAGATGGCACAGCATTTCATAGTGTGCATCATTATGTCTGATCGATGTACTACCATACCGATAAAGAGCCAGTTTGAGTTCCACCAGTGTAAAGGGATGATTATAGTCAGAGACAATCAGCTCGAAAGGAAAGAGATGATCGCTCTGCCTGAGTCTTGATGGTTAAGAAGATGGAGGATGAAGCAGAAGTGCTAGATACCTGTCAATAGCTTTCACCTAGAGTATTGGCAATGCTCAGGGTATCAGCTACTTTCTAGCCATCAGAGAGCAAGATCAAAAGGAGGGCAGAAGTATACTGGCCACTAAGCTTTTGAATCTTGTCCCATATGACTTTGGAACTGGTGGTAAAAGATATGCTGGTTGTGAACTTAATCCAAGAGTCCTTCTGACTTTGATGTCTTACACACCAAGCACATGCACAGGCCTACTGGAAAGTGATGAGGTGCGAGAGTTTGGGATACCTACAAAAGTATCCCAGGCACGTTTTCGAGTCTTCTGTGTCATGTGGCAGGCAGGATTCCACCACAGATGAGGATATTGTTGAAAACATGTTGAGGGTTTAGGAATACATTGAACAGCTGCTTGTATAATACAGTCAGTTACTGCTGCCATACAGTCATTTATTGATAGCTTACAGACAATGGCAGGATAAAGTTCTGTGAGAGCAGTGGAAAAGGGTCAGTTTGCTTGATCCAGCTATCCACCAGGGCACGCAGGTCGGGTGGCATCAACCACTGCCAGTCTTTCACAAAATTATAGAAAAATTCTCAATGCCTCATGGGTTATTGTTAACCCTCCATGAAAAGTGAAAAATAATGAAGGGGAGCAAACTGAGAGTTCAATAGCAGGAAAGGTCTGACTAGGTGCATAGAAATAAGTAAAAGAACCAGTATTGAAAAGAGAAAGGTTGTGATCAGAGAGTATACGCTCTACAGAATGACCCCTCCTATCAATATAAGCACTTTCCACAGAGTGGATGATGTAGACTAAAGTTCCCTAGGGTTAAAAAGGGAGATGGCAACTGTTCAATGAGAGCATCAAAGTTTGATTGATCATAGGTCTCTCCAGGCAACAGGTATAGAGAACAAACAGTGATGGTACAACCTATGGAAACATGGATGGCTACATCCTTCAAGGACGTGTCAAGTGGCAAAGACAGGGTGAGCATGCGCTGATCAACCAACAGTGCCACCCTCCATGCATTCATCCATCACATAGCCTGTTATTTCTGTACATAGCAACCTGCTGAGAGATGACTGTGTTGGCAGGTTTCAGAAATGTTTCCTGAAAGGAAAGACATACAAAATGGTATGAAGCAATTAGTGCTTTGATGTCATCCAGATTAGAATGTAAACCACAACAGTTCCATTGTATTAAGGTGGCAATTTTTATTTATGTGTAGGCAACTTGGGTGGAAAGCCCTTCTGTTTACAACCATGTCTTTTTTTGAGGGAGGTCTATCAACCTCCATGGAACCTGCCCTGTGTCGATTGAGCAGGTCTTTGTTGTTGGAAGAGGATTGCAGCAACTGAGAACATGAATAAATGACTGCTTTGCATCTTGGGGTGTGAGAAGAAGATGTACCGAATGAAATGCCAGTACCAAGAACAAAAAGAAGTGTATCTTGGAGTTTGCTGGAGTGTATGTTTGGGAGAGAGATGGGTGTTGATGTTGATTCATCAACTTTTTTAACAATGGAGGTTAAAAGATTTTTCATTTGGTTTGAGAACAATTCTTTTAGAGGCACAGAAAGATCCATCTGCACTTTCACTGTAGTAGTGGAACGAAGTGCAACAGCATACATCTGAGATGATGTGGTGGATAGTAACTTTCGAGTTTGAATCATTTTCAAATGCTTCACCTCTTTTCTTCCAACCATTTAGGGCAAGAACAAAAGTGGGATGTATGAGAGCTATTGCAATTGATGCAATGATGGTCCTTTTCACACTCATAGGCATCGTGGTCCTTGCCATCACAATGAGCAGACATCAAGGAACCACAACATGATGTCTTCGAGTGACCGAACCGTTGACACTGGAAACATCTGAGAGGGTTTGGAGTGTACAGCCATACTTTGCAATTAAAATAACCTGCCTCAATTGTGACAGGTGGACGATGTGATGTAAATGTCAAAACAAGTATATTGGTTGGCATCATAACTCTATCTTTGAGTGTGAAGATATGCCTCACTGCAGAAACTGCTTGGGTGGAGAAATCAGTGAGAATCTCTGACTCGGGTATGTTCTTCAAATCCCTCTCAACAGTAACTCCTCGTGAAGAATTCAAAGTAGCATGAGGCATATTCTCAATAGGCATATCTTCAATCACCTTTGAATACAAGAGAAGCTCACTGTGTTGAGATATGGTGTTTCCACCAATATGTCACCACAGCAAAGCGAAGCTTTTTAACTGACTCTGGAGTGCCATCACGTCCCTTTAGTCCCTTATGAATGTAATAGGGATACATTTGTCTGAAAGAGAATGTAGTATAAAAACATGAGGTACAGGCATTACAGATGTTAAAAATTGCTGCTCAGAATCTTCAAGACTTTGTCGTTTACCTATGGACTGTTTTTTCACTATTTTATTTAAGTTGTTATTTGGAAGAACCATAAAAAAGAAAAAAAGAGAGAGAGAGTATTTCGGTGTACACTGACCCCACACACCATGGATCCCTGTGCACAGATTGGGTAAACATTATGAAAAATATTACTTAATACAACTATAACTACTTAATAGTCACACATATTTCAGTTTTAAAGTCCTTCAAATTATGTTGGAATGCATGTATAACATTTGATGCATACCTTTAACTAATTCTTACCCTTAAAAATTGCTCAACCTGGTTTAATATCTTGCAATGATTCTCTGTGTTAAACTGTCTCCATGTAACTATTTTGATATTTATTTTTCTTTTCAGTCTCTGGCTTTCTAATACATACTTAAAATTCATTTAATTTCTAATATGTAAATAGTTATAAAAGTTTACAGCAGATAAATTATTATTTTTGGTATACATGATTCAGGAAATTTAACTTTATTCAATGTTCTTGCTGTCACTGCTATTGTTCAAGTAATGTGCATTCTTCATTGTCATGTGACATATATTGTTCTACAGGGTGTTTGGAAAGTCACTGTGCACTTATATATTTACTAACAGACAAAACTGCACAGTGACTTCCGAACACCTTGTATATACCTTATCCTCCTGTAGTATATGTTTTTTATCTGCAAAACAGTATAATTTTCTTTAAAGTTCTATCTTGGAACATCCTACATCCAACTGAAATCACATGTTAAACATGTTCTAAGTGTTAGTTTCAGATTATTTCTACATTCTGGTACCATTTTTCTGATTGGTTTACTACAGAAATTTTGTGTATTTTGGTGTTCTACATATTATATCCATGAATCTCTTGCATTTGAGTGAGTGTGAGGCAGGTTTATTCTTGCTTTTCCACACTTACCATTATATTTTTGAAATCAGTACTATGAAACTGCTTAGAATTTGATATTAAATAATAAAAGTATTTTTCAATGAATTTAATGTTATCTAGCAGTTGATAAGTGTATTTTGGGTTTATAACATAACTAAGAAGAAATTCCAGGAAAACAGAAAGCATTATTTGTATGTAAAACCAGCATGCTTTAAAAGTAATATTACCAGTACTGGTCTCTACATATGCATGCATGTACATACACACTTATATATATATACTACCTTGGTATTTTATACTAAGAGCAATCACTTCAAGAAAATACTATACACAAGACCTTTCTCATGTATACAGTTTGTGAGACAAGTTTTTCAAACAGTGATACACTATTAATTAATATCTGTAGTGCATATTGATACATAAAAGACATTTCAATACTAGAAATAAATTGCTGAATCTCCTGAAGAAGTTGTAAAGCAAATGTTCAGTTTCAATTAAGGAAAAATAAAAAAATTGATAAGTTTCTTCATTTCTAGTATTCACTGTTACTTCAAAAAACACGTTGTCACACTAATTTAAACTTTTAAACATGTTCTAAAGAGACCTTCAATGCTGGCTTTAGTCACAATGCCTTTCACCACTTCAATGAAGTTCAGAATCTGACCACCAGTTAGGTGAAAAGAAAAACCCAAAGATTCTCCTTAATCACCTAAATTTAATGAACTACTTGCAATTTAGAATATGATGCCATCAAATATAAAACACTTCTCTTTCCCATACAAAATAACCTGAAGAACTACTACTTAAGTAGCTGGAGTAATTAATAAACAGATAATTAATGAAGCTTTGACTTTAAGTAGATAGACAAAAATACCTATTTCCAAATATATATTTATTTTGAATAAATATGGAAAATACTTCAGACTGGCAAAACAGTGGGTTGAAAATTTTCTGGAAAAATAACAAATGATATATTTTTCTGCAGATGGAAGCTCTGTTCCAGTTGCTAAAACATCTATGTTTCAAATTATTTTTTTCACTGATCACAACTATTAGGTTGAGGAATAATTTGTGAGCATTTTTAAATAATTTCATTCAAGCATTACATGCAAGACTATACAATACTTCAATGCATGAACACATTACACCCAAAACATTTATTATGATACTTTATTTCATGTAATACCTAGGTATATAGTATGCATTGTTTTAAACGAAATTGCAAGAAATTAAATGCGAAAAGCAGATGGTGTCAAAATGCTCGATTTTGTCCACTTGACATTCCATTTAATGAGCTGAAAATGAAAGCAAAAATTAAAGACATATGAAAATCAAAATCACCATCTATTAGAGCAAAAAATTATCTACCAAATGACATGAAATATTTTGTGAAAGCGTTTCATTTATGAATATTTTTTTTAACTTGAAAAAACGCTCACAAATTATTCTTCAACCCAATATTATGAATTAATTCTTAGTATAATGTAAGTTACAGATTTCAACCAAACTGAAGTGAAACATAATATGGGAAAATAATTCAACAGTTCAAGTAAATAAACTGCACAAACTAAACAGTCCATCAGAAGAAAGGGTATGGTTCAACTATTAAGTTTCTGATAAATGATTCAATTTTTTTTTAAACACTGTGAAGGGATAAGTTCTCAATTACTAAATTATTAATTTTGCAAGCAACAGGATTGATGGATGTTAAAGTATTTTAAAAGTGAAAAAAAAGGGAATTGTGCTTCAAAATTCCTTTTAACCAAGATTTCTTATGTTTCACCTTGGAAAACAGTGATGCATTCAAACATCAGTTTAGTCTGTATTATATTACTAGCATAAGTACTGTAGTACTTTTATTAGATATGGGGTGGATGCAAAAATACATGCAATAAGAACTACTTACTCATATGTATCTTTAACAACCGACTAATAAACCTTGAAAAGGATTTGAGAGAAACCCTTAAGTAATAAACAAACCACACACAAAAGTACAAGTCATATAACCACATGAGAAAGTTTTTCAATTTTAATTTCTCAATCTCACTGACTGAATATTGTTCAATGTTTCTTGCTGTGTTACAAACATACTCACCATAATTATAAATGCAACAAATAAAACAATAGCACAAGGACAATGTGCTAGTGCTAGCATGAAGTAACTAATTAAATTAATTAACCAATTTATCAACCCTTAGTATATACACACAATCACAACTCTCACTAGATCACTCACTATAGTGTGTCATCACATGTACAGTAAACACGCACACTCACAATGTGTACACACACCATATGTGAATAAAAATGCATACCACACACACACACACACACACAAACCATTATTTGCACATGCTATAATATTATGGTGCACACCTACATTGATGATATACATATGGTATATCAATACAAATGACTGATGCATAAGGCATGTATGAAAAAGTTCCTGAACAAGTGGAAAAAAATGAATGTGTAAGAATGGGTACACAAAAAGGTGAGGAAACAAGGTAGGAATAAGCAAGGTGTAATAAAACTTCCTCTGTATAATCTCATAAGGAGACATGCCCAACATCATTCCTAAACCAGGTACTTTGCTCAATGTGGAAAAAGGTGTTGCAAGCCAAAACCCAGGCAATCAGGAAACGACATCCCTGTGGAAATAGGAAAGAGAATCATACCACCAGCAAGGGAATCTCAATCAAGGAAATATGTAAACCACATCACTGAAAAAGACAGAAAACACCCCAACAACAGTAACATCCTCAAAATAATATGAACATTAAGGGATAGTGGAAAGGGAAGAGGCGTAGTAATCTGCAAATACCTCCACCCTCACTCACAACACATGAAGTAAGAGTATAAGCGAGCGAAGGAATATATACATCTGTAACACATATGAGGATTTATGTGATTGGTTCAGTTCTAAATCCAAAATTCAACATCTAGAAACCAACATTCAGGCAGGGGTATAATGAGAGATCCAAAACGGAGGGGTGAACAACAATTCTGAAGACTTACTCTAAAGTTACATAGCAGAGGACATCTCGTCATCTACACCAGCAAAACACCCAGTCCTACTCTCAGCTGAATGGTTTCATTAACATTTAAGTATATTTAACATATATATATATATGTATTATTTATTTCTCATTAACAAATTCAGGAGGATGCCTTCATGGTCCATAAACCCAATGGCTCTGAACTGGAAAGTGGCAAGGTATCTCAAACTCTACTACAAGAAAGTGTGAGAAGAAGAAAAAGCAGTGAAGGGTCCAGAGAAATGACAACACCTGACACAATGCAATTGGTGACACAAAACCCTATTTGGAAAAGAAAACCATACTGATTTATTCAATACAAAGCAGAGGAAGGGATGGGTGGGTACACCTTTCTGTTTTACCCATGAATTACATGGGTGAGTACAGTAAAAGACAGGCATATTAATGAATCAAATATATAACAAATAAAAACCTACAAGTGATCTTGTGAAATACCCCATCTCAGCAGTGTGTGTTTAGTGGCCATAGAATTATAGTTGCTAAGTCATCAGAGCCTTAAAGTGCAGTTTTACTAGTTTAAGTATAGCTGAACAGGTACCACTAACCACAGAGGGGGATCCCATGAAAAAAATAAGAAGTATATATACTAAAAGGTAACTTTTCTATTTGCAATATCATGAAATAGTGAAGGATGGCAACAGGTGGATGACAAGGAAGAAAGAGCTATCAAAAGTAGAGAATGGGATATGAACATATGAGGTGTAGTCTCAGTGCTCAACAGATAACACATTTGACAAGCAGGGAAAAGGGAAGTTGCATGACTGGAATGAAGACACAAGAAACTGATGGTGGGAAGAAACATATAATGAATAAAAGGTCAAATGAGTCATAATTAAAATCATATAGGACAGGGAGAAATGGAAAAAAAAATCATTGGCAAAGCAGTAGAGTATGAGAAGGAAATAATGGGAAGTTGATTTATTAAAAAAACAAAAAAAACAACTGAAAACAATAAACCAACCCAAATTGTATACTGAACAAAACAGTTTATCTGGAACGAAACAAGAAGAAATGTAGAAAAAGGTAAGAAACAGAAAAGGCAAAGGAAAGGCAAGTAATATTAGGAAATGGGGTCCACACAAACAAAATTAAAGGAAAGAAGTATCATTAATCAAAACCAATGATAAGAAATTTGGAGTGAAAGAAACAAATGTAATACATGTTATATGTTGAAGAATAACAAAATAATTATCCAAACTAATGAGTAATCCAGAAGTATAACAACTGGAAAATGGAAATTAACAGACACTTGTTAAGCTTAAATGAACAATATATTTAACTTAATTTGCAATTAATCACAAATATAACTGCAGGTAAACCAAAAACAAAAGACATGTGTTAAGCCTAATTCAACAGTGCAGGACAAAAAAAATCACTAAGCTCTACAATAAAAATCTTAACCTAACAATAAGTATAATAATAATGCAAATTAAACAAATGATAATTTATAAAAGGACATAAGTGTGCATCAACAGTAACCTACATATGAGGCATAATGTGTAGAGGAAAAACTATATAGTTAAACCAATGATTAACATACCAGTAATATCGATTACAAGTAATCCTAAAATAACAAATACCTCCCAGTATCAGTGGTATAGGAGGATTGATACAAATAAGCCTATGTTCTAACCTGATCTGGACTATGATTATTGAACAATCTAACAATCGAATTAAACTTATGTTATAGAACTCAAATAACTATAGATAATAATATGAAAAATAAAATTAATGAAAGACCATAACAATATAATGTTTTATCTGTTCAAAATCAGCAGACTGTATGTCAAAATGTGTAGATGCCAAACTCGAGCCATGACTCAATGCGGATCAGTAAATTGGACAATCATTCTCACAACAAAGTAAAACTGAAAGTTTTCCCACTAAGTACAGCATCCTGAAGCCTACATAAACATAATAATAGAACATATAACCACCAAAGCAGCAACACAGAATTCATAATGCAAAATGCACAGCCAAACACAACTGTGTTGGCAGAAACAAATAAAAAGTTTTGTAATGAAGTAACAAGTTCCATAACTTGATAAAAAATATAAAATTATTCCATTGTGTAAGAATTAAAAAAATTACAAATACCACTAGTGTATAATAAATGGTAAATTTGTTGATAGAAATTAATACAAAGATGTAGTAAAAAAATGAAGAGAACACAAACTCAATGTTACAACACTAGTTCTGCCAAACAAGAAGTGACAGTTCAGCAGAAACGAAAAGGTTGGCTAATTGGATGGTTGATTTGGTGTTTTATGGCACAAAGCAGCTAGGCTATCTGCACCAAACACCTGGTAAAATATTAAAATTAAATTCAGTAAAATTCATAAAAGGACATTAAAGTAAAACAAAACAAAGTTTAAAAAAACAAAAATAGCATAAAACTAATGTTTACATCTAGTCTGCAATGTTAAGAGAAAAACTACAGTAATATAAGTTGTAAAGGACTTTCTGTACCATAACTGTAATTATCATAACTCGCCAGAAAGAAGACTAACAGGTAAGTACAAAAATTACTGTAAGTCACCTGAAGTTGGCCTTTCCAGTTCTGGTTCCAAGTTATTTGAAATTATGGCCATTTTCAAAAAGTAAAATAAGGAAAGTTTTAAAAGACATGTAACACAATTCTAATACTAACTCATCAGGATGACTAACAGGTAGTTCAAACAGCACTGTCAGTCACCTGAAGTTGGCCTTTCCAATCCTGCTTTCAAGTATTTTGATGTTATGGCCATTTTATAATTTCAAATTGAACTAGATGGACTGTGATTCTTAAAATGGAATCACATTAAAAAAGGTCTAATGTATATCTTAAAAAACTTAAATGGCATTAAATAGATTAATGGCCTTTAAAAAACTAAAAGCATTTCTAGAGTGGACAGTGTCACCTTGCCAATAACACTGTCTAACATTATGGGCAAACCTTGGGACAAAACATGTTTAAAATGCTGCCGTCATTGAGAGTCATAATGATGGCAAGAAAGTAAAATGTGGCTTATTGTGATCTGGGTGTCACACAGACTACACATCGGTGCATCAGTTCCAGATAAAAGAAAACGATGAGTTAAAAAACTGTGATCAATGAGTAGTCTAGTTAGAACAACTTCCTCTTTGCAATCCTTATAGAAGCATGACAGCCAAAGTCCAATATAGGGTTTTATTTGTAAAAGCTTGTTCTCATGTTGCTCACTCCAAGTTGACTGCCAGTTGGCACACATCCGAGCCTTGAATACAGGACCATGGTCCATGTATGGAACAGGCATAGAAGTGATAGTGCCAGAGCAGATAGATTTAGCTGCAGTGTTGGCAAGCTCTTTCCCGTGAATACCAACAAGGCCCGGTATCCAGAAAAACTGGGTAGAAGTAAATGTTAAAGAGAAATTGGCCAGTTTGTTTTGAAAATAAGTGAGAACAGAATATGAACTAAAGTGAAGCAATTCCAAGGCCAGTAGAGAACTAAGCGAGTCAGTATAAATAGTGCAGTTTGAGAACTGCTTAGCTTCTATGTGATCCAGGACAATAGAAATGGCATACAGTTCAACAATAAACACATAAGCTGTAGAGGAGATTCTGCATGCAACCACAGAACCACAACAAACTGTGGCAGAACCCACACAGCCACCTAATTTCGAACCATCTGTATAAATAGGGATGGAAGGATGGTTCAAAAGATGTTCAGCAAATAACAGACAGTATTTCCAATCAGGAGGGTCTGCTTTTCTCAGATGACTTAAAGATAGGTCACATTTGGGGACTGCAAGAAGCCATGGTGGTATGACTGACCAGTGGATAAAGCAATGTTATCCAAGGACAGTCCAAATTCACCCAACTGCTCCTGGATACAAAGGCCAAAAGGAACAATGGCACATCGTCTGTTGTGAAAAAGTATGGTTCCTTGAGGAAGGAAAATAAAACCCCAGGTGGGATGCTTTGGTAAGGAATGAAGTTTTAAAGCATATAGTATAGACAGTTGCAAATGGCAGTGGTGAAAAGGAGGTTCATGAGACTGTGTATAAGCTCAAAACTGGGGAAGTGCAGAAATCCCCAGTGCAGATCCAAAGTCCTTGATGATGAATGGGGTCAAGCATCTTTAAAACCGAGGTTCTGGCAGAGCCACAGACCAGTTATCCATAGTTGAGTTTCAAACGAATAACAGCATGATACATCTGTAGCACAGAACACCGATCTGCTCCCCAAGTGGTGAAAGAGAGGACATGGAGGATGTCCAGTGCTCATGTACATTTGACCTGTATCTGCTTCATGTGAGGTAAAAAAGGTCAGCTTATGGTCAAAGATAAGCCCCAAGAACTTTGTTTCAGGGACCACAGGCTGCTTAACTTCACCCATATGGAGTCCAGGATCAGGGTGAATACCCTGTCAGCAGCAAAAGTGCATGCAAATGGTTTTAGAGAGAGAGAAGTTAAAACTGTTTGCTGTGGTCCACTTCAGTAAATGATCGAGGGCAGTCTGTAGCTGCCACTCAATATACCTCATGTTCGACAACTGACATGAGATGTGAAAGTCATCGACATAGAGCCCGTTTGAAACAGTGAGAGAGAGTTGTTCAGTGATGGCATTAATCTTTATACTGAAAAGTGTTACACTCATAACACAGCTCTGAGGGACTCCAAGTTCCAGTAGAAAAGAAATGGGAAAGTGTTGAACCATCACAAACTTGGAATCATCTGTCCATGAAAAAATGTTTAATAAAAATGAGCAAATAGCCACGTAACCCATATATATGGAGGTCTCGCAAAATGCCATACCTTCATGTTGTATCATACACCTTAATGTCAAAGAATATTGATACAAGATGTCGTTTGAGAAAGGCTTCTCTGATTGACGTTTCAAGTACTGGGTGGACAAGAGAAAGTTGTATGATTCTAGGAACCAAACAAGACGAGCATTAACCATCCTCTCTTAGATCTTATAAAGACAGTTCATCAAAGCAATTGAACAATAGTTTGAAGGAATCTTGGAATCCTTCCCAGGCTTAGAGAAAGGAAGGACAATAGAATGGTGCCAGGCATCAGGAAAAACATTCTTCTGCTAGATCTGGTTATAAACAATCAGAGGAAAAGCAAGAGAAGCAGGAGATAGATGGTGTAGTATTTCATAGTGTACATCATCAGGTCCAACCGATGTACTGCCAGACAGATGAAGGGCCAGTTTAAGTTCTACGAGTGTAAAGGGACAAGCATAGTCATAGAGACAATCAGCTCAAAATGAAAGAGGTGATCCCTCTGGTCAAGTCTTAATAGCTAAGAAGGTGGAGAAAAAGCAGAAGTGCTAGATACCCAGCAAAAGCTTTCACCTGGAGTATTGGTGATGCTCCAGGCATCTGCTACTTCCTGAAGGGGACAGAATTATATTGCCCACTGACCTTTTAAATGCTGTTCTATATGACTTTGAAATTGGTGGTAACCGATATGCTGGTTGTGGACTTAATCCAAGATTCCTTCTGACTTTGATGTCTCACTCACTGAGCATGTGCACAGGCCTGCTGAAAAGCAATGCAGTTCAGGAGTGTGGAATATCTACAGAAAGTATTCCAGGCCTGTTTTTGAGCCTTCCGTACCATATAGCAGGCGGGATTCCACCAGACAAGAATATTGTGAAAAATGTGTCGAGGTTTTAGGAATACATTGATGAGCTGTTTGTATAATACAGTCAGTTACTGCTGCCACAGTCATCTATTGATGGCTTACAGATGATGGCAGGATCAAGTTCTGCAAGAGTAGTGAAAGAGGGCCAGTTTGCATGATCCAGTTTCCACCGGGGCATGCAGGTCGGGTGGCATTAACCACGGCCAGTCTCTCTCAAAATTACAGGAAAATGATCACTGCCTCTTGGATTATTGTTGACCCTCCATGAAAAATGGGAGAATAATGAAGGAGAGGAAATTGAGAGACCAATAGCAGTAAAGGACTGACTAGGTGCATGAAAGTAAGTGGAAGAACCAGTATTGAAAAAAGAAAGGTTGTGATCAGAGAGCATACACTCTACAGAGCAACCACTCCTTTCAATATCAGCACTTCCCCAGAGGGGATGATGTCCATTAATATCCCCCAGGTTTAAAAAGGAAACAGCAACTTTTCAATGAGAGCATCAAAATCTGATTGATCATAGGTCTCTCCAGGCAACAGGTTGAGAGAACAAACAGTGATGGTATAACCCAATGAAACATGGATGGCTATGGCCTCTAAGGGTGTGTCGAGTAGCAGAGACAGGGTGGGCACATGCTGATCAACCAACAGTTCCACCCATCCATGCACTCATCCATCACACAGCCTGTCATTTCTGTACAAATAAAACTGCCAAAAGGTGACTGTATCAGCAAAGACATACAGGATGGTAGGAAGCAATCAGTGTTTTGATGTCATCAAGATTAAAACATAAACATCAACGGTTTCATTGTACAAAGGTGGCCATTTTTATTTATGTGTAGGCAAATTGGGTGGAGAACCCTTCACTTTACGACCACGTCTTTTTTCTTTTCTGTCCTTTTTTGAGGGAAGTCTCTCGACCTCCTTAGATCCTGCCCTGGGTTGATTGAGCAGGTGTTTACTGTTGGAAGAGGATTCCAATGATTGAGGACATGAATGAATGATCGTTTTGCATCTTGGGGTGGAAGAAGATGTATCCGAGGAAATGCTAGTACCCGGAACCAAAAGAAGTGGATCTTTGGATTTGTTAGAATGTATGTAAGGGACAGAGATGGGTGTTGAAGTTGATTTATCAACGTTTTTAACCATGGAGGGTAAATGACTTTTCATTTATTTTGAGAACAATTATTTTGGAGGCACAGAGATCTGTCTACACTCCCACTGTAGTAATGAAAAGAAGTGCACCAGCATAAGTCCGAGATGAAGTGGTGGACAGCAACTTTTGATCCTCAGAATAAGTAATGTTACGAATTGTTTTCAAATGCTGTACCTCTTTTTCTTCCAACCATTTAGGGCTAAAAAGAAAGTAGGAAGGGCATTGCAATTGACACAATGAGGGTCGCAGTCCTTGCCACCACAACGAGCACACCTTAAGGAACCACAACATGATGTCTTCGAGTTACCAAACCCCTTATACTGGAAACATCTGAGAGGTTTTGGAATGTATGGCTGTACCTTGCACTTATGATAACCTGCCTTGATGGTAGCAGATTCTTGCTGGTTTCTCCACCCAAGGAATTTCTGACTTGGCAATGTTCTTCAAATTCCTCTCAACAAAGATAGGAAGTTACACTTGTCAAGAGAGTATGTCAAACTCTTACTGAATAAAGTTTGTTGCATGATGATTTGTATGTGACACACACTTGAATGCTTAATTCTAGATTGGTGGGAGCATCAAGGCTTGTGGTATGTTCAAATTGTTTTTCATATAGATGGCAGCACATGAGAAAAGGTAATGTACCATATTGGAATATCCAATTCTTTTGGTGTCGCATAAACATACTCATAGTGTGCATTTTGCTTCCAGTTGTTTGATTCACAGAAATTTCTAGCTATTGTATGATAAGCATAACTAAGTTTGATATGTTTCGTCCACCTGGCTTACTGTACAAAGGACAGAAAAAAATAAAGTAGGCATGGACAGGATGTTGGAAATGCCCATTTGTGAGGTTCTACTGAGGAAGTTTTATTCCACCATGCTTATTCCTACCTTTTTTTCTCACTTTTAGGTGCACCCATTCATACACCTTCAATCCTTTTAAAAATATTTTTTGACACTTATTCAAATAGGAGTACTGATTACACCACAATACAGCACCAACAAATTTAAACAGGTGTTGTGCCTGTATTACAATACACCACTGGCATATTGAAACAGAAGTATGTCTGTATTACAATACAATATAGACACATTCAAAGAGGAGTCTGTGGTGTAATATAATAAATCACTAGCAGTCTGAAACAACGGTCCTGTCTATGTTACAGCAGGTACACTCAAAGTCCTTGTAATAACAGTACATTATAGGATCATTGAAGTTGTAGTCTAGGCTAAATTACAATACACCACTGACACATTCAAACAGAAACTCTGCCTGTATTACAACAAGCAGTAGTATACTGAAGCATAAGTCCTGCTTACATTATAACACAACAATTGTGGATTTTAACAGTAGTTCTGCCTGTATTACAAAACAGCTTATACATTGAAACAGAAGTTCTGGCTACAATACAATACACCACTTCTAAATTCAAAATGTATTTCTGTCTATTCTACAATACTCCATGGGCATTTTAAACATGAATATTGGATGTATTACAATAAACAAATTACATTTTGAAACATAAATTCTGTCTATATTAGGAAACACAGTAGGTACACTCAAACAGGATCCCTTCCTATATTACAATACAATGATATCACATTTAAACATGAGAACCTGCTTGTCTTACAAACAACAAATGCACATTTAATGAAGAGCTCAAAGGATATGAAAATACAACTCTGGCACAGGAGTTCAGTGTGCATTGTAATACATCATTAGGAAATTCAAACAGGTGATTTCTACATATGACAACACACAATTTGTACATTCAAAAGGACACCTGACAATATTACAAGTCACTACTGGCCAACTGAATCAGGAGTCATACCTGTATACACAACTGATAAATGTAAACAGAAGTCCTGCCTATGTGAAAATACAACCTTTGCATATTACAACAGACTACTGGCACAGTTAAACAGAAGTCCTGACTGTAATAAAATGCATCACTGGCACATTCACAACAGAAAACTGCTTGTCTTATGATACACTAGCAGCAGATACAAATAGAAGTCCCATATGTTTTGCAATATAACACAAGTGCATTTAATTAGGAGTCCTGCCTGTATTAGAATACATCAATGGCATATTCAAATAGAAGTCCTTGTACTTTGTAATACACAGGAATCTTGACTGTGGCATGGTGAAATAGTTTTGCATGTATAACAATACAAGACTGACACATTTAAATAGCAATTCAGCCTGTACTACAACAGAATAAATACACATAGAGGTTATTATCCTACCTGTGTTTTATGTATTAGAATATATAAGAGACAAGATAAAGATGCTCTCAGCCTGTATGATAACAGAATAGAGACAAATTTTGTCAGAAGTCCTGACTCTATCACTATTCAACAATGGCAGATTCAAACAGAAGCTCAGCCTTTTTTGTGTTAAAACGTATCTAAAAATCGTCTGTAAAAAAACTAGTTTGACACTATACAATGTAACCATGTAAAGACTAACTTTTTACATTAACAGTTAAGCAAGTCACTTTTAAATATTTCTAGATTTAATTCTTTAAGAAGTATTTGTAAAGTAATATATCATTATACAAAGACCAAAACTCATTCACACTCTACCTACCATTTGGCACAGAATTTGTAATTTTATCCTTGCTAGAAGTTTTTATAAGCTACCCGTTATTTATATGTGTCATTTACCTATTGCTATGAGAAGTGCAAGAAGATTCATGAAAGGAAAAAATTCAACTTGGTACACAGTAGTATAGAAGAAATATGCAACACCAAGAGAAAGAGCTATGGACACGATTGTCATTAATGTCACAAAGAATGATGTTGTATACATCCAGATGAAAAGGAAGATCACTCCTGCAGCTAGGCCTATTACTGTATCATGAAGTAAACATTCATTGAACAGTGTCTGCTTAAGACCCAGCTCCATGGCAACAACTTCTGTAATTCCATCTGAAAGCTTCTCTTCTTCTAAGTCTTTGAAATAATCCATGGCAGCAGTGCTCTGAGCAATTGGCAGGAAAATACTTGTATAAGTGAGCTGAGAAGTGTTTAGATGCAAATTTTCTGGGCTCAGGAAATAAATGTCTGTTAAATAATGGAAGATATTGTACACTGCATTGAAGTGGAAGCACCTTTGGGGAACTTCCCGACACAACCCAGCAGTACAATCATGACTGAGCTTGAGTTGGTGATAGTATCTGGCACATGACTTGAGCAGTTCAAACACTGATGCAATGTCTGTTTCTCTTATATCATGGCAGGAAGACCTGTTACTTAGTAAAGCTACATAGTTCGCAAGAGACCAGCTCCGACAACAAGACTTGGAGGGTGTCTGTTCACACAGTTCTTCAAAGTGCACTGAACTTCTTAATTTGGTCTCTTCAATTTGACAGACTGATTTTAAAGATGGCAGAGTGAATAGATTTTCATGGTTGACAGACTGAATTATCACATGTGCATAGTCTCGTCCTGAAACAGAAGTAACTAAGTTATATATCTTTTTTGTTACATAATGAAACAAATATGTTAAAATTAAACTTTATCAATAATATTACATTAATGACACAGTTGGACAAAGTCAGTATAAGAACAACTTTAAGAAGCACAGTAATAATTTATTATAATAAAAAACACACACACAGACTTCAAAATAACAAGAAATACATATTTTATTTTAACTATAAAAAGCACTTAAACATTTAAAAAGTGATGTTACCCTGGTAAAGAAAACAAAAGAACAACTTATACAATAATATTTTCTGCATGTTTAATTTGAACTTTTCTGACCAGTGTACAGTCAAAAAATGCAAATATTCAATGTGCTCATGACCTGAACTGATAAAAATAGTTCACACTATTGTTTACCATAATCAAAGAGTTTTTAAAACAGCCACATTTCATAGATGTATGTATTAATTGTGTAAATGTTTTACCTTAAATGAATAGTATAAAGCTGTTAGTCATACAAGATTGTTTAAATTAATAGTTATCATTTAGTTTATTTAGATATTTGATATTTAATGAATATTTAGTTTTCAGCTGGTATGTTAAAAACCAATTATTTAACAGGACCTCACAAGCCAGTGAGGGACACTTTTGTTGAAAAAAACAAACTATTTAATTTGGTTTTTCTTAATTTTAATTGAAATTTTTTGGGCATTTTTATTGGGTAAAAAAGAAAGCATCTTCCACACACTTCTTGTGTTGGGACTGCAAAATGTGATTTGAAGTTGTAAGGTTACTTAAGTCCATTAGTTCATCTTCAGTTAAAGAACAAGCACAAGAAGCATGTAAAATGACATGCAGATGTGTTTAAGAACCATTTAGATACCATGCAACAAGCTGAGTACAATATCATATCTATAACTGCTTTCAAAGCTATCATGATGCTTCAATCTTCCCTGCCGAATCACAGGTGAAATAGTTTGTAACTCAAATGAAACTGAACATAAAAAAATGATAGCAGAAGCATAAATGGTTGGCAATTGCTAAATTAATGATGCTGAGAATGTGGTTTTGCAGATATATATTGAATTTATTCCCAGCAGGTAGCCCTTAGTAATAGTTGGTTTGAAGACTTCAAGATGCTGTATTTCACTTAAAAATTTTAATATTTTACTTTTAATATTTAGAAAATTGTGGAGTAATGAGTCACCTTGGCTGCTGAGGGATGTATTAAAAATAAGTTATGACAGATTTCATTACATAACTCATTAAAGAGTCATACATTGCATATGTAGTTCAATTGTTGTATTACTGTTTGCATCTTTCTCAAAACTTACAAGTTTTTCTCACTATGCAAGTATTGTTATATAATAATGTCTCCTTGTTTGTAGAAAATTCCAGACCTCAGTTGGGTGGGTATATATATATACATTGGTGACCAAGTGAGTGCAAGTGAAGTTTACTTAGAAAATGTTAAGTTAACCAGCATGTGAGTGACTAGCTCTAACAGATAATACTTTAAAGTGAGTTTCATAATTCAACAGAAATAAAGGAAATAATTTGTCTTGTTAAAGGATATTCTAAAGTAACTGAAACTGTGTGGACTTCGATGAAAAAGGTTAGTTGGGTTTGGTGTTTTATGGTGCAAAGCAACTAGGCTACCTGTGCCAAACATCTGGTAAAAAGTTAAAATTAAAGTAAAATTCATAAAACAAAATTAAGGTAAAACAAGGCAAAGTTTAATTTTTGAACTAAAAACATAAATAGCACAAAATCTAATTTTTACATCTGTCTACAGTGGTAAAAAACAAAACTACAGTAATACAAGTTGTAAAGGACTTTCTGTGGCATAAATGTAATTATCAAAACACAGCAAGAAGACTAACAGGTAAGTTCAAAAACCATTGTTAGTCACCTGAAGTTGGCCTTTCCAGTCCTGGTTTTGAGTTATTTGATGTTACGGCCATTTTCTAATTTCAGATTGAACTAGAAGTACTTTGATTCTTAAAAGGGGATTGCATAAGAAAAGCCCTAATGTGTAAATTAAAAATCTTAAATAGCATTAAAAAAATTAATTGCCTTTAAAAAACTAAAAACATTTCTAAGGTGGACAATATCATCAATGCCAATAATGCTGTCTAGCGTTACGGATAAATCTTGGGATAAACATGTTCAAAATGGTGCCATTGTTGAGAGTCATAATGATGGCAAGACAGTAAAAAGTGGCTTACTGTGGCTTAAGTGTTACACATATGTCTGAGATGAAGTGGCGAACAGCAACTTTTGAGCCTCAGGGTAAGTAATGTTTTGAATTGTTTTCAAATGCTGCACCTCTTTTTCTTCCAACAATTTAGGGCAAGAACGAAAGTATGATGGGTGAGAGCCATTCCAATTGACACAATGAGGGTCGTGGTCCTTGCCACCACAATGAGCACACCTTAAGGAACTATAACATGATGTCTTCGAGTTACTGAACCCCTTACACTGGAAACATCAGAGGGTTTGGAATGTATGGCTGTACTTTGCAATTAAGATAACCTGCCACGATGCGAGAATGAGGACATTTGTCGGCACCATAATTCTATCTTTGTGAGTGGAGATATGCTTCATTGCTGAAACTCCTTGACTGGAGAAACCAGCAAGAATCTCTGACTCAGGGATGTTCTTCAAATCCCTCTCAACAGTAACTCCTCGTGACAAATTCAAAGTAACATGAGGCATAACCTCAATAGGTATATCCTCAATCACCTTTGAATACAAGAGGAGTTCATTGTGTTGAGATATGGGTGTTTCCACCAATATGTCACCAAAGCAAAGCTTTTTGAATGACTCTGGAGAGCCAGCATGTCCCTTCTGAATGAAAAAGGGAGACATCTGACCAAATGGTTTGTCTGGAAGAGAATGTAGTATAAGAAAATGAGATACAGATGTTACAGATGTTGAAAATTGCTGCTCAGAATCTTCAAAACATGGTTGTTTACCTATGGACAGTTTTTTCACTATTTTATTAAAGTTTTTATTTGGTGTATCCATAATAAAAAAAGAATGTTTTGGTGCCCACTGACCCCATCCACTATGGAGCCCTATGAAGGGATTCCCTACAATGCCAAACAAGGACACTGCAGCAATGCCAGGGTTTTGTGAGTACTATACCCAAACACCAGCAATACAATACAATGTCCACATCACCTGTTGAGAACATCCAACACTGGTCCATGATTGACCCTAGCCCAAGTGGACCACCTGACTGATCCTAGGGGGGCAACCCCAAAGCTGCCTGTCTACAGGAATTCTAGGCCAATGAGGTGTGTTAAGGTTGGACCCATTAACCACTAAAATCCTCTCCTCCTCTTCACTGGTCGCCATGCACTGCAAACACTTGGGTAGATGTTTAGATCCCAGAGTAGATAAACTGAAAGAACAAAAACTTCCTTGGGGGGAGTCCCCTCACAATGTACAGGAATCCACACCAAGGGGTCGATGAAAAAAAGAGATAATTATTTAAGTTTAGGATACAACTGTGATGACCCATGGGGTAACATAACTAAATTATTCATTGATACTACTGTGATAAGAAAAGACAAAAATAGTGTATCTTGTCAGTTGGATTCTAAAGTAATTGAAACAACTTGTTTGGACTTTTGACAAGAAAAGGAATTATTTAGTTTTAGATAAAACTGTGATTTCCTAAAGAGTAAAGAAATTTTGGACATGTGTTTGACTTCTTTTGAATATATATATTACTTTAAAACAAGTGGATTAAGTGCTGTTCATTTATTGTTCATATTTATTGCTATCAAGTCACAAACACCTACTGCAGAAGAATCCCAGCCTACTCATACTTAAAATCCCATTAACAGCCCATTGAACATAATCCTTTGGAATGTTTGATGCTCCATGTTACTATTATAAGACAATCTGTAAAGCTAACACTGTCTTATTCATTCATAATTGTTTTACTGTGGTATAATGTTGGAAAATGTATTTCTGACAGGCACTTACCTCCTATCACATAAATAGCTATTCTCATTCAGTGCCACCCTCTATACATAAACAAATTTTTAATACATGACACAAGTTTTTTATCACTCCTCCATTGGAACTGACTAATTCCAATGTGCATCTCTCATGCATATTATCATGTGTCAACCTTCCAACAATAAGAGTGCAACATATTCACATGATGCATGTGACTCCCCTCTATTCAATTACATCAAACTATCTCTTTTCTCACTAGTTTTCTGTGGAGGAGAAAAAAGAGAAGGAAGTGTGAGAACATGTTTGTTTGTTTTTTAATTTTGTGCAAAGATACATGAAGGCTATCTGCACTAGCCCTCCCTAATTTAGCAGTGTGTAAGACTAGAGGGAAGGCAGCTAGTCATCATCATCCACCACCAACTCTTGGGCTACTTTTTTACCAATGAATAGTGGGATTGACCATCATGTTATAACATCCCCACAACTGAAAAGGCAAGCATGTTTGGTGTGATGGGGATTCGAACCCACGACCCTCAGATTATGAGTCGAATGCATTAACCCACATGGCCATGTTGTTCAGATAAAGACAGTCTTACCTCTAATGAGAGAGAGTGGACTGATTCAAAGCCTATGTTGGACAATATGTACAAATGCCATCACCCAACAAGGAGCTAAACCACCAGTGTGAATCTGAATACTAGGGGATGGAAGAAAAACTAAATAAGGTTGAGAGGCAGAATCATATAAAAGGGAAGAGCTTGGATCATAAGAAATCGAAGCAACAGATTTTAACATGATATACCTAAGAAATAAAATTTGAAAAAGCCAAAAAGGGCTGAACAGAATTATCAGACTAGGTGTGGGAAGAAACAGCAAACTCTTGAGGGAAGACAAATGACTGAAATCCTCAGCAGTGTGGCCAGAATTGAAAGGCTCAAGAGAAAGAAGGGAAATGGGAGGAGACAAAAGATGTCCCATGATGCTCAGTCTCCCTGCAAATAAGTGCTGATGCATCCCTCAACAAGTTGCCTGAAGTAAGTCTTCAGATGAATTAGATGGACTTGAAGTGGTAATGTGAACTTTGGAATGCACATTTGACATTGAACAAACAAGCAAAAGATTTGACAGCAAAACATGTGCAAATAATTGCTTTCAAAATGAAAGTGAAAACTGCTTGAAACAAAATGAGGTGCAACTTAGACTAGGGTAAACCAACCTGAGCAAAACTGGACAAAAGAAAGGCATCTGGATTCAAGGACTGCCATATGAGAAGTGGTGGTTCTGTAGTAGCTGATAGAGGGAATCACATGCATTAGGTAATGGTGGTGCTCTCCTATTTAGGGACAGATGATTTGCATGAGAGATATGTTGAAATCTTTGAATCTAACAGTGGGAATGCATAAGGCTTGTGGTTTGTATTATAAAATGTTCACCTATAGTGAGCAGCACAAAACAGGACAAGGTAGTCTTGTGAGAGGAGGGAACTACTGTATCAGAATTAGTCTAATGCTACAAGTAATTTGGTTCATGAATCCATAAACTAATGAAACCTGGAAATTTATAAGATTTGCTGATAACAAAAATTTTATGCTTGGTTGGCTGTAATAAGGATACTTTTATTTTGCATAGAGACTCATATTTTCTAGTTAGTTGAAGAATCAACAATAAATATATATATATATATATTTATTAGAGAAAAATTAATATTGATAAAGTTCAGTAAACAAAATCTAAAGGAGGTACTGCATTAAAAAAAGCAAATCCAAACCTCTGACTAATTATATTAGTTTGTTATAGCCTAAAAATAAGCTGAAACAAAAACAAATAAAAAAAAAAACTTAATACAAGCCAAAACAGTCTACCATGGCATTGGATAGTTACTGCTTATGCTTCAACTGGAGTACTGTGTGCAGTTTTGATCTCCTTAGCTACTATATGATGATTCTGGTTATACATGGATTGTTATAGGAGAATAAGATTAACTTGTTTTCTCTTGTTTTCTCTTGAAGGAAAAGAGGGAGCAGTTGTGATCTAATTAAAGTGACTAGAACTATTGAGAGAAATGATGAGAATGAGGTATCAGATTCTTTCACGTTGAATTCTGTGGGCAGTAGGACAAGAAATCATTAGTCTGTGACCTGTAAAGATCATAAACATCTCCATTTATGATTATTTCTACAATAAAATGGTAAATCTATGGGAAAAAAATTAGCTTTTAGTACGTTATAGGCTGCATCTTTACAGAATGTTAAGATAAAGGTTGTTGAAAATTTTGGGACCACTGCTGGATCTAGCAAATAGATTTTATTTCTTGAAGGAAGCTGGGAGTCATGACACAATTGACTGATATAAAGGACCTTTGATATCCTGGACTTTGCAATAAAAACAAAGCGTAATAACATTATAATTTATACCTTATAGCTTTCTTTCACACGTACATGTAAACACATGTATATGAGAACAAACCTGGATCATTACAAAAGAAACTTCCACCAACTGGAGAATAGTTATTCTGTCTTCCTGAGCTGCGTTCTCTGTATGCTGGCAGTTCTTCTTTTATCTGGTTTATGCCTTCCTCTAGTTCGACCCAGGGACCAGACTGCCTCTCACTTGCATTGCCTCTTGTCACGCTGACAAACTTCTGTTTACTTGCTGTAGCTTTATCAGAGAAGTAGCTGTCATCCATGCCTACAGTATCGGGATCTTTTCTTAGCACCATGGTCAGAGGTTGATTAATCCAGCCTGTGTTATCCTCTAAGTTCTTCCATGCTGTTAACCGCTGAGATAACACTGTACCTCTAGGCTCAAAACCCTAGTTACACAATACATTTTACTATATTTACTTATCTATGTAATTGTATAAAACAAATACTACTACATGAACTTTGTTAAATATATTCAAAAGAATAAATTCACATCTTTATCTTTATAACTCAAAGAAACAGAGGATGAAGAGAAATATAGATCTATGTTTCAAAAGAACCAAACATACTTTGTATAAACCAGTCTCATGCTCAATGAACAATAACCCACTAGAGTACACAGAATTTAAAGTGAAGAAAGATGTTTTAATACTGAACATCATTTATCAGTACAGGAATAGAAACAAACATACTGAATTGTTATGAAATACATCCTCTAGTTGTTTTGAAAACAAGATAGTCATGAAAAAGTTTTAAAATGAAGCACTGTTTATTGTATTTTTATTTGTTTACTCTAGTTGCAGGCTTGAAAATATAATCTTTGCACTATGATTCAGCATATTTCTCCTTTTCTTGTACTCCCTATTCCACCCTTTCAAATTAATAATTCATAATTACCTTGTTTCTTAAGTTTATGTCCATTTATGAGGAAATAATATGTAGATATGTATTCAGTTGAATGTTACATGCTTTACAAAAGTTTATTGCTGCTTTTGCATTTTTCCACCCAACCATTAATTCAGTGTTGAGCCAGGTGGTTTTGTGTAAAAGTACAATTAACAAATGAAGCAAAAAAATTAGAAAAAACAAATCACTCACAAGAGTAGAAAAATCTACTATAGTAACCATCTACTGTTAGAAAACTCCCTGAAATGTTCACACAAAACTACATAGAGACAAAGTATAAGAATGGAGTCAAGAAACAATGAAAAACAGCAACATTAGATATAAAGTCCTCAACATGTCACTTTTCAATTAATATTCATTAGTAAAATAGCAGGTTTTTTTAACGGCAGTAATTGAAGTACTTGGAGAAATTCTTCAGGGTAAAAAAACAAAGGCATTTGAACTGAGTTTAAAAATACCCTGTAAAAATACTCAATAGTGTATTCATTACTACAGACCACATTTTAGTAAAATAATCACAGCTGTTTTTTCTATAACAGCTTGTAAAATCATAATGAATGATAATAAGGCTGGTTTACTGTTATAAATATACACAAGGTTTCTCTAATAAAACAAAGCCTTTCTGACTAATACAAAATGGAGCATTTCAGAGTAGTATAATGGTGCTTAAATGGTTTTGAAGACCTTATGCTGATATTAAAGAACTGAGTAAATTTTAGAGGATGGAAATCTTGACTTTCAAGAATCAAATTAAAAACAGCCCAAAAAACTTCATAGGAACTTGTTTGGTAGCTGTGCATAAATTTTGGCACAGTATACCTGGTACTTAGTACTTGAATGGCTTTGAAGAAAAACTGACCAGTACTGATGAAAAAAAACCTGATAAAAAATCTCTTTCAAAAATCAACAAAAAATTGTTATATAATCTGCAGAATTCAGAGGTCTTTATATTGGTCAATTGGTTTGGTGTTTTATGGTGAAAAGCAACTAGGTTATCTGTGCCAAACATCTGGTAAAAACTGAAAACTAAAGTAAAATTATTAAAATTCATAAAAGGAAATTAAGGTAAAACAACACAATGTTTAATTTTTGGATTAAAAACATAAATGGCATTAAATACAATTTTTACATCTAGTCTACTGTGGTAAGAGAAAAACTACAGTAATACAAGTTGTAAAGGACTTTCTGTAGCATAATAATAATCATCACAACTCACCAGGATGACTAACGGGGTAAGTTCAAAAATCAGAATTAGTCACCTGAAGTTGGCCTTTCCAGTCCTGATTTCAAATTATTTGATATTACTGCAATTTTCTAATTTCAAATCAAACAAGATATACTTTGATTCTTAAAAGGGAATCACATTAAAAAAGGTCTAATGTATAAATTAAAAATCTTAAATAGCATTTAAAAGATAAATGACCTTTAAAAACTAAAACATTTCTAAAGTAGACAGTTTCACCATCACCAATACCGTCTAATGTTGTGAATAAACCTTAGGACAAAACGTATAAAATGGTGCCATCATTGAGAATTGTAACAATGGAAAGATAATAAAATGTTGCTTATTGTGACCTGGGTGTTACACAGACAACACATTGGTACATCAATAAGTCCCAGATAAAAGAAAATGATGAGTTAAAAAACTGCGACCAATGTAAAGTCTAGTTAGATCAACTTCCTCTTTCTGATCCTTACAGAAGCAAGATGGCCAAAGTCCAATAGAGGGTTTTATTTGGAAAGGTTGTTTTCACGTTGCTCACTCCAAGTCAACTACCAACTGGCATGGAGCCAAGCCTTGAATACAAAACTATAGTTCATGTACGGAACAGCCACAACAGTGAGAGTAACAGAGCAGACAGATTTAGCTGCTGCATTGGGAGCCAATTCCCAACAATACCAACATAGCATAGTATCCAGAAAAACTGGATAGAAATAGATGGTAAAGATAAATGAGCCAGTTGGTTTTGAATATCGGAGAGAACAGGATATGAACTAATGTGAAGTGCTTTCAGGGCCAGTAGAGGACTAAGAGAGTCAGTATAAATAGTGCAGTTTGAGTACTGCCTAGCTTCTGTGTGATTCAGAGCAAGAGAAATGGCATACAGTTCAGTAGTGAACACACAAGCTGTAGAGGGGATTCTGCGTACAACCACCAAACCATGGCAGAGCCCACACAGTCACCTGATTTTGACCCACCATCTGTATAAATAGAAATGGAAGGATGGTTTGAACGATGTTCAGCAAATAACAGACAGTATTTCCAATTGGGAGTGTCTACTTTTCTCAAATAACTTAAAGATAGGTCACATTTGGGGACTGTAAAAAGCCATGGATGGATGGGCAAACCAGTGAATACAGCAATATTATCCAAGAACAGACCCAATTCATCCAACTGCTTCTGGATACAAAGGCCAAAAGGAGTAATGGCAGATCATCTTTTCTGAAAAAGCATGCTCCAATGAGAAAGGAAAATACAATCCCAGGTGGGATGCTTTGGTAAGGAATGAAGTTTCAAAGCATACAGTAAAGACAGTTGCAAATAGCAGTGGTGAAAAGGAGGTTCATGAGACTCTGTGTATATGCTATGAACTGGAAAAGTCCAGAAAGGCCTGGTGCATATCTGAATCCCTGATGATGAATGGGGGCCAAGGTTCTGGCAGAGCCATAGACCAATAATCTAGTTTTGATCAAATAACAACACAATATATCTTTAGCATAAAACATTAATCCCTTCCAAAAGTGGTGAAAGAGGGGACACAGAGGATGTTCAGTGCTCCGGTACATTTGACTTGTAGCTGTTTGATGTGTGGTATGAAGGTCAGCTTATGGTCAAAGATAAGCTCCAAGAACTTTGTCTCAGAGACCACAGGCAGCACAACTTCACCGATATAGAGTTCAGGATCAGGGTGAATACCCCATCAGTGGCAAAAGTGCATGCAAATGGTTTTAGAGAGAGAAGTTAAAGCCATTTGTCATGGTCCACTTCAGTAAATGATGGAGGGCAGTCTGTAGCTGCCGCTCAATATACCTCATGTTCAACGACTGACAGGAGATGTGAAAGTCATCGACATAGAGCCTGTTTCAACAGTAAGAGGGAGTTGTTCAGTGATGGCTTTAATGTTTATACTGAAAAGTGTGACACTCAAGACACAGCCCTGAGGGACTCAAGTTCCCATAGAAAAGAATGAGAAAGTGTCAAACCCACATGAACTTGAAATTGCTTGTTCATTAAAAAATTTTAAAGAAAAATGGGCAAATGGCTACATAACCCACAAAAATGGAGGTCTTGCAAAATGCCAAAGCTCCATGTTGTATCATAAGCCTTCTCAATGTCAAAGAATATTGATACAAGATGTTGTCATTTGAGAAAGGCTTCTCTGATTGATGTTTCAAGTTGAATCAGGTGGTCCATAGTGGAACTCTGTCGTTGGAACCCACACTGGGTGGGTGAGTGGAGGTTGTTTGATTCGAGGAACCAAACAAGATGAGCATTAACCATCCTCTCTAAGGTCTTACACAGACAGCTCGTCAAAGCAATTGGATGGTAGTTTGAAGGAACCTTGGGATCCTTCCCAGGCTTGGAAAATGTAGAAGAACAGCTGGGCACCAGGCAACAGGAAAACAATCAGAAGAATAGCAAGAGAAGCAGGAGATAGATGGCACAGCATGTCATAGTGTATATCATCAGGTCAGACCAATGAAGGGCCTGTTTGAGTTCCACCAGTGTAAAGAGACAATTATAGCCAGAGAGGCAATGAGCTCGAAAAGAAAGATGTGTATGCTCTGCCCGAGTCTTGATGACTAAGAAGGTAGAAGAAGAAGAAGCAGAAGTGCTAGGTGCCCAACAAAAGCTTTCACCTAGAGTATCGACAATGCTCCAGGTATCAGCTACTTCCTGACCATCTGAGAGCAAGATCGAGAAGGGGACAGAATTATATTGCTGACTGACCTTTTAAATCTTGTCTCATATGACCTTGGAACTGGTGGTAGAAGATATGCTGGTTGTGAACTTAATCCAAGATACCTTCTGGCTTTGATGTCTTGCCCACCAAGCACATGCACAGGCTTACTGGAAAGTGATGAGGTGTGAGAGCATGGGATACCCACAAAAAGTATCCTGTAAGGAAAGATATACAGGATGGTGGGAAGCAATCAATGCTTTGTTGTCATTCATTGTATCAAGGTGGCCATTTTTATTTAAGTGTAGGCAAATTGGGTGGAGAGCCCTTCTTTCTGTGACCATGTCTTTTTTCTTTTTTATCTTTATTCGAGGGAGGTCTATTTACCTCCATGGATCCTACCCTGGATCGATTGGGCAAATCTATGTTGTTGGAAGAGGATTCCAGTGACTGAAGACGTGAACAAATGATTGTTTTGCATCTTGGGGTTGGAGAAGGTGTACCAGAGGAATTGCCCATACCTGGAACAAAAGGAAGTGGATCTTGGGATTTGCTGGAATGAATGTCAGGGACAGAGATGGGTGTTGACATTGATTCATCAACGTTTTAAACCATGGAGGTCAAAGGACTTTTCATTTGTTTCGGAATGATTCATATGGAGGCACAGAGAAATCCATCTGCTCTCCCACTGTAGTAGTGGAATGAAGTGCAGCAGCATACATCCTAGATTAAGTGGCAGAAGCAACTTTTGAGCCTCAAGGCAAGTTATGTTTTGAATCATTTTCAAATGCTGCACCTCTTTTTCTTTCAACCATTTAGGGCAAGAATGAAAGTAGGATGGGTGAGAGCCATTGCAAATGATACAATGAGGGCCTGTTTCACACTCAGAGGCATCATGGTCTTTGCCACAGCAACAAGCACATGTCAAGGAACCACGACATGATGTCTTCGAGTGACCAAACTACTGACACTGGAAACACCTGAGAGGGTTTGGAATGTATGGTTGTACCTTACAATTAAGATAGCTTGCCTTGATGGTGGCAATGGATGTGGTGATGTAAATGTCAGAACGAGGACATTGGTTGACATCATAATTCCATCTTTGCGAGTGGAGATACACCTCATTGCAGAAACCCCTTGGGTGGAGAAACCAGTGAGAATCTCTGATTCGGGGATGTTCTTCAAATCCCTCTCAACAATAACTCCTCATGACAAATTCAATGTAACATGGAGGCATAACCTCAATAGGTATGTCTTCCATAGCCTTTAAATACAAGAGGAGTTCACTGTGTTCAGATATGGGTGTTTCCACCAATATGTCACCAAAGCGAAGCTTTTTGACTGACTCTGGAGAGCCAGCATGTCCCTTCTGTATGAAAAAGGGAGACATCTGACTGATAGGTTTATCTGGAAGAGAATGTAGTGTAAGAAAATGAGGTACAGGTGCTACAGATGTTGATGATTGCTGCTCAGAATCTTCAAGTCATGGTTGTTTACCTATGGACTGTTTTTTCACTATTTTATTTAAATTTTTATTTGGAGGTTCCACAATAAAAAAAAAAAGATATTGTGCCCACTGACCCTACCTACCATGGAACCCTATGAAGGGATGCACTATAATGACAAACAAGGACACTGCAGCAATGCCAGGGTTTCATGAACACTATACCCAAACACCTGTTGAGAAATTCTAACACTGGTATTTGGTTGACCCTAGCCCAAGTGGACCAGCCAATTCAACCTAGGAGGGCCACCCCAAGGCTACAGTGTAGTGTTAGGGTTGGACCTCTCAACCACCAAGATTCTCTCCTACCCTTGTCGGGTCACTATGCAGAGCAAGCAAGTGGGTGGATGTTTGGATTCCAAAGGAGATAAAATGAAGGAACAGAACCTTTCCTGGGAGTTTCCCCTCACAACATACAGGATTCCACTCCAAGGGGGTCTTTATGTTTTGGTATATAAAATTCATATAATTAGATTTAATTTTCCCATACTTTTCCCATTTTGAAAATTCACTTCTCCTTGTAAGACACATTTTTGAAAATATATCAAATACACTTCACAGAATTGAGGAAAAACAAGACAAGTGTACATTATACAAATACATAATTTATTCACAACTATGGTTTAACCAGTAAGGAATCATCAGATACATTGCCTTTACTGGCAAAATCATGGTCATGAATAAAAGATGTATTTGTGAAGAATACAATTGTCTTGTTTTCCCTCAATTCTGTAATTATGAATTTCACTGTGTCAACAGTTTCAAGTGTCAGTTGTAAAAAAAATACTTCATTTCCTCCCAGAAAGTAATTTATTTTTCTTGATAATCAGAAAGTGTCATTTTGTATATTCGATCCATTTCAACTTGATTGATTTTCATTAACACCTCTCTTCTGAAACTTTTATTTTGCTGATTGCAGTAGTCACCACTTCTAGATATAGTCATAACAACATCACATAAATTAACAGAGGCTATTGGTGGCCTATGTCCTTTCAAAATGGTGACAGAAAAGGGTAGGTAAGAATATTTTTGTAAATAATATTATTAGTTGCAATCAAATATACTTTATTTTAAATAGATAATTTTTTGGTTTATTTTGTGTACATTTAAATATGATACTTTAATAATGCCAAATAAATAAGTATTTAAGTCACATTTAAGTAAATGGAATATTTTGCACTCATTATTGAACTCTCTAAACTAAACAAGTCCTACTTGATATAATTTCATGGTGTGTGTGTGTGTATGTGTTTTGTTATAGCAAAGTCACATTGGTCTTTTTGCTGTGTCCACTGGGGAAAATCAAATCACTGATTTTAGCATTGTAAATCTGAAGACATATCACTGTCACACTAAGGGACATATTTTCATGAAAGAAAACTGCTTCAACTTTCAAAAGTTAATATTTTCCTTTCCTGTAAATATATTTCATATAGATACTTACCCTTCTGCATCACATAGTTATTACCTCATATGCAATTGTCATGGAATTTCCTGCATATGCCACAAGCCTTGAGCAAACTCTTACCCTTACACATGTTTATGTCTATTGTGCCAGCCTATATGTCAGATGAATGAAAAGACAAACCCAATTAGTTTGTCAGAATTTTATATGTATTGGTGGATATGATTTTTTCCAGTAGATGTCTGTGAGTGTTGATGATAAATTTCAACAATAAACAAACAGGATACAGTATATGTATTTTAAAATAATATATTACAACATGTCAAACATCTATACAAATGTTCCTTATACTGCTGGTTGTGACAGTAGAATCCAGAACGTTCAATAATTTTCTTGTTTCATCAAAAGTCTACACAACTTTGTTCATTTACTTTACAAGACACTTGAGAAAACAAATTATTATTTTCTACTTCATTGTTATAATACAATGTGATAATTAATTTCACAAATTGCCACTATATGTTCCTTATGGCTGAGCTCACAATCATCCATTCTAGATCTACTATTTTACATAAATATTCATAGAAGAACAGATACAAATTGGTCATACTTGAAGAGAAATTAGTACTCATTGGAATACCTACCATTTGTTTATAGACGTTAACTATTATAAATGCAGAAGTACATAATGTTTTTGCATTGTCTCTTAGTGAAGTTATATTCCATAATATCCACTTGTGCATCTATACAGTTATCAAACAGATTATTAAATACTCTAATAAGGTTTTTAAAATCTGTTGTAGTATATAATGTGTTAAAATTGTAGGTGGTAACACAACTGGCTGTTTTTAAAGAATCTAGATTACTTGGATATTCTGCAGTTGAGTATTATTTTTTATAATCCCTAAAAATGTTTTGAACTTCTGAACTAAAATTTTGTTAAGCACAATGGAAATGGATTTGGTAACTGTATTTAAAAAAATAGTAATAAAACTAAATTTTGTGTGATTCTTATGTAGTTTAGGAATAGCATATAGAAATGGTGATTTATAACATTTTGTGTGTATATATATATATTCCATTTTTAATGGCTTTCCTTATATTTGTAATAATAGTATCTTTCTTCAAAACAGTTTTTGTAAAAGTACTTGAGGTATTGATTTCATCAATTAAAATTTGATTGTTTATGATTTTTTTACATATATAATTAAAATTACATTCAACTTTATCAGTTGATGTAATAATAAATTTATCAACCTTTTTTATTTTTAAAGACATTAAAGGACAAATCTATTTTATACTTACATAAGTTTAAGGTTCTTTATTGAATTTTAATACATTTAACAATACACAGTTTCTACTCAAAAGAGAAACATGGGGAAAAATATGTTATTTGCTGATTTTAATAATATAGTTATGAATATTATTTTCTAAATTTTCTAAGATCTCAGATTTATCTTTCTTTTTAAAATTAATTTAAACTCAATTATTTTTTATTACTTCTAAATTACTTGTTACTATATGATTATAAAAAATGTGTCCATAAATTATTTATTACTACAAATACAGGGTAAATTATCTGTTTCTAAAGGATTAAATTATTCAGTAAATTTTTAAAATTAAATTGAAAGGGTCCAATAGGTTTGTTTTATTTAAAGCTGACTGCAAATTATAATGATTTTCAATAAACTAATTTTTCTTTAAAATCATTATAACTTATAGTCAGCTTTACAAAATATATGATGATTTATCTTTAAAATCTATTACAAAATAATATTTTTCTTTTTTTTGCTTTCTGAAAAGTTATTCATAATGTGATTTTGTTACATTAATAATTAAATCTTTTACATGAATATTATCAAAATCAAAATGTAGTACATACCTTGAAAAATGTCCAATCTTTGTATTTTTTAAATTCAAACAACTGTTTAGTTATCTATTCTTTTAAATTATCAGATTTTATGAAAAAGCAGTGTATAGGTTTTTACAAAATTTTTCAAACTGATCTGTTTAGCATTTCTTTTACCTTTACCCTTACATTATTGTGCTTAAAATAACAGATTTGAAGTTCAAATAACGTTTTCCTGCTAATATTTTTACTTAATATTTCAATATTTTTATATTGAAAATGCTGATTTAGTCTATAGGTGTAAAGGATTTTTCTTTTAAAATATAATATAAGCAGACCCCATAGAAGGCAATGAAGTAGAGTAATGAGGACTTAAACTGTAGTAGAATATCCACCAAATGGACAATAACAATAGCATCATGTTTAAAAGATATCAACAATGAGCAACACATTGCCAACTCATTCACAATATGTCCAAAACAATCATAGTACTTCAACAATGACTGAAAACAATTACTGTCACAGCATGTGCTCTACTAGTTGAAAATAGGATAACTACTGCATGCTAGTTCTATGAACAGATAAGTTGCCTCTGGTTTCCACTGGTATAGTCATAGAAAATGCTTGAAAAGGAATGACAAGGCCTCAAATTTTGTTTTGTTTTGCAGTTGTTGTTTGAAGTAATATAAAGAAGAAATGTGGTGGCTAGAGAAAATAAAATTCCAAGCAGGTGGAAAGTAAGTGCAACAAGGACAAAAATAATGTAACACTAAATACAAAATTGCAGTAGAGCTAAGCAATTAGTTATTGGTTGGTTGGTTGATTTAGTGTTTTATAGCACAAAGTAGCAAGGCTATCTGCACCAAACATCTGGTAAAAAGTTAAAAGTAAATTTAGTAAAATTCATAAAAGGAAATTAAGGTAAAACAAAACAGAGTTTAAAAAAACCAAAAACAACAACACATAAACAGCATAAAACCAATGTTTACAGTCTATAATGTGAAGAAAAAACTACAGGAATTCAAGTTGTAAAGGACTTTCTGTATCATAACTGTAATTATCATAACTTGCCAGGAAGACTAACAGGTAAGTACAAAAACCACTGTCAGTCACCTGAAGTTGGCCTTTCCAGTCCTGGTTCTGAGTTATTTGACATTATAGTCATTTTCAAAAAGTAAAGTAATAAAAATGTGTAGCAAAATTATGATAATAACTCACCAGGATGACTAATGGGTAGTTCAAACAGCAGCAATAGTCACCTGAAGTTGGCTTTTCCAGTCCTGGTTTTTCAAGTTATTTAACGTTATGGCCAGTTTCTGATTTCAAATAGAACTCCATGAACCATCACCATCACCAGTAACACTGTCTAATGTTATGGACAAACCTTGGGAGAGAACATGCTTAAAATGGTGCCGTCATTGAGAACCGTAACGATGACAAGAAAGTAAAATGTGACTTATTGTGATCTAAGTATTAGACAAACTATCCCCAATTGCCTTTGAATGCAAGAGGAGTTTACTGTGTTGAAATGTGGATGTTTTCACCAATATGTCACCAGACTGAAGCTTCTTTACTGACTTTGGAGAGCCAGCAAGTCCCTCTAGTCCTTTCTCAATGAAAAAGGGAGACATTTGCCCTAAAGGTTTGTATGAAAGTGAATGCAATATAAGAAAACGAGGTACAACAGGTGGTACAGATGGTGAGGATTGCTGCTCAGAATCTTCAAGACAGTCATTTACCTATAGACTGTTTTTTCACTATTTTATTAAGATTTTTAATTGGAGTATCCATAATGAAAAAAGAAATTTTGTGCCCACTGACCACACCCACCATGGACCCCTATGAGGGGACACACATACAATGTCAAACAAGGACACTGCAGCAACGTCAAGGTTTCTGGGCACTATACCCAAACACAAGCGTCAGATATAATGTCCACAACACCTGTTGAAAACATCCAACACTGGTACTTGGTTGACCCTAGCCCGAGTGGATCAGCCAACTGACCCAAGGGGGCCACCCTAAGGCTGCCCGTCTACAGGAATTCAAGGCCAAAGTGGTGTGTTAGGGTTGGACCCTTCAACCACCAGGATCCTCTCCTTCCCTTCACAGACTGCCACGCACAGCAAACACATGGGTGGATGTTTTGATCCCAGAGGAGGTGAACTGAAAGAGCAGAACCTTCCCTGGGAGGTCCCCTCACCATGTACAGGAATCCACACCAAGGGGAGCAATTAGAAACAGAAAGTACAGGAAGAATATGTTTGGTTTGAATTATGAGCAAAGTTACACAAGGGCTGTCTGCACTAGCCACCCATAATTTAGCAGTGAAAGACTAGAGGTAGAGCAACTAGTCATCATTAACTATTGCCAACTAGTGGGTTACTATTTTACAAACAATAAGTGGGATGACCATTATATTATAATGCTGCCATGGCTGAAAGGGCAAGCATGTTTGGTGGGATAGAGCCTAACCACCTGGCCATATCAGGCTGCAAACCTGTCTTAACACAAACAGAGCAGAGGAAAGCATAAGATCACAATCACATGCTCAAAGAGATTACTGTGCATAGAGGTTGTGTCACTGCTATTGGTGGAGGGCCACAGCATTTCAATAATTAATCATGTAGAAATGGGAGTTTATTTAAGGCTTATGGAATGCATAAAAAATTACATTGCAGTTGCACACATGAGAAAAGTTCTAAGTGGTGCAGAGAATAAAGTAATGTTTATAAAAAATGTAATTTAACAGAAAAGCTTGTTAGGAATTCAAGTAATGTATAATGAAACTATAACTCTCATTAAATTACAAAAGGCATCATCCTAGGATTTCACTTGTAAGTATTCTTCCTAAACCTTAGGAGTCTAATGTAGTGATTAAATTACTTTCTATACTTTATCAAAATGTAACAACTTACCAACAAAGGATTTTCAAAATTTGGGAGTTTATTTGTGGTCAAAGCAATGATAACACAAGTCCCTGCCAAAGCAAAGATAAAGAGGATGACAAGGCTTGGATGGTTGGCAACCTGACGAGCATACCTGAGGGTACAAAGACATTTTTTAGAAATGTACTTTTTAAATAACATTCAAGTTAAAGGATCATGAAATATCTGATAAAAATGCAAAAGAAAGACTAAAACAAGTCACTGTACTTAATCACAAGAAATATTTGAAGTTTGGTGAACACTCTGTTGGAATTATTGTGCAAATACTTAAAATAAAGATTTACATGTGTTACATTTGTTTTTATTTAATGCATACTCTTCAAGATATCATGTTACCACTGCATTATCAGTTTTATCTTATAAGATCCAGGTGACAATCAACTTACCACTGCATTGTCACTTCTACTTTATAACCATCCAGGTGACTTCATGTTTCAAACTGTCAACTTTCCATATTTGTAGAGACGTAAAGCATTTCCTACAATAAAATAAAATATTAATTATGTCATAAAGTTACATTTACCACCCTTCTGAAACCACAATAAAAAACAATTTTAATTTACAAACATGTATCTACCACAGGAGTAAAGAGAAAATAATGTTTTGTTTACTTTATATGTTTGTATATAATGTATAATGCAAAACTTCACCATTATAAAAATTATCCTAAGTCCAGTAATTATGAGTTATCTTGTGCATTTCTTTTTCTCCTTCAGAGTTAAAAATAATCCGTGATGACAAGAAAACTCACTGAAGAAGGTTGAATCGTTGTTCACTCCTCTACTAGTGCTTTCTCTACCCATACTAGCCATTTTTAAATATATAATAGAGTTAAGAATAAATTAAATCAAGGCATCTCACATCACTCAAATACTGATGGAGGACACTGCTGAAACTTCCAAAACCTATGTGCTTCTCAAATTCTTTCTGTTCCTTGAAAAATCTTGAAGAGCACTAGATTTTGTGTTGAGAACAGAAAACTAAACAAAGTTTCTGTGAAGGACAAGCATTGGCAGTTATGCACTGAAGATGTACTTGAATTATTGAGTTGATTAAAACTTAACAGCACTTCAAATGTGTATTCATTTTAATTGGACTCAACAGCATTTCAATTTCAATTACTGTTATTTGGATTATAAATTGCACTTGCAATGTTTCAGATACTAACAAATAAACTTTTTGGAGGCTCACTGTACAAATATGCAATAGTAAGTACAGATGGAATAGGCGAAGCTTCTCCTTTACTGAAGCAGCACTAGCTGGTCTAACAATAAAGTTGGATGAATGTCATTTCTGTAGATCTGAATTTCTTTTCCCTTTCTATTGATGGTGTAAAAGTAAAAGTTGTTAAACAGTTTTCTGTACTTATGAAAATCAAGTTGGTGAATTAATTTCTTGAATTAACTGGATCTTTCTATAAAAATTTTCAAATTTTGCTACTTTGATTGAACCTAGAAAATCTATTCTTTTTGTTTTTTTGGTCATAAGATTGTCAAGGTATCTTTCAGGGATTGAAAAGCTATTCTTGAAACATCCTAATTTTTAGAAATTCTTTGCAGTGGACAGTGATGCTTCAGATGCAGGCTAAGGTGCTATCCTAGTTCAAAGTGCTGATAAGTCATAAATTATCTGCCAGTCATCCAAATGAATACAAGTTCTCTACAGTTGAAAGAGAATTACAAGTTATAGTTTAGGCTTTTAAACATTATTAAAAATACTTAGAAAGATGTGAATTTAGAGTCTTTTGTGATCGTGGTAATTTAATTTGACTACAGTATTTTGATTTTACAGTACAATGTGAACAAGGAAAGTTAAATTGTGTATCAATTGTCATTAAATCAGAACCTTATTAAATGTGACAATACTGAAGAATTTCTTGATGTTCCTTCTACAACTATATTATCTTCCTTATATATTAGAAAGTAGTTGCTATTATATTTGGTGGAAAAAGTTTATGTTTGAACCATGAAACTGGCTGATCCAATAATTGGGCTAACCCTCAAAGGATCAGAAATATAAAACCCTGCAAAGTAATGAATCTTCTATGACATATAAAATACAAGAGGGTCTTTTATGTGGTGGCCAGACAGTTCACTACTGAACATTTTGTGACTAGGATATTTCGTTTATGCCATGATCTCCCTTACATACCTTATTTAAGATAATAAAATAACAATATTTTGCCGGTATTAGTTCATTAAACAAACACTCCAGTCAGGAAATATTAGTTTATTAGAAAAATACTCCTTCAAAATAAAAGTTTATTAAAAAGAATGAAAGATACAAACTTTTTAAAAATTATTCAGGCTCTGAGCAGTTCCATAAAGAAAGTGGAGTTTATTTGCTGGGTCATAAGCCTGTAGCCCAGTTGCTGCCTCAAATAATTATCAAGCCACAATGAGTCATTTACCAGTAGTTGGAACAGACAGCAAAATGACCTGGCAGAGAAATACCCAAGTGATGAAAAGACTGGTAACAATCTGACCAGGAATTAAATTTTCAGTATCAAATTCTTGAACACTTCCATGTGTTGTCAGTCTACAAACAAGCTGAAGATACCTATGCTCACGTACACTTGGTTCTATATTTTTCATTACAAACAATAGTACTGAATCATTACCATGATCATTCATTAGCTGGCAATCTTTGGATAGCTAAAACTATTTCAGAGTTTTCTGGTCTACTAATCAATAAAATATAAAACAGCATGTTCATACTGGTATGGATGCCAGATTTTTATACTACCTTATATAACTGTAGCGATCTTATGATGCCTGCTATTTCAAACTATACATGTTAATTTGAGTCTTGATTTTGTTAATCTGTTATCAAACACTGCAAAAGGCTGGTTGGTTGGTTGGTTGATTTAGTGTTTTATGGCACAAAGCAGCTAGGCTATCTGCATCAAACATCCAGTAAAAAGTAAATGTAGTAAAATTCCTAAAAGGAAATTAAGGTAAAACAAAACAAAGTTAAAAAACAAACAAACAAAAATAGCATAAAACCAATGTTTACATCTAGTTTACAATGTCAAGAGAAAACCTACAGTAATTCAAGTTGTAAAGGACTTTCTGTAGTGTAGCTCTAATAATCATAACTTGCCAGGAAGCCTAACAGGTAAGTATAAAAATCACCATCAGTCACCTAAAGTTGGCCTTTCCGATCCTAGTTTTGAGTTATTTAATGTTAAGGCCAGTTTCTAATTTCAAATCGAACAAGATGAATTGTGATTTTTAAAAGGGAGCCACATTAGAAAGGTGTAATTTATAAAGTAAAAAACATAGATGGCATTAAAAAGATTAATGGCCTTTAAAAAACTAAAAACATTACCAAGATGGACAAACTTTGGGACAAAACATGTTTAAAATGGTGCCGTTGTAGAAAGTATATATGATGACAAGAAAGTAAAATGTGCCTTATTGTGATCTAAGTGTTAGACAAACTACACACTGGTGTATCAGTTCCAAATAAAAGAAAATGATGAGTCAAAAAACTGTGACCAATGCGTAGTCTAGTTAGAACAACTTCCTCTTTCCGATCCTTATGTAAGCAAGATGGCCAAAGTCCTATATATATAGGGTTTGATTTGGAAAAGCTTGTTTTCAGATTGCTCACTCCAAGTTGACTGCCAGCTGGTAGGGAGCTGATCCTTGAATACAGGACCATAGTCCATGTATGGAACAGGCACAGTGGTGATAGTGCAGAGCAGATAAACTTAGCTGCAGTATTGGCGAGCTCATTCCCACAAATACAAATGTGGCTCGATATCCAGAAAAACTGGATAGAAGTGGGGTCAGACGGTTTTGACTATCGGTGAGAACAGGGCATATAGTTAAGACAGTTGCAAACAGCGGAGGTGCAAAGAAGGTTCACGAGACTCTATGTATGAGCTCTGAAAAGTGCAAAAAGCCCCAGTGCAAAGCCGAAGACCTTGATGATGAACAGGGTCTAGCATCTTTAAGCCCGATGGTCTGGCAGAGCCATAGACCAGTGATCCATAGATGAGTTTCGATCAAATAAGAGCACAATATATCTTTAGCATGGAACGTTGACTCACTTTCCTAGTTGTGGAAGAGAGGATACGGAGGATGTTCAGTGCTTTTGTACATTTGACCAGTAGCTGCTTGATGTGTGGTATAAAGGCCAACTTATGGTCAAAGATAAGCTCCAAGAACTTTGCCTCAGGGACCACAGGCAGAACAACTTCACCGATACAGAGTTCAGGATCAATATACCTCATGTTCTATGACTAACATGAAACGTGAAAGTCGTCGACAAAAAGCCCATTTGCAACAGTGAGAGGAAGTTGTTCAGTGATGGCACTAATTCTTATACTGTAAAGTGTGACACTAAGAACACAGCCCTGAGGGACTTCAAATTCCTGAAGAAAAAAAATGGGAAAGTGTCGAACTCACACAAACTCTGAATCTCCTGTCCATTAAAAAATTGTTAATAAAAATGGGCAAATGGCCACGTAACCCATATATATGGAGGTCTCACAAAATGCCAAACCTCCATGTTGTATCATAAGCCTTCTCAATGTCAAAGAATATTGATACAAGATGTTGTCATTTGAGAAAGGCTTCTCTGATTGATGTTTTAAGTTGAATCAGGTGGTCCGTGGTGGAATGCTGTCGTCGGAACCCACACTGGGTGGGCGAGAGGAGGTTGTTTGATTCGAGGAACCAAACAAGATGAGCATTAACCATCCTCTCTAAGGTCTTACACAGACAGCTCGTCAAAGCAATTGGATGGTAGTTTGTAGGAATCTTGGGATCCTTCCCAGGCTTGGAGAAATGTAGAAGAACAGCTGGGCACCAGGCAACAGAAAAACATTCTCCTGCCACATCAAGTTAAAACAATCAAAAGAATAGCAAGAGAAGCAGGAGATAGATGGCACAGCATGTCATAGTGTATATCATCAGGTCAGACCGATGAAGGGCCAGTTTGAGTTCCACCAGTGTAAAGTGATGATCATAGCCAGAGAGGCAATCAGCTCGAAAAGAAAGAGGTGATCGCTCTGCCCGAGTCTTGATGGCTAAGAAGGTAGAAGAAGAAGCAGAAGTGCTAGTTACCCGATAAAAGCTTTCACCCAGAGTATTGGCAATGCTCCGGGTATCAGCTACTTCCTGGCCATCAGAGAGGAAGATCGAGAGGGAGATAGAGTTATATTGCCTACTGACCTTTAGAATATTGTCCCATATGACTTTGGAACTGGTGGTAGAAAATATGCTGGTTGTGAACTTAATCCAAGATTATTTCTGGCTTTGACATCTTACCCACTGAGCATGTGCATGCTGGAAAGTGATGGGGTTCAAGACTGTGAGATATCTACAGAAAGTATCCCAGGCCTGTTTTTGAGCCTTCCGTGCCATGTGGCAAGTAGGATTCCACCACGGACGAGGATATCATGGAAAATGTTTCGAGGTTTTAGGAATACATTGAGCAGCTGCTTGTATAATATAGTCAGTTACTGCTGCCACAGAGTCATCTATTGATGGCTTACAGGTGATGGCAGGATCAAGTTCTGCGAAAGCAGTAAAAGAGGGCCAGTTGGCATGATCCAGCTTCCACTGGGGCACATGGGTTAGGTGGCATCGACCACGGCCAGTCTCTCTTAAGATTATAGGAAAATTATCACTGCCTCATGGATTATTGTCAACCCTCCATGAAAAATGAAAAATAATGAAGGGGAGCAAACTGAGAGTTCAATAGCAGTAAAGGACTGACTAGGTGCATGGAAATTAGTAGAAAAACCAGTGTTGAAAAGAGAAAGGTTGTGATCAGAGAGTATACGCTCTAAAGAATGACCCCTCCTATCAATATAAGCACTTTCCACAGAGTGGATGATGTCCATTTAAGTCCTCCAGGATGAAAAAGGGAGATGGCAACTGTTCAATGAGAGCATCAAGGTTTGATTGATCATAGGTCTCTCCAGGCAAGAAGGTAGAGAGAACAAACAGTGATGGTACAACCCAAGGAAACATGGATGGCTACAGCCTCCGAGGATGTGTCGAGTGGCAAAGACAGGGTGGGCACATGCTGATCAACTAACAGTGCCACCCCTCCATGCACTCGTCCATCACACAGCCTGTCATTTCTGTATAAAGAAAACTGCCGAAAGATGACTGTATCGGCAGGTTTCAAAAATGTTTCCTGAAAGGAAAGACAAAGAGTATGGTAGGAAGAAATCAGTGTTTTGATGTCATCCAGTTTGGAATATAAACCTCAACAGTTTCATTGTATCAGGGTGGCCATCATGGTCCTTGCCACTGCAATGAGTACACAACATGACATCTTTGAGTGACCGAACTGTTGACATTGGAAACATCAGACAGGGTTTGGAATGTATGACCTTACTCTGCAATTAAGATAACCTGCTTTTATGGTGGCAGGTGGATGTGGTGACATAAACATGAGAATGAGGGCATTGGTCAGCACCATAATTCCATCTTTGTGAGTGGAGATATGCCTTACTGCAGAAACTCCTTAACTGGAGAAACCAGCAAGAATCTGGGATGTTCTTCAAATCCCTCTCAATGATAACTCCTCATGATGAATTCAAAGTAGCATGAGGTTTAACCTCAATAGGTATATGCCCAATTGCCTTTGAATGCAAGAGGAGTTCACTGTGTTGAGATGTTGATGTTTCCACCAATATGTCACCAGATCGAAGCTCCTTTACTGACTCTGGAGAGCTAGCAAATCCCTCTAGTCTGTTCTGAATCTGAAGATAACCAAAGGTCAAAACATTCTTCTGTACTTTATTATAATTAAAGTTTTAATACACATACCATCCATCCTGATAATACATCACAAAAACCTGTTATTAGTCATTGTATAAAGCTGGATCTGACTATGGTAATTAACCATAAAAACTTACAATCATTTAAAAACATGCTTAATTTCTGTATTTCTGACACTTATGGATAGGATACCCTCAAAGCTTTGGGAGCAACTGTTACAGTCATTTTTCCTTTAAAAATTTTACCTTTTAAACTTTCTTGGCAGATAGTAAAATCTTTAATTGCCTTATGTTTGTGTTACTAGCAAAATAATCAATCAATGTATTTTATGAGATCAGGATTTGTTTAACTATATGTTATAATATAAAATTTTGTTGTGAGGGTCAATTTGAGTTTTTGTCTTCCACAATCAATATTTTGGTTTTGCTTTCAATACTTTTTCATCATTGTTATATTGTGTTAAATCTTCATCTATGTCCTGTTGAGCAATCTACCAGAATTAGACTAGCATTATGTGTGTACATTATGCAAGTGGACTATCATCCTGAAAAGCAAATATTCTTAAAAATATTTAATACATTTGTATACAATGCATAATATAAAACTTCATCACTGTATAAGAAAAAAATTTAATTTTGTTTGTGACTATTTTTATTCATTTAAATGCCAATTATCACAATAAAATTGTTCCATGACTATGAGAAGCAAGATTTAAAATAATATATGACTAATGCTAACATATGCAAACTACATTCAGAACTAAAAAAATGAGAAATGTGTTATGCTGTACACTTGAATTTTTAATAGCAGGCATACTGATACTTAGAATCTTTCCTTATTTTTTTAATACTCACTCTTCTGTACTTAATCACATTTTTCTGCTTATTGATCAGAATGTCAATTGAATGTTTATAATTAACTAGTTTTCATTTTATGGAGAGTGAAGTAGCTATTAAGTACACACAACAGCTTTAAAAAACAAAAAAGTATGAATAGTTTTTAGATCAGCTATTGTTAGATCATTATTAAAACAGTTTTATCACAAAAAAAACACTACCCACACATGTAATAAAAACTATTAAAAATAGTTATGGTGATAATCTTATGGAATTACATATCATCAGCAGTATTAGTGCTGCACTTTACAAAGAGGAATTAATGATTTCTTTAAAAATATGCGTGTTTAAATTCTGTTTTTCTTTGTTACAAGTGAACAAGATCAGTGTTGAAGAATCACATAACAGTTGGAATGCTTGAGCATAGAAAATAAATATTTTACAGATCAATGCTATATCTCAGTATACCAAATTATTATTGTGTGCATGATAAGTCCTTTCCAGTGTTATAATAAATGTAGCTTATTGCCAACAACACGATGAAGCTTATCAATCTATTACTTACTCAGCAAAATTACTGAGTCAATTTTAAGGGATTAATTACATTATAACTTCAGTTCTTGTAGCTCTATTTCAAAACTAAAAAACACCAAACAACAACAAAAAAACAATGTCTATCAAATAAAGATCTTATATTAATAAACCTTATCCTGAAAGTCTCAAGAAATTGGATAATTTTTGTTCATGATGTTACAAAAGTACTTAGGTTCAAGAAGCCTTGATAGAAATGAATAGAAACCATTTTACCCAAGCACTTTCAACAAGTGGACCTTTCTACCTCAGGATAATTTTTGTTGTTACTCTAAGTTATAACTTATGTAAATGTGTTGTTCAAGTTTCTAATATCAGCAATAAACAAAGTGTAATCAAAATACAATATACAAAATTAACCAAAATACAAATCTTATCTGTCCTATGTGTAAGCAAGCCTTTACTAAAGTATTAAACTAACAATGAAAAATAATAACATGAACGATCACCCTACTGGAAACAGTATACATCTGAGGAACTACAACATTGTACAGCAGTTGCCCCAGTCAGATAAGAATAATGATTGCATGGGTAATAGTTTTTACCACACACAAATAAGTTAGTCAGTGTAATAATTAAAACAAGTGTGTACACGCAGTAAACAACTTGATATAATCGTATCCGTAAGTACAGACACGAACGACAAGCAACGAGACACAAATGAATATAACTTAAATTTACTTTATTAAAATGGTTGTGATTTACAATACAAAGATGTTTATACTATGTTTACCCTTTAATAACGTTTTCGATTCCGATTTTTAATTCTAACAATCTATTTGGAATTTTTTTGGTAATTATTTTGAAATATTCTACAAAACAGTCTACTGCAACACGTCTTTAATAACTTAACAAAGTTATCAAACGGAAAAAAAATATCACTTTACACATTTTTGCTTTTTCGAATGAAATGAAATTTAAAAAAAATTACCATCACTCCATGTACTTCCATGGGACCTACTTCACATGTACAATGGTAGATCCTAAATTTTTAATTTTCAAATAGTTTTGTTTCTTAATAATCAAAAACACAACCTTTCGACGAGGTATAACATTTTATTTGTAAAGCAAGAAAACAATGAATTATTAACAGGCAAAAATAATTATAAACATCTCATACCTGCTACGTTTAATGCATATTCAAACAACTTACAAAGCAAACACTTTATAAATTACATACAACCAAATAGACGACTACCCGGATATCCACGTACTGTTTATTAAAATCCAGGTGTTATTCTTCCTACCATCTTCTACTACTCTAGCCACCAATACTCTATATAAAACAAAACACTCAAAAATACCGCTAATTGATTGGTTGTTTAGCGTAGGCTATCTGTACTATGCTCACTACAAGTATCAAAACCCATTTTTAGAGTTGTAAGACTACAGACTTTCCACTAAGCCACTGATGGTCAATAAATAACAGTTTGTTTGTTTCGTTTGTTTTTGAATTTCGCCGAAAGCTACACAAGAGCTATCTGCGCTAGCCGTCCCTAATTTAGCAGTGTAAGACAAGAGGGAAGGCAGCTAGTCATCATCACCCACCGACAACTCTTGGGCTACTTTTTTACCAACGAATAGTGGGATTAATCATCATGTTATAACGCCCCCACAGCTGAAAGGGCGAGCATGTTTGGTGTGACGGGGATCCGAACTCGATAAATAACAGAATTTGAAACGTATGTGTAGCAATAACTTAACGAACTTAAATAGCCACGATTTCTGTGCTTGGGGGTCAGTTTGTGAAAACCTAATTTCCAACGCACTTTTATCATAATAACTGTCTTAATTACTTTTAATATTTTAGATAAGTGGAAGTACAATGCCATTTAAGTCCGGCATGGCCAGGTGGGTCAAGATGTTTGACTTGTAATCCGATGGTTGCGGGTTGGAATCCCCGTCGCAGATAGCCCTCGAGTAGCTTTACGCGAAATTCAAAAAAAAAAAACAAACATAAAACAAAACAAAAACGGACATGTTTCTTTAAAATACATTTTTATGGATAATCATTGATTTGTAAGATAAGGCAATGTAAAATTATATAGTCGAATATTTCAGTGAGAAGAAATCAGGTGCCGCAATCCATCTACTAATAAAAGAGTGTGTCTGTTGGTCTATGTGTATGTGACCACCTTAGCTCCAAGAGGAAGGAATCTAGAAACCTAAAATTTTGCACGCATTCTAAGTGGAACCTGAGGGTGTGCACCCGAGTATCATTATTTAACTTATTCACGAGCGTGCGCGCATGCACGTGAGCATCTTTTTAATGAGGCAAGCTTTCAAAATATCACATAGGAAAGAAGTGGTTCCTTATATAACACGGCCCAGCATGGCCAGGTGGTTAGGGCGCTCGACTCATAATCTGAGAGTCGCAGGTTCGAATCCCCGTCACACCAAACATGCTCGATATTTCAGCCGTGGGGATGTTATAATATGGCAGTCAATACCACTATTCGTTGGTAAATGAGTAGCCAAGAGTTGGTGGTGGTGACTAACTACCTTCCATCTAGTCTTACACTGCTAAATTAGGGACGGCTAGCTCAGATAGTCCTCGTGTACCTTTGTGCGAAAATAAAAACAAAGTAACTAACCAAGGAAACATCAATTTTCTCCTTATGGGTACATGAGATTTCCACTAAAAATATCCAAAAACTTAGTGGTTCCAGGTAGATGGCATTACGTTAAAAATAATGAAGATTAGCAGCAATATATGGAGGTGAAAGACTGCGACTGGTCAATATTCTAGCAAAGATAGGCATTGAACACACTAACAAATTATTGCATTTCGTGGAAACGTGGAAAAACTAAAAATATCTAGTGTTCAAATGACCAGTGACAAAAAAAGAAGAAAAGAACTGGGTGATCCAGTTAAGTTAAAAGAGAATGTGAAATATTTCAGTACACACTTATCTCCTTGATTGGTATCTGTTGAGATTATGACAGGTCAATACTCCTGACAAACTATATAAAGCTCATCACAAGACTAGAGACACGATTTGTCCAAGAAACGTGGAAAAACCTTTGAGAGACTTGATGGCTCGTCTGATAACGACCTGTTTTCCAGGCCAAAGTGAAATGTTATTGAACAAGAAATACTGGTAAGGTGCAGAATTTGGGAATCTTTTAAAATATTTGAATGATCTCATTAATGAAATTGCATGTTGCTGAGGAAACAGGAAAATACTGAACAAAATACGTTAACTGGTGAAAGAAGGACCGATTACAGAGATGAAGCAAGCGCAAAAATATGTGGGAAGGGCAGATGTTACTTAAATCAAATTTAGTTGAGCATTGTAACTAAAACAACCTTTTCCGGTGGAGAAGATCCTGTGTCAAACTTCTCAAGCTTACAATAATAACAGAAATGATAACAACTCCCTCTTTTTCTTCAACCCACCTTATTCCCATTAAGTTTTGGGTTAGACACTTGAGTGTTTTGCATTACCAAAACCTTGACAGAAACCCTAAATTCGAAGCCGTGACATGAATATTGTTAGTCGAATCCCATAACCACAAGGTGTAAAAAATTATCTTATTTATGGTACCTCATAACATCTTTCCGAGAGTTGAATCTGTTATTTGTAAACGTACACCGTAAAATCATAGTTGCTTGTCACCTATACATCTTCGTAGGAGATGTCTCCTACCAACTATAGCCTTGTCTCAACTTTGAGTCTTCATAAGGATACACTACAACAACAATATTTGTGTTTCTATTTTGTATCTTCATGAAAGTGGTCCATGCCACAGCGATTAGTTTTATTTATGAAATTTTTTCTTCACCTAAACGTGTAATTTCAAAGAAGAAAATAAATACTTCGTGAATAATGCAAAGGCAAAATCTATTACTTCTTTCAATACTCCAGTTGCAATAGACAAGTTATGTCGAATTCACGGCTTATCCATTGCTTTTCAACTTTATATCTTCATGTCGTATATCACAACAGTTGCAGCTGTATTTTGACTTTGTAATATTACAAGAGCAGAGCATGTTATAAAAATATTGGGTTTAAACTTTATATAATATTAAAGATATATTATAACAGATACAATTGTATTTTCAACGCTAAAATCAGGGGTTCGATTCCCCTCGGTGGGCTGAGCAGATAGCCTTTGTGGCTTTGCTAAAAGAAAAACACACACACACACAATTGTATTTTAAGTGTTTATTATTGTAATAGTTTCTACTGTTGGCTAGATTCTTTCTATAATTTGGGAAAGATAATATAAAGTCTCAGTACCTCCCTTTTCAGACTTTTATTCATTAAGTAATTTATTTGGACTATCATTACGATTTTTTAAAACTTTTCTACTGCATAAATTATTTAATAGTAAAGTATAATCTAGTCTACTTATTTGTTGCGAGTTATTTGTTCTAAAACGTTTCAAAAGTTATTCCGTGATGACGAGAAACCCACTTGAAGTTAAGATGTATCTTAAGACGGTTAGTATGGGTATTAAAACTTTTATTAAAATAGAGAAGAGAACAACGTTTCGATCTTCCTAAGTCATTCTTTCGTTAACCTGAAGATGAGAGGCTTATCTCACAAATCAATCTTATACAGTCTTTTGCTTAAGTTTCCTTTCGCATCCACGGCACAAACTAAAGAAAGTACAAAACTGAAATGATCAACAGACTCACTATCTAGCTAACCAACTCACAGATTAAATGAACCACTGTATGATCAATCCATTAATTCACCCTGTTATTTTTATGCAATATATTTTCCAGAAATTACTCGAAAATTCGAGACATCACGTCAAACCTAGATGGCCGGGCACTTTTTAGGAATCAGTATATCACGTCAAAGCTTCTTCTAGCAAACAATACAAAACGTCTAAATCAAAATAATAAAAACATAGTTTACAACATTGCCTTTGCCCCGAGTTTTCAAATCCCCTGAAATATTCAAATTTAACGAATAAAATAACAATAAAACTAAAATTCCACAATTAATAATAATTATGCCACTAAATTCCATAAGGAACATAGGGCCGCAAACTCTGCGGGTTTAGTAACATGCTGGTTTTTAAGTGAGTAGGTTGTTAGCCTACTGCACAACCCCTAACCAGGAGGACAATTTCTCAGTCCACCGAGGGGAATTGAACCCCTGATTTTAGCGTTATAAATGCGGAGACATACCGCTGTACTAGCGGGGAGCAAAATTTCCTCCTTAGCAAGCAGTAAAGTCACTATTTACAGTTCACAAATTATAACATTCATAAATTACCATTGCAATCACTAGATTGTTAAATACATTTCGTAAACAAAAGACATTCTAATTTCTGATTAACATAAACAAAACATTCTTTGCTATGTTGTTTACTGTCTTTATACTGTCCACTCACTAAATCTTTTTTAGTGTTTCTGCCCCTTAACTTATGGTACAATGATGGGATGACCTCTAGTCCTTTATTTTCAATTGCTATCTTGCCACTTGAGAAATCTTCAATTATATAGTCGAGAGAATCCATTTGTGGCTCTATATATGATGATCTGGTAGTGACTTTGATAGAATCCTTAGGTCATCACCAAGTTGACGTTCCATTGGGAAATTCTTCTCTGACGTTAATCACTATGTCAGGTATTCTCAGACTGTGGTACGCATACCACTAGTGGGACGTGGAGCTAATGTCGGTGGTACACAGCACAACTAAAATTTGTAATGAGCCTTATCTAAGCTTTCCACGTACATGCACATACTATTCCTCTTATATATAGATTCACCATTTACTTGCATAGACGACCCGTAGTATTTTCTTTCCTTAAAATTAACAAAGAAGGTATCACATATTCTTCAATCGTGCCATAAATAAACAATCGCATCCTTCGCATTAATTGGCTAGTGTTTAAAATATGAATTTTTGTTACTAGGCTTGTCTTTAAAAAAAAAAAAAATAGTACTGGGTATTTAATTAAAAAAACAACAACTAAAAGTGGTACGCAAGTCTGAAACGTTTGAAAACCACTGCACTATAGCATTTGCTTGTTTACTACTTCCAAAGACAATCACAGTGGATGAACTTCAGTTTGAACTATCTCTCCTTTTGGATTTTGCTTTACTGCATTAATTACTATGTGCACCTAACCTCATTGTCACGCGAAATTCAACTTCTGGTCGTGTAACTATTATATAGCGTATAGGGATTTCGTAATCATACATACAGTGAAACTATTGGAACTGTAACACTACAACTGTGTTTACACGAAAAGCCAGTTTTCAATAGGACTCTTCATCGATTTCAATGATATTTCATGTCATACAAAGAAATGTCTTACGATGAGAGGGACTTTGAACTTTGCTTGTGCTGGAACTTTAATTCCATCTTCTTTATTTATTTCGGGAGGTAGTTTCTCACTTTTTTTTTACCATGATTTGGTCGAATAATTGTGATTGTAAAACCAATGTTAAACAACATACTGCAAGGCTTCCCATCAATAATTCCATTGACCTGTTAATTAGTTTCTTTAAATAATATATTCCTTATTTCTAGTGGAAGAAGTAAATATCCGCACCGCATGATATCTCATTCTTGGTTCATTATCAGCAACTGATTCACCACAGTCTTGGATGTCTTGTCATTTTTTAAGAGACGTTTCAGTGATATACCATTTTAAATTGCAATTGAAACACTTTTTGTTGAGTGATTTATTTTCTCCATTAATTCTTTTCTGTTTAGGCCCTGGCAATATATCCTTTCAAGTTGCAACTGAATCACCTTCTAGTGACAGTTCTTCTACACCATCGTCAGAGATAACCTGATGTTTCAAGCGTATTTGAACTGATAAGTTCATAATTTCTGGATTATGAATTAATTTATTTATTTATGCTCTAATTGGTTATAGTATCATTGTGAAGATAATAACTTCTTTTCACAGCGTATATTTACTTTGCTTTAACATAAATCATATGTCCCTGTCCAAATTTTATTTATGCATCTATTGTATGTAAACAAGATAATCAAATTCATATGGAGCGTTCAGGTAAGGTAGCTAGACAAGCCCTCCCACATCTTCAGCAAGTTCGACTTATGTCCCTCCTGACACTGCTCTTAAATTCTACTTTTGAAAGTTCTGTTTACGTGTGTACCTCAAATCTGTTGGGCAAGAAGGTCACTAATGCTTAATAATTGTTACGGCTCTCACTCAAGGGCTGGCTATTGTCGTTGAAGACGATTCTCTTAAATAAGCAACAAGATGAACAGTTTGTTGTTTTCTTTGAAAAATATTATGAAAATAGCGTGACAAACCTAACAAGAAGAGATTTCTATAATAGTATATTAGTTTTTTTAATTGTGCAATGTTGTTCCGCCATCTTACTAAATACTGGAACATTATGAGGTAATAATATAACTAGAGTAGTTGGCCCGGCATGGCCAAGCGTGTTAGGGCGTGCGACTCGTAATCTGAGGGTAGCGGGTTCACATTCCCGTCGCGCCAAACATGCTCGCCCTTTCAGCCGTTGGGGCGTTATAATGTTACGGTTAATCCCACTATTCGTTGGTAAAAGAGTAGCCCAAGAGTTGGCGGTGAGTGGTGATGACTAGCTGCCTTCCCTCTAGTCTTACACTGCTAAATTAGAGACGGCTTGCACAGATAGCCCTCGAGTAGCTTTATGCGAAAAACAAACAAACAAACAAATAAACTGGAGTAGTCCAGAAAATTTCTTTAATCATAGGTAGCACAACACTGGTGTTAATAGTTCTAGACAAGACGGATCCTTATCATACAACAACTTAGATATGAGATTTAATAAAAAAATCGCTCAAGAGATCATTAAAATAAAATACAAGGATTTAGAAAAAATCTAACTCAACAGGTCATATATCGCAGAGTAATCCGGGTACAAGACTTAACAAAAACTAGCTCTTGAGCTAACTTCCTTCACAACAACATGCATATACAAAGCAGCAGAAAACGAATTATATCTCGTAAGATCATTAATAGAACAACGAAGGTACAAGACTTGGAAAAAACTACCACGAGAGATTTCTTACCATACATCAATCTTGGTATAAGACGCTATCTTGAAAGATCATTTGCAACACAACAGTCGCGCTGTGAAATTTAACAAAAAGTAGTTGGTGAGATGAGTTAAAACGCAAAGAACATAGCCATTAGACCTCACAAAACAAGTTATTGATATCAGGGAAAATATATTTTAAGTGTAAGATTTGACATCAATCTATGTAGAAGACTTAGCAAAAACAAGCTCGTGCCATCAATTACAGCATAAAAATGTATGTATGAGACTTAAAAAATAATAAATTGTGGAATCGCTTACCAAATAACATTCAAAGAAAAAATTAAGAAGACATAGCTCTTGATATCACTTATCACAGACAAATCTACTTATCGGAAAGTGCACTAGCACTTTTTGTATAGGGATGGTACGGGCGCCCATATTAACGTAATTAAAAATGTCTTTTCTTGGATTTTCTTATCTTCAGGTTATCAAAAGCTAGATACGAAAAGCTAACTATATCTGGGGTATATGCTGATTTTTAGTTATCCAGAGCGTCTCAAAGTAGTAACCGACGGATAGCCAAAAACCGAGGTTTCTTATTTCTTTCAGCATATTCTTTATTCAACCGGCTTACTCTACCTAGTTTCATCATTAACTATAATTTTATTGTTATTTGACAGAATAGCACAGTCTTCACCATCTTTGACCACATATTTTATTACCATTCTGTAAAAAATTGATAAAATTTTAGAATACACTTTATAACATAGCACCCCACGTACGCTATGTTATAAAAAAACAAGTGTTAGGAAAAAAATCGCTAAATAAAAAAGGTACGTAAGTCTGGCTATTTAACTTGTAAAAAAAAGAGACAAACAAGATAGAAGTGGACATATCACTTGATACGACAGATAGAAGTGGGCATATCACTTGATACGACAGATAGAAGTGGACATATCACTTGATACGACAGATAGAAGTGGACATATCACTTGATACGACAGATAGAAGTAGACATATCACTTGATACGACAAATGTTCAGATAGCAGACTTTGCATGGAGAATAAAATCCCTACATTACTGGTAAAACAAATAGAACAATAAATCTCATTCGTAAAATATTATTACATTGTACAATAATAACAAAAATAGTGATTCTAAAGTTAACTAAAGGAAAAGTATAATGATGAAAGCTGAGATTCTATTCAAGCATCAACCTTTCAATAGATAGAGTGGGGTAGCCAGTAGTGTAGGAATTTTATTCTTCATGTAAAGTCAAGACGGCTTAGTCTGCTATATTATCAGCCGGATCAAGTGATGTGCCCATTTCCTTCCTTATATTCTGTGGCTCCTTTTTCCAAGTTCAACAGCCAGCGCTACATATCTTTTTTTTTATTTAGCAATATTGTTTCATAATACTTGTGAGACTTATTAACAAATCAACTTCTAACAAAAACTAGCTCATGAGATAATTTATTACACAAGAAGCAAAGTTTGTTTGTTTGTTTGTTTTGGAATTTCGCACAAAGCTACTCGAGGGCTATCTGTGCTAGCCGTCCCTAATTTAGCAGTGTAAGACTAGAGGAAAGGCAGCTAGTCATCACCACCCACCGCCAACTCTTGGGCTACTCTTTTACCAACGAATAGTGGGATTGACCGTCACATTATAACGCTCCCACGGCTGGGAGGGCGAGCATGTTTGGCGCGACGCGGGCACGAACCCGCGACCCTCGGATTACGAGTCGCATGCCTTACGCGCTAGGCCATGCCAGGCCCCTAAAAAGCAAAGTTGAAAGTAAGGAAAAACTAGCTTGTGAGAGCACTTACCACAGAACAATATAATTATAAAATTTAATAAAAATAAGTTTTTAAGCACCAGTTTAACAACTGCTCGAGAGAACGCTTATAATTCAACAACCTTGATATGAAACTTAAGAAAGAACAATTTGTAAAACTGGCTGACAACAAATAATCCACACATGAAACTTAAAAGAAACTAGCTTGCATGCACACTTGCCAAACAGTATTCAAAGTATAAGACAAGATCGTTATATCACTTTTAGCAGTGTAATCTAGCAATGAAACTTAACAAAACAAGTTCGTGAGATCAACTGCTACACAATAATTTAGTTATTAGACTGAAGAAAAACGAACTCGTGAGATAACTTACGATTCTATATAAGATTTAACTGAAACTAACTTGTGAGGTAAGTTACTATCCAATGATCCATGTATTACCTAAACATCTCGCTGTGACAATTAAAAAATAAACTAGAAGCATGAAATATCACTTAATGCACAAAAAGTTATAAGACTGCAAAATCTAGCTCATAAGATTATTCACCACATAACATTCTCGGTATGAGACGTAACAAAAACTTGATCACAAGATCATCACTTATCACAGAACAAGCTTGTTATGAGAATTAACAAAATGTAGCTCGAGAAGTTACCACATAAAAATCCAGGTGTAAAACAATAGCAAAAACAAACTCTTAAGATCAATTAACGCACAGTAATATAGGTATAACGCTCAGTATAAACTAGCTCGTGAGATAACTTGCCACACAAAAATCTAGGTATAAGACTTGGTAACACAAACATCTCATTATTAAACTATCTTAAGATATCACTCAGTACAGACATGAGACATAAAAAAGCTCTTGAGACCAGTTACTACAAAACTATTTACAGTCATGTGAAAAAGTTAGGACACCCTATAAAAGCCTGTGTATTTGTGTAACATTTTTGGATATATAGATATTTAATCTTAATTTCAACAACACTGAGAGATTATAGGAATATAACTAAACAATTAAAACTGAAGAAAATACTTTTCAAGATCTTCTGAAAATGTAATTCTACAAAAATTCACATTCTAACTGAGGAAAAAGTTAGGACACCCTACCCTCTAATAGCTAGTGTTACCCCCTTTGGCTGAAATAACTGCAGTGAGACGCTTCTTGCAGCCATCTACCAGTCTCTGACATCGGTCTGAAGAACGTTTGCCCCACTCCTCAATGCAGAATTCTTTCAGCTGTGAGATGTTTGAGGGGTTTCTTGCATGTACCGCCCGTCACCCCACAGCATCTCAATGGGATTAAGATCTAGGCTTTGACTCGGCCATTCCAGGACTCTTCATTTCTTAGTTTTCAGCCAGTCCTTGATGGATTTACTGGTATGTTTTGGGTCATTGTCGTGTTGCAGGGTTCAGTTCCGCTTCAGCTTTAAGTTTCGTACAGATGGTCTCACATGATCCTCAAGCACCCTCTGAAACATAGTAGAATTCGTGGTGGATTCTATGATTGTGAGCTGTTCAGGTCCTGCTGCAGCAAAGCAGCCCTAAACCATGACACTTCCACCTCCATGCTTCACAGTTGGTACGAGGTTCTTTTCTTGGAATGCTCTATTTGGTTTATGCCAAACATGTCCTCGGTTCTGGTGTCCAAATAATTCAATTTTGGACTCATCTGTCCAAAAAACATTATTCCAGAAGTCCTGGTCTTTGTCTACATTCACTCTGGCAAACTTCAGTCTTGCCTTGATGTTTCTCTTAGAGAGCAGAGGTTTCCTTCTTGCACACCTCCCATGCAAGTTAAACTTGTACAGTCTCTTTATGATTGTAGAGGCATGCACTTTCACATCAACAGTCGCCAGAGCCTGCTGTCGATCCCGTGATGACATTTTAGGGTGTTTGGAGACCTCTTTTAGCATCTTGCGGTCTGCTCTCGGGATGAACTTGCTTGGACGACCAGACCTGGGCATGTTGGCAGTTGTTTTGAAAGCCCTCCACTTGTTGACTATTTTCCAGACAGTGGAATGGATCTTTTGGGATCTTTTTAAATCCCTTACCAGAATCATAAGCTGCTACAATTTTCTTTCTGAAGCCCTCAGACAGCCCTTTTGCTCTCACCATGGTGCTCACTCTCACTTCAACAGTCAGGAGTTTGTTTTTGGAATTTCGCACAAAGCTACTCGAGGGCTATCTGTGCTAGCCGTCCCTAATTTAGCAGTGTAAGACTAGAGGGAAGGCAGCTAGTCATCACCACCCACCGCCAACTCTTGGGCTACTCTTTTACCAACGAATAGTGGGATTGACCGTCACATTATACACCCCCACGGCAGGGAGGGCGAGCATGTTTAGCGCGAACCCGCGACCCTCGGATTACGAGTCGCACGCCTTACGCGCTTGGCCATGCCAGGCCTCAACAGTCAGGAGTACACCAAACTAAATGTCTGAGGTTTAAATAGGGCAAGCCTCATTAAAAATGCTGAGTCACGATCTTCTTATCATGTGCACCTGGTGTGATACACCTGTGTATGAGTTGAGCCATTTTAAGTGGGAATAAATGTGGGGGTGTCCCAACTTTTTCCTCAGTTAGAATATGCATTTTGTAGAATTACATTTACAGAAGAACTTAAAAAGTATTTTCTTCAGTTTTAATTGTTTAGTTATATTCTTATAATCTCGCAGTATTGTTGAAATTAAGATTAAATATCTATATATCCAAAAATGTTACAAAAATACACAGGCTTTCTTTCATACGGTGTCCTAACTTTTTCACATGACTGTAGGTATAAACTTAAAAACTAGCTTGAGAGACCAGTTAACATACAACTATCTAAGAATCAAACTGTACAAAAGCTAATTCGTTAGATAATTTACCACATAATAAACAAAGCACGATACCTAAAAACAAGTTTGTGAAGTTACTTAATTCATAACAATCGTGATGTAAGACTTAGCAAAACTAGCTCTAGAGATCATTTATTAAACAACAATGTAATTATTAGACGTTAGAAAAGCAATCTTACGAAATCACTTTCCACACAACAATCTATGCACAACCAAAAACAATGTCTAGCTTGCGAAATTATCACACAACAAAGTAGCTTTCAGATTTAATAATATAAGTATTAGAAAAATAGCTCGTGAAATCATTTATCTCAAACAATGTAGACATAATATTTAGTAAAAAATTAGCTTATGAGACTACTTACCTTGCAAGAAACTACGTGTCAGCCTTAAAAACCTAGCTTTAGTTAAAAGACTTACCAAAAAATAGTTTGCGAGGTCACTTACAACACAACAATCTAAGAAACGTAAAAAAAAACTAGCTAATTTAATCATTTACCACAAAACAATAAAAGCATTATATTGTTAAAAGTACGAGCTGAAGAAATATCATCTGTACAAAAATCTAGATATTGGACATAGCGAAAACTAGTTCAAGAGACCACTTACTGCACAACAAACAATACATGAGACTTAAGAAATAAGCAGTCCGAAATGCCACTATTAACATAGCAAAAATCAAAGTACTACCACACATCAATCTAACTATAAAATTTAACAAAACTAGCCTAAGAGATTATTTATCATATAACAACCGCATTACGAAAGTTAACAAAATGTGGCTCGTGCGATCATCTGTCATGCAACAAAGTAGATATAAGACGTAGTAAAAACTAGTTCACGAAATCATTTACCACATAACTGTATAAGATTTGAAAAAAGTAGCTCAAGACATCACTTACCCTACAGCAATGTAGTTAACTCGTCGATATTGTCTTCTTCTGAGTTTATAGAGGGATATTTTGTTCACCTTATTACATGTTTAAAGAGGGATATTTCATTTCTTACCTTAGCTTGTGTATGTACAAGGATATTTTGTTTATCAGCTTACTCTGTGTCTATAAAGAGATAAATAGTTTTTCCATTAAACTATTGCTTGGACCACTACTCTGCATGTCGTATTCTAGTTCTATAAGTTGTGTGTTGAAAAGGCTTTAGAGAAATAACAATGGCTTCTTTTCCTCCATTGATCCTCCTTGTTTGAGGTCTTTCACTTTACCAAGCACGAGAGTCTTTTAAATTCCTTTGTTTGCCTGCATCACATGTACATAATACTTCAGTTTAAGTTTGAACATCATAGCCTCAAGGGAGCAAGTAGGCTATATTTGGTCCAGACTGATTGAATGGTTCTCCTAATGTTTGTGACACCTTCAGCAGTCTTATCCACCGCCACATTTCAAATGATTCGATTTTATTTTCTCACTCTTCCATTGAGTCCAGTTTTTACATCTGCACGTCAAAGCTAGGAAATTCAACGTTTTTTTTTGTAATCTTTTTTCAGTTGTCCAAGAAACATCCTTATTCTTCGCTATCTTACTCAAGCCAGACCTTGCTGTTTTTTTTTAATATTAGCTTTCTTCTAATTTATTCAGAACAACACCCACTATTATCTATTCTAGAACCCCAGAAAAAGAAATGAATCTTTCCAATACCTCCACTTGATCATTACCTACTTTAAATTTGTTGAACGTTCTGGATGACATGACCTTTATCTTCTTGATATTCAACAGCAGACCAACCCTCGAATTTTCTTGCTAACTCTCTTACTTTGATTTTCGTTCAATTAGAAATATTTGGTTTTTGAATTAATGTTTTTATACAGTAATATTTCGCTTCTCAGTTCGTGTTTACAATGGGATATTTTGTTTCTTACCTTCATCTGTATTTATACAGGAGGATTTAGCTTCTTCCCTTAGTCTGTGTTTATAAAGAAATATTAGTTTCTTACTTTATTTTTGAATTTACAGAGGAATTATTGTCCTACCTTATTCTGTGTTTACAAAGGAATACTGAGTTTCTTATCTTCGTTTGTGTTATATCTTACCTTACTGTGGGGTGCGTATATAATCACAGTAATCGATATGATACGTATTTAGATACTGATGCCAAATTACAATGCGTATCTAGATACAAAGGTTTTACCAACGCTTTGTTACAAAGTTTGTTAGTATTTTCTGTAATTTATTATTTATATTAATGATATTGTGTTATTTAAGAACTTCATACTTTATAGTGCTTTTTCAAATTCTCAAGTTTGATCAGCCAATTTGGAACTGGAAAAAGACGTAAACCGATAAAAAAACAAACAGTTAACACCTATCTACTTTATTATTGTTAATTTATGTTTCTTTCATGTAATGTGTTTGATAAAAAAAATGAAAACAACATGTACTACATAATGTTCATCTTCTTTATTGAATCATTAATCTTGAGTAAAAATAATTTATTAGAAATTTTGATTTTTTTCTTTACAAAAGACTTATGTTAACTGGAAACTTGCCAAATTTCGTAAAAAATACATAAATCGTATCGTATCGAATGATGTAACAATATAATTGTATCACGACTTTTCTATATCTTATCGCTGTATCGCCACACCTTTAGTGTTTAAACACAGATATTTTGTATTCTATCTTGTGCTATAGGGGGGATACATTTTTATTAGCGTAAAAGCGTTTATAAACGGGTATTTTGTTTCTTAACTTAATTTAAGTTTATAAAGTGGTATTGTGTTTCTTACCTTAGTTTATGAAGGGATTTTTTTATTTCTAGTCTAGGTTTATAAAAGATATATTTCATTTCTGACCTTAGTCTTTTTTTACAGAGAAAATTCATTTCCTACCTTAGTTCATGTTTACGAAACGATAATTTTGTTTCTTACCTCATTTCTACATTTACATATATGTTTTTCTCGTATTTTACAAACTAGATTTATTTTCTCACATTTTAAACACAAAATTCATTCAGTTATTTGAGAAATACAGCGTTATTGTTATTCAGTAACAATGCTTAGAGGTTTTACTGAATATCAAAACGTTTTAAAACTTCAACTTCAACACTTCGTTTTGTTTGGAGATTATTTATGGTAATGGTGAACCACTTTAGTGCTCTGATCACCAATGTTTTTATTTCTATTTAATTTAAGCGCTCTCTTTCGTTTTATATAAAGAGCTTAAACTATATCAATACCACAGTTCAGTATATATAATAGTACATTAATCAATCTAAGTCTATAGAGGAATAATTAGTTCTTTGCTTTCTACCGTGATTTCACCCATTACTGTGTCTAGTGTAACCAACTTAGCCTGGTGAGATTTGGTACTGGATGAAAAACCTTTGGCACTGGATATAGAAGATGTGAATTGGTTGATATATTGCGAAATATTCTCCTTTAACTCAAAGTTTCTTGAGTTTATACAGAGGTATTTCGTCTTCCTTATGTTAGTCCGTGTTTATAGCTGTATAATTTACTTTTGTTATAGTCTTGTGTTCATGTTGTATATTTTATTTTGTTTTTACATTAGTTAGTGTTAATACACGGATGTTCTATTTCTTAATTTGTGATTGTACATGAAGATTTTGTTTCTTATCTTAGTTTGTATCTATATATAGATATTTTATATTGTATCGTTACTCAGTTAAGAAATGGCTACAGTTTTTATGAGTTATTCTGATGAAAATACGTAAGTGAAACAACAATATTTGTTATTATATACTCTTACGAAGATACAAAGTTGAAAAACAATTAAAATTTGTTATAATGTAGTCTAATGAAATACAAAGTTAGAGCACAACAATAGCTGTTATATGATCTTATAAAGACAGAGATGAAACACAACTGTAGTTGTTATGATATTAATGATATAATGCAAAGTGAAACCCAACTACAGTTGTTATGATGTTTGTATTAATATATGATGTTGAAACACATTATATTAAAATACAAAGTGAAGGGCAACAGCAGTTATTATGAATTTATAATAGAATACAAAGTTGGAATATAACTACAACTGTTATGATGTTTATATCCAAACACAAAGTGAAACAGAGCAACAGCTGTTATGAAGTTTATATTAAAATACAAAATTGTAACATAACTATGTTATTTTGTACCTTGATAAATATATAGAATTAAAATATAGACAGTAGAAGATAGCTAATTTTCTGTAAAGCAAAAACATTTATGCACACTAAGATATATAATTCATTTATTCAATTTTCTTCGGTTGTCCTCTAGCAGATACAAGTGCGCTCGCTCCACTGCTCACAATTCTGGCCAATTTTACAATTGTTCTCCAACTCTGACAGAGCTCTGCCTGATATCCTGTTAAGCCTAGTTTTATGGCTTTGTTAACCCTTTAAAAACAGTTTTTGTTGTTTCACGCTAAACAAGTTGTCATGTATATCTCGAGTCGTGTTAGATTTCTATAATTAACACGAGTTAAACGTCTTTTTGTATGGCCCACACTGCCAAAGAAATCACTACCAAAATATTGATACATCACAATCTCAGCGCAGTTGCAAAATTTATTATTGTTTATGTGGTTTTCGTTTTAGATACCTAATCCCCACTATACGATATTATAACAATTAAAAATGCTGTGCAGGTCTGGATAGTTGTACAGAATTTCCCCAGTAAAAAAAAAAAAAAAGTTTTTATATGATAAAAACATGTTACACATTGCAAACATTATATTTTGTATTTTACTTTTATTATATTATATGCTTTTTTATTATTACATTAACTTCGGTAACTATGATGACGTTGAAGATATTCTAATTGATATTATGATCAAGAATTGTAATATTCTTGAGTTATCAACTAAACTACCACAAATGGATGCGTCTCTAACACTCGCTATGATACTAGGGATATTCTGTACAAGTACCCAGATCTGATCTACTTGGATTTAGCTGAGATTTTAACCTACAACTTAACATTACCAAAATGTGCTAACGTAAAAATTAGTCGGCTAGAATGCAAACAGAGTCATATTCGTAATAAATAAGTAAAACCATTAATGACCAAGCGTAGCTGATATTATTAGTACAACTGAATACTTTTAAGATAGATGCACGTGACTTATATAGTGGTGACTACAATACAATATCACAAAATAACATATTGAATTAATTGGATAAGTAAAGGGGCTTGAATTAATAAATTTTTTATTAAATATTTTAATTTAAAATAGAAGAGCTTGGCTAAATTTTGGCATGACACTTGTTGAAAATTATTTTAACATACTTTTGTACAAATGAACTTTAAGAAAAGAGGCTACAAACAAGCGTCTTGTTATGACTATGGAAACATACTAGGCCTACTTAACTGTACATATGCAGCAGCATGCACAAAACCCAAGAAAATGCGTACGTGAGACCAACTGAAGCTTTATGTAAATTAAAGTTTCAGATTTACATACCTGGTTTATGATTCAAGGCGCACATGTTTACAAAAACAAGATCTATTATTTGGCCTCACATTATCAACAATCGTTCCATTGACAACAATGAAAGCAACAAAGTCGCGGAGAACTGCGTCCAGTAAACAGAGCATGCAGCACGAAGACTCATCGGGAAGGCAAACTGCGGGGTGATGCGGGCTGTTGCGGCTCAACCTGAGTGGCGCAAAGCCTTCAAGGGACCGGGCATTATCGATTGGTTTTTTTCTCTACAGGCTCTAGTGGTTGCTGCCAGAGACCTACCTTTAAGTGTATAATCGGCTTGCTTGTAGAATGTTACAAGAGAAACCCTATAATGTTGGTTGTATGTATAATTATAATTATGTTAGTAACTAAAAAGCCTGACTATAAGCATCTACTTATGTCAAAACCACAATGTTACGGTTTCCCAGAAGAATGTAAATACACATATTTTTTTCACTTTGAACACAACCCGTGTTAAGAGAATGATGTTAGATCAACCAACCTCCTCTTGTGCACAAACCACACAACTCGAAAGCAGCGATAAAAAGCGACACATTATTTGCACGGCGAGTAACATTACTTACTATGCATTGTATGATACGTGTAAATAAATCAAATGTAAATAATCTCAGTACAAAAAAGAAAAGCAAAATTGCACTGTTTAGGTTTGTTTGTAGTTAAACACATAGATATACGAAGGGCTATCTGTGCTCTGCCTACTACAGGTATCGAAACCTAGTTTCTAGCATTGCATGTTCGCAAACATACTGCTGTACTACTAGAGGGCGCTCTGTTTCGGGTTCTCTATTTCTTTTTATTTGAAATTCTCTATGTTTATCATAAGTTCTACAGAGAAAGCACTTTTGTCTTCTAGAGTAGTGAGAATTATTCATAAAAAGTAAACTCTGCAGTAATTATCCTTAACGGGTAAAAAGTATGAAACTGTAAGGAAGTTCCGAGAAACGCGTTCCTCTGTCGCCAAAATAGAAAGCTGACATAAATTCATGCAATATTTTAAAGATACATAGCATGACAGAAACCGTAATATAAATATCTTATACACAGTACTAGGTGAAATGATATGTTATTTCGTGTTAACTTTCTACGTTTATGGACAGCGAATGACACAACGGGTTTTAGACTAAATGTAAATCATCATAATTCCATGTCTACCCAGCAGGTCTTAAGACTAACTAAATTACTTTTTATCATCTTTATTCCTCATCTGACTAGTGATCCCACATCTGACTAAATATTATCCCATATATGTATGTATCTATATGCTTTAAGACTAACTGTATATTAATATAATTTTAGTTTCCCCCTTAAGAAGAAAGGTCCACCTTTAGAAAGCACTGAGGTTTCAGCGTTTTTATTATTTTGTATCAAGACTTCTTGAACTTGGTGTTTTTCTGACATCATGATTGTAATCCCCTCTGTAGTCAACATACCTGAAGTACGATTGAATACCACATTAATCCTATGTGTAGTAATAAGTTTTAAGGTGAATTGTAAAACATTTTCATCCCATATCCAGTAAGTATGCCTTAAGAAAAATCACTCCAATCTATTGTAATATCGATGCGCTTTAAGACTAATCGCATATAAGTTGATTCCTTTTTCTAGTCAACAGTGTATTCGGACGCGGCTGACTCTGTAGTAGAGCTCTTAATTTCAGCGATTAGAAGCTGCCTTAAAATCCGTGTAATACCATAGTGTAATTCCACACTTTAAATACCTGAAGCTATGAGTCGTTATACGAGTGAAAGTCAATCCATTATCGTAGTTGCTAGGGTGCTGCTAACTAGTTGCTGGAAAGTAGTTTAAAATTAGGAACGATAGTAAACAGACTTAGACGGTTTGGCATGGACACTACAGAGAAAAAATGACAGCTGTAATTTGCGATTATGTGCATTCGAACGAGAATAAGCATCTTTATTTCCATTACATTAAAGTAAATACATTAGATATATGCGATATAACAAGACACATTACTAACATAGGTAGTGTACAAGTAGTGCCTTAGGTGCATATGCACGACTAGACATTAGACGTTGAGCCATCACATTGTTTGTGTCTTGCCAATACAAATCTGAAATTTTGTGATTAAAAATGTTTGCATCTCCTTTTTTATGATAACAATGTGAGCCCTATTTTCGTATTTCTTGAGATTACTCAAAATTTTATATACCAGTTACACAAAAAAACAAAATGTCAGACAGGACTGGACTTGTATCTCACAACTATTTTGTAATACTTATCTTGCATGAGAAGCATATTAATTGACTCTATTTTGAGCAACAGAAATGCAATTTATTATACAACGTTATAATAAACTTCTGTTGATAGCTTCCTTAGTACTTCTGATATCTCTATTGATGCAAAAAAATAACGAGACTTGTTGGGTCAATGAAATTAAAAAAATAACAGCAAAAAGTTTAATAATAAATCAATCACAAACTCTTAAAATGTAACGCCTTGTAATTGTTATTTGTTATCGAAAGAACTGTACATAACAACTGTACGCTTCCCTTGGTTGCATTGGTAACCATCTCTTTGATAACTCTTGCCTAAATAATATGTTAAAAAGATACAGCAAAAGACATCGAAAACCATGGCAACCACTTTTTAGGCAAAAATGAACAAGTATGGATGAATCCACTACAGACCCTACAAAGAAACCAACTGCAGCAAACGAACATATTAGGGTGTTTTATGATTCTTAGAATCTAGAAAATCTCTGTGAACAACCACATAATGGTTTTCTTAATTTTCAACAAATTCAGCAAATTTTAGTAAATAAGTACATTACACTTTTTTATTTACCGTAGAATCTGACAATTTTATGTAGAAAAATACACTATGATCCTAATTTTCAACAAATGCAATGAATCACAGGGACTAAACACAGTAGTGAACTGGTTCCTTTAGAATTTAATGACTTTTTGAACAAATATTTTAATGTGTGTTACTTTCTGTAAAAATCAATTAATTTTTGTGGATAAACACATTAATTTTTTAACAGCTCAGTGAATCTTAATTAACAAACACATAATGATGTATCATTTTCCGCAAAACTTAATAACTGTCATTGAAATGACACATTAGGTTCTTATTTATCAATAACCTCAGCGAGCAATAGTGGAAAACACAATATGGTGTCTTACTTTACATTGACACCAAAAATGCTCGTCCTTTCAGCCGTGGGGACGTTTTAATGTAACGGTCAACCCCACAATTCGTTGGCAAAAAACGTAGCCCAAGAGTTGGCGGTAGGTGGTGATGACTAGCTGCTTTCCCTCTGGTCTTGCACTGCTAAATTAGGGACGGCTAGCGCAGATAGCCCTCGTATAGCTTTGCGCGAAATTCAAAACAAACAAACTTTACGTTGAACTCAGTGAATCTCTTTGAACCCACACATTAGACTATTTTATATTGACAAACTCGGTGAATCTCAATGAATAAGTGCATTATGGTATCTCATGATCCAAATAATTCAGGAATTATCTCTGAACAACGACATCAAGTTCTTTATATTGTTCAAGAAGTCAGGTAGTCTTTGTGGACAAATATATTATTATGTCTTATTTCCGTAAAACTGAGACAGTCGTTGTAAACAAACATATTAGACTGTCTTATTTTCTGTAGAACTCAGGAATTGTCTGTAAAAAATACATTAAAGTCTTCATTTTTAACAAGTGCAATGAACATTAATGAATAAATAAAATATAAGGTACTTCAAATTTTTAAAAGTTAACGATTTTAAGTGGATAACGACTATAATTAGTGTTGTTTACCATAAAACTCAGTCAGTTTCCATGAACAAACACATTATAATCTCACTTCAAAAACCACTGAATTTCAGTGAACAAACACATCACTAAACTTTATATTTTATCAAAATTAACGAATACCAGTGAAAAATAAATTAGACCGACTTATTTAGTCAAGCTTCATAAACAAACACGTTAAGGTCTCATTTTTTGTGTAACTTTGTACTTTTTCATGAGAAGACACGTTAAGATTTCTGTTTTAACCAAACGCAGTTTATCTTAGCGAATAAACAAATCAAGGTATAATTTCCCGCATATATAAGTGAATCTCTATCATATTTTTTATTTGTTTGTTTAATTTCGTGCAAAATTACTAAAGGGTTATCTGCGCTAGCTGTGTCTAATTTAGAAGTGATAGACCAGATGGAAGACAGCAAGTTAACGCTAACAACACCCACTAACAACTCCTGAACTGCTATTTTGCAAGAAAAAAGTGGGATTAATCGAACATTACATCACTTCCTGTACCTGACATGCTAAACATTTTAGACATGAAGATTCGTATCTGCGACCTGCAGGTTGCGAGTCGAGCTCCGTGATTATCAGTACATGACAAGCTGAATATTTATAAATAAGCACATAAAAATAAATGCAGTAAATCCCAGTGAAGAACCACATCAGATTGACTTATTTCTAGCGTAGTTAGTGAATATTAGTAAACGAACCATTTAGGATGTCATGTTTCTCAACAGACTTTGTAAACAAGTACGTCTTATCTTGGATAACACTCAGGGAATCCCAATAGACAAGCGCAAGAAGGTGCTTTAATGTTTTTGAACAAACATTGTAGGGTGTATCGGTTACCTTAAAAGCTCAACGATTCTTTATTAATAAACGCATGAAATGTGTTATTTTTTATAAAACTCAGGGAGTCTTCTTGAACATACACATCAAGTTGACTTATTAACACACTCAGTGAAGTTATGTTAGGAAATACATTGGGGTTTTATTTTATAAAACCCAAAAAAATATTCGTGAACACATATGTTATAGTGTTTCCTTTTCCTTTTTCGTTGAACATAATGAATTTCTGTGAACAAATTAGGGTGTCTTATTTTCCGTTGAATTCAGTTGATATATTTTCAACAAACTCAGTGAAGTTCAGTGAGAAAATACATTAGATTTATTTAATTCACAACAAACTTAGTACTTAAAAATTTGTTGAAAATTAGACACTTCAATGTTATTGTTTACCGCGTTTCACTACGTAACATGGAAAATAAAATACCCCACTAAATTAGTTCATTGAAGTTCATTAATTTGAGGGAATGTAAGATATTTGTTCACTGGTATTCATTATGTCTGTTTCAGTGATGACGAGAAACCCACTTGTTGAGAAATTTATATGCAAAAACGGCTCGTTTGGGCTGAGAAAACACTTTACATAGAAGAGCGAACACTCAGGGAATCCCAATAGACAAGCGCAAGAAGGTGCTTTAATGTTTTTGAACAAACATTGTAGGGTGTATCGGTTACCTTAAAAGCTCAACGATTCTTTATTAATAAACGCATGAAATGTGTTATTTTTTATAAAACTCAGGGAGTCTTCTTGAACATACACATCAAGTTGACTTATTAACACACTCAGTGAAGTTATGTTAGGAAATACATTGGGGTTTTATTTTATAAAACCCCAAAAAATATTCGTGAACACATATGTTATAGTGTTTCCTTTTCCTTTTTCGTTGAACATAATGAATTTCTGTGAACAAATTAGGGTGTCTTATTTTCCGTTGAATTCAGTTGATATATTTTCAACAAACTCAGTGAAGTTCAGTGAGAAAATACATTAGATTTATTTAATTCACAACAAACTTAGTACTTAAAAAAACATAATAAACATAATTACATGGTTCACTATCAGAGAACATTAAGGTCTAGGTCACGCTCCGCTTAGTTATGAACAGGCCTGGCATGGCCAAGCGCGTAAGGCGTGCGACTCGTAATCCGAGGGTCGCGGGTTCGTGCCCGCGTCGCGCTAAACATGCTCGCCCTCCCAGCCGTGGGGGTGTATAATGTGACGATGACCGAAGAAGGTCGAAACGTTGTTCGCTCTTCTATGTAAAGTGTTTTCTCAGCCCAAACGAGCCGTTTTTGCATATAAATTATGTCTGTTTGTTTACAGAAATTCACTGGATTTGTTGAAAAATAAAAAAACTTAATGTGTTTAATCACAAATAATTATCGAATTCATCGGAAATAAGACACCCTAATGTGTTTGTTTATTGAGTTTGTTGTAACACAACACACCCTAACGCTTTTCCACTTAAATTCTGAAATCCTGAGTTCATTCCTCGTCGTAAACACATCATATATCTCATTGTGTGTTTTTCTAAAACAAATACTTGGATCCACTGATGTGTTTGGAAAATAATATCCTAATGTATCTGTTAGAAGACATTCGCTAAATTTTACTGAAAATAAAAAAATAGAAAAACGAAAATAAAAATAAGTCTCAAAAAGACGATGGTTCATTGATATTCACTTCGTTTCTTGGTGGATGAAGCAACTTAATGTGATTTTTTGCAAATATTTACTGAAGCCTACTAAAAGTGAAATCCTGATGCCTTTGTTCACTGAAAAACCTGAGTTTGTTGAAAAGTTAGACACCTTATTATGTTTGTTTACAGATAACTGTTGTGTTATTAAAAAAATCAATACACTCTATAATGTGATTTTTTTAGTGAAATTCAATGAGTTTATTAAAAAATAGAACATCTTATTATATTTGTTTACTGGGGTTTCCTGAGTGTTTTGGAAATTTTTACACTTTAATGTGCTTGTTCACAGAGATTTACTTATTTTGTTGAGAAATAAACACCATAATATGGTATTAAACAAAGTTTTTTGAGTATGTTTAACAAAAGAGGTACCTTAATGTTTTTTTTCACTGAAATTCGTTGCAATTGTTAGACAATAAGTCTTTGTTCACTAAGATTTAAATAGTTCTTCGAAAAATGACACCTTAACGTGTTCGTCACTGAGATTCACTCTAATGAGTTTATTAATTTCGATTCACTGAGACTCTTGGAAAATAAAGCACTGTAATGTGCTTACTCACAGCGATTCACTGCATTTGTTTGAAGTAAGACACCATAATGTGCTTATTTACTGAGATTCATTGAGAGGTTTTTAAAAAATGAAACATCGTTGTATGTTCATAACTGTTTGTTTGTTTTGGAATTTCGCACAAAGCTACTAGAGGGCTATCTGTGCTAGCCGTCCCTAATTTAGTAGTGTAAGACTAAAGGGAAGGCAGCTAGTCATCACCACCCACCGCCAACTCTTGGGCTACTCTTTTACCAACGAATATTGGGATTGACCGTGACATTATACACCCCCACGGCTAGGAGGGCGAACATGTTTAGCGCGACGCGGGCGCGAACCCGCGACCCTCGGATTATAATTACCAGTCGCACGCCTTACGCGCTTGGCCATGCCAGGCCTGTTCATAACTAAGCGGAGCGTGACCTAGACCTTAATGTTCTCTGATAGTGAACCATGTAATTCATGGTTCACAGCTTGTTGCAACAAAAGTACCTTCAGAATATTGTGGCCATGAGTACCCTATAAATAATGGTTAAATTGCATTATTCAGTCATATAAGAGCAGTCCAAGAGTTCCTTGTAAAGTGATGTTCTGTAGCTACGTTCCCTAAACTCTGAATATCAACAATACCTAAACAGCTCTCTGTTTATTTTCAGTTAACAGTTCAACGCCTTAAAATACATGCTATTAAAAAGCCGTATATTCTTTTTAGAGCGTCGTCTTGGTCATATTAATGCGCACAGGAAAGACAAGGTCAATTTTTCGACTATGTTGATATCTCTCAGTACAAAGTGGCGTTATTAAAGCTACTTCAAAATAAAAAGTGATCAAACTTAATCTAAGCTATGATATCAATTGATTATATCTTCCTTTTTCATACCCATGTTAACATATCACTACGTTTTGTGTCACATAATTGTAACTATAAATTGTTACGTATTATGATGGCCTGGCATGGCCAAGCGCGTAAGGCGTGCGACTCGTAATCCGAGGGTCGCGGGTTCGTGCCCGCGTCGCGCTAAACATGCTCGCCCTCCCAGCCGTGGGGGTGTATAATGTGACGGTCAATCCCACTATTCGTTGGTAAAAGAGTAGCCCAAGAGTTGGCGGTGGGTGGTGATGAGTAGCTGCCTTCCCTCTAGTCTTACACTGCTAAATTAGGAACGGCTAGCACAGATAGCCCTCGAATATCGTTGTGCGAAATTCCAAAACAAACAAACAAAACGTATTATGATTTATCCGGACGAGTCTCCGATTTATCATGTTACATATTAACGTTAACGTATTACGATTTCAAAGAAACGGAAATTTCAATTTTAATATAGAAGTTATTTGAATGTCAATATATATCAAATTTATGATACTTGCCAAGAATATCGTTAAATACAATTTTCTTTCTTAACACAAATATAGTTTAATATACAAAAACAACAATAATACAACTTATAATAATAGTTATTAGAAATAATTATTTATATTAAAAATATTACAAACTCACAAACAATATTCAGTCTTCTGTCTGATCTAGAACTGAATATTTTATCGATGGTCGAGGTCCACCACGAGCAAATTAATTTTATGTTGATCCACGGATAAACTTCACTTGACAGCAATCCTAGCAAGCTCTTGTTTTTGTTTGGCCTAACGCGGTTTACACACTTATTTTTTTACAGAAGAAAATATGTATCTAATGTCCTCATAGAAATAATGATGCCCGGAGTTAATTCTCTGAAGTTGAACAATTCGTGATTTTCGAAATCTATAAAATTTCCTGGCCAAATATCCGTAGTTTTCCGATTAATAAGCGTTTATCACAATTATAGGTTCTGAGGCTTGTGGTATAATAACTGTAGCAGACCAACAATATTCTAAAACTGTCTCTTCGCTTGTTGCGATGGCTAGCTTTCATACCCATAAGGCGAGATTCTCTCGAAAATTTAGCTGAGAATAATACAAGTAACCATTAGTACATTACACTTACGCTCGAGAATCTTCTAAAAATTTAGAGAACAAGTAGGACTTTTGCAATACACGTTACATGCACTAAACTGAAACAAATGGGGATATTAATATAATATTAAACCCGTTACAAAGTAAAAACATTTTCTTCATAATCTAGGTGCAAAGCTATACAAGGAGTGTGGCCGTTCCTACGTTGAACTGATAGACAAGGGGAGAAACAGTCAGACAACACAACGTTGAACTGATAGACAAGGTGAGAAAAAGTAAGACAACACAACGTTGAACTGATAGACAAGGGGAGAAAAAGTAAGACAACACAACGTTGAACTGATAGACAAGGGGAGAAACAGTCAGACAACACAACGTTGAACTGATAGACAAGGGGAGAAACAGTCAGACAACACAACGTTGAACTGATAGACAAGGTGAGAAAAAGTAAGACAACACAACGTTGAACTGAGGGGAGAAAAAGTAAGACAACACAACCTTGAACTGATAGACAAGGGGAGAAACAGTCAGACAACACAAAGTTGAACTGATAGACAAGGGAAGAAACAGTCAGACAACACAAAGTTGAACTGATAGACAAGGGGAGAAACAGTCAGACAACACAAAGTTGAACTGGTAGACAAGGGAAGAAACAGTCAGACAACACAAAGTTGAACTGATAGACAAGGGGAGAAACAGTCAGACAACACAAAGTTGAACTGATAGACAAGGGGAGAAACAGTCAGACAACACAAAGTTGAACTGATAGACAAGGGGAGAAACAGTCAGATAACACAACGCATAACCAAATCTTGAGCTACTTCTTTTTTCAAGGAAAAGAAGATCCGCCACAACAACAACAAAAACTAGGTAAACTAACAACAAAAAAGACACCAACACAACGAATCATCAACCAACTTCGTAGTTAACAGATCCGACCGATAATTAAGCAGTGAAGAAGTACATCTACTCAACAAAGGACTCTACTTCGCAGTAACACCTGGAAATAATTCATCCATCGAAGAACTAGCTAGAAGACTGGTGATCCATTCTACACAAACCGAAAACACCAACCAAACAACGGAAAACAACCACAAGAAAGAAAACAACTTCGACAACAATTCCACCGAAAACCACCAACCTATCTATCCAGGTAGAACTGAAAACGTCTATTTCCTCGAAACACCTCAAAACAGTACTTTAAACAACTTTTTCAAATAATTTTCCCGCAAAATCATCAACATAACTTTACAGAAACGAAAACTAAAAAAACAACCTCACACAAAAATATATTAATTCTATAAACAACCTAAAACAATACAACAACATCAAAATTCTAAAAGCAGATAAAGGCAGTGCTATGGTTATAATGAACAAAAAGTTAACAATATTTTATCAGATAGAAACAAATTTAAATTAATACACACAAATCCAACTAAAATAAATGAAAACAAGTTAAACAAAATACTACTACGAAAAAACAAACAAACAACACAATCTCAAAGAACCTTTATTCCTACCTACGCAGGACCGACTCACGCACACCACAACTATACGGCACCTTCAAACCTCACAAACCAGATTGTCCACTACTATCCGTAATGTCGACCTATGAATCATTTTACTACAACCTTGGTAAATATATAGCATGTAACATCAGCTGGCTCCTTTTTTCAAAGACCCTTTTAATTTTAAATATATTCTTAATCAACTAAATCATAAATCCTTAATGGCCAGTTTTGATGTAATCTTCCTCTTTACAGAAGTCCCAACAACTGAAACCTGCAAAACAGCTTTAGAACTTTATATGCAAAAACGGCTCGTTTGGGCTGAGAAAACACTTTACATAGAATAACTGACGATGACCGAAGAAGGTCGAAACGTTGTTCGCTCTTCTATGTAAAGTGTTTTCTCAGCCCAAACGAGCCGTTTTTGCATATAAATTTCTCAACAAGTGGGTTTCTCGTCATCACTGAGCTTTAGAACTTCATATCCAATACCCCAACCCATTGATACACATACCCAGCAATCAGTTAGCAACCCTTATAGAATTCACTACCACCAGAACTTATTTTATGTTCAATGACCAAAACTACCTAAACATAAATGGCCTAAGTATGGACAATTCCGTGTAACCAGTTCTAATCAATATTTTTATGATACAGATTGAATCTCAAGCGATCAATTCAGCCTTATACCCACAATTATACTGGTACAGATCTATTGACGATACAATTGCTAGATTCACATCCACAGAACACACACTTAGTTTCTCTCAACCAGGAAAAAAAAACTAACCAAACAGCATTTCTCAACCTCAAGATTACAAGAACCGATACACGATTCAGAACAGAAATCCACAGAAAAATCACCCATACTGGACTACACATTCCCTGGTACTCAGCACATGAACCATAACAAAGTCTCAACATATTAGGCAACCAAATAAACACAGCCGCAAAGCTATGCTCGCCTGATAAAATTAACGATGAAATCAACAAAATAAAACAACACTTCATCAACATCATCAAATTTCCTCCACAAATCATTGACAAAATTATACGCACACATCTAGATCATTGACAAAATTATACGCACACATCTAGATCATTAACACAATCAATAACAAACAAACAAACACTAATAAATCTCAAGATAAGAAAAACTACAAAAACTTACATTGCTGCATATCATATATTCCCAATATTAAGGAAAAAATACCCAACATTTGAAAAAAAACTCATAACAAAACACAACATTCCAGTAAACACCAAATTTATTCAAAAACCTGGTATAAAATTAAAGTCCATACTATGTAAAAACTGCACTGACAAACACAACACCAACGTTATTTATAAAATACAATGCAACAACTGCCACGACTTCTATATTGGAGAAACAAGCAAAAAAATGGAAACCAGATTAAAAGAACAATAAAAAAAACACCTTCACATGTTTTTGAACACTGCAAATCAAATAAACACAACAAAACCATAGAAATAACTCAGGCATTAAACAGGGAAACAAATATAAACAAACGCAAAATCAAAGAAGCCCTACTTATACAACAGTTTAAACCACAATTAAACCAATATAAAGGAACACCTTTATACCTATACTAATTAATAACCTAACATCTAACTGCAACGCCACCTACAATCCCGTATACATTTACACTCTCGTCCTTAAAACATGCGCCCAGCAGCAGTCAGTTGCAAACTCTCTCTTTATTACCTTGAAAATGACCTAAGAAGGTCAAAACGTTGTTCTTTACTTTAATAAAAGTTTTAATACCCATACCAACCTTCTTGAGATACTTATATGCAAAAACGGCTCGTTCGGGTTGAGGTTCACAAAGGTGAACCTGACAATGAACGAAGAAGGTCGAAACGTTGTTCGCTCTTCTATGTAAAATATTTTCTCAACCCGAACGAGCCGTTTTTGCATATAAGTTTCTCAACAAGTGGGTTTCTCGACATCACTGATTATCACTTCTTGAGATACATTCACCAAGTACATACGTAACTTACGTCAACAGTTATAAGCTATACTTATATCCATAAAATAAAGATCAGACTTATATCAATCTAAGACTGAGAAAATTTATATTATCATTACGCACTAGTCTTACACCCAGTGTTAACAAATACTGCTAAATCCCTTCATTCCTTAAATACTGTTATATTCATCTGTCGTTACAGACAAGACATAAATTTATTACTTACGAAAAGAACTACAACATAAATTAATTATTTACAGAAAACAACTTACATCCGTTAAGTATAGACTAATTTTTTACACATAAGTATAGAACGGGTTTACAACCATTATTAGAGACTGGATTTACATTTATCAAGCTCAGACTATACTTACATCCATAAAGTACAAATTAATTGTTCATCACTCAAGTACAGACCAGAGTTATATCCATCAGGCCCGGCATGGCCAAGCGCGTAAGGTGTGCGACTCGTAATTCGCGGGTTCGCGCCCGCGTCGTGCTAAACATGCTACACATACGTTTCAAATTCTGTTATTTATCGAGTTCGGATCCCCGTCACGCCAAACATGCTCGCCCTTTCAGCCGTGGGGGCGTTATAACATGATGATTAATCCCACTATTCGTTGGTAAAAAAGTATCCCAAGAGTTGTCGGTGGGTGATGATGACTAGTTGCATTCCCTCTAGTCTTACACTGCTAAATTAGGGACGGCTAGCACAGATAACCCTCGAGTAGCTGTGTGCGAAATTCCAAAACAAACAAACAAACAAATACATCCATCAAGTGCATTTTAGATTTACATGCATTGTTATACTAAGACTTACACATATCAAGTACAGACGAAAAATACACCTTAAAAGTACAGGCTAGTCTTACATATATTGTTTCAGAATACACTGACGCCCACCATTTTAGACAATACCAACACACACCGTTATAGACTTGTATTCATCATTTAGAGAACAGATTTACAACAATCAAGAGCAGATCAGAATTACACCCATTACTACAGACTAGATGGATATTTGGCACAAGAAGATCAGACTACAATATTTAACCCTTGATTAAAAACCATAGTTATATACAGACTAGACTCATATTCTCCAACTACAGGCTATAGTTACGTTCATCATTACAGATTAGACTTATAGCCACCGTTACAAATAAGATTTATAGACATCAAATACAGATTACACTCACATCTATCTATTACACACATAACTAAATCCACCAAGTACAAACTAGATTTACACCCGTCGTTACAAACGAAATGCACCTTCTTCAAGTAAATACTAAACTTATATCCGTTAAGGACAGTCTAGACGTAAGTACATCATTACAGAGTAAATTTGTCATAAATAACAAAGTAGAATTACACCAATCATGTAATTGCTAAACTTACATCCATAAATTACCAACCAGACTAAGTAAAACTAAGTAAAACTCCACTAAGTAAAACAACAAGAACACTAGACTTACACCAATCATTGTAACAGGTTTGCATTCGTCGTCATAATAAACTTACACCATCGTTCTAACAGATTCATATCTTTTAAGTACAAATTTACACCCATCGTTACGGATTCTACATATATGAAACGGTACAGAGCAGACTTATACTGATCATGTAAAAATATTTACCTACAGGAAATAGAGATTTCACTTGCACAAACGAAACACAGAAACGATTTATTATTATAGACTATATTTACATTTACCAAGTACAAACTTGCCCTTGACCTACTTCCATCAAATACAGAACAAACTTGTATCTAACAAGTGTGTATTATACTTGTATCCATGAAATACACCTTAGACTTACTTCTATTAAGTACAGAATGCTTCATGAAATACTAGATTTTAATTCATTGTTACAGACTAGAGTTACAAATATTAAATAGAGAGAACACTTACATCTACCAATTACTGTCTATCATTATAGCGATCAAGTGCAGAACACTCTTAGATCCATCAAAGATAAAGCAGAGTTACATCCATCAAGTACACACAAAAACTACATTCATGGAGTAGAGAGCAGACTTACACCTGCCATTACATAGCAGAATTACGTCCATCAGGTAGAGAAAGACTTATTTCTGTAATTAAACATTATATCCATCAAAAACAGACTAACTTTACTTCAATGAATTACAGATCTGATACGTCTATAACGTACATATATTGTTATGAGCAAGACTCATATCCATCAAGTGTAGAAAGACTTACTCTCTTTGTTAAACACTTCAGTTATATTCATAAAGAACAGACTAGACTTAGATCAATCATGTATTGATCAGATACACCCATCTTGTACAGACAAGATTTACGTACATTGTGTAGGACTAGATTCATGTTTAAGTTCAGGCTAAACGTATATCTATTAATTAATTATTAGACGTCCATGGATCAAGCAAACATCATACTTATATTCATCAATTACAGAATAAACTTTTGTCAGTCAACTGCAGACTAGACTGACATTTATCAACTACAAACTAGAGTTACATCTATCAAGTACAAAATAGACTTACAACAAAACATTTCAAACCTACAATCAGAGTAGGTTATATTCATTCTTAGAGACTGAATTTACCCTTATCTAGTACAAGCAAAAAGTACACCTATCAAATAAAGATAATAGTTTTAATTATTAAGTACAGATTAGACTAATTCTCATGAAATACTGAAAATACTTCAAGTCCATCATTACAGAATAAATGTACGTACGCTCTTTTCACAGAGTAGACTTGCATCGATCATTAAAAACTAGATTTATATCCATGAAGGATTTATATGCATAACGCGTAATCCACGCTTTCATAAATCAAGTACAAACTAGTCTTACATCCGTTTAGTAGAGACAAAACATACGTTCACTGCACGACTTACATTTATCGAGTACGAACCAAACTAATATCAATCATTAATCTAGGACCCTTACATTCATCGCTACAGACCATACTTTCATTCATCAAGTACAGACTAGACTTTCATCTATCAAGTAAAAAATGTAAAATCCAAACCTATCGATCAAGTACAAGCTAGATTTAAGTTCATTAAGTACACAATATACTTGCATCCATAAAGTAGAAATTATACTAACATTTGTCATTACAGAATAAACTTACACTTATCAAATATAGACGAAATTTACATTGGTCGTAGTGATTGCTTTTCACCCAATAAGTTAGGCTTGCATCCATCAACTATAAAATAGACGTAATACACCAAGCAAAGAATAACTATATACTCATTAGGAATAAAATAAAATTAGGCCTATCAGGCATAGTACAGACTTGAAACCACAAAATAAACAATAGAGTTATACCAGCTATTACTCATGTATAAAATGTTAATGTAATTATAATGGCGTGACAATTGCTTCTGATAAAAATGTATAAAGAGACTACTATTTCCTACTGAAATACTGACTTGAAATTGCTGTTATAACAGTATGACAATTTCTTCCTAATAAGTGGCTGTTACGATGTAGCTGGAATAATGTGTCACTTATTTCCTAGCAAAATTTTGATGAAGCGCCTACTTTTTAATGATGTGGCAATAGTTTCATAACACAACGATGAAAAGAGATGCCCATTGTAATAATTTAATAATATAATTGTTCTTAATAAAATGTTAATACAATACACCTGTTGTATCGATTGTATCTTAATAAAGTGTTGATGATGATACTATTCTCTTGGTGTGGCTATTGATTCCTGATAAAATGTTGGTATGTGACAATTGTTTCCTAATTAATGTTTGTATGATTAAGTTGTTCTTATGGTGTGATATTTCTTTTCATCAACTGTTAAATGTGAGATAATAAACTGTTTTATAATTCAATATTAATATTATTTTAATGTTGTAGTGACATGACAAACGTTTCCTGATAAAAGTTTGGCATGACACACCTGTTGTAATAGTGTGATAATCGTTTCTAAATAAATTGTTTAAATGATAAACGTGTTGTAATTATATAATTATTGTTTCCAAATAAATGTTGATACGATGTACCCGTTTATAAGGTATGGAAATCGTTTTATAATACGTTTGGTGTTATAATTGTTTCTAGTTAAAATGTTGATAACATGTGCCTGTTGTATTGGTGTGGTATTTGTTTTCTGAGTAAATGTTGGTATGATGAAGATGTTGTAGCGGTGTGATAATTGTTTCAGAACACAGCTTAGATGATGAACTTGGTGTAAAGGTAATAAAATGTGTTGCTAATAAACTGTTGATGCAATATACCTGTTTTGAGTGGTGTGACAATTGTTTCCTAGTAAAATGCTGAAATGCACTTTTTCTAATGACGTATTAAATGCTTCCTAAAATATCTTGGTGTTATGCATGGTGTAACAGTATGATAATTATTTCTTATAAAAATGTTAGAGATGTTCCATTTGCAATCGTTTGATAGTTGATTCCTAATAGATTTTGGTACGATGCATTTTTTTGTCATGGTGATTCACTTGCATCCCAACATAATGTTGATGATGCACTGGATCAATAATGTGACAATAGTTTTGTAATAAAATGTTGGTGCCACATCTATAGTAAGTTTTGACAAATTTTGCCTAATAAACTGTTAATGATGTATCTATTTTTAATGGTGTAATATTTTTTCATATCAGTATATTGCTGGTGCACCTGTTGTAATGATGTGACAATTATTTTGATATAAAATGTTGGGCTGCACCTGTTCTAATAGTGTGATAATTATTCCATAACAATATATTGGCATGATGTACTTGTTTTATAGGGGAAAATTCTTTCTTTATAAATGGTGGTACGTTGCATTTGTGTTGTTTATTTTTGAATTGCGCGTAAAGCTATGTGAGGGCTATCTGCACTAGTTGTTCCTAATTAGGAGTGTGAGACTAGAGGGAAGGCAGCTCGTCATCACTATCCACATTTAGTTCTTGGATTATTCTTTTACTAACAAATAGTAAGATTGACCATCACGTCATAACGCCCCCACGGCTGAAAGGACGAGCATGTTTGGTGTAACGGGTATTCGACATCCGCGACCCTTATATTACGAGTCGAGCGCCCTAACCACTTGGCCAAGCCGTGCCATTTATGTGATAGTTATTTTCTACTAAAATGTCTGTATGGTATGGTAGTTGTACTGATGTTACAATTGCTTTCAATGAAAATGTTGTAATGGTGTGACAATGGTTTTGTAATAAAAGATTGAAGTTGTAGCTATTGTGATGGTGGGTGAGATTGTTTTATACCAATATGATGATGATACACGCGCTGTAATAGTGTGACAGTGGTTTCATGATAACATGTTGATGATGAACGTGGTGCAATGGTGTGAAACTGTTTCATACCAAAATGTCGGACCGACGCACCCGAAGAGCTCATGTAACAGTTGTTTTAGTGATTTAATAATTCTTTCCTAATAAAAACTGGAATGATGTAACTATTGTAATGTTTTCTAATGAAATATTGTTCATAATAAACATTAATGTGTTCGTATTGATAATTATATCCATTCATAAAATGATGATATATTGGGCAAATTATAGTTTTATGTCAATTCTTTCCTAATAAAAATTGATTATTTTCTTGTTACAACTATGCCATGACAGGTGTTTTGTAAGGAAGTGTTGATACTTCCGGCCTATTTTAATGCTGTTGTAATAGTTGTTCTTTTGTATTATTCTGTGTTGTGCCAATCTAACACGTAAAAAGCGTTCCTAATATCATTTGGCGTGCTTAATTTAAAGTTGTCCAAATGGTTGTGTGTTAAAGTTTTGGGTAGTTTCTGTATTGCAATGGCATAACAACTGTTTAATATGGAAAGTCCAGGTGTTGCGTCCATTTCCTTTCTGTGACCAATTTATTACTAAGTGTGGTAGTGATCCACATGTTAGGATGGACCGAGAAAAAAATACCACCACATTCAGTATATTACTTTACAATGCTTACGAATAATTGATAAAGTTTAGTTACAGTTTTATTTTATTACCTAATTGCCATTATCGAGTGTTTCACAACTTGTGAGACTCCCAGTATAAATAAGAAATGTTTCTAAAGTGGGGAACTTGGAACTAACCAAAGTGTTAATGTTTCTTTTACCTTCTCCCATGCTAATCAACAAAAAGGATAACTTTTGGCAATGGCTTTAGTATGATAGAAAAGAACTTTAAAAGTACATGAAAACATCCTATCCCTAAACAAGGTAGTTCTTAATATGTACAAATGGACCGAGAAATTCGTCGTCTCATTCAATCTATTACTCTGTGGTACTTACTAATAACTTCAAAGGTAGAGTTGTACCCTTATTTGAGTACCTAATTGCTGTTATCAAGTATTTCACAGCTTTTATAACAGTAATATTATTGTGTTCTTTTACCACAGATAATGTTTGTGGGGAAATAATAAAAAGGAAAACTACTACTTATTAATAAGCTCATTTTATAAGCATGTACTATTTACAAGTTTTATAAATAACAGTTGTGTCAGTGCAAATTATTCTTGTACAACAATCGTTTGTAAGTTTTCCTTGCACAAACCTGATGCCAGCCAAAACAATAAATAAATAAAGCATTATTAATATTAATATTCAAGGTATTAAGAAGATACAGTACTTATGTAACTGACAGATCTGTGTACGTGTTATTAATGTCTGAATTTAAAAAAACACCAATTTCTTAATTATCAAAACAATACATTTATACTGGTCTAGTTTTCTTGAAATTTTAGTGGGGTTGGAGAAAACTAGGCCAGTATAAATGTACTGTTTTGATAATTAAGAAACTGGTGTTTCTGTATGATGTTTTTCATATTAATCTACATAACCCAAGCATGTGGTGAAGTTGATTTTATGCACATGCAATGAGTTGGCAATATATATTGCCAATAAATTATAAACATAAAACAGATATTAAGTTACCAACCTACTTGAATGAAGTTATTTTTTAAAAAATGGAGAAAGAAGTGATAGAAAATCTTGCAAAAATTAAGTATGATGTAGAGATAACAATGCCAAAAAGTACAGAAGCAAACAGGAATGAATACAAAATCATTATCTAAGCAGCCAAATCTTTCAAATAATAGCTTTTATCTACAACCAAGTGTTGAATTACTGTCATTTCCATGAATTCAGGTCTGAATAAAATTGTGCTATACTATGTTACAGGAGCTAATAACCATAATCTTGTAAAGTTGAGTCAGTATTTAATGGCACGCTTGTATGATTTTGTGTGTTAATCCTACTTTATTCTATAGTTTTTGGTATTGCCATCCATACGTCATACTTATTTTTTCAAATATTGTTTATTATTTGTTCATAATAAAGTATGATGTTCTGGAGTTTTATAATTCGGTAACATTTGTTTTCTGATAGCTTTTCACGTGTTTATCATTCATGACGTTACAAAAACTGTTACTCAACAATAGTTGATGCAAAATGTCTTTTAACGCTCTGACAGTTGTTCCCTGACAAAAGTTTAGTGTTGTGTCTATTGTAATTCTTCTAACGGTTGTTATCTAGCATAGGTTAATACGTGATATCTCTTGTAATGCACTGAGAGTTGTAACAAAAGTTTAATGCGTTGTGTCACTTGTAATACACTGACAATAGTTATATAACAAAAATTGACGATTGTTATGTAACAAAATGTAATACTTTTTATTTATAGTAATGATATGACAATTGTTTTTATTTTAGAAGTGGTGTGTTGCAACAGTTATTTCCTAGTTACATTTCATATAATGTGATTGTTGTAAAGCTGTGACAATTATTTTTAATAAAAGATGGTGTTGATCAAAATATATTAAGTAAAGAATTTAACAATAAATATGAAATACCATTGTACCCACCAGTTTTTTTTCTAAATACTTGTAGAAAACAACAACATTCTCAACAGTTTCTAAAATAAATCTGTCTCTCTCATGATTTATCTCTTAACATTTCGTAATCTATATCCCTGAAATTAAAACCTGTAGACTTTCACTGTTGATTTTCTCATTAGTTTCATCTGGTGGTTTGTAACAAATTCCAACTAAACACTTTCTCCCCTTAAAACCACTATCTGGAACCCAAACAAATTAAACCTCTTGCTACAACCTTTAATAACCCTAACTTGAACAGACCGTAGCTCAAATTTTGTATATAAAGCCACTCTTCTTTTTTAAATACTCTCTCCCTATTAAGTAACTTATAACGCTTCAATTGAAATAAATTCCTCTTCTCGATGCTATCTACATTTAATTAAGTTTCAGTTATAACTATTATATCAAAATATTCTATTCCAACAAGTGCTTTAAAGTCATCCATTTTATTTCTTATCCTTCTATTATTACCGTAATAACAATTTTATTCTACCATTAAAATTCCTTTGTACCTTTTTCTAAATTTTTTTCATTATTTTGATCATTTCCACTGTCTAATCCTTATTTAAAATTATGCTTACAGTTAATAGCCCTTGCAAACAAGTCAGCTCCTACCCTATTTAAATTAAAATCTATTATTTACTATTTTGATATAACCTTTCTAAATAGTGTTTATTATTTATAACAGTATAACCACACCTGTTATCTTACTATTTACTGGTTCCAATTAATAACACTAAACCATACCTATTACATACTGGTACCTTAAAACTCCAGTAAACAACCACACTACATGATTCTTTTTATGTACGGGTGCGATGAAACTACGCTATTCCTTTAATACAATTATACACAAAATTTCTTATTGCTTAATGCTCTGATATAACCCCAAGAAGGAAATACTATCATTTATTGTTTTTATACAATAACAATAAACAACACCTACTATTTAATGCTCTGATACAACGACATTAAACAGTCAATACTATTTCCTGTTCTGGTAAAACAACACTAAATATTTATCGTTATGCCTCCACAAAGAGACAAACTTTTTTTGTATATTCTTTCTTCTTTTCCCAAACACTTTTCCATCGGTTGCCATTTCTTCATTTCTCGACGGATTGACTCGAAGCTTGATGGATGTTATACTTTGATAAATGCCCAGACATTTTTCATTTTTTTATTTAGGGCCTTTTAAGGATGTTATGGGTGAAAAGTCAAAAATCAAAATATGTTGGGCTTCTGTGCAGTTATATACACAACAGTCAAGATGAAAATAGGCACAAATATAAGTACAATATATTACAAAAGAAAATAATTAGGGGATTAAACCTCACAAAAAAGCATAATTTTGGTGTTTTATCAATTACTTTTCTATGTTTAGATCGATTTGAAAGATATTTGATACAAAGATGATTTTCTACTGGCTCAATACATATATCTACATTTTAGGAGGTAAAAAGGTCACAAAAAGCGTAATTTTAGGAGTTTTGATTCAGTTTTTGGCCATATTTCGGCCATTTTATGTGGAAATTAGTACAAAAATTCTCTGTGTTTTGATGATTTTTCTGGTGTCAAAATTGACCACGTTGGAATTGTGTGGCAAAGACATGTTGTTTTGTCCGTGAATGTTTGATACAACCACATTAAACAGTATATATTACTTACTGGTTTGATAGAACAACATTACAGAATACCTTTTGTATACAGTTCTGATACAAGCAAACTAAATATTACCTGTTATTTACTGTGCTCAGTAGTAAGCCCGGCTATCTGGACACACGCGCTGATTGGCTGCCTCAAGAGAGGCGTGACGTTATAAAAAATGACATGGTCCATTTTTGCCGTGAAATGGCGCCACATGTATGTTGTCATCCAAGATGACAATGTCACAGCACCAAGTTTTGCCACCGGGGCATGCCGTTAGGAACGCATTGTCAGACCACCATGATTGATGATTATATAATAGTACCACAAAATGGAGAACGTGTTTTTAAACAGCCGTGACTCATACATTGCATGTCTCATAATATATATAATTAATTTCTCTTTCAAAACTAATTATGTTTGTAATTAAGTCATCTCAAAAAGAACACTTAACAATAATTCATTAAATTAATTATAGTTATTTAGTATAAAAAAGACTATTAACACTAATTTATCAGTTAATTAAATTTTCTTACTATTTATATGTTCTAAAAGGATGATATCACAATTGTCGAACAAGTGTTTAAAGATTTTCAGTGATATAATAACATGTGAAAAAACATTATTTAAGGCAACATAGTCACAAAATAGTTACATATTACCAGTCTGTAGGCTGATTATTTGTCTGTTTGTTTTGAATTTCGCGCAAACCTTCTCGAGGGCTATCTGTGCTAGCCGTCCCTAATTTAGCAGTGTAAGACTAGAAGTCATCACCACCAACCGTCAACTCTTGGGCTACTCTTTTACCAACGAATAGTGGGATTGACTGTCACATTATAACGCCCCCACGGCTGAAAGGGCGAGCATGTTTGGTGTGACGGGGATGCGAACCCGTGACTCTCAGATTACGAGTCGCACGCCTTAACACGCTTGGCCATGCCGGGCCGTCTGTAGGCTGAATCACCCTATAAGGGTAATATCATTCAACGATTAAAACTTTGACTTCATACAATGTTTTACGTTACAAATAAAACGTTTATTATGCAATGACACTTTTAATAATTTGTGATAAAATAATTTATAATGTTACTTTATCTCATGTTTTACAAATAAAATGGAAAAATTTATTAATTGAAATATGTATTGATAGTGCTTTATTTAACACTATTAATGTTCTAACATATGCAGAATTTCAGTCAGTTTTAGAAATAGATCAGTCTAGAAATATCATAACAGACATGTAAGAAGATATGAACACATTATAAATTTATCAAATATTCTCACAGGATTTGTGTATGAGTAAAATATTTGGAGGTGTGTTTGCCAGAGATCAACTACTTGATAAAGCAGAAAGACGATTATACATAATCAACTTTGATCTTGGTTATAAATCTGGTAACCACTAGGTTTGATTTATATTGGTCTAAAAGAAAGAGGAGAATATTTTGATCCACTTGGACAACCTCCACATACTTTCAATACAAGAAAATTCATCAAGAGGAACTGTCGAACATGAACTTACAACCAAAAGTACTGCAAGGTCGATATTCTTTGTGTATACAATATTGTATTGTTGATATGTGTCCAAACAAAAACTTCTATATAAATTTGAATCCTATAAAGATAGTAATGATATTTTTGTTCATGATCTTTTTGTAAAATATTTTCATGTAAATACGTGATTAATACATGTGCCTTTTTATGTAGATTTGATATCAAACTTTTTATTGTAATTAAATAAATTATTAACAACAATTATTGTGCCCAGATTTTTATTATAATAATATTAATTAAATCTTTAAACACTTGAGTAGATATTAATTAAGATATAATTCTTTTTAGTACGAATTAATTATAAATTAATGAATGAATTAATGATTAATTATCAACATGATTAGGCATACATTATGTGAGTCACGATTGTCCAGAAACATTCTCTACTTTGTGGAACTATTATGTAATAATTTATAATAGCAGCGTAGCAACACGCTTCTAACGATGCACACCAGGTGTCAAACTTGATACTATGATGACTTTACCACCTCCCATGAGGCAACCAATCAGAACGTGTGTCCAATGTGCTGGTCTTAATACTACTTTCACACAGATGCAGGAAGCAGATCCTTTAGCACACTGCTCTAACCACACTAACCTTTATCTACAATTTACTGTTCTGAAACAAAATAGTCCCTTTTATTTACTGATTTCATACAGCCACATTGAAAAATACCTATTATTTTGAAGGATAAAGACATACTAAACAGTATCCATTTTTAATCATTTGATAGCAACATAGAAAGTAGATCATGTTACTGAGTGGATTAATACAACCACACTAATTAAGAAATATATATATTATTTACTAGTTTAAAAGATAAACACTAACGAGCTATAATTATTTACTGCCCTTGCTTATCATTAATATTTAGTTCCTGGACATTTCATTACCTCTCTCTCGAGTTTTGGGTATTATATATATATATATACCCTGGGGGGTCAGGTGCTCTTTCACCGCTTCCTCCTTCCTTCACTTGTATAGTCATGCAGTGTTGGTTGGTGTTGGTTACTGCTTTAGGGTCAGAGTGGGCTGAATTGCTCCGACCCTTTTCAGGGCAATGTCCATGTACTGGTATACATTTACAGATACTATTTTGCCCTATCAGTAAGAAGTCCAGTTTGATGGTGACCTTTTTTTTTTCTATATATATATATATATTATTTTTTCATTTATTTATTTTTATCTTTAAAATATATGTTGATCGGAAAGAGGTGTTTAGGACTAATTTCATCATGTATGAGGTACCTGTCTTGTTTGCATAATGGCCCGGCATGGCCAAGCGTGTTAAGGCGTGCGACTCCTAATCTGAGGGTCGTGGGTTCGCATCCCCGTCGTGCCAAACATACTCGCCCTTTCAGCCGTGGGGCGTTATAATGTGACAGTCAATCCCACTATTTGCGTTGGTGAAAGAGTAGCCCAAGAGTTTTACACTGCTAAATTTGGGACTGCAAGCACAGATTTTCCAAAAAAGTTATATAACCAGCGAATAATTCCATGTCCCATTTCATTCATACGGAACCTTAGACCATTGTGCCACACAATGTCAAATTCTTTCTCAACCTCAAGAAAGCAGGTGACAGTGCATTGTTTTTTGTTGAAACTATCTATTATCTCTTCATTTAGTGTGACTAGGTGGTCGGCTGTTTGTCTACATTTTCTGAATCTATTCTATTCTTCTGGTAATTTTTATGGTGTCTCTAAGAATGTGGAGAGTTCGTTACTGATAATTCTCTCAAGAATTTTACCTATACAGCTGATCAGGATGATTGGTCGGAAGCAATTAGGTTTATTTGCTGGCTTTCCCTACTTAAGGAACATTAATATATTAGCAAGCTTCCAAGAAACTGGTTTGTATCCTGAGGATAGTGATAAGTTAAAAAGTGCTTTTAGATGGTCAAACAATTTCGGAGTGCCCTTTTTTAGAAGGATAGCTTGTATCTCATCTTCACCCGGAGATTTGTTTTTGTGTGTTTTATTACTTCAAGAAGTTCGTGTATGGATATTTCTTTCGTTACATTCGTGTCTTCGTAGTTTGTTATGTGTCTTGTGTTTGTCTCAGATATACTTGTTGGAAAAATTGGTTCAAATTATTCTTTATTGTTTATTATATAATTTGTGTCTTTGTTGTAAAAATAAGTATTCATATCTGGATCAGTATGTGTCCATTACCTCCACCTTGTTTGTTTTGAATTTTCCGCAAAGCTACACAAGGGCTATCTACGCTAGCTGTCCCTAATTTAGCAGTGTAAGACTAGAGGGAAGGCAGCTTGTCATCACCACCCACCGCCAACTCTTAAGCTACTCTTTTACCAATGAATAGTGGGATTGGTTGTCACATTAGAATGACCCTATGGCTGAAATGGCAAACTTGTTTGGTGTGATAGGGATTTGAACCTGCCATCCTCAGATTACGAGTCGAATGCCTTAACCAACTGGTCATGCCGAACCTCTCCACATTGTTACTAGGATAATTGTGATGGGCACTATCTTTTCACATTGTTTTTGTGACATGGCAGGCTCGTTAGAAATACTGATTTTGTGACAGGTTATTTCTTAAGTAAAAAAGCTGATTAATGACACTAATATGCTAATTGATCATAAACTTGAAAATTAATTGGGGATCATTAAAAAATTACATAATGGGCTGTCATGAACAGTATTACATAAAACATAAATTAAAGTTAAAAGCATTAAGATGTACAAAAATATTGATTGTAATTCAACATACTCTGATTCGAATTCAAAACATCTTCAATAACGAGTGAGGGGTGAGATCTTGTACTTGGGTATTTGAATTAAGTATTGGCTAATATAGTAACCAAAGTCATTAATTACAAAATACATTTGTAACGAAACCTTTCGCAATTATGTGCCAGTAACTTGGATATCGTAAAGAAATATTTTTCATAAGAAACTCTTACACAATCATATAGTCCCTATTATTTATTTCTCTGATAGAATCACACTAAAACGTACATAGTATATACAGGTATGATACAACCACAAGGAACAAATCATATTATTTGCTAAACTGATGTAATCATGGAACACTCATCATATTATTCACTACTCTGTTACAACTATTTTAAAAACTACTTTTACATTACTGCTCCTATACAACCACATTAAGCAGATTTTATGATTTAGTTTTCTGATAGAACCACACAAAATAGTTCCTCTTATTTCCTGGTATGGTGTAATTTCATTCAACAGTGCCTTTTAGTGTCAAATAATTACACTTAACAATATCTGTTATTTAATCGTTCGATACTATCATACGAAGATGCCATATAACCAGAGGGAACAGATCTTATTATTTACTGGTCTGTTACAACTACTGTAAACACTGTTCACTGCTCTTATACAGCTGCTGTAAATGGTCACTTTTATTTGTTTCTCTGACACAGTCGCAATAAATAATTTCTGTTAGTTGCAGGTTTAACACAACCATATTTACTGGTCTAACAAAAGCACACTAAATAGTCCCTATTAGTTGCTAATTAGATACATCCACATTAAACAATAACAACTATTTACTGGTTCTTATAAAAGCACACTATAGTTCATCATGGCCAGGTAGTTAGAATGCTTGATCGACAATCTGATGGAAGTGAGTTTTGAATCCCACCCCACCAAACATGCTCGCCCTTTCTCCTGGTGAGACATTATTATGTGATGGTCAGTCACACTATTCGTTGGTAAAAATAGTACCCCACGAGTTAATGATGGGTGGTAATTACTGGCTGATATTCTGTAGTCTTTTACTGTTAAATTATGTGCTGCTGATTCAGATAGCCCTCACGCAGCTATGTGTAAAATTAAAACACAAACAAATAAGTACATTAAACAGTCCTTATTAGTTACTTGCTTGACAAAGCCACATTAAAACCACTGTTTACTGGTATGATACAAGCACAGTAAACAGTCCCTGTTAGTTACTGGTTCAACACAGCTGCATTAAACAATACTCACAGTATACTGCTCTAATACTACCACACTGCACGGTACCTATTACACTGCACAAATTTTTTTTTGAAAAGTTTTGTTTCCTGAAAAGTTTTTGCTGATTGTGACAGGTACCTGGTGGGTATGCACAAATATAGTTTTGGTTTTGCTTCATCACGTAGGATCTCTGAAAAATAGACGGCTAACTGTTTACCGGCAATAACGTATTTAATTGCGTTTATGTTTCTAATACGCTATTAAGTTCAACATAATTAGAAGTGTTTTGCTCCTAATTTTCGTTTGTATTCAATGTCCGGTGCATCACGTTGCAGTATCCAACAGTAGTCAGCAAGCATTGACGGATTCCAGTTGCCCTGATATTGTTTTGTCATTGTAGCAATGTCCTGGTGAAACCAAGATTTCGATTAAACGGTACGTGATGGGCAAATTTGGATGTGATTTTCGTGATCAGCAGCCAAAAATCTATAAGGAACACCCAACAGTGTTCAAGAAGCAAAAACTTTGTTGTGCAGTGTTACCGTGTTTCTCCGAAAATAAGACAGGGCTTATATTAATTTTTACTCCAAAATATGACACTAGGGCTTATTTTCGGGGGATGTCTTATTTTGATATATTAAAAAAATGAAGTTACAAAGTAAAACTATTAAACTAACCATTTAAAATAAACTATTATTAAACTATTAAACTAACTGATTAATACTTAAACAAACTAATTAACTAACTATTAAACTAATTAATAAATTATTTTTTTTATTTCTTTCCTCTTCCTGCCACTCTTAACTAGGGCTTATTTTAAGGGTAGGGCTTATATTAAAACTATCCCCAAAAATCACACTAGGTCTTATTTTATGGGTAGGTCTTATTATCGGAGAAACACGGTATTTAACTACTATGATACAATTGCATTAAAACGCTTCTATTGTTTAACACTATGACACAACTAGACTAAACAGTACCTTTTGTTTACATTTGTGATGCAGCCACAATATCCATTATTTAATATTTTGATGTCAAAAAGTTAAACAGTATCTATTATTTACTACTCTCATGCAAACACACTAAACATATCATATTGTTTATTGATTTGATATAGCTACACTACATTATTTACTGATTTATATAGTATATTATTTGCTACACAAAATAATACCTATTACTTACTACACGAATCCAATCACAGTAACCAGTAAATCACATTTAATAATTTTAACTGACCGTATAAAACGATACCCATAATTCACAGCTGTCATGCAACAAGAGTAAACGATACTTATTATTATTGGTTTGATAAAAATTATAATAAAAATACCTTCTATTCCACATTCTGATGCAGCCTTACTATAAAAATACAATACAAGTCTTATAACAAGTACCAATACTTTTGTTAGAGAAATAGTATGATACAGGTATTGTTATCGAACATTCTTTTTATTTGTTCAATAGTTTTATTTATAAATAAATAGGACCGGAAATACCATAAAAACCGTTACAGAAACCATCTTTTTGTAGCTATTAGGTTTGATGGAGACAGACGTTATTAAAGAGAATTATATAATTTTTTCGTGCACTGGTAATATGATTTTCCATGAGATAGAAGTACTGATAATGCATGAACAAAACAGTTAATTTGTATGTGTTTTATAAGTTCTGTTACATTTCCTAAGTTGTTTAATTATCAGGTTAAGATCAGTTTATTTTACAGACTTGGCCAAAATATTTCATATTTTGTAACAAATAAGATTACTACAACTAAGATTGAATACAAATGCACATAGCACTGTGAAACTGATATATACATTTTATATTAAACATTAACATGTGTAACTTATATAATGAGCGATTTATCAGAACAGAACAATTTTGTAGAAGTATATGTAATAAAGCATCTCGTCTATCACAACAAAACCTTACCAAAACATATATAATAACAAAATATAACATCGAATTATTATCCATAGCGTCTCTAACCTTATATCACTTCATATCATACATTAGGTACTTCGTTCAGTCTCTTTATTTTCTTATAACCTCCGCAAGGTTACATGATATATTGTAGATGAGGTTATTGATGTAATATACGATCAAATTAGCTTAGTTTTGTTACGTATTTTAATTTATTCCGAACAAGCCTCCTGATTTATTTTATCACATATTACAATTTGAAATAGCTTGAAACTGAATTAAATTGTAATTTAGATTTATAAGATAATTAAATGTCGATATGTATTAAATTTATGATATTTGCCAACAAAATTGATACGCACAGTTTTCTTTCTTAACACAAATATATTTATAATAATGGTTATTAAAAATAATTACTTTTATACAACACATTTTGGTCGATATGGCCAGGTGGTTAGGGCGCTCAACTCGTAATATGAAAGTCACGGGCTTGAATTCCCCTCAAACCAAACATGCTCGCCCTTTTAGCCGTGGGGGCATTATAATGTGATGGTCAATCCCACTATTTGTTGGTAAAAGAGTAGCACAAGAGTTGGTGATGGGTGGTGATGACTAGCTGCCTTTCCTCTAGTCTTACACTGCTAAATTAGGGAGGGTTAGCGCAGATAGACCTCGTGTAACTTTGCACGAAATTAAAAACAAAAAGCATAAAAAATGTACAAACTTAGAAACAGTATTGAGTCTTCTACCAGATCTGGAACTTCCTTGATATCCTGTCGAGGGTTTGCGATAAACGAATTAATTTAGAGTTGTTATAGGCATAATTCACTTAATGGGGAGCTAGGTAGCTCTTCATTGAGTGCGTTTTTCAGAGCTAAAGTTATATAATGTCTTCATAAAAACACTGATGTTCGATGTTAATCAGCTGAAGTTAAATGGTTTGTAATGTTCGAAATCCATAAACGTTCCTGGTTAAGTCTCTGTATTTTCCTGGTTAATGAGCGTTAATCAGAGTTAAAGCTTCCGAAGTTTATAGTATACCGACTTCAGCAAACCAACTATATATAGTGTTTCTCTATGCGTTGCGTTTGTTACCTTTTACAAGCTTGAGAAGATAATTTCTAGAAATTTCAGCTAAGACAACAATACTGGCGACCACTAGTATTTATATATACAGACAAATTGTTGATTTTTTCACTTGAGAAATCTCTTACAAATTCAGCGAATAGGTGGGAATTTCACAATATAAATTAAAATAAGTAAACAACAGTAAATCCGTTACAGTTTACAGTTAATACATTAAGAATATCATTAATACTTTCCAAATGGAGACATGTTACAAATCGCTTCATGTTATTATTTTTAAAGAAAGAACGATATAATTACAAATTGTGCATATGTTGTGTATATGATGTTGCACTAAAAGCATGTAACAAGTGCTTTTTTGTTGTTCTAGTGAAGTGTAGAGCCACACAATGAATACTTTTATACTTAAAAATAAGCCAGGTACTGAATATTAAGTGCAGTAAGTAGAATTTTCATTAACTCGAGTATGTTGTGTAAAAATCAGACGTCATGACAGGCACGAATAACATGATGTCAATATTCACTCTTTTGATCATTTTTGTAATTATTTTTTACTTGTCACAATGATCTAGCCCTAAATTTTATGCAGCCTAAACCCTAGCAAAACTTGACAGATCTGTAACATCACTATAAGAGAAAAAATGTCATAGTCATAATTTAATTTTCATTTTCCTGAATTAATTTAAAGTAAAGTAATTACATACAGAACTAATTATTTAGATTACTTCAGTTACCACTTACAAGGACTGTTTGTGCGTGTTTTTTTTTTCTTAAAGCAAAGCCACATCGAGCTATCTACCATATCCACCGAGGGATCTCGAACCTCTGATTTTTGTGTTGTAAATCTGTAGACTTACCGCTGTCCCAGCGGAACACTATTACCAAGATAAAACATGCAATTCAACTTCCTTGGAATTAAACAGTATGGGGAAAAAACGTTGGTAGAGTACCATATAAATACCACTAATATTAAAAGATGTTTTTTAAAACTAATATATTTTTCATTTATTGCAGTTACAAGAGTACGACAGTGTTAACAACTTTCACTTTTATACTGTTTTGCACTGATCTTACCTACACGAATAACTAAATTAAAAAATGCGTCATTTGTTACTTATTACGTAAATAATTAAGCAGGCGGTAGCACTGACTATATAGAGATGACTCTGATTGTTCATCGAAATGATATTTTTAATATCTCCTTAATAGGTCATCAGAACTTTACAGTATTAAACAGTGTTTCTTTTTATAATACTATCTATGTAATGAGGAAGTCAAAAGTTCTGTAAATATCTGTATCATAGCAAATAGTTTGAATGTCTTGTTCTTCTTTCTTCTGTTCCTTTTCTTATTATATGATAATTCAAAATAAAAACAATAGTGTTAACAAATTTCATTGAAGAGACAGAATTTCAGAATATCTTCTTTACAAGTATTATTAATAATTATTAATTTAAAAATATCGTAATTCTAGTGCAAACGATGTTATCATTACCGCCTTAATGTTAGCTTTGCTAGAGATATTTGGTGTAACTTTGAAAAGTTTAAGTACAAGGTAAAATAGCCATTGCCGGCCCATAATAGACAAGTAATAAGTATTACAGTTGGAACCTCATTGTATTTAGCACTTGGTTATAAATACAGCCTTCCTATGTGTACTGCAAATTGCATTAAAAGCAAACAGTTAAAGAAATTTTTTTCAATAAATGTAGAGATGGCTAGTATCGATCTTTCAAACACAATGCAAACATAACAGCACAGACAAAAACTAACATACAACAATATATATCACTATTCAATCACAATTTAGTTCAATTTATCAAATTTTTATTTGTTAACATCTCTATCACACTGTGATGAAAATGTCATTCTTATTTATTTGTTTGCATTGTTTTTGAAGAGTTCATCGTAGCCATTAATACATTTACTTCCTTTTTGAAAAGTTTTTATTTACCTGTAGAACTTTTAAAGTTTGTACGTTTTAAACACAGTGTGTAATAGTAACATGTATTTTATTAATTGTTTTAATACTATATTCACGTGTCTTAATAACCACGTGATGAATGATGTAAGGCATTTCATCATTTTAACGCTATGATACCAGTTCTTGAGTTGGAGAAGTTACACTGCCTGATGCCAGCTCTTGAGGGAAAGTGACAGCTTGTATTGGGCGGTCTGAGAAAGATCTATCAGTGGACACGAAGAAATCACAAAGTGTCAGGATGTCACCGAACTTTCTGTCGGATAGCACCTAATCCCTGTTTATCATTATCTAATAATGAACCAGACAATGTTCTATAGGCTTAGTGAATTGTTTTCTGACTACCTTTTGCTTATCAAAAAGAAGAATAATAGTTACGAAAGGTACCAAGCAAAATAACAAAACTTCGTTCTTTATTCTTATTTGTAAATATTTTGTTACATTCTGATAATTACCTGTGAGCCAAAGTAGGGACGATATTTAATATTAGGCTTAGTAAATTGTTGTTGTTTGTTTATTAATCTTAGTTAAACAACCAAATCTTGCTCGTGAATATTACAAACAAATATGACAAATTCACTGTTTTGTTCATAAAATTAATCGTTAAAGTTTGTTTGTTAAACACAAAGCTACATACAATGGGTGTTCTGTGCCTTACCCACCTGTACTTTTATTTAAGTCCGGTTTTTAGCGTTGTAAGTCCGCGTTGCTACTGGGGGGTAAAGGTTAAGATTGTGAATGACTTTCTTAATTAGCCAAGTATATCGAAAACATAAAAAATATAATTACATGAAACCGAAGCACACATCCAAAATATTACATGAATTTATTTTTTTATATTTTGCATCTTTTGTAACTTTTTGACAGAAGAAAGCGAATTGAATACGTAAAAAATAGGCATTCAACCTTGTTAAGAATCTTGCAGTAACTGACATTCCAACTAAAATTAGAAAATTGTGAAAACATTTCAAAATACGTATTATTTATTGTAGAATCTTAATTTACGTGTTTTGGTTTGTTTTGAATTTCGCGCAAAAGCTACAGGAGGGCTATCTGCACTAGGCGTCCCTAATTTTGCAGTGTAAAACTAGAGGGAAGGCTGCTAGTCATCACAACCCACCGCCCAGTCTTGACCGTCACATTATAATGCTCCAGCGGATGAAAAGGAAATTATGTTTGGTGTGACGGGGATTCGAACCCGCGACTCTAGGAGTGTTAGTTAAGCGCCTTATCCACCCGGTTGTGCCCGGCCGTTTTCATTCTGTATTCTTCTAACTTTAAGCAATAACCTTCTAGGGAGCACTGCAAACAAGTATATTCATTATGATCATTCGTTTAATGAAATGACTGTAAATACTCCCTCAGGAATTATGAAAATCTCATAATTCAGTTTTGTTGTTTTTTTTCGGAAGGGTGAGCATTCGATTAAAGTTTATAAAAACATAATACAATCAAGACTCAGACGCCAATGTCGTAAAAATAAACTTGTAAACGCAACATAATTACTGTATAAGCATACACTGTTGCGTCTTGACCCAACAAGAAATTCAAAGGAATGAGAATTTTTTTCTCAGACTTTCGTCCCAGTTTCGAACGATCCGCTCCTAGTAAGTTGTGCAAGGCAAGCAAGCAATCAACCAAGGCCAAAAGCTTTGACAATCACCTAACTGTATGACTGAGGAGATCACGTGACATGAGAAGGATCGATTTAGCTGTTTGCCTGGGCTTCAAAACACGGCAGGGAGGTCACTCTGTTGTAGAATAAATCTTCCATTTCTTCGTGAAGTGATATAATTTTAAAACACAATACACATAGTAAGCAAATGCAGTTTGCTAACCATTTTATTGCAATAGATTACAACGACTTACACAATTTTATGTATCAACAAAAGTTGGTTAATAAATGTATAAATGTTAATAAATGTTTAATAGAAATGAAGTCATATTTAAGTCACCTACAACTTGAACTTTACACTATAGGTTAATAACTGTGTATTCTTTAAAAAATACCTTTTCAGAAAAATCTCATAAAATTTTCGTGTATTAAACCTTCATAGTCAATATTAAATGCAGATGAGTTTATTTTATTAATTTTTTAATCGACATTTAAATTAATTCACAAAACCACAAAACAATTAATAACTTGTAGTCAGAACGACCTACCTACTCAGAGAGAAACCAAAAACCAACCTGGTAATATGTATAGCTAATTATATATGTTTTCGTACAAAGATTATAATGTATTATTTTACAAGTTGCATACATCATTGTTAATATTTTCTACTGCAACCCCAGTAATACGTAGCGATTTTCGAGCTTAGGGGATTTAAGTTAATTATAAAGACATATATTAAGCTACGAATGCAAAATAGTTTATTTGATGAAAGTACAATAATAATATTATTAAAAAAATAAGTAAAGTTAGATATATTAAATATTCTGACCAATACTGTTCAGTGGTGCAGGAAGGAGTTGCAAAGATGGGTGTTTGGTTCGGTATGCATATTTTATAACGAGAAATTGAAATTAAAAATAGCTGCTAAAGATAGTTCAGTGTAGAAGGTCTGGGGGCTTGATCCCTAAATATTACTATAATAATATAATTTATTGTTACTATACAAGTTAAATATGTTAAACTATGGGTAATACAACACTCTCGGTTCCGACACGTTAGCTGTTAATTGTTTGTTTGTTTAGAATTAACCACAAAGCTACACATTCACTATTGTTGTATTCGCCACAGAGATCGAATCATAAATTCTACTTTCAATAGCTCTTAACAACAAGGAACCCTGTGAAATCAAAAACTTATCTATAGAATACATGAAAGAGGTTTGTATGAATATTATACAGTAAGGTTATAAGTAACTGTAACTAACCCAAGTGTTTAATTTGGCAACTTACTAATAAAAATTAGACACTGTGGTCTTTTTTTGCAGACAAAAATTCAATGTCGAAATTCAAATAACATGCTAATTAATAATTTTGATATTTTCGCATTGGTTTTACAAAATTGCATGCTGCAAAAAGTAATAACGTTAAGTAATATAAAAGTGAAATCCTAAATAACACAGGAACTACAAAACTTAGTTGGGACCTCAATGACTGAAGCGCACAAAGAGTCGCAGTTATTTGCTATTTTCAGATTACAGATATTCTGAAAGCTCGATCTCGGCTTAAAAAAAAATTGAATCCGTTAGGCTTAATTTCTGAAGCAAAATGTTACTTCTTTTTTTTTACAGTTGTTAAGTTAATTATTTATTTTATACTGTAGAACATTCTTTACTTGCGTCTAAACAAATGTTAGTAGGAAAATATAATAGAATATTTATCCTATCTTTTTATGCAAATATACTTTATTATAAAAAAAATATATATATGACTTGCGGAATCCTATTTTGGTTCATGTGATTTAAGAATTTCGACGTTTCCTTCGTAACCTCTAAGTTATCTTCGTTTTCTACAAATTCTTTGGTTTGGCAAGAAATTGTATTGGTTTCAAATACATATTAGCTCTGTGGTGTTTAGGAACATTATAGTTACAAAACTTAAGACACAATTTATCATCATCATCTGTTTGTAGCTGATCTACGAAGGAAATTAGCTAGCTAGCAACGTTTGCCATGCCAGTCTGTCCTGTGTCTTCCTCGCCTAATCACTGTGGTTAGACTGGAACCACTTTGTTAATTTGTGATACATATTCTATGTCCGCAGTCGACCTCTCTTTCCACCTTGACTCTACCAGAGTTCTTTGAATCTTATTTGTTGTAATAATGAATAAAAAATGCTGACAATTTCTTTATTGGATGTCTGCCTTTTGTGTTCGGGTTGTTTTGACCACTTTCAAAATTTTCTCATTTGTTTTATGCTCTGTATATGATTTTTTAAACATTCTTCAAAGCATCCACTTTTCCAACGCTTCTATTTTGTTCCAAACACAGATTAGTGTCCAAGTCTTCTGCAGCATACAGGAAAATGGATAGTGTAAAACATTTCATAAGTTCCGTGAGTGCTTCTAACCTAATGTTCCTGTTGTTAATACATCTTCCATACAGATGAAGTTTTCTCTTGCAATTTTTATCCGTCTCTTGACTTCAGCTTCACATTTATAATCTTCAGTTATTAGCTGCCCCAAGTAGACAAACACTTCCACTTGTTCTATTATGTGTCTATCAACTTTAACTTTTTCTGTTATATTTCTCCTTACAACGATATTGTTGTTTTTTACGTCTTCCTTATAATACAGCTTAACCCTTACTCTGAACTTGTCCTACTCACTAAGTCCGTTATTCTTTGTAATGTTTCCTCTGACACTGCCAGTAGTACTGTATCGTCAGTCTATCTAAGTGTCACTATATTAACCCCTCCAATTCTTATTGGTTGTAGTCCATCCATTTCCCTAAATATCTATTCTGTGTAAAGATTGAATAGTTTTGGCGAAAATATGTAACCTAGTCTTACACCACACTAGTAGTAAAGGAGGTACTACCGTACCAAAGGATGCCGCTTCCCACTGTTTGTTGCTTCAGTGTAGGGGTTGATGTCATTAGAAATGATGAAGTCACAGTTTCAAGTTTTATCCTTGAGTGAAACGACACATCCATGTTTTATAAACATGGTATAAACCAAAGCGGCATCCTTTGGTACGGTAGTACCTCCTTTACTACTAGTGTGGTGTAAGACTAGGTTACATATTTTCGCCAAAACTATTCAATCTTTACACAGAATAGATATTTAGGGAAATGGATGGACTACAACCAATAAGAATTGGAGGGGTTAATATAGTGACACTTAGATAGACTGACGATACAGTACTACTGGCAGTGTCAGAGGAAACATTACAAAGAATAACGGACTTAGTGAGTAGGACAAGTTCAGAGTAAGGGTTAAGCTGTATTATAAGGAAGACGTAAAAAACAACAACATCATTGTAAGGAGAAATATAACAGAAAAAGTTAAAGTTGATAGACACATAATAGAACAAGTGGAAATGTTTGTCTACTTGGGACAGCTAATAACTGAAGATTATAAATGTGAAGCTGAAGTCAAGAGACGGATAAAAATTGCAAGAGAAAACTTCATCTGTATGAAAGATTTATTAACAACAGGAACATTAGGTTAGAAGCACTCACGAAACTTATGAAATGTTTTACACTACTCATTTTCCTGTATGCTGCAGAAGACTTGGACACTAATCTATGTTTGGAACAAAATACGTTAGTGAATACTTAAAGTAATTATTATGTTGACTTAGATTAGAGAAATCCACAATACAACCTGCCATTTTTCATCGATTCTTGAAATGATAACTCGGTTTCTCTAACTTTATATAACTTGTATGTATCCTGTTGACTTAATCAGTCTTCAACTTGATATAGAATTATGGGCTTACCTAACGCTTTTACACTTACAGTTCTAGATAAAGGCTGTACTCCACAGAAATTAACAGGAAGAACAGGACTACAACTGACAGATTGTAGAGTTTTACTAGATATTATTTTATACGCCATCAAATTTGTCTCTAACAGTAATAACAATTGGACCTTTACAACAAATGATGTTAATTCATATGCTTCCTTCTGTCTATATTTCCAACACATTGTTAGGGAATATTTATATTTAATAATTGATCTGCAACTTTTTTTCGTTTTCGTAGCACGTCGTTGATTAGATCGATTATGTTACTGTTTGGGACAGATCTTCTACTAACCACTAATTCTCTACGATTATTCCACGTTAGATCACTACTGGAACATATGAAGTTTAGTATAATTCCTGTTTTCTTTTCATATTTCTGAGGAACACTGTCGACAATATTTAAATTTTCACGTGTCGACGATTCCATTATAATTTCAACGGGTTCCATGGCTTGTGAATTAACGGTCTGATGACGTTATTACAATTGGTTTGTCGTGTTTACTTTACAATCTAAAGGTAATGTATCATTCTGTACGACTGACTTCATATTGCTATATATAGAGTTTAATATTTTACGTACAGGCTATTCATAAGCCATAGATTGATAAAGTGAATGTACCAGTTCTTCAGGAATGAGAACCATTCATTTTTCCATAGTGTTAACTTCCAACAGCTTTACCAATAGCCTGTCCTACTAACTCACCAAAAATTGAAAGTATTGGTGTTACAAGTAACGACAAAACCCTTATTTCTTTAGTAGCAAGTTTATTTTCTGTTTACCTGCTCTTTTCTTGTCAGCCAACTCTCTCAGTAATGACTTATATCGTCTTAAGTTTCTGCTTTGTATATTTGTCATGGGAACATTATCCTTTAAAACTTTCAAAGCACATTCACAAATAGTCAAGATAAAGTCATTTTAGTTCCGACAATTATTCCTTTAATCTGTTCACGTGTAGCTTTAGGTAGTGGAAAGAGCAACTCTTGATGTTGTTTAATTCCAGGTGTCATGATAAATAAATGAAAAGAGACTGTGAGTACAACATACAAAAACTGTTTATTGATACATTTATTTAGATTTAATATCAACTTTCTTCACACTCCAGCGATGATAATTGTTAATATAAAATGTGCATGACAGAGTAGGTTTTAGAAGTTGATCAGTCTTGGGACAGCCAAACGTAACAAGGAATTTTCAGTAGACTTGTCAATATCTTGGCTTTCTCTCTCCTCTTTGTATAAACGATTGTAAAATTTTCTCTCAACAACTCTTTGTTTGTTTGTATTAAAGCAGAAAGCAATACAATGGGCTATCTGTACTCTGCCCACCACAGGTATCGAAAACCTGTACTTTTTATAGTGTACATTGGAATGTACACTATAACTTTATCTTCAGAAAAAAAGTTAGATTCTCAGATGGGAGGTGTTTGAAGTTTTAGATGAATAGTAACCATATGTTTGTCTCGTTGTGTCTTGATAAGCTTCTTCAAAATATTTAATACCTGATGTAAACATTTGTATTACTAAAACGTTCAACTAACATTTTTGGTTATTGTTCATTATCGAATGACATTCTTTAACAGAAGTTATGTAGGCCAGTTTTGATTTGTTCTTAGACATACCCAACGACCCCAGAAAGATCTAAGATAAAATTTTGCAACTGACCTTCTATCTGGATTAAATTCTATGTTTTAAGGGACATTTGCATTCCTTTCTTTTAAGCACACTGTTCAAATTATTCCTGTTTTGTCTTTGGTAACACAGTGAGATCGCTAACTTTCTTGTTGGATTTTTAGGAATGTGTCTGTATAATTTTTAAACAGGGAAACTGTGAATTCCATAAATCTGAGTTATGTTATAGTCACACTCAATAGTTTTTCCACTTAGTCTGTAACTCACGTGCCGATAAAATCTCTTTATCTGAATTATTACACGGTGCTGTTATTCTTAAATCAACGCATGGTTGAAACAGAGGGAAAGTCAGTTTCCCATTATTTCTCAGAGGTAATACTGGATGAACAAAGTTTTAAGAGCTAAAACTCTACATTTAATAAATCCAAAATAATTGTTTAAAGTCCAAAAAAATTTGTCGTTATAATTGTTGGATCTCTAACGGAGCATTCACAATATTTATTGGTCTACGGATGTAAGGATGTGATATCTGTATATTTGATTTGTTTTCCTTCGTTTACTTTGTACAAAAGTCTTGTAGCATTAACTCTTTCACTATAGAAGATGTATCGTACACTCAAGCAGGGAACGACTACATTAGGTTCCTAAGTGTCGTTAGTTTTCATTTTTTTCAGTTCATGCTTCCATGTTGTTACAACTTTGTATACTAGACTTTCAAACTGTTTTTGTATTTCAATAATACGATTTTGCATAATCTACATGGGTTTATTTAAAATTATAGTTTTTTTGTATGGGAGTCATAACATTAATCGCAACCATGATATAAAACATTCGTAAAACTCATGGATGGAGTTTTTTGTATCATACAGAAACCGTCTACTTTATTGTTCAGGATTTGTTTTTTACCTCCATTTTGTGCAAGTTAACTCTTTATCTTCTAATATTTTTGTATATAGTTTAACCATTGAATACTTACTTGACCGTAGTTGTTCGTCATAAAAAATCCGTGGTTAAATATTAGGGCTATCGAATACAGTGGTATAAACTTATTTATGTAAACAGACAGCAGCAATCATTGTATATCTAAATGGGTTGTTACGTGTTATAATTTATCTCGGATGAGCATCCGATTTATTATGTTACGTACATTATGTATTACGAACGGAAATTCGAATTTAAAAGTTAGCTTAAGGCTGATATATGTCCCTCACTGGTACAGCGGTAAGTCTACGGATTTACAGTGCAAAAATCAGGGTTTCGATTTCACTCGATGGACTCAGCAGATAGTCCAATGTGGCTTTGTTATAATACACACGTATTGATATGAATATGATATTTGCATATCATAATATTTTTGTATATTAAAAAAAGTTAGATTCTCAGATGGATCTGTTGAGGTGTTTGAAGTAGTGGGTAATAGTCAAACATATTGACTTCTCAATACACAGTATTGGACTCAGCAGATAGTCCAATGTGGCTTTGTTATAAGAAAACACACACGTATTGATATGAATATGATATTTGTCAACAAAACTGATACACTCAATTTTCTTTCTTAACAAAAATATATTTTAATATAGAAACATCGATATAATTTATACACTTTTTTTTTTACAAACTCACAAACAATATTCAGTCTCATATTTGGTCCTGAACTGAATGTTTTATCGACAGTCCACGTCAACGACGAGTTAATTAATTCTAAGTTGATTTGTTACACTTTGCTTAAGCTAGCTATTTGCCTATATTTGCTCGACCGCACACCACTTACAAGTTGACTTTTTTATCGACGAAGATATTTAACGTTCTCGTAGAAATATTAATGCCTGAAGTTTCTAATGTTCTCAATCTATAAACGTTCCTGGTCTAATATCTGTAGTTTTTCGATTAATAAGCCTTTATCGCAATTATAGTTTCCGATATTTATAGTATACTGACTGCAGCAGACCAACAATATTAAACTGTCTCTTGGCATGTCGATTAAACTTTTAGGGCGAGGGTCTCAAAAATTCAGTTGCCAATAATATTCGAAGAATATGCTAGCGATTTCGTAAAATGTATATTATTGTTTCTCACACTCGAGAACCTTCTAAAAATTTAGAGAACTGGCGGGAATTGCGCAGTACACATTTGATAATATAAGTCATATATTTTTCTAAATATATATTTAATTGAAACAAACAAAGATATTAAAATAATATTAAATCCGTTACAGGATCTGCATCACCAATTACGAAAAATGCATCCATGAACTGGAGACGACACCGTCGAAGTATATCCACACCAGGTCGGCAACATCTAAAGAAGAAAATACAATAATTTAATAACCAATAAAACATAATTAATAAGAATCAATAATGACAGTGCTATTTTTTTAGTAAAATATTTTTTGTGTGAACTAAAAGACCACATATAATAAGAATTAACAAAGACAGCAGTTTTTTCTTCCCTGTACATCTCTTCTAAGAAATTAAATATGTATTTTTGTTCTCATGGTTGACAGCGCCAATCCAGAAATGTTTGTTTTACAAATGCTCACATGTGTCGGAGAGTAAAAATTGACGTCCGGGATAGGTTTTCGATATTCCTGATTTTACTCGATGTTAGAAACATGAGGGAAATATCCTTACTGCAGTTCTTATAATCCAAATGTTTTTGAAAACAATGAGAAAGACATGAGTATAAACTTATAGGTGCCAGTTTTTTATTCTGAAGCTTTTCACGGCCATGATCATAATTTTTCCGCTGTTTACAATAATCTCATGCTTTATCTCTTGAAGAATAAGATGTTTTAATATGAAGTGGTCTTCAGAACCTTCCACAGTATGTGCTATCACTGTATAATTTTTATGTTATTTTAAAAATAAAAATGTTAAGAATTCATCACATGAATTATATCGTTTGAAAATTGTTTCCTTAACGTTAAAATCATGAACCATATTGTTTCCAACACAGAATTCCTGTTTTCTAATCTGTATCAAATTAAAAAAAACAACACTTATTTGACGAGTCCTTAACATCTTTGTCCTGGAGAAAATATGAGCGGTAGTTGACAACATGCTACACAAATGTATGCACCACAACGATATTACTCAGGATTATGTTTCCTTCTGTATAGAATAATAAAACTGGTAAAATTTGTTACATGAAGATTTCCTTCTCCTACCATTCATTGATTTATATCAATTGTAACATTCTACATATTAACAGACAACAGATTGACATTTCAGATATTCATTACTACAACAAATGTTATGGTACTCTAATACAATGATGTTTATTTAAACTATCAAATGATTTACCACATTTTGAACAATAATAACCTACTCAGAGGAAATCTTTCATTGATGTGAAAACGTCGAAATGATGATCATGAAACCATAGATAGATTTTCTCTGGGCATGAAGAATCTTTACATATTATACAATTAAATTTTTCTGATGAAACCGCATCTGATCATTTAAATGACGTTCAGTGTGTGTGTGTTTTCTTATAGCAAAGCCACATTGGGCTATCTGCTGAGTCCACCGAGGGGAATCGAATCCCTGATTTTAGCGTTGTAAATCCGTAGACTTACCGCTGTACCAGCGAGGGACACATGACGTTCAAATTTACTAATATATTCTATGCCGCATGGTCCTTCTGGAACATTAGCCGAAGAATTGCAGGTTTTTAGCCATGTATATCAGCAGTAGTCGTTGTTAATTTTTAATATAATTGTAATTTAGATATTTTATAAATTACGTTAAGGCTAATATTATTGCTTTAGCACAACAAAGTTTGTCGTTATTGTTATTTATAGCAATAACCGAATTTTTCGTAATTCGGTCAATACTGATATTCGATCACTTGCGTATAGCGCTACCTGTTGGTAATTATAATATTGTAATTTTAATATTAAATGAGACAACTACTAATATACTACTAGTATATTATTTTTACTTTTATTTACTTTTCCTACTGTAGTTAAAATCGTTTGAGGTATGAAAAGTTTTTGTAAACTTATCAGTTTATCAAGATGGTTTGAATAGACACATACTCTTACTTTATCTCTGCTGTTTAGGTGTTTAGTTGTATCGTTCAGCATATTTGTGAATGTTAGGATTGCAAGTGCCCAAAATATTTGTCAGACCGTGTATTTTAGAAAGAAAAGAAGTACTGTAAGTAGTAGAAACTGCGTAATACTTTATAACTCTTCTACTTGCAGACTTTTAAACAATAATAATATAAATTGTGTCTTCCTTGTGAGATTTTAGCAGATACCTATAAAAGACAGATAATGTTACCAAATATAATTTGAAAAGGAAAATAATTTCGGATACGTGAATTTTATATAAGTTTGAAACTTATCTCGCCTTCCATACTAGACGATCTCTTGACATCTCGGGAAGTTTGTGTGTCTGTAAAATAAAGAAATAAGTGATATATATTTGTGGGATAGAAACTCGTGTTTGGTTAATATAAATGAAATGAAATTAACTTACAGTACTCGGAGCTTTAGCCTCTTCAACGGATAGAGGGCGCAGAAGGAAATAGATTCCACCTAATTTTTGAAACGCATTTTTCTCCGAGATTTTCAATGCTAATCGATAGTGGAACCATTTTCTACATAAATATAAGTGTTTTGTGACAGTATTTAGTTAATTTAACAACATACGTTTTATTTAGTTCAAAATATATTAAAAATAGATTTACAACAGTATTAGTTTTAAAATATATTAAAAATCGTACTATAATTAATTGGGTTATTCACGGTTTGTTTGTTTTGAAATTCGCGTAAAGGTACTCGAGGGCTATCTGCGCTAGCCGTCCCTAAGTTAGCAGTGTAAGACTAGAGGGAAGGCAGCTACTCATCACCACCCACCGCCTACTCTTGGGCTACTCTTTTACCAATCAATAGTGGGATTGATCGTCACGTTATAATGCCACCACGGCTGAAAGGACGAGGATGTTTGGTGCGACCGAGATTTAAACCCGCGACCTTCGGATTACGAGTCGAACGTCTTAACCAACTTGGCCATATTTGGATGTTGAATTCAAAGTGACTGTAGACTGACTGATTGAGAGATGTTTGTAAATGGTTAACAGGTTTGGCTGGGTATTGCAAAATAGACGTTTTCAACTTAGAAATGACCTTTATGATCATGCCAATGCTCTGTTTTATGACTGCGTTTAAAAACACTGCATTGGCTATAATAATTATTGTCAAACATACTGAATACAACTTTAATTTTGTTCTAATTCGACAGTATGTCGAGCACGATATGCTATAATTGATGTTTTATCATTAATAATTACGTTTTAGAAAATCTACAGTTTAATTAAACATAAACATTGTATTTAACTGATATGCATTATAAAGTACATATTTACAATGAACCACAATTTCAAGCCCGGCATGGCCAGGTGAGTTAAGGCGTTCAACTCGTAATCAGAGGGTCACGGGCTCGAATCCCCGTTGCACCAAACTTGCTCGCCCTTTCAGCTGTGGGGGCGTTATAATGTGACGAAAATCCCACTATTCGTTGGTTATATAGTAGCCCAAGTGTTGGCGGTGAGTGGTGATGACTAGCTACCTTCCCTCTACTCTTACACTGCTAAATTAGGGAGGGCTAGTGCAGATATCCCTCGTGTAGAGTGATTATTGGTTGTATATTATTTGTGAAACAATGCCCTACACAACATTGTTTTAAAAAGGCTATGAATTGTTTGTTTTGGAATTTCGCACAAAGCTACTCGAGGGCTATCTGTGCTAGCCGTCCCTAATTTAGCAGTGTCAGTCTAGCGGGAAGGCAGCTAGTCATCACCCCTCACCGCCAACTTTGAGCTGCTCTTTTACCAACGAATATTGGGATTGACCATTACATTATAACGTCCCCACGGCTGGGAGGGCGAGCATGTTTGGCGTGACTCGGATGTGAACCCGCGACCCTCAGATTACCAGTCGAACGCCTTAACACGCTTGGCCATGCCGGGCCAAAGAAGCTATAAACAGTTTAAAAATGTATTTCATACTTTCATTAGTTTTGTGTATGATTACCAGTGTTCAATGGCTATATAGAAATGAACGAATAAACTATGTCAATCGTCTTTCATTTTAATACAGTTAATGAATTTTAGTGTAATGAAATCAAGACAATTGTTAAAATCCTACAATAATAATAGCGATTAACTACATGAGAATGTCCACCTTTGTAAAACATGTATAAATTATTTTGTCACAAGCTAGTAAAAGCAAAACTTTTATATTGCATAATACGCGTTTTAATGACAACATAAACTGTTGTTTCAAGTACATGCATTAATTATTGTATGATATTGTTATATCTAGGGCGATTTAAACCTACAGACATGTACTGTGTGCATGACAAATGTATGTAATTGTATTACGTCAAATATTGTTTTTTAATATTTTATTGCTCTACCCATTGTCACAGCAGAATGTCTGCAAATTCACACTGCTAGAAACCGAGTTTCGATACCCATGGTGGACAGAGCACATGTAGTCTGTTGTGTAGGTTTTTACTTAATTCCAAAAACAAAGAGACATTTTATTTTTTTTACTGAAAATCTTTAATTATTTCATTAAGATATCGTTCTTTTAGGACAGAAAATTTAATTACGTTAAGCATCATTTTAAAAACAAATTACTTATGAATGGACTAGTGTTCACTGTCCTATTCAGAACAATTTAGTTATAAAAGATTTAATTAACCAGTTACTAATTGAATTAATGATTAATTGTATTCTTGTTGAGACATGTATTGTGGGTGTCATGCAACCCAAGAAACATGCTCTCTACCTGGTGGTAGAATGATTTAATTATTAATTAACTAATGAATTAGCGTTCACTGTCCTTTTTAGGATTTGTTTATTAATCAGTGTTATTTTAGGGTGATTTAGTTATAAATAACTTAATTAACTAATTATAAATTAGTTACTGCTAAGTGTCCTTTTCAGGATGAATTAATTATAACTGAATTTGTATTAACTGGTTTTAAGAACAATTAAATTATTGACACGATGAAACATGTATTGTATCAGTCATGATCGTCCGTTATGGCGCCTAAAAATACGTTCTCTATTTTGTGATGTCATCATCCATCATGGCCGCATGACCTAGTGATCTAGCAACACGTTTCTAACAACACGCGCCCTGATGACAACTTTTGATATCATGGCTGCCTGTCATGGGCACCTAGCAACGCATTCTTAACAACACACCCAATGATGACATATTGTTGAACTATGGCATAATGGCCGCCTGTGCATTGCAACTATGCCCTCGTAATCTTCGATAACATCTCTTCCCCTGCCATGAGGCAGCTAATCAGGGAGAGATGGCATCTTTAGGGTGCGATGGTGTTTCTTTCTTAATACTCACACTTACATTAGCACTGAAAGTATCTTACTGTCATTCCTATAGACGAATATTTGCTTTTAGCTCCAAGTACAGGCTCTGGATGAATTCCAAATCTCTACTGCCTATGTCAGATTTGGTTAACACATCTATTTTCCTTTGATGATACACCCTAGCAAAAGCTAAAAAAATAAAATGCTGCAACAACCAGAGTCAAACAAAGACGAGTTGTTAAACTGTCAGACAAGTAAAATGGAATTTTTATTACTTACAACAAAAACAATTAATCAACACACACCTGTTTAGAATTAGATACAAATGTTAATATACAATGCAACACAAATCTCAATACTGTTATTTAAAAAAATCACGATTATTTAACACACAATTCGAAACATAAGACAGTTTCTAGTCTCAAAAGTACAATAAAATACCAATAACTTGGATTTAAATCAGTACAAAACCCGATGAGGCTTGAAAACAGTCTAACATCTTTAAATGTTTTGACGTATATTAGTGAGTCATCGTCAGGAAGTTTTTGTTTGTTTGTTTTGGAATTTTGCACAAAGCTACTCGAGGGCTATCTGTGCTAGCCGTCCCTAATTTAGTAGTGTAAGACTAGAAGGAAGGCAGCTAGTCATCACCACCCACCGCCAACTCTTGGGCTACTCTTTTACCAACGAATAGTGGGATTGGCCGTAACATTATAACGCCCCCACGGCTGGGAGGACGAGCATGTTTGGCGCGACTCCCGTCAGGAAGTAAAATATTTTGCAAAATTTAAATATTATTCATATAATTATCAGAAGACCAGTTTGCATATTACAGATTTTCATGCCATCTACTAACAATATTTCCTCCAGGTTCATCATCCTTATTTAATAATTTAAATTTATTTTTTAACTACGTCATTAGATTTACTTATATTCATACTAATTAAATTTCCAGGTTTTGTCCATTGAATTTGTATGCGTAATTTCACTGATGTATTCTTCTAAAGGTGAAATAATAACATTATTCTTTTTAACATTTTTTGAGCTTATTGTAACGGATTTACTAATGTAGATTTATTCTAATATTATGTTCATTTTAGATATATATAAATTTTGTTTGTTTAAAATTAAGCACAAAACTACACAATGGTCCATTTGTGTTCTGCCCACCACGGATATCTAAAACCCGGTTTTTAGCGATTTGAGTCCTCAAATATATCGCTGTGCCACTGGGGGAAAATATACATTTAGAAATGCGTGTAGCTTATACTGTTAAATATGTATTGCGAAATTTTCACCTACTCTATAAATTTGTAGAAGATTATCGAACATACGATGTATGATGTGTATATGTAAAATACCAGTATTTTGTTAACTGAAATTTCGAGAATTTCGCCTTAAAGTTTATAAATCGTAACACGTGGAGAAACACTTTGATGTTGTTGGTTTGCTACAGTTGGTATACTATAAGTCTCGGAAGCTATAATCGTGATTAAGGCTTATTAATCGAGAAAATGCAGATGCTTGACCAGGAACGTTTATAGATTTCGAACATTACAAACTTGTTTTACTTCAGGAAAATAGCTTTGGACGTTAATATTTCAACGAGGCTATTACGTATCTTTGTCTGTGAAAAATGCACATGTGAGCACAGAGAGATAGCTTACCCGTTAAATTAACTGTACTGATATCAACATAGAATTAATTTGTTTGTCGTGAACCGTCGATAAAATATTCAGTTCCAGATCAGTTAGAAGACTGAGTATTGTTTATAAGTTTGTAAAACTTTTGTATGTATATCATTATTTGTAATAACCATTATTATAAATTTTATTGTTTTCTGTATATTAAAATATATTTGTGTTAATAAAGAAAATTGTGTATCAGTCTTGTTGACAAATATAAATTTGATACATATCAACATCAACTAACTTCTAAATTAATATCAAAAGGTCCAGCTATTTGAAATCGTAATAAATCATAATCGTTAATTCTGAATTTTAAATTTATTCCAGTTTGCTCCACGTAAGCTGTTTTGCATTCACGTAATATTATATATATATATATACCAAAGTTTTTTATTAAATCAATTTTATTTTTAACTCTATTATCAGTTTTTATATCGGAAAAGATATTCATTTGTTTTTCAAGTTTTTTTTATTATTTGACAGGATAAGTCTGGTGTAAATGATAGTACCAAACATTCTTTTTAACTTTTTCAACAAATGGTTTTAACTTAATATTGTTATTTCTATTTCTTTGTTTATAACTGCTCTGTCAACAACAGCATGACCAAAGGCTCTTTCTACAGCTATGTATGTAATGAACAATAACACATTGTTAATATCATCCTGTTTACAACATAATTGTAATATCCTATCGACATAAGAGTAAAAACCAAATAGTTTTGAGACTTAGAGTGACAAGATTTTTAACAGTACAGTATTTATTATTATTTCTTGAAAACTGTAAACCAATTTGAAAACAAAAAAAAATTACATTTGTTAGACACTACTTTACTTTATTATACTGAACTGTACCCAGTACTTGACATTAAACGTAAAAGACATATGCATAGATAAAACAATTTACTGTAAAAGTACTATATTTTTATATTGCTAAAACTAGCCGGAAAATCTGAAAAGGGATTGTCGGATCTGGGAGGCTCAACTGCATTCCAGAACTACGTTTATAAACTTTCTACATCTAATATCGTTGTCATGTTAACAAACCTCTAGCAAACAACTTATTTAAGACATTTAAAATACAGCTTATAACACTGCCCTTTCCTAAATGGTAAAATTTCTTGAACAATACTAACACACTAATGATACACTACATTAATTTGTTCATTTAACAAGTATTTTGTTGTTGTTTTTATTCCGAAGCCAATGCTATGCAGATGATATCACCTTTTGTCCCTTATTGTCATTGATTGTTTTGTCACAGCAGGGTTTACTTTCGTAGTTGAATGAGTGATACTAATGGCAGCTTCATCTTTGATGATTTTCAGGAAGTAGGCTCGACAAGTACCATGGGCTCTATAGTAGTATGACTTTTCATTCGTAAGTTCTCCTTTGGAGTTACTCAGTTGGTTGTTCTTTCACCGATATACTTCCAAAGATGTCACGGTAGATTATCAGCTGTCTATGTGAATTGCGCCAAACATGCTTGCCCTTTCAGCCGTGGGGGCGTTATAATGTGATGGTCAATCCCACTATTCGTTGGTAAAAGAGTAGCCCAAGAGTTGGCGGTGGGTGGTGATGACTAGCTGCCTTCCCTCTAGTCTTACACTGCTAAATTAAGGACGGATAGAACAGATAGCCCTCGATTAGCTTTGTGCGAAATTCAAAAAACAAACAAACAATCTATGTGAATTACTTTTAGTACAAAGTATATTCCTTCTCAACATCTGCTTAACTTTGGAGTTTGGTTTTTTCCTTGCAACGGAAACAGCTTATTCATACTATGTCACCATGATGAATTCTGGTTTTATCAGCCTTAATATCATAGGGGATTTTCATTTTATCACAAACAGATTTAAGTCCTTCCCAGGTAAAGTCATGTATGCCACCTTTATTCTTCAGTTTCACAAGAGTTCTTCCCACCATCAATCCCTCAGGGGATGGCGAAGTATTTGGATCCACTTCATCTCATTCACTAGATGTAAGTTTATTGCTATTGAATAGTGGTATGAATATTGTTCTTCATGGTGGTGCAATGAAATGGCAGTGGACAAGGATTTCATGGTCATATATCGTGCAATTATTTGAATTTAGCCCAATTTTGCAACCAAGTCTTCACATAAAGCTAGTTTCCAATATGCACACTTCCCCTTTGTTAATTACTCACACATCATAGTAATGGTTTCTCAAGGAAAAGGTCGTTTGTAACTTTTCTCTTAGCGGAACTTTATGTCAACTTGCTATTTGTAACATTCTCTTTTATTCCTACATCTCTGGAGGCAATTTCTCATCATTAATTACTAAATCAGGTCAAACTAGTTTAACTGTAGAACCAGTTTCAATCAACTTACTGCATACTTTTTCGATCAAAAAGACCTTGGACTCATGAACGGTTTCCAAAAAAAGTAAACTTTTTATATCATTTGAGATACCTAGAGTGTTCACGAGTGAATTTTTACCACATAAATCCAATTAATTCCCTTTTTATTTGTATGTGATAGATCTTTGTTGCTCCTTTGGTATTGTTGGACTTTGTAACCGTAGCTAAATAACAACGGTTTATGTGTTGCAGTCATATTTCCCACAGTTATAAAAGTTTCCTGTATCTAGAGTTCTTTCTGAGAAGCTCTCAATCCCGACAGGTTTTAATCTAAATTTCTTTGAAATATGTCTTTTTATATTACATTCGAATCATTTGTTTTTCTGTAGTCTACTTCCTATATTCTATGCAACTAACTGTCCAATTATTTCTTCCAGTTTCTTAAAACCATTTAGGAACTTGATGTTTCAGTATTACAAGATCAAGTGATTCCATAACTTTAGTAGCTTATTTGCATCTTTTATGGGCTCAAGTTCCATCGCCAACAGTGGGAAATTACTTAAATATGTATATCTACTTTATTTCAGCGTAATTTTCATACCTCGACTGCTATGGAATTTTTAAATTGGCCATGTGTTAACAAACCCATCATTTCACGTGAGGCATCTGGGTGAGAAAATTAGGTAATGGTTCCCAAGTCCTCTGCAATTTTGGCTAAAGCTTTGTCTTTCTTTCTGATTTTAACCTAGAACTATGTTCTTAGTACTTTATTTTCTGGCCCGGCATCGCCAAGCGCGTTAAGGCATGCGGCTCGTAATCTGAGGGTCGCGGGTTCGTATCCGCGTCGCACCAAACATGCTCGCCCTCTCAGCCGTGGGGGCATTTTAATGTGACGGTCAATCCCACTATTCGTTGGTAAAAGAGTAGCCCAAGAGTTGACGGTGGGTGGTTATGACTAGCTGTCTTCCCTCTAGTCTTACACTGCTAAATTAGGGACGGCTAGTACAGATAGCCCTCGAGTAGCTTTGTGCGAAATTCCAAAACAAACAATACTTTATTTTCTAATTTGTCTTTCTTGAATAAGACAGCTACTAGTATTCAACAGTGATTGCAACTCTCATTTGGAATGTTATTTAATGGTGTTAAAACTGCCTCTGATAAATGGGCAGCGAAATAAATAGCTTGTTGTTCATTTAGGAAAACATTTCAAGTTTAGCCCAATCGGACCTTCCCTTTATAGTATGTTGGTTTCGCTATGAGCAGTGGTGCTGAATCAGTCAACTAAAATCTTGAATTGAATGTGGAAGTGACGTAGCTGGAGTATTCTTGGAAAGTAATAAAACTAGAGATATTGGAGGAATAATAGTAATAGGTGTATACGAAATAAATGATCTTATTCCATACTCCGTAGAAGATGGTGTCTTACGTTAGAATTCATGGGCAGATGCAGAAATAGGCTTAATGTTAGAATTCGCTATTTTTTTCTGGTATTTTATTGGTGTCGTAGATATTCTTTTCTATTCCAGTGATCTCTTTTTTTTTGTTCTTCTTCAGGATTTGCCATTACCACTTTTATTATTTAACTGAGGTCTTTCTGTAGTTCTTTAGTCTCCTTGTTGTAATTCTTCTGTACTCAATCTTCATGAATCAAATTTAGTTTTGTTCTCATTTTTTTCTGTAAATGTCTCATCTCTCTTTAACTCTTTTTTTGAAATTGTGTCTCATTCTTTTAATTTGTTATTTCTTTTTTCCCGATCTTCTTATAATCACCTATCTCATCCTTTTAATATTGGTCTCTTTCTTCTTGGTCTTCTTTCTATTTTCGATCTCTCTTTTAAATGTTTTATCATTTCTAATAAAACTTCAATCTCACTTTTGGATATGATTGCCATGCTGAAATTGAGCCAAAGATCTATTTTAATTTCTATTTTTACCAGCTTTGTAATCTATTCTTTCATTGCATGTGTTGTTTTAAATTATTTGGTGAAAATAATGCGATGGTGACAATTGTAACAAATTAGTTTATTTCTTCTTTAACATTTGCAGTAGGCTACTGTCACTTATACTCAGTTATAGACTTAAGTTTGCAAATAATACTTTCACTTTCAAGAGAAAGTTACTCGCAAGTGGTATTAGTTAGTGCCATACAAATAAATTAATGTGTTCAATTTCATGATTAATCGATAAATTACATTGTTTTGAATACTTCACTTATTTCTCAAACATTGAATGAACTGAAACTGAAAAGTGACTCAATACTTTATTTATGTTTGTATTTATAATTTATAGATTTTTGCAGTTTCTCGATCATTAATATTTATGATCATTCTAGACATCCTAGGACAACTTTTATAAATTTTCTAAATATATAGTTATCTTAATGTTATCAGCTCTCTCTAGCAAATTAGGTAAATGTGCAATTTGACTAAATGTTTGACTAGCAAATTGCATACCTTGTTTTGTCCTGTATAAAACTCTACAAGTAAAAGTAAACGTTCAGTTCATAACAGACTTTTTTGAAACTCTTGTAATGCACTTTAAATGCCTTACCTTAAAAGTATTACAGGTAATTTCCAGGAAACTGCATTTCTTTGTCTTTTTTCTGTTGAAAACATACAGAACCTGCACAAAATTGCTAAAAATGAGCAAAAGCTCTGCAAGGGTTTTCAGTAGTGTTCATTCTCCAAGAAAACTGTTGTAAGATAGAGAAAATTGATTGAAAGTGAAGAATTGTAGCAGCCGAGTTTATAAACTTGAGAGATATAGCAAAGCATTTTTAAAGCAGAGAGTTTCACAGTAAAGTTGTGGTCAAAATTTTTACTGTCTGAATTTGGTTCATTTAACGGATGAAATTTATTAATAACTTTGAATTTTACTTTTATTTAAATTATATTATACATTAAGAAGTAAGAACTACCTTAAAACATTTCTAATTATGAAATACTTCTGTAATTTAGGTTTAAGCACTTAGTATAAGCTGGAAATTAAATGATGTGAATCAGGAAAGGGCGGGAACTTAAAAAGCAGCAATATATTTTACTCTGCTTTTTAATAGTATATTATATTACTGTATATTTTGATTATTATTATTAAGCCAAAATGCTGAACATTTAGGTTACTCTTTTTGATTTATAGAATTTTGTTGAGGTGTAAGTTAGTTCAAACTCAGTTATTTACAAACTGCAGTAACGATATAGAGGTTATTCTGTAACGCATTCGTATTTTTCAATATATGGGAAAGTTTAATATGAATTTAGTTTGCCTTTGGACTTCTAAGTTAGAATGCCAAGTTTGGCTTCAATTAATCAACACGTTTAGGAAGAGATGCATCCACAGAATCTCTTACTTCATACTTAATACTTATGACATCCGATATGATTAATATAAGTAACACATATGTGAAAAATGCCTTTTGACTGGTCTGACATAGCCAGGTGGCTAGGGCGCTCGATTTGCAATCTGAGAGTCGCGGGTTTAAATCCGCATTACACCAACCATGCTCAATTTTTCAACTGTGGGACTGTTATAATATGAGGGTTAATCCCGCTATTTGTTGGTAAAAAAATAGCCCAAGAGTTGGCGATAGATGGTGACAACTAGCTGCCTTCTCTTTAGTCTTAACCTGCCAAATTAGTAACAGCTAGCGCAGATAGCTCTTATGTAACTCTGCACGAAATTCAAAAACAAAAAAACAAGCATTTACCCCAAATGCTAAATCGAAATACTGAAAATATAGTTTACAACAGTTGTTTCTATTTTGATTAAAGAATTCATTACCTACAATTAAAACTGTTACCTTCTTTGTGAACTTGTCAATTTTGTAAATAACACGTGACTGTCTGCATTATATTTTATTAAAAACATTTCTTGCCTAGCTAAACATAAATTGAAGGGGGAGTAAGATGCGAACATATAATAATCGTGAAAGCTGACTGGATAAGCTTTTCCATTTAGTCAGCTAAGTATTTAAGTTAATTTTAAAATTGAATGTTATGAATATCATTGTGTACTACATGAGAATACTATACGTTTTATAACCTTTAGTTAGTAGATAAAGTTTTCAAAATTTCAGCATAATTTGGATTATGTTCTTCATATAGAAAGTCACTCAAAAGAACAACTGAGGTTTATTCTCTCCCTCTCTAGTTATTTACAGAAGTGAATGAATCACGAAAGATATTACAACTGTTTCCCATTAGATAGGATAGCTATAGATAGTGGACAGTATTTTTTCTATTGGCAAGTTAGGTTATGGCTTGAGGATATAACACGCCCTTTTTGACAACGAAAGTAGCTTCAGTCATGTGGATATGGAGATGAAAAATATAAGTACACAATACCATGTTTTCTCAGTTGGAGAAATAATTGGTAGGACTGATATATTTTGTTATAGACAGAATTGCCAAAGAGATAGATTTTCACCAGCTTTAGAAATGATATGAAATTGTGTAAGAACTGAGAAATAATTTTATTACAGATTTTCATAAAATATATATTGTTCAGATCTAAATACAGCTAAAACACTTTAATTTTACTTACACTTAGGCTCTAGCTTCTACATTTAGAAATTTGAAATATAGTTCAGAGAACACAAATTAGCTTGTTTATCTCTCTCTCCAGATGAGGATGCAGCATGAAAGTACCTGCTAAAGTGTTAACAGTTGATTATGTTTTGTGAGGATAAAGCTTGATATTGTGTGCATAATTGTGTCCAGTCTCCTTTCTGAAAGTTCAGCGCATTCAAAGTAAGAGAAATTCAGGTACTGATTTGTTATACAGTTTCCGTCAAATCTCGTATTATTTAATGGTTCCTACTCGTGATGCTGTGAGTTAACGCAAGAAAATCTGAGAATACCATAGTTTGAATTTAAATGTCCTATATATAATTCTAGGATTATTTGTACAAGCGATAAATAGCTTCATACTTTTATTTAAGTCCAAAGGTTCACAATGGGGTATTTTATAAGAGAGAGAGAGAAGAAAAAATTAAGTATACATGTGCTCTCTGTGAACTTGACGTAACATCTTGAATAGATTCTTTTGATTAACAGATTGAAACAACAATTTAATAACACGATTTTATAATTATCCATTATTACGAATATGATTAGAATTCTTCTGAATTACTCACTTGATATCAGACTCGCTGAGAAATATTTAAAACGCTTTCTTTTATTTTCCGAATTAACATTGGAATACTAACAATTGAAAATAATTCAAAGTTTCAGATTTATTTATTTTTTATTCTATGGGCAAACTTCTTTTTTAACCTCTGTTTTTATTAGGTAACGCCATGAGTGTTTCTATTTCTTTTCTTTTTTGAATTGTGTTGGTCATTGAAAAATGTACTTTTTTATTGTTGTTCAAAAGCAATATTACCGATAGATGGCACGTCCGAGAAGGGTAGCTATCAAACTTGGTTACAAAGTTTTAAGAGTTCGACAAACTTTTTAAAAGTTATTTAAACTGTTTTTCATGTTTTGAAATTTAACAGTAACGTTTCGTACGTATATTTTAACATTAAACTTACTGTAATTTTGATTTTTTTGCCCTTCTTTTAATTTTAAACAACTGCAAATTATTATTTCACACAATCCAGTTTCTAATTCCAACTAAGTCCTTCTACACTACAGGTACAAGGCGATAATGACAAGTCTCTGAATGCAACTGTTGACTGTTTAACATGGTGTTACTGTTAAAGACCCAGGTAACTAGTAATATAATTTATTAGCAATATCTAAGTTAACTGTTTTTTCAAGTCAGTACACACTGTATTGCGTATTAAGTTTTATGGTATAGCCTGTTTATTAGACTCGGTTATTCACACAATTATTTATTACTATTTTATTAAATTATATGTACAGATATTAGCAACGGTAAGAGTGAAACCTAGAGAAGTAGTTATACGAAATGTAAGATAAGTTGCTTAAATTGTAGTTATATTTTTTAAAGTTGTTGAAAATCAATCTTATTAACTTGTATGGCCTTATTTTATGATAATTTGTAACAGTTGAAAGTCGTACTACTCGCTTCTCCTAGTGCTACAATTTCGAATGAACATGTGAAATATCAATATTACTACTAATAGTACTACAGATTTGAGTTAACGAGTGAAACAGGTATACTAATACTACAGCTTTGACTCAGCAGATGAATTAGTAATAATATGACGGATCTGGCTCAACAGGTGAAGCTTTAGAACTAGCAAATATAATGGATTTGATGCAACAGGTGACGACTACTACTGCAGATTTAATGCAGCAGATGAAAGATTAATACAAATTTGACTTTTGATAACAAGTTGCTAGCATTGTTAAAATAGTATAAGAGTAACATATTGCAATAAATGCAAAGTAATAAAAATAATAGGTTGCTTAATTACTTTACAATCATGCAGTTATTAATGTATATTTTATGATCAGTAAGAATAATTATAAACTTCTCATCAAACCTAGATTAAATGTGTGTATGTGTGTATATATATAAACTGAAAAGTAACTTGTAATTTAATGAAGTTAACTTTGAAAACAAAATAGTAAGCAGAAAAACTTAGTATTGTTAATCTTTATTTAAGAAACCTAAGCATTTGTAGTGAGTAGAATCTGTTGAATCATCAGCTTGTTGTTACTTCTGTGAACAATAGTTTTGCTGTAATTTTAATAATATCCAATGATTTTTGGTCAGTGTAGGAGGCTTATGTTAGTCCTGAATCTATATAATATACTAGTAATATAAAATTATCTTAAAAGTGTAAAAAGTAATTAAAGGCCGTATAACATTAAACATAAGATTTATAACTAATGCTGTTAATGAAAGCACCTAGTTAAATTTTTTTTTTCTTTTTCATACATATTTAAACATTAAGAGAGTGTACAGTCAATAAAGATTTTACAAACTAGATTACAAAATTTTGTTTTTTTTAACTTAAACTAGTTATTGTGTGAAGTACATTTATCAATGAGAAAGCAGTTAACTAATTTTTTGTCTTTGTGTGGACCAATAAGCAGTCATAGCCTTCACGTTATCACACTTAAGAGATTGTGAGAAAATAAGGTTGAAAATGTGTATATTATCACTGCACAGAAATTTTTGGTTTCAATTAATTTTTAAACATTTAACAACAACTCAGAAGGTTAATTTTCATAATGTCAGAAGGAATTATTGTATATTTTCAGTTATTTACAAAATAAGACACTTGTCATTGTTATAAAAAACAATCACCATTATACAAAGTTTAATTAACTAATTCTAAAATTTTCATTTTTCTGGCTTAAAATTTTGACTTAAGGCTTTCAAGGTCTTGAACATGTTTTAAATCTTTGATATTTACATATGGATGCTTCCTGTAAATATTTGAAATATTTATTCTTTTTTATATCTTTATAAGAGTTCTAATCCATAAAATAAAATTTTATATGAACAAATCCACTTGAATAATTAAAATATGATAAATATAATAAGATTCAAATACCAAGCTAATTTTTTTGTGTGTGTGAGTATTTAATAGCATTGCTGCTTAATTTTGTTGATTGAATTAATAAGAGACATAACCAGTGGTGGTTTATTAACATACACAATACACAAAAATCTTAAATCTTTCTGATAGAATAATTTATTTTCTACTGACTTAAATTTTCAGGATTGGTAATTTAATATTAAGTGAAAGTAAATTTTATCAGAAATAATATTTGTTTTATATTTTTCTGGTAGCATATGAGTATTTCTTGAAAATACGAACTGAAACCTGGTTTATGTATTATGTGATGGTATTTTTTCAAGTTTCATGTTCATTGGTTTTTACACTTCCTCATTGTTCAAATGTGTTTTAATGATGGACACCTGTGATTGAATATCAGAAGTTACAGATTTGTTCTTGTAGCTCAAAAAGTATTTTCCACAAGAAATTTAAGAGAGTGGTTATCCAATTCATTGCATTTGTTTTCTATTGTGATGATAGGTTATGTTGACAAGTGTAATTAAATATGATTGGGATTTGGTAATATGAGCATATTTACTTATCACATGACTTTAATCAAAAACATATCTAGACCATTTTTAAGAGTTAAGTATTCTGGTTGAGAATTATAATGGAGTTGAAGTATTTAGGCTCTAACTTCCAAAGAAGTTGGATATCTAAGTTCTGCTTTTTGTAAGAAACATCAGGTATAAAGATTCTAATTTGTAATGGAGTTGGAGTATTGTAATTTTTAAGGAATTTGGATATTCAGATTCTAGTTTGTAAGGGAGTTGCTCTGATCTACTATTTATCCTTCATATTCTGTAACAACAAAGTGATAAGTGAAGAGACTCTTGATATTTATCTCTCAAGTATTTGTGTTACTAATTCCAAACAAATTGCACTCAAATGTGGTATATGACCTATAGAATGCAGGTGGTTTTTCCAACATACTGTTACAATGTGAGAGTATAACAGCATCATGTTAAATGAGTGTTCCATATATTAAACAACTAAGCTGACAGTCACTTTTTCGATATATTTTTCTGGGTGCTAAGATGTATCTACTTTTCTGTAACATTGTTAAAGTTGTGAGGTAAATTTAGCAGAAGCTCAGATTTCTAGCCAAATGTATGTGTGTGTGTATAAACATACACACAAAGATATATAGGTAAATTTATAAACAGCATTGAACGTCTTAGATGGAACTATTGATGCTTTGGCCAGCACCTAGAGACAGGCTTTATGTGGAGTTATTGCTTTAGTAGCCAAACCTCAATAAAGTGATTCAATTAACTTCTTGAAATCACTGTAATTAGCACATTGCTGCTAACACTGTGAAAGTAAATAACAAAATAAAAACAGATATTAGAAGTTATTAAATGTTTTGTAAGTAAAAAAAGGTTATAAGGTATGTGATAAATGTTATTTACATATGGAAATTACTGCTTCAATGTTTGCAAAACTTTTGACACTTGTTTATTAAAAAAGAATACATTATCGTTTACTATGAAATATATTTAAATCTTTCACTTGCTGAATCTGAACCTTAAGGCTGCCAATGTTATTTTTTAAAAAAAAATTAAAGAATTTAATTTTTAATTTAAGTTTTAAGAATAGTTTTGAAGCATTTTTAATAATTAATGTACAAGTAGTTGGCAGAGATGCCAACTATTTCAAATGACTGAGCGTAATGATTGTAGACAGAGCCTGTACAGATATCGTACAACCACTGGATACAGTTTTGAGTCATCCATGTCTGTGGATCCATCTGTGGCTAAACTGTGAACACTGTTAGTAAGTATGCTTGAAATAATTTTGTTATCTTCACAACCCAACATTTGTACAATGGCTGTAGTTTTGGTTCTAGCACAGCCATATGTTTTTGCTATATCAGAGTCTGGGAACATTTTTCTGAATAGATGTCCTGCATGATCAGCTACAGCTAGGAGTAAATTATGACGAATTGCGTGAACATCACTTCTGCATTTATGGATTCATATTCTGAATTCTTACTCATCAATGTCGTTATCTGCATCGTTTTTGTCTTTGCCTCAGCCTTTTGTTGGTGAGATGCTGATTTTGTATGTCTGGAACAATCATTTATCCCGCCATGCGCCACAGAAAAATCGATATGACAAACTGTACAAAACGCATGACTGTCACTGACTTTTGATGCAATGACCGGATATTTTGCATTATACTCTTTCCTAAATGTTTGATTCACAGATTTAGTCCTTTTAGATTTGCCAAAAACAAGACAATCTGGTGAACGTGGCCTCTTTTTTTTTTCCATCTTGTGAACGATCGCATTGGTGTTTCTATGCCGCCTAGAAAACGAGAAATACCCATCTACGCGAGCGCTGATTGGCTGAAAAGCACTGATGACGTAACTATGGATTCCCCCACGTACCCGGTATGGAGAAGCACCGCACTCAAACTATTGGTAGACGTTGGAGATACAAATATTTTATATTATTTCAAGCACAAACATGATCATCGCAAGTAACCATTTGGACTGTCTTTTATTTATTATCAAAATTTATTTATGTCTCACTAGAAATTTTTTTTCACCCCTTTCAAGCCCTGGGGGAACAATTTATCACTTTATTATTATATAGGCCTATATAATATATAATTTGGGAGTTGCAACAAGTCGTAATATTTGTCTGTACGAACGTATAGTCATAATGTATACACCAAAATCGTAATGATTATGGTCAACTCGTAATGGTTGGCATCTCTGGTAGATGGCACTCCCCATTCATTGACAAGTACTATACATTTTACTTCGCATTTTATTAACGAATACAAAAGCATATTCTTTCTTTCTTTGTTTTTTGATATATTATAGTTTCGATAATTTGAGCGTGGTCTAAGTAGTATCATATTGGGGATGTGAATCTTAGAACTTAGGATTTGTATGATGTCATAAAAACACCACTGCACTTCAGGGACATGGGAGCACTATTCGGTCAGGTAAGAATAGCTAAAGAGTTTGCTGTGGATACTGTTGACTGGTTGTTTTCCTTCTAGTAATATCCAACAACATGTTAACAACTACATAATACAAATCAATCTTCTTTCAGACCACAATTCCCTGGTAACACTCTAAACAGTCATTCCAGTCTAATTAACAGAAAATCACCACCATTGAATTCAAAATTAACATTAAAAACTTGAAACCAAATATTCTTAAAAAAAGCTCCAATCTTCTATTACAACATCTTCCAAACATCGTGAATGTCTCACTAACAACAGGTTATTACCCCGACACCTGGGAAAAAGCTATTATCACCACGTTTTCCAAAGAAACAAACAGGAGTGATCCTGACAACTTCCGTCCCATCAGTCTTTTAAGTTGTCTTGGCAAACTAATGGAGAAAATAATATCAAATATCAAATCGCCTTCTTCATTGTTGCGAAATAAATAACATCCTTCCCGAATCTCAAAACGCTTCCAGGAAAAATAGACAAACAATAGATCACCTCACATGACAATCAGTTTACAAAGTATTCGATAACAAGGATCCTTTACGTTATTTTCGTAGTGTCCCAAGGATCCGTCGTCTCGTCACTCCTTTACATTATTTTCGTTAGTGATAACCTTTTCCTAGTGTAACTTACAATTCATAATATACAGACAACATTGCTTTCTTGGGTATTTCTAGAAACCCGCTAATGGCCATGTCTCGCGTTGATGAAACACAAAATATTGTCGTGGGCTGGAGTAACAAGTGGAGAGTGGTTTTAAACCCTATAAAAACGCAAGCAATCATTTTTATAGGAAATTAAAAAAGGCACAGAAAAACTCTATAAAAAGTAAACCTCTCACTCGGCAACACGCCTATTGACATGAGCAAGCACATCACATTCCTTGGCATCACTTTCGACTACAGATTAACATGGAAAAAAAAACATGTTAACAACATATTTATCCATCAAAACCGCATATCACGTTTGCTGACCGTAACTAGCAAACGCTCAAACTGCTCGCCAGAAACCGTAATTCAAATATACAAGGCTTACATCCGTCCATTAATAGAGTATGGATGTCAAGTCACATAAAATATCTAACACACTACAAAAGATCCAAATACAACAAAATAAAATATTAAGAACAGCAAACTGACTACCAGCATGCACACCTGTCAGTTATATACACAAAATCAGTAACCTACCTACCCTCGGAAACAGGCTCACAGAAATATCATACAAACATTACTTAAAAGCAGAACATGGAAAAAAAACTGCGTCATATGTAAATTAGCCAGCGCTCCTACAAAATACATCTCGCCATATAACATATTTCAATAATGACAAACCACTCAACAAAATACATAATGATAAATAAGGTGAGAATATACGTTTATGTTTACATGTATTTCTTTTCAGATCCGGGTACAGACAGGTGAAACATTCGGCGACTGTCCTGTGAGAGTGGGTTTTCTTGGGGCACTCCCGTTCTCCACCCCCCACATCTAAATATCAGGCATTGGATCTTTAGATCCCAGCCAAGGCAATATTCGTGCCCGGCCCCGAATCGTGCCGTTTGAGTTGATGTCTTGTCGGCTTTTCGGACTGCGGGCTCCGGCCTGGTTTACTTCCCTTGTGCTGCCTTTGTCTCGCTCTCCTTTATCACCCGTCATTATTATACTGCCCCACTTCACTCATCACCTTAAACAAGTCAAATAAAATTACAAGAAAACTTCCATGTAAAAGTAAATAATCGTCCATGAGCGGGGACGAAGAGAAACCCCAACGTTCCTGACCACCCCTGTTGGGGAGAGAATTCCACATGACTTTCTTCTCGGCCCGGCATGGCCTAGCGCGTAAGGCGTGCGACTCGTAATCCGAGGGTCGCGGGTTCGCGCCCGCGTCGCGCTAAACATGCTCGCCCTCCCAGCCGTGGGGGCGTTATAATGTTACAGTCAATTCGTTGGTAAAAGAGTAGCCCAAGAGTTGGCGGTGGGTGGTGATGACTAGCTGCCTTCCCTCTAGTCTTACACTGCTAAATTAGGGATGGCTAGCACAGATAGCCCTCGAGTAGCTTTGTGCGAAATTCCAAAACAAACCAACAAACAAAACAGACTTTCTTCTCTCTAAACTAAACCCCTGCCAAGTTCGTTTCGTTTAGTTTCTAGTCGTATCAGTTCAGTATTGGAGACGGCTACATGTAACTAACTTCTATGTAGCTTTGCGCGAAACTTTTAAAACAAATACATAATGACGGAAACTGTAGATATGTAGCTGATAATGACGGAAACTGTAGATATGTAGCTGATAATGACGGAAACTGTAGATATGTAGCTGATAATGACGGAAACTGTAGATATGTAGCTGATAATGACGGAAACTGTAGATATGTAGCTGATAATGACGGAAACTGTAGATATGTAGCTGCATTTTGTTAAATTATTTTATATTCGTATGAAGTATTACCAGTGATCGTTACTTTAAAACATGTTCCTGCTTACGAAACATTAACTGTGACGTTGTTGTTAATTAGAAAGAGAATTGTAAAGTAAGAGTTTCATTTAAACATGAACCCAGTCTACAAGATCACCAGTTTCATTTAGTGTTATACTAAGTTGCATGTGTTTAAAAACATTTGAAACGCAATCATCCAAAAGTCATCCGAAGGTCGTGCTTGGTTATTGCATTAAATCATGCTTATATGATTATATTTTACAGATTGAGCTAATGGTGCAAATTAGTTGAGAATATTGATACGAAATTTACTTTTGGGAGGAAGACATTTTGATTTTCACTAAAAGTGTTGCGACTCGCTATAGCGGTGCCATGCCTCTATAAGTGATTTAAACGCACGAGCATGTTTAATAACATTTGGCTTCTTCTGCAACGACTCGTGTATAATCATCACCTTCGTAACTTTTCAAACCGAGCATTTAATGGAGGATATCCAGTATATCCAAAATAACCATCTGCACCGAGTGGAATGTTTGTGAATTTAGTGTTGAAACTAGTTAGATCTCGTACTTATAAATTAGCTAAATTTTTCGTTCCTATTCTAAATTCACTCACTTCCAATGAGTTTACAGTTAAAGAATAATTTTTCTTTGCACAAGAACTTTGTAAAATTAATAATGCTGGTCAATATTTATTTATTACTTTTGACATTGAATCTTTATTCACAAACATCTACCCTTCTCTGGGGTCACTTCTACAGTGATTTAACTGATTCTTAAAAGGTGGGGCATGAAATGGTTGTACTTTTAATAGTATTTTGTAACGTGTATATTCTCAAGACTGTCCATCATATTATTATTACTTTTCTGTTAAACAACTGAGATCAAACCGTCCTTCCATGATTGATTGTAGGCATAAAATAGTGTATCATTTCACTTGAATTTGACCGTTAATTTAATAATTGCTTTTTGTATAGAAAAGTGTTGGAAGTGAAGTTGCTTAAAGCAAGTAAACTGTAGAAGCTCATGTCGTTAGCATAACTCAGTATTGTTTAGTGAACATTTCCTGAGTACACATGGCTACTGAACTTGTTTTACAACAACAAGTTGCCATCAGTGCCATTACGTCTTATAACTTGTTCTGCAGTAAAATTCAGGTCGTCAGCATTGCAGCGATTTGCTTATAGAATACACTCTTAACATAGATTTCTGTAGTTCTTTTTTTACATTAGAAGTTCTGGTCTTCAGTGTGACAATATATTCCTTGGTTAATATCACAGTAATAGACATCAGTAGAGTTCGTTTTACAGTAGAAGTTTCAGTCAACATGATAACGTTCTGTTTAGAGAACAGCGTCATAAATAGACTTTTACACAGCTCGTATCATAATAATGTTGAAATTATAAACGTGGTGACACTTTTAATAAAGAACGCCATTTTTAGAATAGGCGACTACATAACCCCTTTCACAGTTTTAAAGTTTAGCTCGTCAGCTTAAACTGCTTGTTTAATTATATATATATAAAGACTTTGTTATCGAAGAGAAGTACAAATCGTTGGCTTGACGTAGTTTGTTTTACAATAAAAATTCAGGTCATCAGCATTAATGAACATCATCCTAATAAAATCATCTGTTAGTTCGTCACCATAAAGTCGTCTTATTATGTGAACATCACTTATTACACAGGTGTCGACTTGTCGATAGTAAAATGCCATACTTTATTGACCAGGGCAAGTGTTAGTAGTATGTCATATTTATATAATGGCGTAGAGAATAGAACGGTTTGTCCTGTATGGTTATTCACGGTATAACGTGGGTAAGCGTTACTAGTGGTATATTGTGATAGAGAGGTTAGGTTGCAGTAGGAAATTGGGAATTTTAAAAGCTACAAATAGGGGTGTAAAAAAAAAAGTAAAGAAACAAGGCTGGAGATACTGTACACATTATTTACTCAAGTAAAGAAACAAGGCTGGAGATACTGTACACATTATTAACTCAAGTAAAGAAACAAGGCTGGAGATACTGTACACATTATTTACTCAAGTAAAGAAACAAGGCTGGAGATACTGTACACATTATTTACTCAAGTAAAGAAACAAGGCTGGAGATACTGTACACATTATTTACTCATACTACAAACTTGTATTTCGACTCCATAATGTGACCTAGAATTACACTTGAAGTCAAAATAGGGATTTGTAAATAATGTCTACAGTATGTCGAGTCTTTTCTTCCTTTTTCGACCCTGTTTGCAGGTTTTTAAATTCCCAATTTTTTATTTATTTCGATTAATGGCTTTTGTATGCTCAGTTACGGGCATAGGATTACTTGATATGGTAGCTAACTTTATATATTGTAATGGTGCTAAACATAGCTAGTTGCTAGCTGATTCGATTTATGATGATGTACTGTAGTTGTTGGTGTTTTGATCGCATTAGTTCGAAATCTAAAGTGTTAAGCTACAGCTAGGGATTGCCATAGAAACTTGTGTGAATATATAATGAGCATTTATAGTTTGTGTAATTAAATTCTATATATACAATGCATAGTATATATTCTAGATATACGCCTAGAATAAAACATAACCCCCACTCAGTGCGTATACAATATTACCGGTGGGAAAGCAGCCTTTCCCAACAAAACATGTGCGTCAAGAACATTCTTAAACATCTATTTAAATAAACCTGTGTGTCTTTTAAAGTAATTGGTCTACGAACACGTGTAACAAATTTAATATTGTGTAATTATATTTTTTACTCCTTCAAATAATATGTAATATATAGGTTTGCTCATTAACTCCATCAATTATATAGTGTATAAAGCGTCTAGTGTCTATATGTTAGTCATCTAATGTTTATCTCTTATTGGCTAGTAATTCATGTTTCGCCTTCTACTTAAGAGAGCTTTAAAGGAACATCAGATATTTCTAAGAAAACTGATTTCGAGGGTAAAAATAACATTGTTACACTAAAATTAAGATGTTTTTTAGATCATATAAAATACAGAAGAAACCAATCGACTTTTCAATACCCCTATTATCTTCACAGTATCTTATTTAATATTTTACAAATGGTTTGGGTGCAACATACAAAGCTGTTTTTGTTGCAAGCTGACAAGAGAATAATAATAATTACAGACGAGCCGTTTTGAGGAGAATTTCTTTTTATCGTGACTTTAACATGATGTGTACTTATTTGTACATTTTTATCTGTGTAGGATAAGGCTGTAGCCTTAGGTTTTAGTGTTGTTTGAACTCGGTCTTTACTGTTTAAAGTGCTTTTTGCCCAAACGTTTTGTTGCGGTCATTTGAAGCTCGTTGCTGGTGTTGTTTGGTATCTGGCTGGATTTTCTTTACAAATCGTCACACAATGGTGTAACGTGACATTTTTCAAAAGAACAATTGAATTTGGTTACAAAATAGTGTGATGTGACAGACTATTTATAATATTTCTTTATACTTTTAGCTGAGCGCATGCAAGACTGTGGATCCAAGCTTCTTTGGTTCCGTCCTGTTACTACAAAGAATATAAATAAATCGTGCTGTGAGAGCATTATATAAGTGACAGTCAAATTCGAGTAGTGTATTCCAGAAGCTGGCACTTGGTGGTATTGAGTAGCTGCTTTCCTCCTAGCTTATAAGTTGTGAATTAAAAATGGTATAAACAGTTCTTGAGTAGCTTTGTGCGAAATTAAATAAAAACAACTATATATTCTGTGTAACTGTTGCTGTATTCTGAATAGGTATTTCTATATTTTATAGAAACATTTCCTTACATTCTATATAGATAATTCAATATTATATTTAAATATAATTTAATAGGTAATTTTATAATCCATAGATATATTGTTTATATTATCCTAAAATTCAAGTTGGAAGAGGTAACCTCATTCTAGAATTGGATATGTGCTTTACCTATATAATACACAGTTATGAAATAATTTCTATTGTTTATCTTCGTTGCTACAGTCTTATTAGACGAGGCGTTCAGAATGAGAAAATTAGAATAAATCGAATGCGACTATAAAGTTCATGTAAAATCGCTTAAAGGGATACTAAAAAATTTAGAATAGGTGTTCAACATTTAGCAAATATTGAACGTTTGCTGTGGTTACTAGGTTTAGCTGTTACATTGTAACGGGTTATTAATTTTGCTTTAAATGAAGGAAATACGTTTTATTGATGCTTTTACACAATAGAAGTTAGTTGTAGATGTGATTTCAGTAGGGCCGTAACGAAGGGTAGAATTTGACCTTCAAAGATTCGAACCATCTGTTGTATCAATTTGCATAATATGCTGATGACGTCACTGTAACTACTGGCTTATATTTGATTGAAATACCTTTTATTTCATGTGTAATCCATATGAACGAAATAAAATTCTCATGTGATTTAAGTAGTATATAGAGTAGTAATCATGTTCAAAATTTTGAAGAACTTCATGTAATTTAACACTACAGATCTTTATTTCCTACTCACTATTCCAAGCAGCTTAACGATTAATCTTTTTTAACATAACATCCATAATAAATTGAACATACTAACTATACATATTAAACATATAACAGCTAAACAGAGCTGAGTAACATTAACAGTTCGAATAGAAAGTAAATACGAATCTTCAACTATAATAAAAAGTTACAAGAGAGGTGTTATTATCAGCCACTTTAGTAACATTATTCTGCCTTCAGGAGGAGATAGTGTGTAGAGTTATCGGCGCCCCTTTTTCAACGTTAATCTGTATTTTATCTTTATTCCTATTTTCCATAAGATTTCTTTCACATCATGAGCGTTAGGCATTCAATACATACTATCTAAGAAGCAATGCAGCTGCTAAACGTACTCTTTGTGCCTCATTTAAATGATCTGTTTCAATTCATTGAAGGAGCTGTTTCGGATAACTTGTTTTTAATACAACTTTTGTATAAGTAATGGCCATTATATGAATAAAGAAGCTGGAATTTTGTATATGAATGACATTTAACGTGTGGTTAATATTCAAACATTGTCAAACTGTTTCTGTTAACAATAATAATTAAAATCTCGCATCGCTTGAATAATGCCTAATGGACTTTGAATGCTTAGAATTATCATTCAGTTATTTTCTTAAAGTGTCAGGCTACTTATCGGCTGATTTTGGATTCGAGATGTGATGTTGCTAAGTACGGCTCGTACTTTCATTTCATAGAGTTGTAAAAGTGACCATCAATTCCGATATTTGGTTAAAAGAACCAAAGAAGCCCTTTATGATAGCTCGCTGTTATTCTTTAAGCAATAATCTAAATTAGAGACGGCTATATCTGAATCATAAGGGATTTCTGGCCTGCTAATTTACCCAAAATGGGCATTCAGCTTAAAAATTACATGACCAAGAATTATACAGAATTTTATACAAATGTTATAGGATGTTACGAATCAAATAATTTGTAAAACCAACCTTTAAACCTTCTTACACTGTTAGCAATTAAAAAACGTTACTTTCGTCCTCCATTTTATATTTTTGTTTACTAAAGATAAGACTCTGGGGCACACGAAAACAGTGGTTCGCGCTTAAAAACATTTTCTACTGATACTGTTCCTGTCAAGTTTTATTTAGAAGATAAAAGCACGTGTAAACCTGAAAATGAGTGACATAAGCGAAAATTAACTATTTCTATAAATATATTTAGAATGATAATATACTTAATAAGTACATCTAACTTTGTTCGAAACTTGCAGCATTAGCTGCTTATTGGTATATACGTTGAGTTTTTATTGCTTTGCTCAGTGAAGATTGACTCAATATAAATGTAAAAATATCAAAATTTCATAGGCATAACAGCAATAATAAAAGTAGTAAAGTTGGATAAATACATTAAACTGGTAGAGTATTTTATATATGTAAAAACGGCTCGTTTGGGTTGAGAAATTTTTTTTACGTAGAGCCGTTTTTACATATGTATTTTTCTCTACAAGTGGGTTTTCTCAACATCACTGGTAGAGTATTTTACTATCAAACTGGTATGGGCCTCAGTGACACCACACCACAGAGGATAACGAGAAGCACGCGACAAGACAAATTAAACTGGTGTACTAGTTAAAATTTTGAAATTTAAAGCCAGTGTTCTTGTAATGAAACGGAAGTTATTGTATAGGTTGTTTTTGTCCGCAGCATTACATATTGCACAACCGGAATATTTTTCAAGACATTGTTACCAAGGTCATTACAGGTTCCTGCACCTTTCTCTTTTGGATTTCCGAACCATGAAATGAAAAAAACCAACTAACTTCGAAATAACACACAAAAATAAAACCTTAACATAAACTGTCCTAACATCCCGTCACTAAAACCAACTTTTAGACCACAAATGTGTGTTTTTAAACAAAGACTCTCGCACGCAGTAGTCCCAACCAAGTTTGTTTCGTGGTTTTTGACACATGTTAACAGGAAAGTAATTGATTGAACTTGCCTGTTTTTAATACAGTTGTCTTTTGACATGTTCAGGCACGTGAGGATATCGTGGAGGAGTTTTACTTATCGGAGATGAATCAGGAAATAATTCTCTAACAGACGATGGCGATGTGTTTATGTAGGATATCCAGATTTTTACCCCAAGGCATAATAATATATCATAAACCACAATATTTTACTTTCTTTCTTTTTTCTTTATTATTATTCAATATTGTTCACCCAGAATGGCTGTGAGTATTGTAATAAAGTCTGGGTAGTATTATTAAATACATCATTGCACATTGTGTAGGGTAGTTTTAAGTGTATTTGACTGCCTAGCAAATAACAGCGGCTGTACACATACTGCCAAAGTACAATATTTCATTATTACAAGCAAAGAAATAGCAGGCAACAGGCAAATTACACACGTTAAAATATTTTATCCAAATAGTGTGTAAATGAAGGTAAGTGTATTTATTTGTTTTCGAGAAGTGTTTATAGAAACGAACTTTACAGTAGAATCAAGAGAAACGATTCAGTACTTAAAAGGCTGGTAGTCCCCGCTAGTATAGCAGTATGTCTCCGGTTTCACAACGCTAAAATCAGGGGTTCGATTCCCCTCGGTGGGCTCAGCAGATAGCCCGATGTGGCTTTGTTATAAGAAAATACAAACACTGGACTAGTTTGTTATACTATGTTATATACAGATAAAAATAAAAGTGTATTTAGTTTATTTAGTTCTCGTAAAGGGACACGATGAATTAATTATAAATAATCTCAAAAAATTAAAAGTAATGTTGTGAGTATGTGGCTATGTCTGTTTTTTCGTAATAAGTGGTGAGAGGAAGGATGATTACAGTAACAAATGTGTTCATACTTTATTTATAAACAATTTTTTTTTAACGAAAATGTAAGGGTTTTGTGTTAAATAGCAATAGGAATCTCCTGTATGTTTGTATTTTCACCTAATGCAATACTAAAAATGCAAACACAAAAGCTTGCTTGGATGAGAAAAGAGAAATAGGTGATTTTATGGAATTACTCGTACTTAGTTATTATAGCTAGAAAATTTAATCCTTACAAAGCATTGTTTTAATAACTTGAAATAAATTCGCATTTCAATACTACATTTTAATATTTGAAGCTAAAATAAAAACGTATAAATATATATGTGCAGAGATAAAGAATTTCATATACAACTTCAAAATTTAATCATTTAAGTTTTTCTTTAATTATAAGAAACTACAAACGTATGTAACTATACTAAGACAACCAAATACAGGAATTGAATTATTCGTCTTTAGTATGTCTGATTAACTTAGCTAACGTATATTTAACGTAGATATTTAAAATTGGTTCCACATATTTGGCGGCCTGGCGTGGCCAGGTGGTTAAAGCACTCGACTTGTAATCTGAGGGTCGCCGGTTCGAATCCCCCTCACACCAAACGTGCTCGCCCTCCCAGCCGTGAAGTCGTTATAATGTTACGGTTAATCCCACTATTTGTTGGTAAGAGTAGCCCAAGTGTTGGCGATGGGTGGTGATGACTAGTTGCCTTCCCTCTAGTCTTACACTGCTAAATTAGGGACGGCTAGCGCAGATAACCCTCGAGTAGGTTTGCGCGAAATTAAAAAACAAACAAAAACAAATAAACAAAACAATCCACATATTTGAACATCAAGTGGAGTACTCTGTTGGGTATGATTTCCGTTCTGGATGCAATAGTTAGCATAATTCCCAGACTAAAAAGTTCTAAGTATGCAACAAGGACTTTCATATTTGGGGAGTGGTGTTGAGATCTGGCTTAACTTGTTTGTACCAATGTTGTGTTCTAGATCTGACCTTATTTCAACGTAATGCAACTTTATGTGAAATCAAGATTTTAGATGTGGATGATGGTGTTCCAGTTTTGTCTTGTTGATCAAACTCAGATCTGGAATTTGCACTTGGGTGTTTTTACGTTACTAGTTTTCAGAACCGAAGTAACAGTTAATTGTCTTTCTTTGTGCGGAAGGTAATCACCAATAGTTACTTTAATTGTGTTATATTTTATGTTGTGGTTTCAATGTTTCATTTTAGACTCTGCTGGAATTGTTCATGAAGCTATCCTGGATTTAGCCTGCTAGGGACCAGAGAAGACTCATGTTTATACTACTAGTTGGATCGTAACAGTAATAATCGAGATTACGTACAAAATCTGTGCTCTGTTGTCCGTCAGAGATATGGAATCTTTCGACTCCTCCGACCTCTCTCCTGAGTTCAGTGAGTGGCTGTACTGGCGTGTTAATCCACCAGTTTTAACTGGAGAAATTGAAGCTTTCAGCGAGACAATGAAAAGTAATTATTGCAAACTTACTGGTGATACAGTAAATACCGGTAGCAATGAAGTTTGCTTCAAAGATAACGAGTGTAGTGATGCGTGCGAGTTTCCCGCGATTCGGCCCGCATCTATTTTTGATGACGTCGAAATTCCTGATGACGTAATTCAACACCGTAAATGCTTTAAAAACTTGTCACGGTTGCATTTCGATGAGGAAAAAGATGGAAAACTCGAACAAATTGCCCTTAATTTTTCTCGGGCTGATAAAGTTAAAAGCGGCGGTATTATTTCTGACAAAAGGCAACACGAACAAGGCTGCAAGTGTATGTCATGTATGTCGCCCACATTTGGGAGTGAAACGTTTTTGGCGCACTCACCCATGATCGTCGACTGTGGCCACATTGATTATATTTATCCACCCACGAAGTATATTTCGTCACAGCTTCACAGCTCTGCAGATGTCATTCCATGTTGCTCAGTAGGAGCATGCGCTGACAATAATAATGAAGTTTTCGGAGCTACGAATTGTGATTTGTGTGAGAGTGTTAATGAAGATTACGTAGAATATAAATCAGCAACTTATCCCCATACTTTCTCTTCAAAAAAGTGTCATTGTGAGGCCACGCCCACCGGCAGCTTTCCCGAGCTAACATGTATGAGATGCAGGCGAGCCAACTGTGCGTTCTTTCACAGGTGTAACGTTGATAGGGCGTGTGCAGACGATCAGTACGTATGGACAATGGGAAATCTGAGTAGTCAGCAAGCTGAAAAGAAAGGGAAAGGATCACCAGCTAATCTTCAAGTAGGGCAAGTTGAAGTGAAAGCCAGTCCTTCTAGGTTCAGACGAGGCAAAGATCTTACAGGCAAGAAGTCAGCGGAAAGTAGTGCTGCTGTAATCAAACAAGAAGTTAGTAAAACAAAGAAACTGCCAGATGATGAAGTTAAACCTCAAGTTCATGTGCCTTTTCAGACCAGTGCCACTACAGTTGCACAGTATCTCTCTGCAGAGCCGTGGAAAGCTTCAAAAGCACTGGTCACGGTATCGAATTTTCATACTACTGCAGACACGACTCCTAGCACAGAAAGCTCAATATCAAGCTCCCAGTATGTAGATACGGTGAGTCACCTCACGACACCTGACGAACATGCTACTGAGGACAATACTGTGTCAGAGGTGGAATCCTTGTTAGACGTCCCTATGCCTGAAGATGCTTCTGTTGTGTTAGATACTTTGAACAACGAAACTGACCTTAATGGGGAATCCAAGCTGGAAGCAGTATCTGAGAGTACAACTCCTGTAGCAGTCCAGTCATATCCTGGAACCCCAGATGACCAACTAGAGGTTTACCATGGGTTATCTGAAGCACAGCAGTCTCGTTACCACTCTATGAATAATGTGGAATATATCAAAACATGTATTCCTTATGGATATGGGAGCCTTGGAAGAAGAGAAACAGTTATTTATAGTACACCAAAGGATGGGTATACCAGTAATACTAGATCATCTAAGGAGGTCAGCACTGGATCTCTTACAAGTGCTTTCACTGTTACTCAACACAAGAAGGTTATTCTGCCTCCACATAAATTCAGCACCCCACCTGCAGCAGGTGGTGCTAAACGGGATTTCTCAAACTCTGAGGAGGTCTTAAGGCCAGCCTCACTTTTTACAAATAGTGAAAGTCGGCTGTCGACCAGTCGTCGCTTCTCTTCCCAAGGTGATGTCCCTCCTTTAGATGGAAATGTCTTGAGAAAGGTAGCCTCATTGACTCTAGATAAAACCACCTTAGAGTCTAAAGTGAAGAGGCCAAAGTTTGTTCCAGAAAAGCTAGACTTCAGTCTGTATGAGAAATTTGAAGGTAAGTTACAATAGTGTTTTATGTTTTTGGAAGATTATGGAGAAAGAATTTTGTAAGGATTAAAAAACTGAAGCTGCAGTAGTATCCATATGATAGTTAATTATATGAGATCTATATTAATTTTATACTTGTAGCTTCAATAAGTACTCAAATGTTCTGGTTTTCATATGTACAATGAAAGTTTGGTTTCATGAGTTTACCTTATAACATTTCTATAAACTTGTTAGCATCCATACCTTTTAAACACTGAATCTATATACTTAAATGCATTCAATTAATGTAGATAAAACATGATGTTATCTTGCAAAAACAAACTGTTCAAATCATATCTTGTTAGAACTGCTAAATTTGTCTGGCATTTACAAGGTACAATGTTTTCAAATACCTGACATTGGTGCAAGAGATTTAAATTGTAGAAGTAAGTATAACTTATTCTATGAAAAATAAAAATTTCAATACAGATGTAAAAATATAAACTTGTGATACAACTTTCATCCTTAAATTTGCCATGTTTACCTTTATATAGCTAACTGCTCACATTGATAAGAGATACTTCGTAATAACATTCAAGAGTAACATTAGGTAAGAACTGGCATGTTCTTATTGAATTAGTATTATCATTATTATTTTAGGAACTATGGCTGTATGCTAAATTTTGATAAATTATTATAAATCCTTATTTTTAGTTCTGTGCTTTTATTCTTATGAAATAAATAAGTTATATTCTACAGTACAGTTGAACCTCATTGTGAAGAAACATGGAACTATATTGTGTATATAATTATTGAAGATATCAATACATTTGAACCTCATCAGGGAGAAAAATGGGAGTATGTTGTATACTTATTATAGGTGTCAATAAATTTAAACTTCGTGCAGAAGAAACATGGGAATATGTTCTACATTTAAGGTAGGGGTCAGGACATTTAAACCTCATGTAGGAGAAAGGTGGGTGTGAGTTATATTTATTGTAAGTGTCAAAGTATTTAAACATCATCTGAGAAAAGCATAAAATGCATTATATCCTTACTGTAGATATTAAGGCATGTAAACCACCAGGAAGGAGATCTGTGTTTTTTTGTTAAAACTTAATTATTGTTATATAGTGAGAAACCTTTGATTGTTTATCTTCTCTGTAGTGTGTATTTAGTGAGAATTTTTCATCAGTTTTAAAAGTATTTTTTTCTTTTGTGCTCTTAACATGCAAGAACTTTTAAATATAAAGTGAATGTTATTCAGTTGAAATGTGTATAAAAGTGTTTTTGGTTCATCATATCTCTTGAATATTTATCTTTGTTTTGGTTGATTTATGAATTATCTTCCTGAAAATGTATTATAATTTTATACATTGTTTTTCTAGAAGTGGACAATGATATTTTCAGACAGTCCTCTTAGATGTAGAACATATTTCTGTGATTATAGTTAGGCACTCAAGTGTTGAAATAAAATGGTGATTAGTTAAATTTTATTCATTTTCTTGACTTACTCCATTTAGGTCAAATGCTGATCAACTGGTTTTGTTCTGCTTTTCCTGATGGTCATTACCTTCATAGTAAGCTGAACAAACAAGACCTTAAAATCCTTGGAGCACAGTTTTGTACTCATTTGTTAGCTGCTGGAGTGTTGTGTCAGATTGAAGATGAAAATGTTCCTTTAGAAGTCCTTTTTAGAGTGAGTTGATTATAGATTTACTTTAAGGCAATTGTCAGGTATGTACACACACACACACACGCTCAGAATTCTTTATATTAGGTACCTGTGATTTGTTGGTGATAAATTTCAGCAATAAACAAACATCATAGTCTACCTGTTTTAAAATAATACATTAAAACAAGTCAAACATATAGATACAAGTATTCGTTACACAATTTATTAACCAAGTCGTATCCAGTGCTTTAAATAACTCTCTTTTTGTCAAATTTATCTGGTCATTCCTTAAGTAATGTCCAATTTTAGGTTCAGAAAAAAGAAAAAGAATTTCAAATGCTTTTAATGTTAGTTAATCAGTAATGTGTGTTCCATTATTTTTAATAACTTCCTGTCAACGATTCACAAGCTTCTGAATGCCACTTCTATAAAGTACTTGAAGTTTGGAGGAAAAAAATGTAGAGAGGGTAGTTTTTACATCTTCATGTGTTCTAAGCTCTTTTCCATTGAGATAGTTCTGCAAACTTCGGAATAGATGATAATCAGATGGGGCAAGGTCTGGAGAATAAGGAGGATGTGGAAGTTTTTCTCAGTCTAGCTCTTCATCTTTGCAGATGTGATCCTTGCTGTATGGGGCCGTGCATTATCCTGGTGTAACACAACACTTATGATTAATCAAAGCAGGTCTCTTCTCTTTCAGTGCAACATTCAAGCACTCTAAAAATGACTGTTGACAATAGAAGTCTGATGTAATCATTACATTGAGTAGCAGCAACTCAAATTGGATCACACCAACAATAACCCTTGGGTGGAGGTCCATTTTGGCTGTGCTTTAGCCAGTTTACCTGCACTGAGCCATTGTCTGCGGCTCTTAACATTTTTATAGCATATCCATATTTCATCTCCAGTCACTAACCTGTCCAAAAAAGGTGAGTTACATTCACAAGAGTGCAGAGAAGTGCAAATGTCTATTCTTGCTCTGAGTTTGACTTCTGTCAAGTCAAGGGGACCTATTTTTGAAGTTTTGCCACCTTCTGAAGCTGTTGCAGATAACGGTGAACTGTTGAATTGGTTGAATTAAGCTTCTATGCTAGTTCTTCAAATGTTACAATACAATTTTTATCAAGTTTAGCCAGCAGCAAGTCATCATTATACTCAACAGGACATCTGAATGTGGTGCATCACTTAAGTTGTAATCACCTGATCTGAACTTCTGAAACCACCTTTGAAATGGTTTTTCATTGAGAGACTTCGCACCATAAACACCTTGAATGTTTCATGTAGTTTCTGCTACACTATTACCTTTTTTAAACTCATAAAGCATTACATGCCTAATGTGCTCCTCAGACACATCCATTTTTATAAGGGTTTATTTGATTAATGATCTGAAGAAGTGGAGTAGGGCTAGAATTTTTTATTTGTCTGAACATTTTTATACACATCCTACTACATATTTTAATCATTAAAGCCTTTTACAAAGATAGAAATGATCATGCACTTTCTGTATTAAATTTTTGGATATTACTTGTGGGATGACCTGATACATACAAATTTGTTCAGTTACTTTAGAATGCAATTGACGAGACAAATTATTTTTTTCTACTCTGTTGTTACAATATTGTCTGTGATAATTTCTCTCTTAAAAAAGTACTGTATACTATCCATCTAACTAGCTGACAGTCTATCTTTATCTTGCTTGAATTACATGTTATATGGATATTTATAGACTTGCAGAGGTCAAGAACATTCTACACAATAATATGATGCAATAATACTCAGTTCAAACATCAAGAAAAACTTAGAAGTTTCTAGTAGAATGATCCAATAATAGAACAAGTACCAATTCACAACTGTGGAATTACACAAAGAATGATTTGTACTCAGTTACATAAACAAATGTACAATAAACTATTGCTTCTAAAAATAACCAATTTTAACATTTGTGATATACTTAAAAACATTCATGTATATCTAACAGCAATGTTGTACAAAAAACGTTTTTCATTCCTTTACTGTACATAATCAGAGTATGTGTTGTGATATAACTACAACTGATCTGTCTGTATCATGAATAGTATGTAATAAAACCACAGGGTGAATGGTTTTATTAAGAGATTAATATAAACCAAAGATGAAATATTACAATGTTTTAATATATGTTTCTGTTGATTAAAATAAACCACATTAAAAATGTTTTAAATGCAATTCTTATTATAAGATGTTTCTTTCTTTGTAAAAGCCCAAGGATAATGTTAATATACAGCTCTTACCCCCAAAAACCATTTTATTCATCCATGTAAAAATATAGGTTACATTTTGAAAAATTAATCTCATCATATTTGCAAGATTACGATGTGGCTAAATAAGTAATGAGTACTTGTTGTGGGGTCCACACTTCTTAGCCTTATTCAACTTCATATTGTAATATATCAAAACAAACAACTCTTTTCCAATTACATCCTAAAATAGATATTAATATAAATCATTTGAACACTAGTGGGCATTTATGTGTACATTGTGCAACTCCAGAATTGCATTTTTAGATATTTGGGTTGATTTTTTTATGCTAATTAACTAGTTATTTTATTAACTAATGTCATTTGTATTTGGTTTTAACCCAAGTGCATATGTAACTATTGAACTATTGTTAGTCTAGCTTCTCCAGGTTAAGAAAACTTTACTCTAACCTATCTTTAAACATTCTTAGGTATCTTTGCAGATGGATATTAGCTTATATGTTGATATTTTGTGTACTTTTTGAGATTGAGTATAAACTACTGGTGTAGAGTAGTTTATAATGTTTGATATTTTGTGTACTTGCTGAGTGTGGATGTGAACTACTGGTGTAGAGTAGTTTAGAATGTTTGATATTTTGTGTACTTGCTGAGTGTGGATGTGAACTACTGGTGTAGAGTAGTTTAGAATGTTTGATATTTTGTGTACTTGCTGAGTATGGATGTGAACTACTGGTGTAGAGTAGTTTAGAATGTTTGATATTTTGTGTACTTTCTGAGTGTGGCTATGAACTACTGGTGTAGAGTAGTTTAGAATGTTTGATATTTTGTGTACTTGCTGAGTGTGGATGTGAACTACTGGTGTAGAGTAGTTTAGAATGTTTGATATTTTGTGTACTTTCTGAGTGTGGCTATGAACTACTAGTGTAGAGTAGTTTAGAATGTTTGATATTTTGTGTACTTGCTGAGTGTGGATATGAACTACTGGTGTAGAATAGTTTAGGATGTTTGGTAATTATTCATATTTTTTTTAATATGGTGGATGTTTCCTCTCTCCTGGATGTAGCCTGATTTAATGTATTATTGGACGTACCTTGAGGCCCAGACAGCTAATTCTCCTTCTCCAGGACGGCTCTCGTCCAATTTGTGGCCACCTCTTCCTGCAGAAACTACAGAACAAAGACCAAAGATATCATCCATTGGTAAGATTATATGTTTAACCAGAACTTCTATTATTAAATATAAAAAATTAATTTACACTAGAAAAACTATGTTTATAGGAAAATAAAACAGAAGGAAGTTATAGAAATGTCATATTGCCCAATTTTATTTTTTACTGTGTATGTCTATATGTAATGTGTCAAATTTTTAGTACAATATACAAGTCTGGTGTGCATAGAAAATCAGATTTATTACAAAAGTAGTTGCATTCATGATATGTTTGTGCATTGATAAGTGAGTGCAAGGTGATGTTTATGTGAAGAATGTTACACAGTTTTCATATGGTATTTGCATATGGAATTTACTCTTACTTGCTAGTTATTCAGCAACTTAGGATAAAAGGAATAGTTGATAACTGACATAAGATAGATGATACCAAGCTGGAAGATACTCTGTAAAACTCCTAACATGCACTTTTTGACCACTATTCATGCATATAAGGTTAACAGTATTTTTTTCTCCTTGTAATCATATTCAGACAACTGGTGACTCAGCAAGCTGTTTTGAAGAAGTTACAAATGAGTAAAAATGTAAACTTGGAACCTAAAAGTACTTTGTTTATGTTTGAGTTACTATGAGAAACTATTTTTGCAGATTTATTTTTTGCTTTAGATGTAGGACCATTTGATGCAACACTATTTTTAAGGAACATTTTATATTTAAATCATAATTTGAACATATTCTCTAACATAATAAGTATTCACTTTGTAACTTTCAGTATTGTCAAATTTCTTTAAAGCATGCTAGCTTTTTTTAAAAAAATTTTACTGATATCATATACATTTTAAGTGTTGTATGTTGCATAATTCTAATTATGTTCTAAAAATAAAATGTGTGAATAACGTTTAAAACTGGACAAGAACTTTGAGAAAAATAACATAGTTAAATTTTTTGTAATATTTCTAATAAAGATTTGTTATTTAATTTAGGCTTTGAATAGTTCACCTAAAAGGTGTTTTTTTGAGTATAAAAATGCTATTTATTATATTACAGTTTTCTCTTTTAACTTGCATAATCTCTGGAATCTCCTAAATGAGTATCAAAAGCTTAAGATAAATGCTTAAGGTAAATTATTTCATTATTGTTTTCAATTTTTTTTTTCAAGTAAAGGAACAAAAAGAAGGAAAATATAAAACTTTGAATTATAATGTATATGTTAATAATAATTTCATTAGGATACATTGATAGTAAAGTAGTTTAATTAAATTTGAATGTAAGTCAGTAACATGTGCAGAAAAGAATTTAAAAATGGTGGTGGTGGTGTCATAGTTAAAGGGGAGATATCAACTCAGGTGATACCAGAATACAATTAGTAGATTATACAATATTTTAAGTCTTTTCCAGTCTGTAATTTCTGTCAAATGTATTGAGACCTGAAACCTGGAAACTGTTTTGGACTTTTTTTTATAAATTAGAAGGTTCAAAGTTTATAATTGAATTTAATAATGTCTTAATTGTATTGAAAATTAATATTCAACTCTTGCATTTACCTGCATTACTACCCTCCAGCCCTTTCCCAAAGACTAAATCTCAGTGTTTAAGTTGATACATTCTGAGACTTAACATTTTCCTCACACATACATTAATGGGATGTGATTTTTTGTTTTTAGAAAATAACTTGTGGTTCATACCAATTTTCCATCCTAAAAATAATTAAAACATTTTTGTGTCAGGATCTTGTTTATTACAAAGCTGTGATGTTCATTATGCTCTAGAATCACAAAACTAAAGCTAACTTTACAACTAGAAAACACAAAGATTTAATAGACCCCTCACAAGCCAATTTATTTTTGTTGATAAAACTACTTAATCTGGTTTTTCTTAATTTAAACTGAAATTCTTTGGACATTTTTATCAGCTAAAAAATAAAGCTTTTCCTGCACTATTTTATTGTTCAGTCTGTGAAAAATGATTTGAAGTGGTAAGGTTACCAAAATCTGTCAGTGGATAACAAGCTTAACAGCCAAACTCAAGAAACATGAAAAATGATGTAGAGGTATTCAGGATTTATTTAGAACTACCTTGGTAGATATTATGCAGGAAGCTGAATACAATATCATGCTTGTAGCTACTTTCAAGGTGTTCCTGTTAACTATTGTGATGCTTCAACCTTTCCTACTAAATCATAAGTGGAATTGTTTGTACCTCAGTTGAAAGCTAAACATAAAGAAATGATATCAGAAGCATAAAGATTGGCAATTCTTTAATTTATGACACTGAGAATGTGGCTTTATCTATATATATATTGAATTCACAACTAGTAGGCAGATCCTAGTACTAGTGCTATGAAGATTTGGGAATACTGTATTTCACTTATATATATTTATCAATTAACAAACAAAAACTTGTACTGAAAAAATTTGTCCAAAACCACCTTTGGGAGTTTCAGTATTGAACTTTTAATATTCAACAAACTGTAGTGTACAGACACCCCTTTGCTTTTGAAGGCCGTATTAAATGCTATGATTTTTAACTCCAGAAAATTAAACTAAGTTTTATGATCTAGAATTTCATTGGCTAGAGAACAATAAAGTTTTGGATAAAATGTTTGTTTTCTTATATTGTTAATATTTATTTGATGTTTTTAAGGATGATAATATTTTATACTGCATATTAATTATGTAATATCATTGTCATTCTATTAATATAGTGTTATTGATATTTAAGTATCTTTTACACTCTGTACTGTAGTCTGAAGTTATAATGTATATCTTACATATTATTGATATTTAAATGTTTTTGATACACTATATAAACCCTGCAATTATTGTTTATAATATACGTCTTTGTTATTAAAATCTAAATAATTTTTACATTATACTGTACTCTGCAGTTATTGTGTATTATATGTTATTTATTTTTAAATACTTGTGTTATGCCTTCATAGAAGAGATAAATGAAGGTAAGTTTTTCAGTTTAATATGACAAAACATGGTTTGGAGCAAAATTGATTTACACAGTGATCAGAAACAAGTTAACTTTCAAATTATTGGTTTGTTTTTTGTTTTATATATATATATACAGTGTTTGCTAATGGTGAATTGTACATATTGCTTTATATTCAGTAACTTTTTACCTGTTACAAGAATCGGTGCAATAACAGATCAAAAATAGTGAAATCATTTATTTCTGTGTAAAATAATCTCAGACCTCTAATAATTAGATGAATTAATTATATTTATGGCATTTTTGTTTACACTGTTTTTGTGATTCATATATTATTAGGAATCTTGTAACAGTCAATACATGAAACCACAAGCAACTTGATGAATAAATAGATTAGATAGGAAAGTATGTTTAAAAAAGTCAAAGTTATGCTAATGCTTCTCTGTTATATTTCTTGTATATCTAAATAACTTTCACAGTGCTTTTTTGCAGTTTTAAACAATACAACAACACAAATTTGTCACATAGCAATGTCACATAAAAATAACTTGTTCTCATATCTGTTTCTGTGTTCAGTATTGCATTGTGTATTCTGTTTAAATTATAATGTGTGTAAATAAATTATAGTTTCTACCTCTGTGTTCGGTATTATCATTGTTTCTAGTCTGCTTTAAGTTTGTAATTCATAACATGGATGAACTAGTGATAAAAGAAAATAATTTTACCTTGGTATTTATTGAGTAAGCTTTAAAATCTCCTCTTCCAGCTGAGGAATTGAAAGCTTGCTTAATGAATAGTGAATGTGGAAATAAAATTCTGAGTGTGTTTTTAGATTCATTGCATATAAATATAAGTACTATTAAGAAAAAAGTGAAAACTTCTATTAAAGTGACAACTAAAACAAGTAAGGATCAGCTCATAAATGTATATTTTTTATTGTTTGCATTAAAGAAAAATGTAAATTAAAGTATGGTAGTAATCTTTTTGCAGATTTTCAACATATAAGCATGGGTTTAAAGTCAGGAAATAAAGATGAATTGCCAAAGTTACAGGTAAGGTTTTAAGAAAATTATATTATTATTCAACTGATGAAAGAACGTAATGTATTAAGTGGAAATTTAAAGTGATTCCAGAAAAAGAAACAATTTTTACATTTCTTTACTAGGGTAGGTGGTGCCTTGCAAATAATTTCAAGAAGTATAGCACTTTTGTACTCTTTGTAGAGTGCATCACAAAGTCTTGTTTAAGAAATAAGAACTACTTAGTGTTCTTTGTGTTGTATGCTAGCAATTTATATGTACTTCAGATATTTAGTGCTCTTCAACCATTACTTCTAAAAGTTCCAATATATATCAATATACCTAAAGTTATTAAGTGTGTGCTTTAACCATATAACACATTAAAACTATCCTTATAGTTTCTAAACATCTGACTTTTAACCTTGTGCCAATTATTATTAAAAACTAGTTCTGTTATTTCCAGAAATGTGGCTCTAGCCATATAACAAATATTATTAAAGCTGTTTCTTTAATTTCTGAACATATGGCTTCTAACTGTGAATCAAATATTATTAAAACTAATCTTATAGTTTTTAAACATATTTCATTCTCACCATCTACCAAATATTTTAAAATTGATCTTGTAGTTTTCAAACATGTCATATAACCATGTACCAATTATATTTCAGAAATTGGTTATGTGGTTTCTAAACATGTCATCTAACTATCTATTAAATGTTATGATAATTGACCTTGTATATTCTAAAGATATGTACCAAATTATATTAAAACTGATCATGTAATTTTCAAATGTGTGGCCTCTTAACTGTGTATAAGTACATTTACATAAGCCTCGTACTGAATACAAATAATAGTATGTGCATGATAGCTTTTTTCAGTTTTATGGTGCTGTAATATTACACTTTCATTAGTAATGAATAATACATACCCTCTTACTTTCTGGTTGTCAAAATTATATTTGTAAACTCTTACTGTTATGCTTGATAAAATTGGTTATTTGTTATCAGAAAGAAGAAAATTGTGGATTGCAAGAAAACATAGTTATTGACTATGAGTTCAAAATGGCAAAACTTCAACAAGAAGTGGAGAAATATCAGACTCTTGTTGGCATTCAAGAGCTGACCTGCCAAGCAAGAGATCTCAATGGAGAAGGATTAACTTTTACATCTTCATTAGTTCAGACTGATATGCCATCACTGAATACTTTTTCCACTCAGACAGAAAAGCAGACACGTATTCTTGAATCAGTATCAATACAGACAAATGCTGAAAAATCAGAATTAGTTACAACTGAAACACAAACTGAAAGATTAATGGAAGATATTTCTGTTGAAGTTCAGACAGACTTTGAGCCAATTTCTGTTGGAATTTCCTTACCTACAATTGTTGCTACTACTATCTCATCTTCCAGTAAAATCACTAGTTCTTCACCTGAAATTTCTTCACCACCACCAGTCTCTGGAATCCCTCCTCCTCCTCCACCACCACCACCAGTCTCTGGAATCCCTCCTCCACCACCACCACCACCAGTCTCTGGAATCCCTCCTCCTCCACCACCACCACCACCAGTCTCTGGAATCCCTCCTCCTCCACCACCACCACCACCAGTCTCTGGAATCCCTCCTCCACCACCACCACCACCAGTCTCTGGAATCCCTCTTCCTCCTCCACCACCACCATCAGTCTCTGGAATCCCTCCTCCACCACCACTATGCTTTGGAGTTCAACCAAGACTTCCAGGAATGGGTTCTAGTGTACCCCCACCTCTTTTGCCAGGATCAAGCCCAGCACCATTTCCAGCACCACCCACAGGAGGTTGGTATGGAGCATATTGTGTAGGTAAGTTAAGTCTTAGGGTTTCATCTGAGTAGATAGAGAACTGTATTTTCCCCATAGACTGGGAAACTACAAATGTATCTAGTCCTGTCTGGGACATTGTCTTCTCCAAAATATTTAGGAAACAAGAAGTTTCAGGTGTTTGTCGAGCATATTAAGCTGTTAGATTAAATTATTGAGTTTCACCTTTGCTGTCACTTCAACAGATCAAAAGTTTGAACTTGCTTATGGTTTTCATTCCCAGATCCTGTTTCAGAAATGCTAGTCATCTCTCTACAGAACTAACAGCTATTACATTACATCACTTTTAAAAATGTGTTGTGAGTTTGCCAAGTCTTGAATAAAATACTCACCTTTACAAGTATCAATACATACTATGCCAGTATATGATGTAGTTAGAATTAGACTGTTGTTTGCATCAGAAGGAAAGCAAAACATCCCTCATGTGCAATAAATCCCATGAGAGCATCACATCCTAACAAATTCTTTTTTTTTTCTCAATACTAAGATGCTTTTTCTTGGAAGTAGAATTCTTGCATTGCATTTTGCACTTTAACTTTGAATTTAAATACTGTTTGACTTATTTTTTCTTTCTTAAACTCAAGTATAACATATTATTTCCTATAAACTATGTGATATAAAAATCAAACATAAAAACAACAGGTGAACAGTTATGCAGATCATCTAAATTAGAAATTTACATATCCACGTTTCTGACACCTTCTGAGGTCCTGATGCTCCTTAACAAGAGCCATTTATTATTGTAATGGTAACTGTAGGTACTCTGACATTCAGTGATATTACTGTCATTGTGCATCAGGTAGTTGGTTTTATTCTACATTATTCATCTCAGAATCAGAATTTTGAACCACCTGCTTTTCTTGCTGGAGCTGAGCCTGTCCCATCTTTATTTGATTCTGATCAACTGTTTTAACCACCTGCTTTTTACTTCTGATTCCTCTTTTCTTGACAATGATCAAGCAATCCCACCTTTATATTTTGCTGTATTTGGTTACACATGTATGTGATGTTCTTCCTTTGTTCCCTTTTCTTTGGGCTAACATTTTTGAAAATATTTTCTCTTCTTCTTTCCTCAGTTATTTGTGTTCATGCTGATTCCTTTTATCTTACCTTTTTATTGACCTTCAGATCCAGCATAATCTTAAGATGCTTTTTCCATGGCTTAAGGTCAAGAACTTTATTTTTTCCTTAAATCTTGCTTATTTGAGTCTCTTCTTCCAGCTTAGCATTTTGTCTTTCTTATTTCATATTTCTTTCTTCTCTAAAGTTTGCTTGTCTTCATCTTTTGCTTGCTCAACTTCTTTGCAAAATGTCCACACTTCACTAACTTTCAGAAGCTCCACATCACAACTCTTTCAACTTTACTGCTTTACTGGAGAAACTTAAACCTACTTGTTCTCCAATGTGACTTTGATTTATTATTCCATTTTATCTCAGTTGACTTGATGATGTGTTTCTAAGATTACTTAGTTGAGATGTCTTACTTTTTGGAGTTAACCTCCTTTAGTCTTATCTCAGTGACTTCCATACCTGAAGTGGTTTTTGAAAGAGTTCCTTATACTTTGGAATCTTGACCTGAGATAGCTCTTCAGGAATACTCTGGTTATTTGATTTTTTGCATTTGTTTATTTCATCAGGTTTATTTTCAAGCATAACATATCTTGCTCGTTGTCTTCTTGCTACCATTCAATATCCCCCAATCTCTGAGGATTGGTCATCACTGATCTTGGCTCCAGTCCAATGGAAGCTTGACTTTTCTACATTATACACTTGCAAACTCCCTTCCATCTTTTGGAAGCTATATTTGCTTTCACAGGGTCTTTTCCAGACCTTCCAGTCTCAACCTCCTTTTTCACCTTTGCCTATTTTTTTGTCCCCTCGTCTCAGCTCCTTAGCATTTATGGTGCTTGGAGGATTCTATATCCTCTCTACATACTATCAAAGCTGTGGAACAGGTCCTCAACACTACTCTGAGGTTCTGCTGTTTTTGTAATTTTCAAGAAGACAATAGATTGGTGACCTGCCATAGATCTATTACATTTAAAGCAATTATTGGTCACTCTTTGTTCGAGATGGAGGTGTAATTTTTTCAGGATTTAGATGAGAAAGACTGTCTTGGATGCTTTTATCTGTCCATTACTTCCTTTGGATCATGTAAAACACAAATATTTCAGTTTAAAGCTCTTCCCTTTGGGTTGACTACAGCCCCATATGTTTTCAATTATTCTTGAGGGTTTTTGTAAGGAGGGATATATTCCTTAGGCTTACAGGTCATTACTCTATGGATTCACATCAGTCTATTCAATGAGTAATCACTATTGCAACCTCCCCTTTCCTTCTAGAGTAGCACTGTTTGGTTCTGTTGGTCAAGTCCTTCAAATCAGTATTGACTCCCACTCAGTATCTATCTCATGTGAGAATCTTTCTCAGTTTTGAGTGCAAGGTGGGATTAACCTTCTTCTCTACCACTTTAGAATGTGTAACATCTGGCTACCAAGCTCTTTTGTCTCATTTCCTTTCCTTTTAAAATGTTCTGCCCATTTGGGGGACTCTTTCTTTTCTCAAGTCCCTTGTTCCTTTTGGTTGCACCCATATTCATCCCTTTCACTGAATCCTGGATGATCAATGGAGATTCATTGAATTCTGTTATGTCTCTTCTTTCTTCTCTTCAGCTTTTACTGATGTTGTGGCTCATTTAATCCAATGTGATATGGGCATCCATCTTTTCTAAACTTGCATCTGTTCAATGATGGTTCTTTGTCTGGATCGGGTGGGAGTCTGGACACATGTACCATTTTTTGAATATTCATTTTCAAAGTATAATTCTCTACAAACCTGCATCTCTAAGATGTTGATACTCTTACCTCATCAGTCTGTTCATCTTGTCATGATCCATTCAGACAACTCAATTGTTGTTTCTTACGCCAATGACACTCTTTCCATCAGGACCTCTGTTTCCTTGTTCTAGACATTCTCTTTTGGTTTTATAACCATCACATTTGGTTGTCAGTCTATTATGACCTAGGATCTTTGAACATGGTGATGGAACATTTTTTACATTCTCGTCTTTCAGTAGATTTTTTTCTTATCTTAGTAGCCTTCTCATCCAAACCTTTGTGACTCCCTTTATCACCAAGGTACTACTTTTTTGGTTTCTAGCCCCATTCTCTGTAGCTTTGGTAGTGGGTAATATGAATCAAGATTGACATAATCTCTCTGTATATCTATTCTCTCCTCTTCCAATTCTTAAAGTTCAATCTCTTATTTGAAACATCCTTTGCATAGTTTCTTTCATTGTTCTTCTTTGGTCTGTTAAATTGTTTTTTATTCACTCTTTTGCTTCATGAAATCTCAGGAACTTCTTTCATATTGCAAGTCCTTTTTATTTCAGCTTCAGGCATACGTGTTTCACCATGTCTTCATTTTTACCTATGGCTTTTGTTCAGTCTCTTGCAAAGTGGTTCAGAAGTTTCTCGCAGAGTGACTGATTTTCTTGCTTCATCTTGTTGGTTGTCCACTCTGCACTTTTATCAATGCAAATGATATGTTTACCATTGATGGTCCCATTGATGTGGATTTCTGTATGTGGTGAGGGGACCTCCCAGAGAAGGTTCTGTTCTTTTAGCTTACATTTTCTGGGATCTAAACATCCACCCACGTGTTTGTTGTGCATGGCGACCCATGAAAGGGGAAGGAGAGGATCCTGGTGGTTGAGGGCTCCAATGCTAACACACCACTTTGGCTTTGAATTCTTGTACTTGGGTGGCCTTGGGGTGGCCCCCTTAGGGTCAGTCTGCTGATCCACTTGGGCTAGGGTCAACCAAGTACCAGTGTTGGATGTTCTCGACAGGTGTTGTACACATTGTATCTGATGCTGTTGTTTGGGTATAGTGCTTACGAAACCCCGGTGTTGCTGCAGTGGCCTTGTTTGACACTAATTTGTCCCTTCGTAGGGCTCCATGGTTGGTGGGGTCAGTGGGCACTGAAATATAGTTTCTTTATTATGGATACCCCTCTTTCTAAGAAAATAAATAAAAATGAAAGAATTGAAAAAAAAAACAGAATACTGGAAAACGACCATGCATGGATGACTCTGTTGTACAGTCTATTACAGCCAGATTCTACACCTCGATTTCTGATTCTCCATTCCTTATCTGAGAAATCCTTTTAGCAGCTGTCTCCATTTTTCATTCAGAGGGGATTAGTGGGACTTGCTGACTCCCCAAAGTCAGTAAAGTCACTTGATACAACCTTAGAGGCTGTAGCCATCCATGTTTACTTGGGTCGTACCATCACTGTTTGTTCTCTCTACCTGCCTTCTGAAGAGATCTATAATCAGTCAGGCCGTGATGCCCTCACTGATCAGTTACCATCTCTCTTGTTACCACTGGGGGAGTTGCTTTGTCCCATAAAATGCCAAAACCACTCACCCACCCAATTATACTTGTTTTCATGCACTTAGTAAGTCTTTTACTACTATAGATCTTTCTTTCTGTTCCCCCTACACTTTTCACTTACTGTTCTTACTTTCGACAGTAATCCATGTGGTAGTGATCATTTTCCTATCATTTGGAGAGACACTAGCCCTGGTTGATGCCATCCAACCAGCATGCCTTGATGGAAATTGAATCAGGCCAATTGGCCTTCTTTCACCGCTCTCTCAGAACTTGATCCTGCCATCGTGTATAAGCCATTGATAGATGACTGTATTGTCCAGGCAGATGCTCAGTGTATTCCTAAAGCCTCGACATGCTTCCCACAGTATCCTCTTTCTTGGTGGAATTCTGTCTTCCCATTACAAGCAAAGCAGATTTTTAAACTGCATTGTACTTCAGCAGGCCTGTGCACATGCTAGGCAGGGCAGACAGCAAAGCCAGAAGGAATCTTTGATTAAACACTCCTCTAGTATCTCTTCTACCACCAGTTCCAAAGTCAGATGGGACAAGATTCAAAAGGTTAGTGGCCAGTATATTTCTGCTCCCCCCCCCCCCAATCTTGTTCTGTAATGGCCATGACGTTGCTGATGTTCAGAGCATTGCCAATACTTTTGGCAAAAGCTTTTTTTATGTATTTAGCACTTCTGCTTAATCCCCATCTCTTTAGCCATCAAAATATGGGCAGAACGATTGCTTCTTTCCTTTTGAGCTGATTGTCTCTGTGATTATAATCGTCCCTTTACACCGTTGGAACTCAAACTGGCAGTACATTGGTTAGACCTGATGATGTACTCTACGAAATGCTGTGCCATCTATCTCCTGCTTCTCTTGCTATTCTTTTGATTGTTTTTAACTGGATCTGGCAGGAGAATGTTTTTCCCGACGCCTGGCACTAGGCTATTCTCCTACCTTTCTCTAAGCCTGGGAAGGATACCAAGATTCCTTCAAACTACAGTCCAGTTGCTTTGATGAGCTGTCTTTATAAGACCTTAGAGAGGATGGTTAATGCTCATCTTGTTTGGTTCCTCAAATCAAACAACCTTCTCTCGCCCACCCAGTGTAGGTTTTGACGACAGCACTCCACCATGGACCACCTGATTTGACTTGAAATGTTAATCAGAGAAGCCTTTCTCAAACGATAGCATTGTGTATCAATATTCTTTGACATTGAGAAGGCTTATGATACAGCATAGAAGTATGGCATTTTGCAAGACCTCCATTTACATGGGTTACATGGCCATTTGTCCATTTTTATTACACATTTTTTAATGGACAGGAGATTCCAAGTTCTTGTGGGTTTGATACTTTCCCATTCTTTTCTACAGGAACTTGGAGTCCCTCAAGGCTGTGTTTTGAATGTCACACTTTTCAGTGTAAAGATTAATGCCATTACTGAACAACTCACTCTTACTGTTGCAAACCTGCTCTATGTCAACGACTTTCACATCTCATGCCAGTTGTTGAACATGAGATGTATTGAGTGGCTGCTACGGACTGCCCTCAATTGTTTACTAAAATGGACCACAGCAAACTGTTTTAATTTCTTTCTCTCTAAAACCATTTGCATGCACTTTTGCCCACAATGGGGTATTCACCCAGATCCTGAACTTGTATCGGTGAAGTTGTGCTACCCATGGTCCTTGAAACAAAGTTCTTGGGGCTTATTTTTGACTATAAGCTGATCTTTATACCACACATGAAGCATCTATGGGTCAAATGTACGAGAGTACCAAACATCTTCCATGTCCTCTCTTCCACTACTTGTGGAGAAGATCAATGTTTTATGCTAAAGATATATCATGCTTTTATTTGATTGAAATTAGGATATGGATCACTGTTCTATGGCTCTGCCAGGATCTCGGCTTTAGAGATGCTGGACCCCATTCATCATCAGGGACTTCAGCTCTGCATTGCGACTCTCTGCAGTTCAAAGCTTATACATAGAGTCTCGTGAATCACAAATTTATTTGTGAGACTGTTTAATGGAGGTTAAGACTTATAGATGGTGTATCCCCACTGCAATGTGGGTCCTACTTCCTTAGTCACCTCTAAAACCTAGGGCGCATTCTATATCCCACAGTATAGCCTGCAACCTGGGTTCTTTTCAATTGATGCAGCATTTTTTTAATCTTTGTTTCAGCTTGTTTTTGGTTGTAGCAAACTAACATCAGTCAGGGGTTTAGATTTGCTGTTTTTAATGCAGTCCTTCCTTTTGATTTTGTTTTATTTTACTTAACTCTTAGTGTTAGTATTCTTTTATATTTTATAGAGACAAACTCACCAAGTGGCTTGTGTTGTGTGACAGAGGATACTTCACTTTCCATGAGGGTTTTCTACAAGACTGGTTCAACATTGGGGTTTTACTGAGAATGGATGTGTTGCTCTCTTGTTGGCAGAGAACTGTAATCTGATGTTGATTGAATTGCAGAATGGTGCAGTATGTTAATATATATTTGTAAGAGTGGGAGTTTTGTTCATTACCTTTCAAGCCGCACTTCAGGGTTAAAAAAAATTTACAACATCAGATGTGATTTTGTCTTTATACCTCGCTAGTTCCTGCTAACCATATTTGTGCCAACAGGCTATATTCTAATAGTGTGGAACTATATGCAGGTTATATTATTCCTATTAGTCTAAGCACTTCACTAGTATTGTTGCCTATGCAATTTCCTCTTTCTTGTTTTCTTTCCCAGCACCCTCTTTGTGTCAGTGTAATGTCATTGGTAGGAAACTGAGTGGTTGCATTCCTTGATTGTAAGCTGGGTTGTGATGTTTACCTAGAAGATCACCTTATGACATGAAACATTCATGATGATTATGTCATCTGTATTGGTCTTGCATTCTGGATGGGATGCATGTCTTGGATAGTTCCTCTCTTCATCTACTTATCCTGGTAAGTATTTCATACAAGTGCATCTCTTGCAGTGTAAGGCCCGACTTATTACCCTTGTTGCACTTCACATTTTATTCTCTCCCAGCCTCCTTAGAGGCTGAGATATACTGGCTGAGCATTCTTTACATTCCACCTACCTGTGTGATACTTTAGTATCATGCAGGAGGTTCTTTTGACACTACCTTTTGCTCTAGCACTTTAATTGGGTGAATAAATGCATGAAATGGATTCAGTCTACCACCAATTGATGCTCCACTAGATAGATACCCTTTCTTTTACTAGTAGGTAATACATACCCGAAGTTTTCCTTTTTGGATACTATATTTTTTGGAAAGGAGCTAGCCTTTTTAATTTCTTTATCTATACCAGCTTCTCGTCTCATATTCATAAGATATCTAGCTGTAACTTTTATAGGGAGATGAGTAGCATTTCTTAAGTTAATATTTTTCTTATCTAAAAATGTATTTCAGATTGATACTCACCTTTCACCCTGTTTTTCCTCTTCAGGTGTATTTTTTTTTGTCTTTGTTAAGGTAAGAGTGCTCATTGGGTATACTGAGTTTGTGATGCCCTCCTGTTGGCAGAGGACTGTAGTCTGATGTTGAGTGAATCAGAAAGTGCAATATGCTGAAATATATATATGTAAGAGTGGGTGTTTTGTTCAAGGTTTTGGTGCATGCATACTCGTTTTTTTGCATTGATGTGAGGTTATTAGCTATTAGCTCTGTGGAGAAGTGAATATTTATTTGAAATGCACTTTTAAGTAAGAAAAATGTTAAATTTACCCTTAAACATCAAACTTTAGTGTAATAAACTTGAAGCTACTGTAAGAAACTACACTGTTGTAGTGAAATTTCTATTTGACCATCAGTATCTTACAACCATTATGTATGAATTGTATACCACAACCTTGTATTTTGTTCTCTGTAGAATGAGTCTAGCTTGTAGTATATCTCACTCAGAAAATTATCTAGATATATGCCAAACAATGTCTTGAATGGGACATGTTAACTATTTTAAGCAGGCTTATTGTTCTAGGCATCACATTTGTGTTTTCAATATTTGTGCAAGATGCCAGAGTGATATTTTCATATCATTTAGGTTCTATTTTAGGATTTGGATTTTTAAGAAACATAAATACCAGCTTTTATGAGATGATGAATATTTGCAGATGAAACCCTAAGACAAAATGCTTTGAATATACCACTATGAATTGTGAAACATGATTCAAATTGACTACTTACTGGAATTCATTTATCATGATGATTTAATTTACTCTGAAGGTTCGGCATGGCCAGGTGGTTAAGGCACTCAACTCGTAATTCGAGGGTTGCAGGTCCAAATCCCTGTCACACCAAAACATGCTCACCTTTTCTGCCATGGGGGCATTATAATGTTACAGTTAGTCCAACTATTTGTTGGTAAAAGAGTAGTCCAAGGCTTGGAGGTGGGTGGTGATGACTAGCTGCCTTCCCTCTGGTCTTACACTGCTAAATTAGGGACGGCTAGTGCAGATATCCCTTGTGTAGCTTTGTGCAAAATTCAAAAACAAACAAACAATAGTCTGATGAATAAATAATTTTATAATTTCAGAATGCATTGATTGTTATTTAGTGTAAATTATCAATATATGACAAAAAGACATCATACTGTCTCTAAGCTTCTTATGGCTATTGTTTTTTAAGAATGATCTGAGATGCTACTAGGGATAGAAACTTGTAATACATGGTATTCAGGAATGCATTTGCCGTACCTTAAATATTACATCAGCTAAACCATGAGAAGGCATAATGCCTATGTACAAGAATACAGCAACAGGTGAGAAGTGTCTAAAGAAATATGCAACAAATTTGTCAAATTGTCTTGTATATAAATTATGAACTGACTTTATTTCCTAGTTAATAATTCAGGAAACAAAACACTTGATGTTAAGTTTGGAAGTTCATATGTCACTATTTAAATGAAGTGAGTGTACACAGTTTGTGATGTACTGTTAAATTTAACAACATAATACAAGTTAGACATTAGTCTGTGATCTACATGTTGTTTCATTATGTAATACAAAGTAGAAACCATTCTATTAGGTACCCAGCATGACTCTGAAGATGGGGAGCTGGGGAATTTTGTGCTGGACTCTCAGTTTAAAAAAATCTTAGTATGAATTATTCTTCAGTACATGTTATGACTGTAGATGATTAACCAGGAACAGAAATGCATTAAATGATTATGTATTTATCTAAATGTTTATGTATATAAAATTCATTCATTATGAGGAGAGTGTGAAATACAATTACTCATTACTGGCACAAAGTATTAAAATAGGATCACATATTAATAACAAAAAGTATCAAGTAAAATAATTCTTTTAAAACATAGATTATCAATTACAGTCCTGCAATATTAGCAAAGAGTATCAAATATAATAATAAAATACTGACAGAGAGTATTAAATGTGGATACTCATAACTATCTGAGAGAAGTATGGATGTTCATTCTTAGCAGAAAATCAAATATAGATATTCAGTATTAACAGAAAGTATTAAATAGAATCACTCATTTCTGGCACATAGTATAAAATATGGACATTCATTACTGATGGAGTATCAAATATGGACACTCATTACTGATAGAGAGTTATCAAAATTTTGTTTTTTTGGATAATTGAAATAATCAAAATAATAATAATAACTGGAAACCCTAATTCCAATTGATTGATTAATTGTGACCCTAATGGATTAAACTAGACAAACTGAGATTAAGAGAAAACAGTAATAAAAATCATAAAGGCAGTATTTCAATTACCAGATAGTTGGAGCAATTGAAAACAGTAAGAACTTGAAACAGTTTTGATTAATTTGTTATTTTTGTGACATTAGTAGAATGTAGGTGATCAAGTTAATCATCCAGCCCTAAATGTAAAAACCTATTACTAGCAGAGAGTATTAAAATATGATTGCTCATGCTTTTCATAGAGTACCAGGTTACAATCATACACAAGAGATAATTTTACAGTCTTCATTATATGTCATGTTTTATTTCCAGATCAGTTAATCATAGAGTTACCTGAACTTATATTTTATTATTTCCTGTTGACTTACTTTATGTCTTTTTATTTTGCTCCTAACAGGTAGGAAGCCACCAGTGACTCCTGCTGCTCCAATGAAGCCCCTATACTGGACTAGAATTCAGGTTTCCATCCAAGATCCAGAACTTGCTGATTCAAGGTTTGTGAAACGATATTTTTATTGAGATAAGAAATTATTGGTAAATGCCAAATATATTGCTTATATTTGATGTTAAAATTTGACTCATCAGAGACAAATTACAAAATACTAACTGAAATATTGTTGTTTCTCTGCTACTAATGCTGCAGACAATATTTAAACTTTCAGTAATGTTTGTAGTCAATACATTTTAGATGTAATTTTTTGGAATGTGGTATTACAGAAAAATTCCACATGATTTACAGTTTTTTTAAAAGTTATATATTTATTGAAATATTTGTACCTTCAGAGTGTAAGTATACATTAGACCCAAGAATATTTCAGGTATAGACACACTAATGCCAAATTTGCGGTAATCAGATTTACTTTTAAAACAAATCTAAACAATTTACTGCAAAATAACAATGCAAATAAGCTTGCATTATTATTTTTCTTTCTTTGCTTTCTGTATTAGTTGTGACTGTCTATGCAAGTTAAACAGGAAGTGCATTATCACCTGGGTTACAAATGGACTACATTCACTTCCATGATAATCAGTGAGGTAGACTTTATCACCAGCACTTGTAAATCTAGTTGTTTGTTTAGAACTAAAATATGTTGGCTCCAGATTGATGAAAATACCTTAATTGAGTCACTGGACACATTTGAAAATATACACAATATTCTCCATTGTGCATGTTTAATAACTGGAGTTGAAATTTTCAACAGTTCAAACAATTCAACATATAAATTTTTAGATTAATTTGAGGGGAACATAAAAATAAAACATTTAATTCAAAGAGAGATGGATACAGTTATTCAAGGGAATTTTTTTATTAGTTTCAGTTTTATGTGGAAAAAGTAACATTCATGAATGCAAATTGATTATTATGGCTTTTCTTAACTCTTTCACTCTGGCCAGGATGTATATTTCTCACTGCACTAGGAAATATACGTTCAAGTTGCAATGAATGGGTTAAGATTTATATAAGGTGATTGTGTGTGGGGTTATCCTGATAAGTTATTCATTTAAATTGGTATTGTGTTAAGGCTTCTAGAAATCTCATTCAGAGAAACAAAATTTAAAGAAAGTATGCTTGAGCATTCCCTTCATAATGTAATGAATATATTGAAACAAGTATCATAAAGGACTACCGTATTTTCTGGTTAATAAGCCGAATCGCCGAATAAGCCGAGGCCAATTTTCAGCTCTGAAAATGAGGGTTTTTGCTTATTACTGCCCAATAAGCCGAAGCCATTTTTAAGAAGTGACAAGTTTCTTCAAAATGATTTCTTAGTCTCGTTTCAGCGTCAGCATGCATGTTGTGTGTGATCATTGGCGTTCTGTAGTAAAGCAGAACATGTCGTATTGAGACAGAGATGGAATCAATATGTCATTCGTTATTGGCTCCACTCACTGTAATTAGGTAACCAATGAGATTCCAGAAACAACGTTTCACTGTAGTCTTAACGTGCTTTGCTGATGGGACAAAATTACCGCCTATGGTAATTTTCAAAAGAAAAACATTTCCTAAGAAGAAGAAATTTCCAAAAGGAGTGATCGGCCAATAAGCCGACCCCCAAAAATCAGGTCCAAAATTTAGGGTCAGAAATTTGGCTTATTAGGCAGAAAATACGGTATTAATTATGTTGTGAAATAGTAAGCCTGTTTTAGGAATTTATTGCAAGCTACAGAAAATTTGAAATTGGGTTCTGTTCCTCCCTCTAAAAAAACAACAAAAAACAAAACACCTTTATCATTCATGCTGTCCATTGAATTCTGTCAAAGGGCTGCCACTTCCTGTATCAGCATTAAAGGCTGAATTCACCCCTGTATTTTTATGGCATGAGGTTGGGAGAGTTAACTATTGTAAGTTTTTCAGCTTCAAGGATAAACTGTAGTTTAGTTTGTAAATGTTATATATTTTGTTAGTGTAATAAGATGCTTATTTCATCTCACCACATGCCCTCTAGTCTGCAGACTTACAATGCTATAATCTGGATTTCGATGCCTGTGGTGAGCAGAGCACAAATAGCTCATTGTGTAACTTTGTGCTTAATTACAAACTAACAAACACCTCAGTATGACATAGAATTTAACTTCTTTTTTTTTAATTGCTTTTGCATTAGAAAAATTTTGGTGATTTAATGCTGTGAAAGTGTGGCTTCATATATATGTTTTCTAGTTTCTAAGAAAGACACCTCAATCTCTGTTAGAATACTCCAGCATAACATTAAAAGCTGCACAGTAGTCAGTCATTACTATGGAGTAAGGTGGTTCTGAATTTTATAGTTTTGATTATAACACTCTCATCATCCTGCATTTTATTCCAATATACAAAGAAATCACTCAAAATTTTATCCATATTGCATAACATTTGGGGGTTGTTTAAAGTAGTTGAAATTTTATCTTGTAGCTTACATTTCATTTGAAAACTCTGAATGTTTTAAACTTTGGGAGGTTCTAGATTATTCTGAAATGTTCTGGTATATTAAGTTTTCTCTTATATTCTAGAATATTGTAGCATGTCCTGGAATATTCCAGAGTATTCCACATTGTTCCAAATGTTCAAGAACATTTAATATATATATATATATATATGATCTGTGCTGTCACTTTTTGTATCTGGAATATTCTGTATTGCATCACAGTAGTTTCCAGAATTTCTACAAGAAAACTTCATTCCAAGTAATCTAGAGATGATTATCAAGAGCTTTTTGAATAGCCATAACCTTTTTTGGTGGCTTCTTTCATCATGGAGTGTGATTTGTAGCATCTGAAGCACTGCATCATGCATGATAACTAGTCAAAGCATTATATGTCCTCAAGGTCTGGATATTTATGAGGCAGTTTAAGCTCACTTTGCTGTGAGGAAAGAGGACTTCGTGACATCTGCTTCTTGCAATGATCTTAACTTCCCACAATACTTTAAGTATAAGAAGGTAAATTCTGCTGTCTTAAAATTTGCATGGCAAATATTTGGTGAATTCATGCTGTTCATGAACTCATTGGTTTGGCATTCTTTGCTTCAGTTGTATTCACAGAAACAAAATGAGCAATGGTAAAGGCAGTAAATGAGAAAGAAGGCACAGATGAACTTCTAAAGTACATTGAGATGATTATCAGGAAATCTGAGGGCATGTTTTTTGAAGATTTCATCACAAAAACACAATACACTTTAGGGAGGCACTACAAACAGAACACTTGAATATAGTAAATGACAATGTTGAAAGGGGTGTGGTTCTTATTGAGGACTATAATGCCATCTTAACAATAAAAAATGAAAAAAACATTTCCTCCTTCAAGTTATGCAAATTATAGAAATTATTTTCTCAACAATAAGAAGGAAACAGTAACAATGTTAGTGACTAACTACACCAAATTCACATTGTTCTATAATTATACTGTTGTACATGCAGTTAAGTAATGATATAGTTTAATGTGTATTGTTAGATACACCTAGTCAGAGATGATTTTAAGGCATGCCACAACATTACATGACCCATCTGGATGATAAAATGAGCTGTCTCATACAAACAATAACCCAGACCAAGAGCCTGAATAGTACACACAAAGTAGGTGGGGTCCAGTGCTTCAGAGGATTTCCTTGCCTTTAGATCTACTGTCATAGTTAGTCTATATTACATTCTTTCAGTGTTCAGTGTTCCAATCTTAATTCATGACACCACAGATTTAGCAGTTATTTTCAGTCACAAGTGATTTATAGATTGCCACTCTACTTTGAATGCACATATTTTTCAGCTCCTTGCACATGGTTTTCATAAACACATCTGTAGCTATCAATGTTGAAGTCTGCATTGATCTTTTCTATATATGATTGCCTGTTTCTTCTCATAAAATGCAAAATGTATCATCTGTTCTATTACTTCAGCATCTTCCTGCAACCTGATTTACACTTTCTGATGATGATTTATATATTCACCAACTACTGTCTGTAAATGCTTGAGACTGCAAGAATTCACTCATTAGCCAGGTCTGCTGTTGTCCCAGTGACGCACTGAGGAAAATGCACCCATACTTCATATTGTTTATGAAGTTGTATCTTTACCATACCATATCCTTACAATGAAATACCTTGTCTGTTACTGCTTTAAATTTCTCAGGAATCAAGAACCATACCATCTGCTGGCCAATTCACACCATTTTGAACAGGATGGGTCATTTCTGTAGAACATACCATTCTCTACTGTTATGAGGGGAATACACATATGATTGTTTACCAGACTTCAAGCTATTTTATTGTTCATATTAAGACTTAAGACCTTTGATCAACTTGCTAAAAGATTGATATATAGCATAAGATCTTTGTCTTATATCATAACTTTGGACCTGTGATAAAATTTAGTAACACTAATAACCTATAAAGAGTTGTAAGAATTTGTAAGCAAGGTAAAGAAGAATGGATTAATGTGGAACCATAGTATATCTGTTATATCTAGTGCCAACGAGGTCTTTCACTTGATATCAGGACTCTTAAGGGTAGCTTGGAAATGACAGATGTAGTAATGGTCTAGATGATAATTATATACTCAGTTACTTGAACAAAAACTGTTTTGATGTGAACTAGTTTTAAGTTGGTGAACTGGTATCTTTTATCATTTATACTTAAAACAATAGTCATTTGATATTATGGCTCTGAACATGTGATAACACTGTCATGAGGTTGTTTTAGGACACTGCACATAAATTTGAACTGTTGTAAGGCTGCATTAAATCATGTAATATTGTGTGTAGCAATTAGCAAAAAATCAAAATGGATAACCTATCAGAAGACTAAATTAGTGACACAATTTTTTGACACATTTTTGCATTTCTTTCAGTCTCACATTGTTTTCTGGCAAGAAAACTAGTAAACAGTTGGTCAGAAAGCATAATCTTTCTTGTAAAAAATATTACATTGGTTAAACTGAAAGAACTTTTTAAAAAACATCCCATATGAGAGATTCTGACAATCAAATTGATTGGAACTCATCGAGAATTTTATACAAAATGAATAACTAAATAAAAATAATAACTGTCAAATGTTGCATAATTTTAACACCTCCTAAGGTCACTTCAAGTTAAACAGCATTCTGTCTGCATGTGCCTTTAACAGAATTTAAGTTTTAGAGTCGTATAGTTTGTTGATCGGCTTTTGTACCAGAAGGCGACATGAGACTGAAGAGGATTCACAAATGTATCAAAACTAGTTTCTTTAATTTCTAATTTTCCAGTAGTTTGTTCCTTTTATTGGGTTTTCCATCAGGTTTAATAATTGAAAAGATTTGCTTACAATAAGTAAACTAATTTCATTTGTTCCTCAGAATTATGTCTTTCATATAAGTAAAATTTCCATAGATTGGTAATTTGATCTATAACTTCAAATGTTGATATTTATTGAGTCTCTTTAATATTACTGGAAAAATTTTCTTTAATCAACATAATTGCTCTCTTGCTCTTTACACATTGTACTAGGATTTTTATGTAATCTCCATATTTGTATTAACTCTTTCTACATTATAGTTTTGTGTATTCTAGCTTGGACAAGAACATTGTTTGGAATTGTAAAATATTTATGGCTTTTTTTTTTAAGGAACCAGAAATCTTGTTTTTGGGAAATTTTGGAAGAGATTGGTCTTGAGAACTGGGATGAGTTTACAGCCCTTTTTTCTCGACAAGTTAGGGAAAAGAAAACTTCAACAAAAACTAAAAATTTAAAAACCAAGTCCAAGCAGGTTAGTTATGTATTTTCAAAGAATTATTGATATTTGAAATATGATGCTAAAGTAAGATTGCAGCTCATGACATTGTACATACTGCACTAATATTAGGACATTGTACATATTGCTCTAATATTAGGAGAATTATTTGAATACAGTGATGTTACTACACTGTAGTGTTATGTAATTACTGAATTATTGTAATACTATTAGTTATATAAATTAATATACACAATTTTTATGTGCATATTAATTTAATTATCAAAATGTTAAGTTCATAAAGATGTAAGGAAAACCAAAGCCTTTAAGGGTCAGAATTGACTAAGTGTTTGTGGTGTATTTTAACTGAGTGAAGTCACTTTAACCCTATCCCTACAATGTATTTTTTACTGTCATGACACAAAGTATTAGCATCTTACATTCAAAATTTATTGAACTACTTTCTTTTATGACATTTCAATTATAGTAGTATAAACTCTATGCTAATAGTGCATATTTTAATATTATACGAGTTTTAAGCCCTTAGTTCTACAAGGCAATATTTTTCCTAGTGTGACACACGTCACATTTTCTCTTAACATGTCATCATCCTTATTTTATCCACTATTCATTGAAAAAAGTATAAAACCAAATGTAAATTACCCTTTGTAAATTCATTATTGTTCAGATAAACCATCTTTATTATAGTCTTCAACTTTGTTTGGTTATGGAGCTATCGAATATAAAATCATATCCCTCCTGCCACACCCATCTGTCACATTCTTTTCATAATTTGTTTATAGTTCACTCTTACGTTTGGTTATAGATAATATATATAATTAATAGAAACTCAAGGTTTTTTATCTATCAAATGGCATGTTGTATAATATTATGTTCCAAATGGTTAAATGTCAGTTTCTCTCAGTCTACGAACATTGTTCCCATTAGAAAGTTAACGACTAACTTGGATGAATTTGTATTAACTATTACCTACTTTGCAGGTTACTATTCTATATTGTTTTGAGCATTATTCAATTAAATACAAATTAGTAATTGCAATACTATGAGTGGTATAAATGATTAGGGTTAACTCTCTTTGTTAATCGAGAGCAAGAAAAAAGATTTGATAAGTATTTTATTTCTTGTTTTTCACGTTTATCCTTTCTGTATAAAAGCAACTAAAATGTAAAAATAGATATTTTTAGATTAGTTAATAGTAACATTAATAATAATATAAAAAATGTTTCATGAGACATTCACACAAGGTGCATGTACTAGTTGTGGCAGTTTGTGAGTAATGTAATTTGCTAGTTTAATGTGAGCTGCACATACCCCAAGTGATTTACAACTTACAAGCTTGCAAACACTAGTTAAGTCATAGTTCAAAGGGCAATAAAACAATACAATTTAATTATAAATAGTTGTATTTTGTTACAAACTTGCAGATAATTAGGTTAAATGCATGTGGTTTTATGTTACAGTATGAATTTATAATAGAATAAAAGGATAGTTTAGATTTGTTTTGATTTTTTTGGTGGTTCCAAGGACAGTCAGGTTTACCATTTCTGTTTTGAGATAGGTTATGGAAAACGTAAATTATCAAATTTTACTGAAAAAGAGGTGTGAAGTGTATTTAAGAGGTCTTAGAGATTACACAGAAGAAGTTTAAGGTTTTTGAGATCAGGAAAAGTATTTAATTTTAACATGAAAATTACTTTGTAGATGGATTATTCAAAATAAATACTCAATATTTTTATAGACAAATTTTTATATTAATAGAAATACTTCACTAAAAATTTGAATTTTTGTATGTTAAAGACTTGTAATATTAAGTGAAATATTGCCAAATTTTGTAAAGATGTAAACATTATATTGAAAGTTAGAAGAATTAAATCAAAAAGACTAAGCAAATATAAAGAGGCTATGTGGTCAGTCATATAGACCTGGTCAAAGAGTTAACTGGATCTAGTGACAAAGTATATTGTCACTGAATGAAAGTGACATAACATGACCTAATGATAGTGGTATAATTTGATTGAGGGAAATCACCTTAACTTGGCCTAGCTGTGATGATGCATCTTGACAGAGTAAATTCACCTTAACTAGTTGTGATGGTTTGATGTACACTAACTGAGTGAATTTAATTAACTTGTCATCTTGGTGTTGTCAGTTTTGCTGAGCAAGGTCATCTTTCTATATTTACTTGAACAAACATTTCAAAGGTGAAGCAGATTTTGACTCTACTTGTTTTCATGTGTGTACTTTGTGATGTTTCAGTTACAGCAGTGATAACCTAACTAGTAAGATAAGTATTTAAATTCTGTAGTGCATACTAATGTATAAAGGACATATTAATACTAGAAATAAATGACCTTATAATACTAAAATGTTATATATTTCTAATGACAGTAAGATAAGGCAGCTGTTCAAGTTGCATGTGTTCTGCTGTTATTGTCAAGACTTCTGCCTAATTTGTAAAGTTACCTTGTTTTCTGAAGTTCGTGTGGTGTTTATGTAAGTGATATCATTCTAATCGTAATAGGATTCTTTTGCTCTGAAGTTGTTTTTTTATGAAACTTATTTCCTTCAAATCTATGCATTCAATTGATTTTTCTAACATGAACAGTTAACTGCCATATTTTTATGAAACTGATCACTTTTCAATCTGCAGAGTTAACTGAAACACTGAAGGTGTGATTTTTTCATGAATCGGTTACCTTTCTTGCTTAAACAGTTCGCTGGTATACTTTGGACGCTGTTTTCATGTAATAGCTATCTCTCTAACTTTAAATAACTTACTGATGTTTTTATAGTATAGTTTGAGTAACAGATTTCTTTATAGTTTAAAATATTAATTGAAAATATAAAATATCTAATTTTTATTCAGTAGAAAAATGGATTTCGTGACAGTATATGTATTTTATTTCAAATTAAACATGAAATTAGAAAAAACATTATTTGTTTTATTTTAACTTCCATATTTTATAAACTGATATACAGTTATATTTATGTTGAAGTCGTCCTCCTCTCTTGATATTGTTTAAAAACATTATTTTTTACATTTTTAAGGCCCTTAGTTTTGATAATGTTTAGAAAAACCTTTTCTTTTTGTATTTTGAAGTTCCTATCTCTTCATATTATTTAGAAAACACATTTTTTGTATTTTGAAGCTCACCTGTTTTAATATTATTTGTAAAAATGCATTACGTTTTTGTATTTTGAAGTCCATCAGTCTTGATTTTATTTTGCATTACAGGTAGCAAAATTATTAGATCAGAAGAGATCTCAGAATGTTGGAATACTAATTTCCAGTCTTCACTTGGAAATTTCTGATGTAGAAAATGGTATGTCAGGAACATAGTTTTTTTCATATCATCAGTTTTCTTATAAAGTAACATTAAAGATTTAACACATATTAGCTACACAGTTGAAAACTGCTATTTTGGAAATAAATTTGCCATCACACAGTTACTTCAGAATATTCATTTAGATAAGTATGACCATGTAATTTGAGGTTTATGCAGGTTATTGAGATAAATTTGGTTACTATAATAATGTTGTGTTGAGATGGATATTAGTATCATGATTTTGTGTATTAACAGTCTGTAGGAATGTGTTAAGAAAATATGGTATACATTTAGAAAAACTTGCTTTGTTACATTTTGATGAAATATTAATTCTGTGATTGACAGTGGGATTAAATACAAGGACCATGAGTGGAAATCTATAGCTGATTGAATCCCTTGAGGTGGATTCCTGTACTTGGTGAGGGGACCTCACAGAGGACCTAAACTGAAAGTACAGAATTCACCCATGTTTTGCAAATGCTTGGCAACCTGAGAAGGGGAGGAGATGATATTAGTGGTTGAGGAGTCCAATCCTAACACACCACTTTGGCTTTGAATTCCTGTCGAAGAACAGCCTTGGGGCGGCCTCTTTATGTTCATTCGGCTGGTCAACTTGGGCTGGGGTCAACCAAGTACCATTGTTTGTATATAGTGCTCATGAAATCCTGTTGTTGCTGGAATGTCCTTGTTTGGCATTGTAGTGCGGCCCTTTCTACAGCTCTGGTGGGTGGGAACAGTAGGCATTGAAATCTTCCTAATATATTATGGATACCCTCATTAATGAAAAATAGAATTTAAGAAAAAAAACAATAATCAGTAAACAGTTATAAATGGATTAAAAAATCCCCATCTGTACCTAGATTTCTCATTTTGCATTCATTATACGAGAAATCCTAAGGGCAGGTGTCTCAGTTTTTTTTCGAAAGGGATTAGAGGGGTTTACTGTCAGAAAAAAAGTTGTTCTCTGGAGACATTTTGGTGAAAAACATCCTTACCACAACACACTAAACTCCTTCTGAATTCAAAGCATATTTGGAATATACCCGTCATGGTTACACCCCATATTACCCTAATTCCTCAAGCAGAGTTATTGTGGAGAGGGACTTGAAGAATATTCCTGATTTGGATATCCTCACTGGTTTCTCCAGCCAAGGCATTTATGTGGTGCACCAAATGTCCACTTGCAAAGATGGAAATATGTTGCCTACTAATGTTTTGATTGTGATGCTTCCATTGCCATGCTCACCTGCCACAGTCAATGTAGGTTAAAAGAGTTGACAAATCTACATCTACTCTCTTCTTTGTCCCCACCACTTCTTCTGGTGGCTCCCTGGGTCCAATTACTTTGGCTTCAGGTTCAGGCATTTCCATGAGTCCCAGATATATAACAATTTTTTGTTTATGCTCTCAGTTGCTGGAATCTTCATCCACAGACAGAGACCTACCTAATCAACCCATGCAGGATGCATGAAGGTTGATAGACCTCCTTCTATTAAACAAAAAAACATGGTTGAAAACAGGAGGGCTCTCCACCCAGTTCTCCTTCACATGAATAAAAATGGCCACTATGATACAGAGGAACTGTTGGGATTTTCATTTGAATGAGATGACATTAAGGATTTGATTGATTCTTATCATCCTGTGTGTGTGTCTGTGTACAGGAAACATTTCTAAAACCTGCCAATGCTGTCACCTTTTGGCAGTTTTTTTTGTACAGAAATGATAGGTTGTGTGATGGAGGGATGGCACTGCTGGTCAATCAGCATGTGCCTGCCCTGTCTTTGCCACTTGATACACCCTTGCAGGTCCTAGCTATCTATGTTTCCTTAGGCCATACCATCATTATTTGTTCTCTCTATCTTTCTCCTGGATAGACCTATAATCATTCAGACCTTGATGCCCTTATTGAACAGTTACTGTCTCTCTTTTCAATCCTTGGGGATTTTGATGGACATAATCCCCTATAGAATGATGCTGAGATTGATGGGAGGAGTTGTTTCATAGAGTTATTCTTGTAGATCACAACCTTTCTCTCTTCAGTACTGGTTCTTTTACTTATTTTCATGCACTTAGTCAGTCTTTTTCTGCTGTTGATCTTTCTCTGCTCCCCTTCACTTTTCTCTCACCTTTCTTGGAGGGTTGACAGTGACCCATGGGGCAGTGGTCATTTTGAGAGAGACCGCCACCTGACCTGTGTGTTTCGATGAAAGCTGTACTAGGCATACTCACCCTCTTTTGCTGCTCTCTTGGCACTTAATCCTGTTATTGAGAGACAACAATATGGTAGCAGTAACTGACTATATTGTCCAAGCAGCTACTCAATGTGTTTCTAAACCCTTGACATGTTTTTCATGGTATTTTTATCCATGGTGGAATCCTGCATGCCAACATAGCACAGAAGGATCAAAAACTGGGTCTGGGATACCTTTTGTAGATATCCCACACTTTTAACCTGCAACACTTTTCAGTGGGCCTGTGCACATGCTTGATAGGTAAGAGGTCAAAGCCAGAAGGAATCTTGCATTAAATATACAACTAGCATCTCTTTTACCGTCATTTCCAAAGCCATATGAGACAAGATTTGGAATGTCAGTCGGCAGTATACTTCCACCCCCTTCGATCTTGCTCTATGATGGTCAGGGAGTTGCTGATACTCTTGGTGAAAGCTCTTCTTATACATTTAGCACTTCTGCTTCATCTCTCACCTTTTAAGCCATCAAGACTTAAGCAAAGTGATCACCTCTTTCATCTTGGTTTGATCAGTTCTATGACCTTTACACTGGTGGAACTCAAGCTTGCTCTTCATTGGTCTATGAGTACATCAGTCAGACGTGATGATACTCACTATGAGATGATGTGCTATCTCTCTCCTGTCTTTCTTGTTATTCTTCTGATTCTTTTTAGCTAGATATAGCAGGAGAATGCTTTTCCTGATGCTTGGTGCCAAGCTATTGTCCTCCTTTTTCTAATCCCAGGAAGGACCCCAAGATTCCTTCAAACTATCATCCAATTGTTTTGATGAGCCATCTTTGTTAGATCTTAGAGAGGATCATTAATACTTGTTTTGTTTGGTTCCTCAAATAAAAAAAAATCTCCTCTCACCCACCCAGTGTGGGTTTCGATGACAGAGCTCCACTGTGGACCACCTTCACATTAAATCTTACCCTATTCTAATCAATATTGAAAACTGACTGGCCCAATTCTCTTTATCATGTACTTCTATTCAGTTTCTCTGGATACTAGGTCATGTCAGTATTCACTGAAATGAGCTTTCTGACACCTCAGCTAAGTCTGTCTGCTCTGTTGCTATCACTTCCATGCCTGTTATATGCTGTATTCAAGGTTTGTCTCTGTGCCACTTGTGAGTTATGTGATAACAACCTTTACCAGATGAAACCTTCTGTTGGGCTTTGGCTGTCTTGTATTCATAAGGATCAGAAGGAGGAAGTTGTCACAACTAACTATGCATTGGACACAGTTTTTTAACTCGTCATTTCTTTTATCTGGGACTGATTTTTTAAACTTTGTTCTGTGTGACACCTAAGTTACAGTAGTTCAGATTTTACTGTAATGCTCATGCTGTCCCTAGGACCACGAGCGATGGCATCATTTTAGACATGTTTTTACCATGGGTTTTCCCTTGATGTTGGATAGTGTCATTCATGATGGTGACACTGTCCACCTTATGCACGTTTTTAGTTTTTTAAAGGGCCTTTGACCTTTTCAATTCTATTTACATTTTTATCTGACATTGGACCACTGTTTTTGTTTTAACTTAATTTCCTTTTACACTTTGTAATATTTTACTGTTGTTTTTTTTTTACTGGTTGTTTGCAGATAGCCTAGTTGCTTTGCACCATAAAATGCTAAACAACAACAACAGCTGATTGGATACTAATACCATAAGTGATATGACAATCCTTTCATTTACTGGATACAAAAACCATGATTTGTGTGCTAGCTCTTTAATCCTTTTACAATGGGTCAGGGTTCAAAAGCCATGCCATTGCATTTGTTGATTTGCATTCAAAATTTTATTTAACTACAATTTTATGAATTTAGGTCAATAAGTTTGATTGAAATTTTAGATTATAATTCAAACTTTAATATTTAATATTATATATGAGTTAATTTCTTAAATTAAAAGTAAATATTAAAAGAACACACCTAAGTATAGATTTTAGTGGATTATTTGTTATATTAATTACAGCACTGTTTAAAATTAGATGTTTGTGATGTAAAAATACTAAGTGTAGTTTTATACAAATTAGGAACTCTTATCTTTTTATTTTCCTGAGATATGACATATGTACTAAATCATACACAGTGGCCCTATTCAACTCATTCCATTTTTTGAAAAGGTCCATTATATACTCCAGTATATAGCATTTGAATAACCAATCAACAGCTTAGAATGTCCCAACTGTTTTTTTCCCATCATTTTAATCTTTAAAAATACTACAATACTCTTTCAATCCAAGATTTCATTGAGGTAAGTGTTATCTTTAGTCTTCTCAAAGATTCATATTTTTTAAATCTAGATAAATTTTAGTTTCTAAGTTTCATAAATTATAGTGGAATTCTATGGTATCAGTGTAGTTTATGGTTTTTAGTTATTCAACTGTATATATAAATAAAACATAAAAAATTTGTTTGATATTCTCCATGTGTGAAATTTTAAAAGGCTTAGCAACCTATGTCCAGCAGCAAACTAGTACAAAGGTCATAGCAAGATGAGATATTTGATTTACTTTTCTATATTTTAAGAAAAATAAGTTCAATTGAGTTCTAAATAGTAATAATCTACACGCACAGTGTGAGAAATGAAATGTGATTGTATATTACAAAATACTAGTCCACTAAAACATAGCCAAGAGAGGGAAGACTGATGGTCAGTTTTGTAACACTGGATATGTGAACTGAGTGCATATGCACCGTGTCAATGCAAGCTTTGTAATGTTAGGTAGGTGGTAGGCATGACTGGAAGCTCAGTATAATAGAAAGTAATAAATATATATGTTTATATATAGTGCTGTGAGATTTAAGCTACATAGACTAATCATTTGTATTTTTGTATTATAATTCTAGCATAAAAAAGCATAATATTTACTTCCCAGTTTTTTATGGTAGATACAAGGTTGATTAAGACCCCACATATTTAGAGTAAAAATAACAAAAAATATAAATTTTCCTGAAAATTCACATTTGAAATGTATTTAGGAAGTTTTCGAGTTTACAAAAATAATATTTGAGATTTTTGGGACAAAAATAGGTTTTTTTTTAATCATAATATGAAATAACTCTGCACTCAGACTAGTAAGGAAACAGGCTATATTGTCACAAACAAATCTTTAACAAAAATATTTCATTAAAAATCTGACTTTTTTGTTTACAAAATATTTGTAATCTTTACTAAAAGTCTTCCAAATTTTGTAAAAGTATATATGCTGTATCAAAAGTTATAATGCAAACACTCAACATGTGTTTCAACACTTTATTTTGAATGGTCCATGTGCAAAATGATTTTCAAGTTAAGATTAAAAATTTTTTTTTCATTTCAAAAATCTGTTATTTTATTTGTATAATCTTTAAAACCTTCGAAATACATCTGAAATGTTATATTTTATCTGTTATTTTCTCTTCCTTAACTATATACAAGGATTTGACCAACCTCATAACTAAAAAAGAATAAAAATCTAAGTTAACCTTTTTTTTTCTTTCTAGAATGGATTCATATTATAATGTTAAACTACATGTGTTTATCTTAAGTAGCTTTAAACTCATAATAATATGTCTACTTATAATTTAATTTTATTGAGCTTTGAACTGTGCCTAACTAATGTTCACGCATTATGTATAAGTTGTAAATCACTTGGGAAAAGTGCAGCTTATGCTATGCCATCGAATTATGTTACCCATGAGCTGCTTGCATGTGTGCCTCATGAAACATTTTTATTATATTACTCATTTTACTTAACTCTAACATTATGGGTTGGGTGGGATCCACTAAGCTTGTACCCACAAATGTATCCATGAGAGTAATTATACTATGATTTCTTGTAATGTATGCATATCATTACAAAATTTTGCTAATTATTAGAAAATATTAAAAAGATTTTGTATGCAAAATATCAGAGTTGTTTTACAATGTTTAATCATGCTTTTGTTGTTTTTTTTACAATGGTAACACATACAAAGTAATTTTGATTTTAAAAGTAAAGATACTTTTGTTGAAGAAAATTTACGAATTTTACGTGCAAAATTTTCATAATTGTCAAATTAAAAAAAAAAACTTCATATTTTACCTGTTATTTTTAGTACTGTATCTGTGTATAGGTTAGGTCAATTTGACTGGCCTTGTAACCATCTTAAAAATTTGAAAAGTAAATATTTTTGTATCTGTTCTAGAATGACCATGAATTAACTCAAAAACAGAAGTGTTTACTCTAAGTAACTTAAATGTCATAACATTATATATATATATATATATATTTGTTGTTATACTAATCTTTCATCTGTGCTTTGCTTTAGTAGACTAGTATTTTGTACAGTAACATTTTAGTTATAATACATTGTATATGTATATACATTATTACTAATTAGAAATAAGTTCTTAAACCTAATTTTTGTAAAGCATTGAATAGTTATAAAGAAGTACGGCAAACAGTTATTTCTTCTAGTTATGAACATGCACTTGTTTGCTGCTTGCCATAGGTTGCTAAGCCTTATCAAATTTTGCATGTGGAGGATGTGAAAGGAAATAATTTTGTTTTAGGTATTATGGATACATTTTAATACTAACAAAAAAATTTTAATTCCTGTATAAATACCATAGAATTCCACTATAATTTATCAAGCTTAGTAACTTAGCTTTATTTGGGTCTAAATTTAGGAACTGTAAAATTTTGAGGTGACTGAAGTCCTACCTTATCACTTAAAATCTGAAAATAAAAGGGTTTTTTCTATGTAAATACTTTGCAAAGGCTCAGAGAACCATGTAGGGTACATTCTGAACTTTCGATTAGTTATTCACATGGCATAGGCAGAAATAGGTAAAAACATTTCAAAAAATGAAAAAAGGTTGGGTGGAGCCACTATGTTTGATTCAGTAAATGTAGAAATATCTCAGTAATTAGAAAAAATAGGAGGTTCTTAATTTATATTCTAGCTTGTAATTGTCAGTAATTTGAGTTCCTAATTTGTTAGAAACTGTAGATTTTGTATTTGGACATCATAAGCATCTAATGTGAATCAACATTGCATTCAACATATCACATGATGCACACAAATAAATTTTTTAGGTTTTTTTTATTATTTACTTCTGAATTAAGAAATTAACTAATGGATCATATTAAACTTATTGACTGTAGATTTTGTATTTGGACATAATAAGCATCTAATATGAATCAATGCTGCATTCATCATATCACATGACACACACAAATAATTTTTTAGGCTTTTTTTAGTATTTACTTTGAATTAAGAAATTAACTAATGGATCATACTAAACTTATTGACTGTACAATCATAAATCTGTAATTTAATAACATTTTGAATGTGAGCCAACAAACATGAAATGACATGGCTTTTGACCTATGACATGGCAATAAGTTTAATCTTACATTAAGGTAAATGTTTATACTTTATTTTCCATTTTTTTCTACCATATCACTAACTTTAGCTATTATCAACATACAATGCACTGAAATATTTAAAATTAAGAAATGGAAATATGTGCTTAAATTTTATCTCTTTGTTAAATAAGTTTAAAATATCTTATTTGGGTCATTTTTTTTTCTTTACCTTTTCACAAATGTTATACTTTTCCTTTCTGACCCCTTTATCTCTTATTATTTATGTCTACAGCTTTCCACTGATCCCTACATGAGATATAATGTTATGATCAGTAGAGAGTCCACTTTTCTCTTGCCTCTTTTTAAGATGCATGACCAGGAAAGGGATGACGAGAAAAATTTAAATAATTATTAATCCTTTCAAATATAAATTTTAAAACATGAGTAGTACATAATAAACTAAATTATAAAAGTAAAACCAAAATGCAATTTAAGTGTCTATTAAACTAATGTGTATAAGATAAAAAAATAGCCAACTTCTAAGGACAGGGGTTTCAACAACAGATGTAGAGCAGAATTTGTTTGTTATTTGAAAAATAATTTATTACTTGCTTTCTAGCCAGGAGAGACTAATTGAGAAATCTGCTCCTTCTCTTGATTATAAGCATCTCATTTAAGGCTACAAAAGAATGTTGCTTTAGTAGCAGGTTACTATAGAATGTGATCTAAGAGAGTAGAAGCTATTCTAGACTGTTGAAGAGGTACTGTGAGTAAGCTGTAAAGAAAAGTAGCAATCAAATTTAAAATATTTCAACTGTATGTATATCACACAAAACTGAAGACGTAATTGTTTTTCAAAGATTTCTTTTGAAATAAAGTAGTAATAACTTAGATGATATAAAACTTTGAATTATAACATGTGATAATGCTAATTTCATTGAAATTTGGTAATTGAATAGTAAATTGGTTTAATTAAATTCTGAACATAAGTTTTCACACTTTGTAACATGCATAGAAAGGTATTTAAAAAGGGTACGAGATGTTAAAAGTATAACTGATCAGACACAAAAGCGTATTCACCTTATAGATGATCGGATACAAACACTTTAGCTTACTGCAAAGGTGATGAATGGAGTATTAACATTTTAGACATTTGAATACCATGATCTGGAGTTGTGTGGTAACCTTTTGCTAGATGGATACAAATATCATGGGTGTGATAACCCTTTATGTGGGTGAATATAAAGACAATAATTTTGTAATTGGGTGGAAATCTTGTAGACAACAAGTACAAACATCATTATTGTGTGATTATTCTTGTGGGCAGAAAATATAAAAACCGTGAATGTGTGGTAACCATTTGGACAAAAAATAAAGAACATTATTGTGTAGTAACCTTGTGGACAAAGCAATATAAAAAAAGACGTTATGATTTTTGGTTTTAAGTGTAAGCAGTTGACATAATAAAATAGGAATGTCTTATGTTACAGCTGTCTATAACTTTGATACCTCAGTTGTGGATGTAGACACGCTGCAAGCAGTTTATGAAGTGGTACGTATGACCGTTCTAATCTATGACACTAGAACATAAACCTTGAAATATTTTACAAAATACTAAGTATAAATAACTATGTAATCCTTATTTGTAATCTTTATATGTCAGACTGTGTTTTGATGTTACTGGTAATTCTTCAAACAAAAAACAACAATGACCCAAAAAGATTTTTGATGATCTTCTGCTATTAAAAAATGTGTCCCTGTCTTCTGACCTTTAGAAAAATATTCTCAAGAGAATAAGCATTGGCTATTCTCCTAAGTGTTTCAGATGCTCAGCTTGTATTATTTATTTGTGATTTAAATTTCCTTTGGTTTAGACAAGTAAACCTGTTACAGTCTTATCTGTCCATATTTCTCTAACATCTTGAATTATCAAATATCATCTCCAGTCATTTACTCTTTTCCTATTACAATAAAGCATTAGACTCTCATGTTTTCATGTTGTTTTTTTTCTTTGTAGAAAGAGCTACCAATATTCCTCACAAAATTTTGATCATGTCCTTACTTATTTCAAGATTGTAGCTTGAAATTATATTAAATATGTAAATTTTGGTTCTAGTTAATGCAACAAATTTTTTAATTTTATAGTTAAAAGAGATAACAGAAGATGCAACCTGAACAGGGGTCAGCAATTTTAAGCATTATTAAGTATCTTCAGCTTAGCAATGAGATAAGAATGTGCTTCCTGCCCATTCCATCTTCCAGTGTTATACTTTACTCCGTTAAGAAGTATTATGAATTAGATCAAGCCGATAAAAACTGCCAGAAATTAATAATACAGATTGTTCACGTAGTTAAATTGAAGCTATTAATTTTGCTGAGGAATATTAAAAGCAACTTAAAGATAGTTGATTTTAGACACTGAATCTTATTAAAGCAGGTCAAAAGTATGCAAGTAAAAGTATTACTTAAAAGGAACTTAAAATTTATTTAGATGCTGAATCTTATTAAAGTAGGTCAAAAGTACGTAAGTAAAAGTGTTACATGAGCTTAACTCATTTTACAACTTCACAAACTGCCATTTTTGGACATATGCTGTTGAATGCATGATAAGTGTGTGAATCTTGTGTGAATCATAATCATAAATAAGATGTTTTCATATTATAGGCTAAGACTTAATGCACTGGAGAAATGGGAAAAGTGTGTCTTTAACAATGCATGGTTCTCTAATGAACAGTATTGTTAGGTGTGTTCAGTGCTGTAAATGTATTAAGCACAAGGCAATTTTCAAAGTTTCTAGGAAAACATTAGACATAAATGGGATGGGTGAAAGTGCACAGAAAAAACACATCAGATGTTGAAATTTGCAGTTATTAAAGAAATTAAAAAGTGAAATAACTGTTATATTGAGAGTTCTTTGATAGGCCTTGACCTAATCCTGATCAGAGGCAATGAAGAATTGTAGGCTATAAACATAGTCCTGGGTACCTGTATGAATCCTGGACTGAATAACCTTATTGTTAATAAAAAAAAGAACTTAAAGGTATATCTGTAAATGCAGAAATGAAGTAGACATATAGTATATGCAGTCATCATTCCTACAAGTTGCAAGAAAAGATGTCTACCATACTTTCCTCTATGTTTCCAAGCAGCAAGGTAGCCAGAGCTTTTAAATATGAAGGAAAATAAATCAAGGTACTTTAAAACATTTGGTTCAGCATCAAGCTTCCTTGAATTTTTGAAAGAGAAAACAAAAGAGAAACATAATTATTGAGACTTTTATTTATGCTTATTTTCATAAAGTTAATTAAATGTGGATAGATCTCACATTCTAGCTGTCTCCTGAATATATTAGACCATTTATTAGTAGGCATACATCTTGACATGATCTAACCTCTTCTCTTCTTGGACTTGCATTCTTTGACAACATTGAGTATGAGAGATAAATGTACCTGGTTTAAAAAATTTTAAATGCCTTGTAAATTCCATGCATCTGGATCACTTTAATAAATGTATGTATAAATCTTTTCCCTTGCAACTGATGAGTTTGTCTTGCTTTCTAATGAAAGCTGGAACAAAAAAATCTCGAGACAAATGATTATATTTACTTATGACTGTGGGATCAGATGTGTTTTGTAATGCAGTTTGATGTTGGTTCTGTGTTATAAAATATATATATACAGCTCTTGATGGGTAAACCAGCACAAATTAAATTTAAACTGTACAGGAACAAATGTAAAAAGGCTTCAAGTGCAAGTTCAAGACAGAGTCTTATGGATTACATATTGTGTATTGGATGCTGATGACTGGACCAGTGACTATGAAGTAGGATGTCTTGGATGTTTTGCTCTTTTTAAACATACCTCAGCTAGATGGGAGGACTTTACAACATTTACCAAATCAGCAATTTTTGATAAGGTACTTATACATACTTTTTTTTATTTTTCCATACTTACAAAGTTCTCCCAGTAAGGGGGATTGTTTTGTAAACTTTTACATTTGCAGCATTTTATAATTTTCCTGTACTGGAAATATATTTCCAATTGGTAATTCCCTTTCCTCACAAGATTAACTATTTTTTTCATTGCTGCCCCATTATATGCAAACTTTTTTATTTATGCATATCACAAGCCTTCTGCTTCTCCCTACTGGAATCAAGTTATTCCATCATGTCTCTCATGTAAATCATCATGCACTATCTTTCCAACAATAGGAGCATAGTACACTTGGGTGATGCATACAATTCCCTCTATGTGCCTCTTCCAAATTATCACCTTGTTTGACAGTGCTTGTACTTGGACATTTTTTTTTCTGTCAGTCTTTACTGTTTCATCTTCATATTTAGTATGTTGACAAAGTGGTCTGTATTTATTATAACTTTCAGTTTTTCTGAAGTTTGAGATTTTTCTCCACTTATCCCAGTGTATTCCAGTCACATTCCAAAGCTATTGATATTATTTCAAGGGTTGTGCCCATGATTAGAGCTATCTCACAGGCTATCTTTGCAAGAACCCAGCATGGGTCTATATCAGTGGTTATCCTCTAGGAGATTGAATGTTAAAATGGTTGGCTTCTTTCTTTGCTTATTGCCCAGTTTGAGATTTTTCTCCACTTATCCAAGTGTATTCCAGTCACATTCCAAAGCTATTGATATTATTTCAAGGGTTGTGCCCATGATTAGAGCTATCTCACAGGCTATCTTTGCAAGAACCCAGCATGGGTCTATATCAGTGGTTATCCTCTAGGAGATTGAATGTTAAAATGGTTGGCTTCTTTCTTTGCTTATTGCCCACAATTGTTCCTATAGACTATAACCCTGTTCAGGTAGACAAAAACCTTGATAGCCTTCTTCCATTTCAGTATTTTAAGTGTTTGATTCTTTGTTCCATTATGTAGTCTCTATTTCCAGAATGGAGATCCCATGTTCTTTTGCTCGTTTATAAGGGCTTTCATTCATGTTCCTCCACAGACAGTTTCTATATTATTTCATAAGAAGTTTGATTGTCTACTGTCTGGACTTTTATTGGATCTCACCTCATGTTTTATAGTCCATCTTTTACCATACAGTCCACCAAATTATCTTCATAATAAGATAAGATGTTTTTGTTAGTGTTATTATCTGTAATTATTTGGATTCCATAACATACTAAATTACATTACAGTTCATAATTATTCTTTGTAGTTTTCCTTATATACCAGTTGATTAAGCTTCCCTGGTATACATGTCCCTGATCTTCCCTATTTTTATTGTGATGTCTGCTAGATCTCCTTTATATATTTTCAGAAATGTTTTGCAGATATCTTTAAATCTTCTGTGCTGATCTTTTTGTCTCTTTTTGCTTTTGAGTACTTTCAAGTCTTACCTTCTACAGGCTTTCGATTTTACCTTAGTTTAATTTCAGGCAGAATTCTTTTGACATATTTCTGTTGTTGTTTTTTTTTGTCATTTGTTGTTCCTACCTTTCAATATTTCATGTTTCCTTTTGTTTGATGTTTTGTTTGCATTATGGGTTTGTCAAGGGATATTTTTCTTTCATTCCTCCCAGTTGGGGTTTTTGGTATTTTATATTCATTCTCTCCTTCCATGACTGACTTTGCCTTTTGGATTATTATCAAGTGTGACACTGCTCTTTTATTTCTTTTCATTATTAGTAGTGTTTTAAACTCTACTCCTTTTCTTCTCTTGTCCCTTTGTTGGGGCAGATTGCTCCAGTGGGTGGTACCTGTTTGTGCTTCTTCTTTTTTTACATATTAGATCTGCTCCTTTGGATCTCCTTGTACATTATTCATATCCTTTCATGTTTCAGATACTCTTGCTTGGACTGCAGTTTTTCTTATTTTGACACATTCTATCCATTGGATTGGTCTCTCAGTTCCTGTTTTCCAGTGGCTTTCTCTTCCAGGGGGATTCTTCTCGCATAGATCTCTTTACTACATCACTTAGCATCCAGTTACCTCTATTTGGTATCATGTGCCTTCTTTTCCAGCTAGGATTGTTGTTGATGCCTTTGACTGGGATTGGTCCCACAGTTTCCTGTATGTTCCTCCTCCCATCCTCTTATTTTCATGGGTGATTTCCCTCATCTCTACCATTCTGTATTATGTCCTTCTGATTGGACAGCTCAACCATGGTTTCCATGACTTCTCCAGCTCCAACTTTTACCTTCACTACCTTTACCTTTGCCTCGTACCCTTCTTTTTCCACTTTGTTTTCTGGTATGCTGTCCAGACATTCACATCGTTCATCTTCACACTTGGCCCTTATTCAGTCCTTGGCAGGGAGATTAAGTTTATACTTCAGGTAGCTTTCTTTTAACTTGTTCCATTTGCTCTTCTTAAGTGAGTGTTTATTGATGTAAATAGAAAATGTTCTGCAGTTAATCTATGTGTCAGAGATTTTGCAGATGGAACTCTTGTATCTTAGGTGACAGAGTTTCTTCCTTAATTGTTTGACCATGGGTCTTTGTTCTCATCGATCATTGGCTGTTTGGATTAACTTTTATGTATGGCCTATGCTCTTTGTTGTTCTGTTGCCCATATGGCTTCATACTGTGTTGCCCACTCCACCTGTTTATGCTTAGCCAGTTTTCCTCAATCCAAGATCTTTCTCCTTTTGCCCTCACCAATTGTGTTAAGCTTTTGATCTCCTTGGCTTACCTTCTTTTATTGTCTTCTTCCTGGATTTTGTTCTAGATGCCTTCTCATCAGATTCAACATCCTTACTTTTTCCCTGGTATCTTTGTCAACCAATTTCTATATTTGGGCATAAGGACTACACCTAATGTGTGTGTTCTTTTATCTATGCCACATCACAGTTTCTTTCTGATTGGGTTTTCATTTACCACCTGTGACCATTTTTCATACTTTGATGCAATTCTGACTGGGTAAGTTGCTATTTATATTTTTTTTTCAGGAAACCTTGCTTCATTATACAGTATTTAGATTCCATTTTGTGAGGAGTGGTGCCTGACCAGGTATTCTACAATTAAAATCTACACTGTGCAGCCATGTTGATTTGTGCTGTCTTCAGTGCTTTCGCAATGCTCACCAGTGAGATGAGGTGTTCTACAAGATCACTTGTAGGTGAATAACCTTGCAATGTTCTTTTTTTTTATAAATATGCCTGTTCTGGACCCATACCCTCACTGGACTGCATGAATAAAGCAGAAGGGGATAGCTGCCCATCCTCACCATGCCTTGATTGAATAAATTGGTTTGATCTGCTTTTCAAAATAGTGGTCATCCATTGTGCTGTCTCCAGTGATGATGTCCTTTTAGATTCTTCACTACATAATTCCTCCTGCTTTCTTCAATTGGACTGTGGGAGTCCTTACCCTACTCTTCAGTTCTAAGTAACTAGGGTGGCTGACCATGAAGGCACCCTCTTGAATGGGTTCTGCTAAAAGATTGCTATAACCATTCAATTGAGAGTAGTGCAGTTTTGTTCTGCTGATGTAGATGAAACATGGGCTCCAGAGAAGTTGAACCATTATAATGCTGCATGATGTGGCATCCTGATATTAGTTACACTGGAGTTTAGCCATCAAAAATGCAACTGACTCCTTTGATTGGGAGCTTTCATCCTACCACTGTATGGCTGTTGGAATACTGTGGCCTGGTGTTGTATTTATATTGAACCAATCAGCAATGTCCTTATACAGGTTTTGGGTTGCTATCTTCCTTCCATGATTTTTTCCATCAGTGTTACATAAGATTGTTCCAGTTCTATTGTTGATTATCCCTTGTTTTCTCTCCTTTTGGGAATGTTATGGCTATTTGGTAGGTTCCAGTGTGTTTCATGTTTGGGGTAGTTGATTGCATATGAGACGTTCTTTTGATACTGGATGTCAAATTCCCTGACCGCTAGGTCAGAGCTAATTCTTCTGAATCCTGAGAATTAGAGTTGTTCTCAATTCCTTGATTTTTGGGTTTGAGGTGAAAATGGTACAATCCTTATCCTACCCTTGTGCAGATGTTGGTATCCTGTGAGGGGAGGGGGGATTGGATGTAGGCAACTTAAGAAGTATGATCTGCCATACCTTAGTCATTTTACACGTGGGAGTGCATTCCTGCTTTACTTACTTTTCTCGTTGTGGGATTTAGTTACAATATCTTTCTCTGATTATGATCAAATTCTTACCATATTCCCTTTCACTTTGATGTGCTCCCCTCATTATGCACCCTGATACCTTGCACATACCAGCATGGGTGAATAGTATACTTGGCTTAGAAGTGGTGCAGTCCCTCTCCTGAGATCTGACTCTCATCTATGGAGATATCCTTTGGACACTTTGTGGGGATATGTCTTTTCTTTCCATTTATTGGGGGGAAGTACTGTTGTGGAAATTATAATTTTCTTATACTGAAAAGGTATTTTTGATAGGTACTTCCCTTCTCTCATGCTTCCTCCCCACACACTTCTGGTGCTTCCACTTTCTTCTGAACTATAAAGTGATAATTTGGTAGAGGCACATAGAGGGAGTCATTTGCATCACATGAGTTTACTGTGTTCCTATTGGTGAAAAGATGATGCATGATGATTTACATGAGACAAGGAATCACTTGATTCTAAAGGGGGGATCAGAAGGCTTGTGGTATGTGTAAATATAAATGAACAAAAAAAGCTACTCTTGTGAGAGGAGACAAGTACAGTTTAAATATAAGAAAATTATAACTTTTTTACACAGCTTCTGCAAATGTAGGTGGTTGTAAAATTATCCCCCTCATTGAAAGAGTTTTGCAAATATGGGAAAATAAGCAATTGTATGTAAATGGTATAAAAATAAAAAAAAACCTTTTGAATGTAAGCACAACATCTTAAAACTGTAAGACTTGCAATTCAGGATCCATTGATGAAAATGGAAACTATAGTTCTTTCTATTGGTTGAAAAACAAGTGGCACCATTTCTTACAAAATATGAAGTTGATTAACCAGTGGTTCCATGTCTAGGAATTGATCTAAATCTTGTATTAAATATTCTTGTTGAGCATATCATGAAGAAGAAATGCACAAAAGCAGTGACAGTGTCACTTACAAACTTTGATTTAGATGACAAAACATTATTGAAAGAGTACAGTAAATGGATTCAGTCTTACATCTGATAAATTATTAAGAGGCCTTAGAATGAAGAAGATTATTAGAGACAAAGGTATACAGTTTTGACTGGAAGTACAAGGATGTTGGTGAAAACAATATTGAAACTACAAGAGAAGTGTTTCTGCTGAGGTACAGAAATACAAGTAATCTTGAATGTTTTCTGTGTCAATTCATGTCAAGTAAGTCAAATAATGCTGTTAGTCATTTGAAGAAAGATATAAAAATACTGATAGAAGCTAGTATAAAAAAGACACCGAGTGTAACCAAATCATCTGGTATTTTATAAGCTGTATTTGGAATGTATGAAATTTACAGAGATCTTCACACATGGTTTTTACAGTTTAGCCTTTTGATTATTATTTTATCCAAGTCAATATGACAGACCAGCATATTTATTCTTACAAAAATTAAAGCAACAGTTTATAATTGATTAATTTAAAATTAATTGAAAGACTTTTAAAATTAAAGATGTACTATAATAGACATTTCATTGCTTATGAAAATTTACTTCATTATTCTGTTTAAGTTTGGATATTTGTTAGCTTCATACCAAATTAAATGTTTAACACGTTAAAGTTATTTGTAATGAACTAAGAAACATCATCTGATTAAAAGTTTTTAACATACATTTATATATATTTGTTATTAAACTGTTCATTAGTCCTTTCAATTCTCTGAAGGGAGCTGCAAAGTGCTTGAAAGTGATTTTATGAAACCAATGGGAACCCTACATTATTTTAAAACCTGAATGCATTTTTTTCAGACTTTATCTCTAAACATATCTTGTATACTGTATGAACTCAAACATTCTATGTATTATTCAAGGTATATTGGATCAATGTCCAAATGGTTCCAAACAAGTATAAAAGTAACAAACTTAATGAATGATAACAGATAAAGTATACATTATCATGCTGTTAATGAAGGAATGCAGAAATCATTATAAATTTTTTTAGATGCTTGCAATTGAAGATTGAAAATGATTGTGTGTAAGAAACATTTCATTAATAGATTAAAGCTTCTATTTAGTGCAATAAGGCTGGCAGTTGATCTCGTATTTTAGAGATGCATGTCATATTGAAATGACATTCTTTAATAATTGATAATGTTTTCCTATTATATAAAACTTTCTTAGTTTATGTTTAAGTTGTTTAATCTTGGCATTTTTAAAGCAAGTCCACATTACTCAACTTATCTTATTGAGTTGTCTCAGTCTGTTGATAAGCATACTCACTCTCTTTTTTAAAAAGAATCTGAGGCCAAAACACAGTAAAAGTGAATTTGGCAATTACACTAAAATTGATCACAGTAAAGTTGTCAAGTTTTTGTTAATTCCCTGTCTCACTAAAGATGGTACTCAATTTTACTTTGCAACGAGAAGCATCGTGTTTACTATTATTTCCATACCCTTTACAGTTGTGAGGAGAAATGACATGGAATAGATTTGAATTAGAAAGTTTATAATTTTTTTAACTCCAATTTTATTATGAAAGTATTTTTCTTTCTTAACTCAGTAACTGGTTTCTCTCTACAGAGACCATCTGCAGAGGAAATAGAACTAATCAAAAATCATGTCACAACCAAGCCAGATATTCCTCTTGATAAACCTGAACAGTAAGTACTTTGATTGATTAGATAAGCCAAGCCCTCTGGTGAATCATTTGAAACAAAGGCAGACAGCTCTCTTGATAGTCTTTAACAGCTGTTGAGTTAAGATAATTCAAACTTCCAGGTGGCTTAGTCACAGCCAAACCAGTTATTTTGTTTGATAAACCTGAAAAGAGGAAATAACTTGTGTGTTTAAAGATAATTCAAACTTCCTGGTGGCTGAGTAACAACAAAACTAAACATTTTTGTCTTTAAACCTGAACTGTAAGTAACTTGTGTATTTAAATAATCCAAGCCCTCTTGTGGTTAATTCACAATCAAACTAGAAACTTCTATGGTTACAAATGAACAGTAAGTAACTTGTTTATTTAGATAACTCCAGCTTCATGATTGCTCAGTAATAAACGTGATAGCTTATAACACTCAAATTCACGGTTTGATATTTTTCATTATCCACAGTAGAGGTATTCCATGTACAGGTGTGTACTTGACCAAACAAAGATAATATGTCTATAAGAGCATTGGTTCACTGCATAGTTAATGTACAAGTATGTACATGTAGGATCTCATTGTGATGTTAGTTAAATTTTAAATGTTTAGTATCAAACATCAACAAGAATTATGTATCTACGTTCAACCAATCACAACTTGTCCTATACGTTAAATCTTGATGTACTGTCTAATTTTCAAGTTATAGTATAAATCTTATTATATAATGTATTAAGTTCAACATACTGAAAGTAATGCATTGGATGATATAGTGAATATTTTTTTTGAGTTTTTCCTCTTTTGTGTAATAATGTGGGTAAGTAGCACATAATCTTTTTATTATTTTGTATAAATGATTTAATAGTATAAATTTCACTAACTCTTTCTTTTTTTAACCTATGTCAACTCTAATATCAGAATATTGTTTTTGTAAAAGCTGTATGAATCTTAACACATGAACAAATATTTTTCTTTCTAAACTCTTATTTGTGTTTCAGATACTGCAAAAAGTAAAACTTATGGTTACATAACTTAAAAGTTGTTAATGTTTTGTTAGTAATCATTCTTTTAAGTGATTAAAAGATTCTAATGTTAATTCACTTTTAAAACCACGTTGAGAAGATTGAGGTGTAAGCAGTTTTTCTGAAGTAATTAAAAGATTTTAACATTGATCTGTTTTTACAAGCTGTGCAAAGAGAGTTGAGGTGTTCATGTGTTTTCAGATTTTATCTTTGATTAAAATTTAAATTAACACTGTACATACAGTTACATTTTGAATACCATACTAATGTGAAATATAATTTCTGAAGTAGAAAAATTACATTGAAAAAAGGAGCCAAGTTTCTACTGAACTTACATGTAAACACTTGTATAATAAGTAGTTTCTTACCTTACAAGTACAGTAAAAAATGTCATATTTCCTTATTTTCAGATTCCTTTATGAGTTAGCTCAAATTCCTGTATATGCTGATAGGGTGGCTTGCATTATGTTTCAGGCTACATTTGCAGAATCCATTGGATCAATTGAAAATAAGCTGAACAACCTGAAGATGACATGCACTGTGAGTGTGAATCTCTCTCTTTTTGTTGTTTTTAACACTTGACCAACCTTTTCATGGATTATGATATCACTGTGAATACTAATCTTTGTCTTGAAACTTTATTTACCTTCTGGATTATGTTATTCCCTGTAAATGTGAATTTTGTTTTAACACTTGATGTACCTTTTCCTGCAATTGTGAATCTTAGTCCTACCACTTGACTCACCTTCTTCATGATGATGATATACCCTTTGAGAGTGAATCTTGTCTTAACAACTGACTTACCTTTCCCTGTATGTATGTCCTGTTCTTGTAAGTATGAATGTCAAGTACTTAGAATATATTATGTAAGTTTATATATAGGTGTGTTGGGCTAAGGCCTCTTAGGCCTAAAAATTCAGTTGACAAGCTCAAATATTTTTTTTCTGTTTCTGTCACCACACTGTCCATGTAATTAAGTTACCATACTTGTACTTCAAAAATCATCTGCTCCTTTTTTTATTTCTAGGAATCATCTGCCTTCTGTTAAAGTCCACTTAGGCTAGTTCAATTACTTTAAAAAAACCTTAGATGAAACTATTTATCTTCTTTTTTCTTACAGAATTGTTGATCTCACTCTAATATATCAGCTGGTCTTTCACTCCCACAACAATTAACTTGGCATTTAACCAAATTTCTCCTTCCTGTCACTTTACTCTCTTTTGCTATTTTTTTTATCTGCTTGCTGCTATATATATCACTTAAGCCTTCTAGAAATCTCTGTATCCTTGACATTAATAAATTGTGTGTGATATGCAATAACCTTGTCATCAGTGAATTATAAACATGCACACATGTGATTCTTACTGAGTAATACAACCAAACTTTTTATGACTATTGCCTTTAAAATAATTGTTTTTAATTCCTTTATCATAAAAAATAAAGTAATGAAATATTCACTCACAAAATAAACAAGTTAAAAATACCTACACTAAACAGTCTTTTATATCTGTCCAACTTTCTTCAAGATGATATATTGTGTCATCTTGTTTTAACACTTAACTTGCACTTTCCCATGTGAGGATATGTTCATTGAAGGTGAATATATGTCACAACTCTTGACTTGCTTTTTTTCTGGATGATAACATGCCTGTAGGTGTAAGTTTTTGTCTTAACAACTGACAAAATTTCTACAAGATGATGTACTTTGCTAGTGTAAACCTGTCTTAACACTTAACCCAACTTCATGCAGATTGTAATTTCTTCAATATTTACCCCTACTTTATACTAAATGATGTACATTTTCAAGTTCAAACCAAATGTTAATTCTTATTTCTTTTCCTCTATGTAGTGTGCATTAAGCTAAAAAATTGTTGATTTAAGATGTCTTCTGAACATATTATTGGGTTGAGGAATAATTCGTGAGCGTTTTTTCAAGTTAAAAAAATATATTCATAAATGAAACGCTTTCGCAAAATATTTCATGTCATTTGGTAGATAATTTTTTGCTCTAATAGATGGTGTGTTTGATTTTCATATGTCTTTAATTTTTGCTTTCATTTTCAGCTCATTAAATGGAATGTCAAGTGGACAAAATCGAGCATTTTCGACACCATCTGCTTTTCGCATTTAATTTCTTGCAATTTCGTTTACAACAATGCATACTATATACCTAGGTATTACATGAAATAAAGTATCATAATAAATGTTTTGGGTGTAATGTGTTCATGCATTGAAGTATTGTATAGTCTTGCATGTAATGCTTGAATGAAGTTATTTAAAAACGCTCACGAATTATTCCTCAACCTAATAATTATATGAACTATTAGTAAACTTCTTTTAATGACCTCGATTTCATAACACAGCTAAAGTTTGATATTCTCTTGAAATAGTCAACATTTTTCATATCTAGCAATTTAATGATTATATGATTATAGCTTAAATTTTATTTTTCTGTTAAACTACATTTACAAATTGATTGGCTAAAAGCTGAGGTAACTTTACTCAGTGGTGAAATTTTCAAAAAAAGTAGGGGTACTCAACTGGGTGAAGTGGACCCATTTTTGAAAAAGACAAAACAAATCTACGTGTAAACATAAAAAATGACAAAGCAGCTCAAATAAGTACCAGTACTGCCTTGAAAAATAAGTTTCAGCACTCAATATTGGTGAGTGCTGGCAGAATTTCTCCCATGACTTTACTTAAGTCTTAAACTTAGATGATGAAGTAAGACCAAATGTATAATTTTCTTTTTTTTTAATAACTTTTGCAATTTTTTTTGTAGAAGTCATTTTTCAGGAGTGTTGTCATTTTTGTATTATACAACAGAAGCAGCTGAATCAGTCACAAATTTCTGGGAAGGAACAGTTTGAGGCTATTCTATTGTAAACCAAACCACTGAATCCTCATCCAGACATTGTGTTCATTTTTAATGTATAAAGTTGCACCAGATAAGAAATTGGAACAGAATTTATTACTGGAGAAATGGTAATGAAGCTCAGAGCTGAAGCTGGTGTAACTTTATTTGGAGTGAAATTCTTTAAAAAAAAAGAAGGAAAAAGTAAAGAATGAAATAAACCTCTTTTTGAGAACAAAAACAAATGTAAAGTGTCATGTAGCTGTCAACCTGATGAAAAAAACCTTGTTCAGGACACTGCTTTATGCTATATAAATAATTCTAGGTGGTAATTATGCAACAAAGGAAGAGGTGCTAAAAACATGAAATTGCATTTAATAATAAATGGTGTTAAATAGGGATGACAAGCACAGTATGAAAAGTTTTTATTTCCACTCTGAATTATATCATCAGTTGGGTACCCTTGCTGTTAGTGGTGTTTTCTGCTCTGAAACAAAGAACATACCAGGTTGAGACCACTTAGTAAAATTACTAAGATTTGAAACAAAACTGTGACATGTAAAACTCCATTAGTTATGCCTGTCACATTTGGCCAGTGTGATTTTCTGTTATTTAGAAGATTTAGTATTCTGTATTAAATATTTCTAATGCTATAAATAATTAAAATACATATTGAAATATTTAAATTCAATACTTTAAGTTACTTTACAGAAGTACATATAAGCTTCTATTTTATAAAGCATCTTTCTTCCTCTTTCCAGTTGCTGATCACTAGTCCTCGAATTAAACAAGTTTTTTCCATAATACTTACCTTGGGGAATTACATGAATGGAGGTGAGTTTTTAAAGTGAAAAATACAAGAATATTTAAAAATGCAATTTTATTTGTCTAATACTTCCTTGAAAGAAATGTTTAACAATTCAGTTTAGATTATACTGTGAAATAAAAATATTAATTCAAAGCATATACTATTAAAGCAAAGTTACAACAGTTATAACATTATTTAACACAATAACTTAGTTACCCTCTTTTAGTTCCTTAGTTGTGTTCATACTATGTGGAAAATAATTGTTTCATTGTTGTCAGGTTGCTGGCAGAAAATTAAAATACAAGTAACAATGCCAGCCAGTTGAAAACAAATTTAATTTTTATTAACAAGCTGTTACTAATACCTTTCCATAAAAGTGATGAAACTATTTTTGTTGATATAAATAACATATATTAAAACAGTGGTATCATGTTTTGTAAAAGAGGTGCATTAAAATAATTTATATATATTTTCTGTATTATTCATATAGGAAACAGAGCACGTGGCCAAGCAGATGGATTTGGGATGGAAATACTTTCAAAATTAAGAGATGTTAAAAGTAAGGTATGAAATTTAAAATTTAAATGTTATTTTTTGAAAAAAGTAGTTGTTTACTATGATTCAACATAGTAAACACATCGAACCAAAATTAAAATGAATTATACCTAATTAAAATGATAGAATAGCCATATTAAACATACTTATTGTGTATTACATTAATAAATAGTCTAAGAACTATTATTTAACAACATTTGATGAATTTTGCCTGAAGTTGAGAAAATTATTCTCATGCGTTATTAAAGATAACAGATCATTCAAACAAAATGGAGCTTAATATTAATAACCTTAACAGCATTATTATTTTATAGTACTGCATAGTTTTCATTGTAAAAGACTCCATTGTAAGTCTTTCATGTCTGAAGCACATTGCTCCTCCATGTTGTTTTCAATTATCTGGCTATTATACGAGGAGAATGGTTTTTCATGAACTTTTTCAACAGTCCAATTGCACAGAAATCTATAGTTTCTGGCAACTTGACCTGTATATTCTCATGGAATAGACAGAATGCCCATTTCATACTTCAGATGCTTGAGATATGCAGCAGCTGATCAGATATATTGTGAAAGCAACTAGTGTACACATTACTTGTGTAACTTTTCCAGATGTAGATCCTTTTCATTATTTTGTGTACTGTGGTAGGGGTCACCTAAATGGCTTTTGCTTCTGATTTTAACAGCTTATCACAGCTGAGGTACATCTTAGTTCAGGGATCTTCTGGATTGGTATGAGATTGGTATGGTATATTTATAATTAAATATAAGGGAAATTCTCATTCTGGAAATTCTAATTCCCATATCTGAACATGTTCTTATGAATATTTGCGGTGCCTTCACACTACCTTTTAAATGCAAAAAAGTATTTTTGAGACTTGTTATTCTACTGTGACTTTATATTGGCTGTAGTTTTCTCATAACTTACAATTTTGAATATTTAAAAATAATTTTAATGTAATATACTCAACCTTTTAGATGCAAAATGAATAAGAAATACCCAAGTAGTTGATACTATGTCCTTCTCTCTAGGACAACTCCATGACCCTTCTCCATTATATAGTCCGTGTATATGTCCACAAATATCAAAAGGTAATGTAATATATATATATATTGTTGAATATAGTAACATTGCATAATGTTATATATTATGTGTCTTGTGTGATAGTTTTAGAACTGATAACCTTAATAGAAATATTGAAAACAATTGGTTTTCTGTAATATTGTATTTCCTGAATGTCTATTGCACAGAAAACACACTAGAACAACAGGATTAAGCACTTTGAAAATATGAGAGTTATGTAGTTGTTAGTGATGTATTGCCTTCACTTAACAAAAAACATTTTATGGTTTTTTCTGTGCTGTATGTGAGGTCTGTCAACTGACTGACCTCTTAACCATCATAAAAAAGTAGGAACTAAATATAAGTTATGTTTTTTCATGCTAGAATGACTACATATTACAACATAAAAATACAAATGTTTAGTCTACGTAGCTTAAGTCTCATACCATTTATACATTCGTTATTTTTTATGATATTGACTTTCTACTTGTATCTAGTAAACATTACATAACTTGCACTGACATAATTCACATGCACTCATGTTACTATTTCCAACAACTTAAAACTAACCCAGTCTTGGCTGTGTTTTAGTGGACTAGGATTTTGTATTGTACAGCAACATTTAAATTATTTTACATTATATATGTATATAAATTATTACTATTTATAAATAAGTTATGAAACTTATTTTTCTTAAAATATAGAATAATAAATAAAAAAATAAAGCAAACAGTTATTTCTTCAAGTTACAATTTTTGCTAAACCTTTTAAAATTTCACACATGGAGGACATCAAACAATTTTTTTAAGGTTTTATATATACAACTAAATAATAAAAATCATAAATAATTATACTGATAACACAGAATTCGACTAATTTATTAAGCTTAGTAACTAAGCTGTATTTAGGTTTAAAAAAAGTATGAAATTTCAAGCAGAGTAGAGCCACAACCTACTTTCTTGAAATCTTTTTTTTGAAAGAATTCTGTTAGCTTTTTCACAGATTACAATGTCTGAGGAAACCATTAGAGGGACATTCTAAACTGTGATCCATTATTTTCATGTCATATACTGTAGGAAGGGTATATAAGGGACCATTTCTAAAATTGGAAAGAGGTGAAGAGGGCCACTGTGTTTGATTCAGTACATAAGCCATATCTCAGCAAAATAAAAAGATACAAGGTTCTTATTTTATATTCTAGCTTGTCAACATTGATGAGTTCCTAATTCCTACAAAACTCTGGATTTAGTAATTTGACAACATAAATATCTAATTTTAACCAGTGCTGCATTCAGTGTACCCTATGACTCATTGAAATCTACATTTAGGTGTGTTCCTTTGATATTTACTTTTAAATTAAGAAATTAATTCATATATAATATTAAAGTTTAAATTATAATATAGAATGTGATTCCAAACTTATAAACATAAATTCATAAAATTTTGAATGTAAATGAACAAACATGATGACATGAACTTCAAACCCATTCTGAAAGGGCTAATTCTAAAGAAGATATTTTAAAAAATGCTTATTATTCTAAAAAGGATAAAACAGTACTACTATTATTTTGAATTTGCTTTATGGTAGTTACAAGTTCAGCTAAGGTGAATGAATAGATACAGTTGAGAGAAGTGAAAATAACAGATGAAATATGAAGTTTTAGTAAAAAACAAAAGAATGCTTGATATTTATTTGAGAGACTTTATTATTATGCTAATGAAATTTAATAATTTTCAGATGAAGAAAAGTATAAAATTTTAATTATGTGAAAGTCACTTTTCACTCAGAGCAATTAACACTTTGATTCCATGTATTCATGGACAAAATTTTTGTTTTTTTTGTCCACCAAAGACTTGTATTTTTTACTAAAAGCTTAAACATTCATGAATATATACAAAACATTTTATAAGTTATAGTATAGAATCTATGATCACTTTGGAGTTATATGATTGGTGTAATGCACTGAGGCAATAGCTAAAGGATTAAATAAATAAAAAAGCATTTATTGTACTAGTTCTGTTAGTATACAAATTAGGCTTAAATAGCATTAACAACCAGGAGCTAAGAAAATGAGGTCACTGGTATGCAATATATTTGTTTTTCATGTATATACTGTACTTATTAAAATATACAAAAATTAGAAACTTATTGGGTTAAATAAGATTGAATTAGGTAAGATAATGAAAAAATATTTCATGAGGTATGGTCACAAGCCACTTCTGTAATGTCTTATAATACTATAATGTGAGACGTGCTTTTGCAAGGTGACTTACAACTTGGCAGGATTATTAGTTAGGCATGGTTCATAGGGCAATAAAACAATAAGTATAAACAGATGTATACTTTCATAAGCATTAAGTTATACAGGATAAACAAGGTTAAACAGCTGATGTTTCATAATACAATTTGCACTCATTTGAGAAAGAAAAAGTAATTTACATTTATTTATTTTTTATAGTAGTTACAAGATCAATCAAATAAATGTTTTGAGTAAGGGTAGAAAAAATAATGGGTAAAGTATAGAGTGTTACTGGAAAAATACATTTGATATTTATTTATTTATGAGATTTTAGAGATTATACAAGTGAAATTTGACAGTTTTTAGATGAAGAAAAGAATTCTAAATCTTAACAAGAAAATCAATTTGAACTCAGAGCAGTCAACACTCTTGATTTCAAATGTTCATGGACAAATTTTTAGCAAGAATATTTAATTAAACCATCACATCTTTTGTTTAAAAAGACTTGTAATGTTTATTGAAAATTGCGAAATTTAGTAAAGATATTTTAAACATTAAAAGTTATAGTGCAGAAATTATGATTGTTACTTTAGGGTTACAAGGTTGGTCATATTGTCTGAGCCTGTAGCATGAAGGTTAACAGAATGTTTAGAGTGTAAACTTTTTTTTACTTGTTTTTAATGTGGAAACATAATTTTATCTTTAACTTATGAAATATAACCTCAAAATAATACTCTTTCATCTAGATACCTGTATAAAATTGTCATAACTTCTGCCTGTAATAGGCATGCCATATAGTTGTGACACATAACCCTAACAAATTAATCTTTAGATATCAAGGTAGGCTGTTATCGCCTCTACTTTTCGTTGTTGTTGTCACTGGATTTATTCATAAATATGTTAAGTATAACCTTCAGAGTTTAATGTTTAAATTAGACACCAGATTCCATTGTCATAGCCTCTACTTGTATTTCACATAGTATTTTCTAAACTTGTGAAATGTAGCCCTGGAAGTATTATCTTTGGAGCATTTACCTGTGGAAATTATCATAACCTTCAGTTTTACTTGGTATTAGAACAACATTTACCATAAATGTGCAAAATATAGCCTCAACAGAATATAGCGTAGATCAGATACCAACCCAGATTCTCGAGTTCTCCAAGCATATTTGTTGTGGGAACAAGATTTTATCATAAACTTCTGAAACATAGCCCTAATACAGTAATTGTTTGAGCAAATACCACCCTAGATTGTCACTAGTATTTGCTTTTACTTAATCTGAGAACAGGATTTCACCTTAAACTTCTGTTGTTTGTTTTGTTTTTTGGAATTTCTCAAAGCTACTCGAGGGCTATCTGTGCTAGCCATCCCTAATTTTGCAGTGTAAGACTAGAGGGAAGGCAGCTAGTCATCACCACCCACTGCCACTAAACTTCTGAAATATAGTTCTCAGAGTGTAATCTCTGGAGTATACACAAAGTCATACTGTATAATATATACTTTTTACTTGTTGAAATAGGATTTCATCACAAACTTTTGAAACATAGCCTTAACAGGGTAATCTGTAGAGCAGGTAATATCCAAACTTGTCATAACCTTTGCTTGTTTTATGTATGTAAACAGGATTTCATCATAGATGTAAAAAATAAACCTATCTGTACAACAAACACTAGTTCCACATCGTTGTAGCCTGTATTTATACTTACTGTAGAAAAATAATTTTATTACAAACATGTCAAACATATCCCTAACACACTAATTTTTGGAGCAAATACAATTCCTGATTGTCGTAATTTCTATTTGCACTTGGCGACAGAAAAGGATTTTGTCATAAACTTATAGGAGTGTAGTCTTTAAAATAGTAATCAGGCCAGAAAATAAAATCATAAAATCTTTTTGTTATTTGCATGGAAACTGTATTTCATCATAAACTTGTAAAAGATAAATGTAAGAATGTAATTGTTAGAACTGATAACTACCCATGTATCTCAGAAAGGCTAATATGGGTATTAACACTTTTACTGGTAAGCAGAGGACAACGTTTTGACCTACATTTTTATTTCAAGTGGATTCCCCATCATCAAGAAGTGATAACTACCCAGATTGTCATAGCTTCTACTTAAACTTGTTGGAACAACATTTCATGACAAACTGTGAAACATAGCCGTAATGTAATATGTTGAGTATATACTGTCACAGATTGTCATAACTTCAGTTTATTCTTCATGTGCAATCAGAATTTCATTATAAACATGAAAAATGCTTGGAGTCTTATATGAGAAGATAACAGGCTACATTGTCACAGCCACTTGGTGTGGAAAAAGAATTTTATTATAAGTTTGTAAAAAGTATTCCCAACAACATAATCTTTAGAGCATATACCATCCCAAATTTTCATAATATCTACATCTACTAAATGTGGGAACAGGATTTCATCATAAACTTGTAGGAGTATAATTATGATAGTTAGCGACCAGCCTCAGTTGCCATTCCCCTTGTACTTGGTCTGGAAATAGGATTTCAACTTAAACTTGTGAAAACAATTCTAAGAGTGTAATATTTAGATCAGTTATCAGCTTAAATTGTCATATCCTTTATTCATAGATGTTTTGAGAATGGGATTTCATTATAGGCTTCTGAAATGGCCATAACAGTGTACCTTTTACTGAAGATACTAACCTAGATGATTGTAATGCTTACTTAGGATTGTTTTACATGGTGTTCCAACACTCTCTTAGTGAGAGACAAATCTTTGCAGTTTAAAATCACAGGTGGGTCATGAATTCCAAAAAATTATTATGGTTGTGATTAACTAAGGTATTGATAATTGCCTATTTTTCTTTTGGGACTTGGAGATTTCAGTTAAGAGTTTGAAGCAAAATAAAAATTATTAATAAGCTGTCCATACTTTATTTGATAGATTGTTTAAGCAGAGTATTTGTGATGAAACTTACTTGAATGGATGGCAACTGCCTGTTGTAGAAACACAAGTATAGAAGATGATGTTTCAAAAATCTTCCATCTTTTGTCTTCAGGTCAGTGGGTGTAAGGTGTCTTCAGTTTTTGTAGTATTCTGGTAGGTTGTGGAGAGAATGTTAAGATTAATTGGTTTATCCTTGTTTTTTACTGGTATAGAGACTTCCTGTAGAGTCAACCAATAGTAGCCAAAGGCTACTTACCTCTAATCTGGAAACTGTGAAGTGAAAGGTTTGTTGTGTTGAAGTAAAAGGATTCTTTTTTTTTGTCTTCTAAAATTTGTTTGTGTGATAATTCTAGTTGTTTCCCAGTGTATGCTGTATTCACTTGGCATTATGTATTCTGTAATAGCTGAATTTTGATTTGTTTTATAGGTTTGTACTGTTTATTATGCTTTTCATAAGCCTTTTGGCATTGATAAGCAGAAAACAACGTTTTGACCTACATTTTTATTTCAATGGGTTCCTCATCATTAAGAAGTGATTTCAATAAATGTCATATTGCAAATGTTTTCTGCTCTCTTGTTTAGGCATTGGATTATATCCCAAAAGGCAGATGATTTTTGAAACTTTGTTCTCTATACTTGTGTTTATACAATAGGCATTTACCACCTATTCAACTAAATGTTATCTGTACTTTCTTTACTTTTCCTGCTCCCAGATGGAATCACCAGAGGCCTGTCTGCTCTAAATCAAATCAATGTATACTTACATTGTATGTGTGGCTGTGCAAGTATGTCAACATGCACTTACTTTATGCATATAGTTGTGCAAGTCTGACTATATGTACTTTATGTATTAGTTTTTGCAAATCTGTCAGCATGCATCCTTATGTTGTATTTGTGAAAATCTGACAGTGTGTTTTTGTACATTGTGTGTAGCAGTGTTAGTCTGACAACAAACATATTTTATGTGTAAGTAGTTTTGAAACCTAAAAGTACATGTGTAGTCTTGAAATACTTCAACAAATCTGTCAGTTTGCTGTTTCTGAACATGATAAAGAAATGGGAATTAATTTGGAGGTGTAGAAAGTATTATTCTTGCAGTTTTATTAATCTGGAGACAGATTGATTATTTAAAACTTTGATAAATCACTCTTCATTTTATGTGATAATTAAAGTATAAGAATGACAGACTGCTACCTATTTATCAGGCTATACTTTAATTAATAAATATTTAATAGAAACTTTGTAGTATTTGAAAATTATATACTCTTCAAAAAAAGAAATGCAAAAGGGATATTTTTGTTATTTTAAAGAGAAATATATGTAATAACGTTACAAGCTCAGTGTATGTGATGTTACACGTGTTAAGGCACTGATTGTCAGACAAAAATGACAATAAAAGTTGTGCACTTTGAAAACGGGGGAAAACATCGGATTTTTCGCCAAAACACATTCATGTCCAATAAATTTGTTTGAGAGATCTGCATGTTCTGCAAGTGCAACATGTGCAAAATCCCTATAAAAGTTAGGGGTTTCCATAGCTCAGTGTTAAGCCACTGACATGCAATACAGTTACGCCAAGACTGACTGAAGCACAACGCAACAACTCCATTGGTTACTTGGAAGCAGGCGAATCTCGATCAGATGTTGCCAGAGCTGTGATTGTCCACCCAAGCACCATCACAAGGCTATGGAATCGTCACCAACAACATGGATCAACTTGTGACCGTCCATGATCTGGCAGACCTCGTGTGACCACGCCCGCACAAGATCACTACATCCAGTTACGTCACCTTCGGGATAAGACCTCCACTGCGACGTCTACTGCCTCAACCATACCAGGGCTGTGTAGGATTTCCAATCAGACCGTACACAACCGTCGACGAGATTCTTAGGCCCCATGTGCAAACCATCATGGTGAACGTCAACAACGTTTTTCAACATGACAATGCCTGTCCTCACATAGCTCGACTCACCACTGTCTTCTTGAGACACCACAACATCAACATTCTTCTCTGGCCCTCCAGATCACCAGATTTAAACCCCATCGAACATCTTTGAGACAAGTTGGACCGACATCTGTGACGGCGACAACCTCAACCACAGACTCTACCTCAGCTTTTAGCAACTTTGCAGGCTGAGTGGACAGCCATTCCACAGGATGTGATTTGTCATCTCATCGCTTCCATGGGCAGGAGATGCCAAGCAGTTATTGATGCTCATGGGGGACATACTCGTTATTGATGTTGAGTGACATTAAACTTCAACTAGTGAACGTGGACTTCGCCTTTGCAGACTTTGGATGTTCAGCAGTGAATGTGTAAAGTTTCACACATGTCATACAGAACTACCTGGAATAAACTTGTTAACAATATGTCTCAAATTTTGCCTTTTGTGTTTCTTTTTTTGAAGAGTATATTTTTCATCTTCCATAAGAATTATGTGATCATTTCAGGGCCTCAGTAATTTTTTAAAACTTTTCTCTAAATAAAATAATTGCTTAAGTATTCCTTTGGTTAAATTCAAAAATTTTATTCTCTAGATTTATAAATTGTATTTTTATAATTTGGGACTTTTGTTTGATAACACATTTAATATTACAGTTAATATTTTCTAATAATTTTGTGTGTTTAGGATGTAGGAGCTGACAAAGCCACATTTCCTCTTCCTGAACCCAGTGATGTTGAAAGGGCTGGAAATGTCAACTTTGAGGACTTGTCATCAGATATTCAGAAATTGAAAACCCAGATATCAAGTTGGTTATAATAATATTTGGATTAATTGTAATAAACCAGTTAAAATTCATGCCTTTTAGCCAAATTGTATAGTCAACATTACAGCTGAATTCTTGACTTGATTGCTTTTAAATTTTGCTACTGTAAAATTGTTCAGTAATATATGCATAAAGCAGAAGTTAGCTGCTAGTAAGTGTTTAAAGTTATATGAAAAAGAAGAATTGGCTGGTCATTTTCCAAATGCTTTTGTGACTAGAATTGTTTGCTTGAACCCAAAAATACAAGCTCAATGAATTTATTCAGGACTTCAGTGCTTACAGAACCTTTTCATTGTTGAAAATATCTGAGGTGTTTTTTTTGTGTTGATTTTCTTTTCCCAAGGATTTATGGTTTATGACTTTATAAAAATTATTTGATGACACAATAATTAGTAATGCATTTCCCAAGAAAATCTATATACACAGTAACAAAAATCAGAATGCCAGTAATGAACTTGTTTATTTAAAGTAAATTAAGTAATAGGTTGAACAAGTACTAAGTCTCTTTCATTGTTATTTAAAGAAGGATGACATTTTGAGCAAATACTCTTTGTCAGATCTGATGAAGAGTGCTAACTCAAAACATCATCCTTTTTTAAATAAAAATATAAAAAAGACTTAGTGATATTTCAACCAATTATTTAGTTTTCATCACCTACATGGTTTTAACTATATTTGTCTATTTACAGTATCTAGCTGAACTTATTGAGAATCAGTCTATAAACAACAAGAACACAGACTGTCTTTATCTTTTTGATGATTACTTGAAGTTCATAGAACCTACATAAAAGAAGATTTATTGTTATAAGGCCATGTTGTTTTGTTGTTATATGCTATCACATTTAACAATTTATAACTATTAATTACTATTACATAAGGTCATGTTATTGTGTTGTTCTTATCTCCTTCATTATCATTGTTAATCTTTTTCCAACACGTTCAGTATAATATAGATGAGTTAGTTTACATATTTGCCCACATTAAGTATTTGTGCTATAATTTTTGATACAACATGTGCATCTTCACAAAATTTGATATTTGTTGTACACAAAAAATCAAATTTTTTTAATAAAATATATTTACTAAAGATTTGTTTATGAAAATATCAAGTCTGCTTTGTAACTAGTCTGAGTGCAAAATGATTTTATATTATAATTAAAAAAAAGTATTCTTCATCTCAAAATTCTCAAATATTATTTGCATAATCTCTAAAACCTCCTAAATACATTCCAGACAATTAGTTTCAATAAGGTATTATGTTATTTTCTGTACCCTAACTATGTGGGATCTGTCACTTGACCAACCTTGTAACCATTATAAAAATTAGGAAATATAAATTATGGTGTTTTCATGATAAAATAACTACATATTAAAACACGAAAATACAAATGTTTAGTCTGAGTAGCTTAAGTCCCATAACACTATATATTTATTTATGTATATATATTTTTTTTTATTATATTGATCTCCAAGTCATGCCTCGCTAACATTACATGACTTGAATTGACACGAGTTATGTAATGATATGTATCCAATAATATAAAACTGACCTTTAGTCTTCTCTGTCTTGGCTGTGTCTTAGTGGACTAGTATTTTGTAATATAGTCATTTTTCAATTACTATACATTATATATGTGTATAGATTTACTGTTGAGAAATAAATTATTAAATTTATTTTTCTTAAAATATAAAACAATACATCAAGAAGTAAAGCAAACAATTATCTCTTCTTGCTATGACCATTGAAATTGGTTGCTAATGATCATAGGCTACTAAGCCTTTTAAAATTTCATACATGGAGAATATCAAACAATTATTTGTTTAGGTTTTATATGTACAGTTAAATAATTTAAAAATCATAAATAACTATATTAATAACACAGAATTCCACTATAATTTATTAAGCTTAGTAACTAAGCTGTATTTAGGTTTGAAAAAAGTATGAAATTTCAAGCAGGCTAAAGACACAACCTTCTTTCTTGAAAAGAACATATTAACTAGATTAAAATGACTAAGAAAACCATTAGAGGGACATTTTAAACTGTCGATCAGTTATTTTTTGTGTCATATAATGTTGGAAGAGTATATAAGGGGCCATTTCCAAAACTAGAAAGAGGTGTGTTTGATTCAGTTCATAAGCCATATCTCAGCAAAATAAAAAGATGTGAGGTTCTTATTTTACATTTTAGCTTGCCAATTTTGCTAATTTGAGTTTCTAGTTTATAGTATTTTGATGTCACAATTATCTAATTTTAACAGTGCTGCATTCAACATTACATGACTCATTAAAATCTACATTTAGGCATTTTCTTTTAATATTTACTTTTAAATTAAGAAATTAACTCATATATAATATAAAGGTTTGAATTAAAATATAGAATTTGATTCCAAACTTATTGACATAAATTCTTAAAATAATGCTTCAATAAAATTTTGTACGTCAACAAACATGACCTGTGGCCTGTAGCAAAAAGGTTAAGTACTATTAAATAAAATTGATAATTATGACTATTTATTTTGTATTATAGTTCCAACCATATCAATTATAATCATTAAACTGTTAATATAAATAGCATCTCAGTCACAACTGTGACTGTTGTGTCTCAGTCTGGTAATCTCAAATATTGGGTAAAAGGGCTTGTCGGCACTGGATATGACAAAGGTTGTGTATTTCACATATTATGTATTCTTACTTGGTTTTACTCATGCATTCTTAGAATTGTTATCACCCTCATTACCATTGTTACTATTAGATACATTTTGTAAGTAAAAAAAGTTTCCTTAAGAACTAGATTAAAACTGCTGATATAAAGAAAAAAACAGGTTTACATGTATGTGTTTGTTTTTAAAAAAGTTTCAGATGCATGCAAACTTCCTTTTGTAAGCACTTTTCATATAAAAACTAGGCTGTGAACAAAAGATGCAGAAGGTTTTAGACTCTTCTAGTGAAGAACAACAACAACCTTTCAAAGTCCGCATGAGTGAATTTTTGAAAAAAGGTAAAAGTTATGTTGGATATTTGACTCCTTAATCTTAAACAGGTAATTTGTTCATTTTTTGTCAGATTAACTCTGCAGGTTTATTTTTTCTGCATATGCACATTATTGTCTGAACATAAAGATTTGGTCTTGTGTTGTAAAAACTGTTATTATGGTTATGAGCTAGAGGAGACTGTTTTCATGAGGCCAGGGCACAGGCTGTCCTCCGTCCAATTATGGAGTCCTTTTAGAGCATGTTTCTTGGTGCACTGTCCAAATTGCATGGCACCATCCCTAATTTTGAATCAATGACTACAAGGTGGCAACCAGTCAACATCTACTACAATTTTTAATGTTGTTTACTTATTAATGTTTAGTTTATTTCTTTACTTATTATGATTAAGTATTCAATTTTTGACACTAAGTTTCCAGTGTAATAAAGAGAAGGTTACACCTTTGATGTATAAAAGTGGTCATTAAGCCTGCTAATCATAGCTTGACACTGTCATAACAAAATAAATAAATTAAATACAAACTAAACCCATCATCAACAACTGATATATATATATATATATATTTGTAAAAACTAAGCAAATTAGTCTAAATTAACTGTTCTGTCTCTAAACAACACAATTAATTAAAATGTTTAAAAGACGATAAGAGGAATATTAATATTTTTATTTTCAGTCACTGAGAACAAAAATAAAAAGTCTTAAGTAAGGTTGATGCTTTTTATCTTTTTCATTGAATTAATATAATTTTATACATTAATATGTATATTTAAATACAGTGAAGTTAGATGTTTTATTAACTGAAGTGCAGGTAAATTAATTTTTTGTATTTTTCTATTTTAAGATACTTCTTACTTTAACTTTTTAATTTTTATTTTAATTTGTTTCACAGCTTTATTTAAATTATATTCTAATAATGACAATGAAGTGCATTCATATTTATGGAGCAAATATGAGTTCTTACAAACATTTTGGTATTTTATGTTAGCATATAAAGATCACCAAGAGCAAGAGGAGAACCTAGAAGATTGTAAAACAAAGTAGGTGATTAATGTAGATACGTACAGCAATATTTAGTGTAGTTATTAAGGTTGCACACTACAATGATTATTGTAATACTGCACATTACATTTTGTCACTTTATGATTGTGGTACTACAGTATTTCAAATTATCAAGGCTCTGCAGCATTTAAACTGTTAAGATACTGTGTTGTTTAACATGATTATTTTAATATGTCACATCTTTAATTGAAAATAAAATTTGCTAATGTTATCTGTTGATGAGGAGATATTCATTGTCTTCTATAGCTGGTTACAAACTTCAGAATTTACAGTTTTATTATTTAAATATTATGTATAAACTTTGTTTATAAATATACATTTATCATTTAATCTCAAGTGCAAGATGTATGTCAATGAAGTCAAATTATAATTTAATGGATATTCTAATATCAAACAATTGGGCATATTAACACTGTAGTAACAAAATAAATAAATGCAAACCAAGACTGTCATCAATAACAAATATATTGAGGAAGCCACAAAGGCAAACCTTTGGTTAAAATAAAACATATTCTTTTTTTTACATATCTGGAGTGTGAAGGTCATTTTCTTGTAAACCTTTTTTTTCAAAATGTGTGTAAATCACTTTAGTATGCACTACAAGTTTTGAAAGACAACAAAAATTTTCCTTCAATGGTTATTGAGATGATATCTAGAGGTGTTATGGTCCTACCTGTGTTGTAATGACAATGACCAGTCAGGTTGGTTGCACTGTTTATCATGGGTAAATTCAATGTTTTCAACATGATAAGGAATGTTACATATGGTGAGTGTAATCTAGAATATTGTTTGAGTAAGTCTAATCTGGAACTAAACCAGAAAAGGTATCCATATACAGCTACAGATTACTAAATCAAATATACACACAGTCGTTGTATTTAATGTCTTAAAGTTGTGCATATCATATTAAACCTTCTGTCCTGTCTTGTTACTTCATTTTACATCAATTCAATTAGTAAGAGATTTGGTATTACCCCTTAATCAATATCTTCAGCAAATCTCTTGTTATTTGGTGTATCTCTCTGATACAGCTCAAAAGTTAGTTCAGTTATGTGAACATTAAAATTTATCTGCATAACTTTGTTTTAGTATAATTATTTCAACATTCAGGTTTTGAAAGACCAAATAACTTGTGTGTATAAATTCTTTGAGTGTTGAGCTAGACCTGGCCTTTTCATTAGTGGAGTGAGGGATCCAGGGTTCAAGTCTTAATGCAGTTAAATATGCCTTCTAATTTCAGCTGTGGGTAGAATATAAAAGTGATAATCAATAACAGTATTCACTTTAAAAGAGCTATACGAAGTCCTTGTGGCACTTAGTTTTAGTGGCTGGATACCCTCTGTTTAGTTAATAGTTCAAAATTATGGATGCCTATCCCTGAACTCTGTAATTATTTTCTTTTTTTTTCCTGCATGTTTAACTATGTGCATTAAGTACAGTTGAGGCTATAAATTGAGTTACTTATTTTTATTATAATACTTTGTAATTTGATGATGTATTTTGATTTCTCTGAAGATTCACAGAGTTGAAGAACTTCTTTAAATGGCAACCAAAATCAAAAAATTCTGCAGAATGGCCAAAAGAATTCTTTCAGCCATGGGTTCCATTCACTGGAGACTTTAAAGACATCTGGAAGAAAGAAATGCAGCATAAAGCGAAACTAGAGTGAGTGAATTTTCATGTTCACAAGAGCAAGTGATCCCATGTACCTTTCAGCAGATAGTTGCAGACAAATGTATATTATTCAAATTTTTGTCTTTGCTTTTTCTGGTAATTATTAGATTATGTTATTCAATGTAAAGAAGCTTAACATAAAACAGAATAGCATCTGTATTTGAAATATGATTACTTCAGTTCTATTTTGAAAACTTGCAGTAATAATCAAATTGAGTAGACAAAAGATTTAACCTTCTTTCTTTTCACCAGACTGAAACAGGCAAGACAAAAAGTAAAAGAAATGAAAGAAGAAAGAAAAGCTAAAGTAAACAAAATGAAACATTCTCCAACTGGTTTGGTTAGTAGTGTTTAAAACATATTTTTTCTTTGTATCTTAAATTGTGAACACTAGAATTTCCAAGTTCATTGCATAGCTTGTGTTTAAAACACATACATCTTTAATTAACCAACACTATGATTTTTCAAGTTCACTGGGTAACATCTTTAAAAGATCTACATTCTCTGTCTTGATTGATGAATACCATAGGATTCAACAAGTTAACTACATGCATTATTTTGAAATGTTATCTACTTTCTGCATTAATCAATCAATTCTGTAAGTTTCTCATGTTCACTAGCTAGCTTCTGTATCTTCTATTTAAATTGATCAAGAGTGGAACTTCTGAAACTCGCTAAGCTGGCTTGTGCATTTTGTATGTTACTTGATCAATACTATTTGTGAAATTCACAATGTGAATTATTTATTTTGCATTTTAAATGATCAACATTAGGATTTGTTACATTTATTAGGTTTCTTATTTATTATGTATCTTAATTAATCAACATTATGATTTGTCAAGTTTTCTAGGTGGTTTGCATATTTTGTACCTTTACTGAACACTGTAATTTGTCAAATTCACTATGTAGCTCATGTACTTTGTATCTTAACTGATTAAGTTATAAAATATTGATGTTCAATGCAAAAACATTTTTTATTATATGAAAAGTCATGTACTACCTGTGTTTGAATTTTGTGAAGTATGAACATTTCAACAACAAAAAAATGTTATTAAGAAAGTAAAAATTTGTCATCTTTTTTCTTTCTTCTAGAAAGCCAAACTTGCTAAGAAAGGAATGATTCTGAAAGAAACAAGTTCTGATACTCAAAATTAAACTCCTGTGGTATATAAGATATCTTGGAAAAAGTGTGAGAGTTTTTCTGCAGATGTTCAGAATCCTACTCTAAATTATTAGTCTTTGTGAAATGTTATACGTTATTAGTGTTTAATAGATTGAGCCATTCCAACATCCATATTTATTTTGAATTTAAAATTTATCAAAGATCTCTTGATCTTTATTGGCAGCTTTTCCATTCCATTTGTTATGTATTTTCTGAAAATCTGGAAGAGAATTTAATGCTGTTTTTAAATATGTGTTATTATTATAGTCTCTTTAAACTGATAATTTGAATCATTTTATTGCCAATGAACTTCACTAAATGAAATAATAAACAAATGTACTACCTGAATTGGTCTCATACTGCCAGTTTTACCTTGAAGAGCAGTAAACTTGAAGATTATAAGCTTTATAACATTGCTGCATTAATATGGAAGACAAACCAACAATAACCATGTTGGTTTTCTAAAGGAAATTTAATTTTCCATATTAATGCTTTATCAAAACATTGAATTGATTTTCACTCATTTTAAACGTTTTTAGTGGCTTATATGGTTGTATAACAATAAGGTAAACAAATTCATTTTTGTCATGCTTTTTATGGAATGTTAGTTTGGGTTTATTTTAATTTAGCCAAGTACCAATTTAAAACTCTTCTCTGTATTTCTCTTCTAATGAGTTGTGTTCATTTGTTTTAGCAGAAATTCTTGTGTGACTTATTGAAAAGCTATAATTAAAAGTCTGGTATAATAGTAATAAAATATTTATCAACAGTGTTGTTATGAAGTATAACTTGTGATGGAAATTAAAGTTCTTGACCTTTCATATTTGTTTTCATTGGAGTTTTTTGCAAAGAATATTTTAAATTAAAGTATCTTAACTAGTTTAACTTTATGTGGAATATACTAACTTGCAGTGATAACTAGTAAGCAATATTTGAAAAGTTTGATACTTTTCAGTATGACAGAGGTCCAGCTTATCTCTTTCTATTGTTAACTTGTGTTCAGAGTTACTGATCATGAGTGGAATTCTTCAAAACTGGTATAACCCAGTAATGCATCTTGATCAAAGTGCAGATTGAACTGGGTCTCCTTTGAAGTTGACTCAAAATTAAACAGGTTTCAGAATATTTATTTATTATAGCTGATAAATCATACTGAAAATGTTCCTGGACACCTCTTAGAATTTTTACTTATGTATTTTATCTTTCTATATATCTAATGTACGAAATTCTGTTGCCTTCTCATGCAATTGCAAAAGAGACATGTTATAAAGAAGATAAAACAAGTTATGGGTCCTCACAAATATCTAATTTTTCTTATGTATAAACAGGGTTTACAGTACATGTATTGGAGGCAGTACAGAAACCTTTAGTCACTGTATAATAAGCATAAGTATGCTTGGTAAGTTTAGTCCACCTGGCTAATTATGTATAGGATAGAAGGAATAACTGAAGTAGGCATGGGCTGGCAGTTGGATGCACTTCCTGTGAGGTTGTACAGAGTAAATATTATTACACCATACCCATTCCTTCATTGTTTCCTCATTTTTTAGTGAGCCCATTCCTATTATTTTGTTTTTTAAAAACATTCTTCTACCCGTTTAAATTACCATAAGTCTGTTTATGTCATCAATACTTGTTTATCAAACTATTTAAATTGTTAATTATTGCCAATACTTGGCCATCAAACTGTGCAAGATGTTAACCCCTGCAACTAAACCATTTAAATTGTTAAATTTTGTCAATACTTAACTCACTCTGTTAATATTTTCTGTCAGTCTGTTATAACTGCAAATTCTTGTCAATACCCTTCTGTTGATCTGTTCTAATATTGTTTTTTTAATGGGCTAGTTTTTTCAAATTATTTGGTAAAAATAAGGCCAAGTTCAGTCCAGATAATGATAACAAAGTACTGTATTTGCTCCCTAACTTATGGGATTGTACCCAGTTTTATTTGTTTTAATGAAAATAACACACTAATGGTACTATGACTAATGTACAGATAAACTACTTGTATATTTGATCGAGTAACTGAACATATGTGATAACTATGTTCAGTTTGTTTACTTCACTGAATGATTGGCACATTACCAACTGAAAACAGAACAACTCACTACTAACTGTTTATATATATTTATGATTATATAGACCTTGGTTGAATTTAGTAGATCTTAACTTTGTATGCCTTATAGCTAATAACTAAAAATATAGCTAACAGCATTGTTTCCCCTTCTGGATTATGAAGTACCTAAAGAATTTTAATATTATGATAAAATAGCATACTAAACTGTTCATTCACCCAATCTTTGTCTTAATTTTACCTGTTCAGGGCTATGGCATACAGATTGGATGGTCTCTTGTCATCAATTAGCAGTCCTCTACTGGAGGAGTTCTTCCCAGATAGGTTGTAAAATTAAACCATTGGCAGCTCTATTCTCATTAATCTTCTAAAAATGGTCTTGGCAGTAACCCTGGACTCCTTAGCAGATTCAGTTTCCACTGACAAATTCCTTTCTAGGTTACTCAGCTGGCCAGTCTCTAACCAGTGTACTTTAAGAGACGTTCACCATTGATTACCTTTATCTTGGATTGCCTATTTTTTATTGACAATGTAAACTACATAATTCTCTTCATTACAACGTGTGGCCCATAGAAGCACCTGCTTAACTTTGGAGTTTGTCATTTCTTACAGTGGAGATTGTACAATCAGACCATATCATCTCAGTGGAATTCAGTCTTATAAGGGTTAATATCATAGCAATTTTCCATTTTATTACCAGCTGATTTAAGTTTTTCATGGTTAAAATCATGGATAACATTAATAGTTTTCTTAAGCACTCTACATATTATGTGTAACACGTTTGAGAGGCTGTTCTCTGGATGAGAGTACTTAAGTTCCAATGGCACTTTTCTAAATATCAATGATGACGGATTGTTGCCTTAGCTTAATTTACTGTTCTATGATAACTTATCACTAATAGTGAAAGATCAAGATCCCACATTTTCTTATTTTCATCCACATGTGCATTTGTCTCTCTACTGCACCATCAGATGATAAATGAAACACAGATGTCTTGGTCTTTTTTTTATCCCAATGATGTTACACAGTTCCATAAACAAGTCTAATTCAAAGTTCCATCCCTGATCTAAGTGAACTTTCAAGGGCATACCAAATCTTGAAACAAGTTCATTAACAAGTTTTTTCATGACTTCTGCTTCATTATTATGAACAGTATATGATTTTTTCTTCCACTTTATGAAACAGTTCATCCCAAACATAATGTATTCTTTCCTAGAGTTATTCTGCGGCAGAGGGCTAAACACGTAACAGTATTCAGATATTATTATCAGTTTTATATTCAATTATACTTTAGGTTGGTAATCATTAATATCTTGTGCTTCCTTTTCACAGTTTCCATTTTTCATTAAAATTTGGTTCTTGAAGTAATATTTTGGAATTTTCATACATCCATGCAGGGTGATGTATAGTGATAAAGTTGAACTCCTGGGATTTTGGAACCATCTAGCTATATGGCTTTCTGACCTTCAATACTTGTAAACTTTTATCCACACAGATAATAATGGAAATCATTTAAGGTTTTAACAATGCTCAGTAATGTTTTTGGAATTTACATTGTATCCTATCAGCAGCAGTCATTGCCTTGCTGTAGCAAATAATCACAAATTCTTTAATGTGTTGTACTTCTTATAACAGTGCTTCTGCTGAAAAATCATTAATATCTGTATCTTCAAGAGTTCATTATGCTAATTCAGGAGTAGTGGTCAATTCTTTCTTCAGTATGTTGAATGCTTGTTTGTAATAAGCAGTTCAGTTTATTTGGTTTTTCAACTAATGTAGAAGATGAATGATATATACCTCATTCAGGTTTTTTGGCATTAGCTAATTCTGGATCATGGTGGTTCCTTGGATGCATTCTATCTGCTGAGTATATTTCCCAGGAAACCCATCTGTTAATGGAAAATTTGCACCTCTTAAGATTCAACTTAAAAGTTCTTTTTCTTTAACTTGTTCATAATGATGTTCCAGGATAATTCAGATAGAGTACATTCCATTAAACTTTGAAATGTTACAGATGCATTACATAATCCAAGTAATAGCAAAAATTGCCATAATCCATTTCCTGCAGTAAAGACTTTTTTTTTCTGCTCATTTGGTTGACTTATGCTTGCAGTCTTAAGGTTGTAATGGATGTAATGTCATATATTTATTTTAATATCTATGTTTGTTTAATATATATATTTTGAAATGCATGCAACTTATATTGTTAAATGTATATTGTGAAAGTCCTGTCTTTCCTGTAGATTTGTAGAAGATACACAAGTCTATGAATCAATAGTATTGTTTCTTTAGCTGAAATTTCTGGAAAATCTTCTCTTAAGCTTATAAAAGGTAACCACTGTAATGCAGGGAGACAGTTTCATAATATTGTTAGTATGCTACAGTCAGTATACTATAAACCTTGGAAGCTATTAATAAATGCTTATTAATCAGAAAATGACAGATAAATGACCAGGAATGGTTCTAGATTGTGAACAGTACAAACCGTTTAACTTTGGACGTTAGTATTTCTATGAGGACATTAGATATTTTCATCAGTGAAAAACTAGTATGTGCTTATTAAAGCAGCCAGCTAGTTATCCTCTCAAGTGAATTGTACCTGTGTATCAATATAGGATTAATTTGCTCTTCATGAACCATTGATAAAACATTCAGTTCCAGACCAGATAGAAGACTTCAGTGTTTATAAATGTGTAAAACTTCTGTATATAAATCATTATTTGTAATAAACATTTTAAATTGAATTGTTGTTTCTACATTAAAAGATATTTGTGATAAAAAAGAAAATTGTGTGTATCAATCTTGTTGGCTAATATAAGTTTAATATATATCGACATTCAGTTAACTTCTAAATTAAAATTAAAATTTGCAGCTTTCTGCAATTGTAATATGTTAACATACGTATCGTAATAAATTGGAAAGTCGTCTGAGATAAAATATATGAAATAAGATTCAATGTTGAATGCCATTTTGAACCAAATTGATCATGCAAAGCAGAGTGAACATTTGATATTGGATAGTAATTCTTCTATGTCGCTTCTTTCTCTTTATGGTAGCCCTTTCGAAACGTTGGCCCTCCTTTCTTCATAAGTACAATAGGTGATACCCATGAAATATTACTCAGCTCTATCACTTCTTGTTCATTCATGGCTTTTACTCTTTGAAGGCCTTAGTATGTTTTGCAAATGAAAGCCATTTGGCTACCTTGCTTATTGGGGCTGGGTTTTCAGTACGTTTTATATTTTATTTGTTCATCCTAATTCTTGAGATCCAGTGCAGAAAGTGTTTTAATATTCCATGAAAAAGTCATGTTATGTCTGGCATTGATCAGTTGTGTGACTTCTATAGTTCCAGTTGTAAATGAGGTAGTAATTTGCATTTACATGAGGATTTTATGTCAATACCTCCTACATCTTTCTTCAAATGTGACTATTTCTGATATGTTTAGTGTATTAAAGTACTACCTGCAATATTCTATCCATATTTGATTTGAATGTTATGGCCCTAAAAATGGCATCTTATTCTTCAGATACACGAGAGTTCCACCCATCAGGAACAATGAAGTATTCAGTTCTATTATAGTCTAGCGACTATCTGTAAATTTATATTTAACAAGTCGTGGCATGAGTATTTCACTTTGTGGTGGAACAATGACTTCTCTCTCTATTGTCATGAGAATTTTCTAGTCATAGACTATGTAGCTGTTCGAAGCTATTGTCACCTTGCATCAATATTTCCACATGAAGTCAGTTTCTAATATGTATTCTTCCTCGATACTAATTACCAACACGTCATGAGATATAGAAACGTTTCATGTAGTAAGGGTTGAGTTATAACTCTCTTCTTGCTGGCACTTTATATCTACTTGACGTTTGCTTCACTTATTCTTTCTTTATTTCTGGAATTAATTTCCCACTTTTCATTATTAAATCAGCTGTATAACCAATGTCGATCAACATATTGCAAAGACTTCTCATCAGTAAACCTGTGGATTGATTTCTATAAATAATAAACTTATTATCTTATTGGAGCAATGAAGTATTATCATCTGCACTTTGCTCCATATGTCCAACAAATTTGTTTACTGATGTCTGGTTGCCCCTTGGTTATAATCTTGTGTGTACATTAAGCTGGTTTTCTCAAACGATAGAATGAAAAACCAAGTGAAGTTCATTTAAAAGATAAATCACAATATTTCTTCCTTAAATTTCAAGCTACTGTCGTTTTATACATACAGTTGTAAACCTAAGTTTTCAAATGTTTCACCAGAAATAGCTTGCTTGTAATAGTACTACAACTAAAGTATTGTAACAGATTTATTAATATGTATTTATTTTAGTAAAATATATAGTTTGAAATTTATGTAACATATTGTTAAATACGTATTACGAAAGTTACTTCTCTTTTCTAAGTTTGTAGAAAATTCACGAGCGTAATAATCAACCTTGTGTGTGCGCACGCGCAAAAATGCCAGTACTGTTGAGCCATCTGAACGTTCGAGAATCTTGCCTGAAGTTTATAAACTGACTCGAAGAGACAGTTTAATAATATTGTGTATCTGCTACAATCAGTATACTATAAATCTCGGAAACTATAATTGTGATAAACGCTTATTAATCGGAAACCTACAGATATCTGACTAGACACGTTTATAGATTAAGAACAATTTAAATCATTCAACTTCAGAGAATTAACTTCGGATGTTAGTATTACTATAAGGACATTAAGTATCTTCTTCGGTAAAAAGTTAACTTGTAAATCGCATGAGGCCAACCAAAAATAGATCTAGCTAGCTTTCCCATGAGGAGAAGGAAGTGTACGTGTGTACATTTAATTAATTTCTGAATTGAAATTTCCGGCTATTCCATATCGTAATACTAACGTACGTTACATAATAAATCGGAGACTTGTCCAGGGTAAATTATAATACGTAACGGTACAAATACACTATTAAAGTTTCACGGCTAATCGATCGAATAACTGAATTCGTGATAATTTACACCATTCAATTACTTCACTGAAAGACTGACACTCTATCCTCTGATATACGACCTAAGGTTTATGATAAAAATTCTTATGAGATTTAAATCTAAAACTGAATTTCAAATACCATAAAAAATAACTAATGGTAATTCATTTGGGAGAAAGAAAAAGATGCTCAAAAGTAACATAAAAACTGAAAAATTTAAGAAAACGGAATAAAAAATATAATTTATGATCACTAACGTCTAATTTAGTTTCAAGAAATCGCTAAACAATTCGAAATGTCGACGTGAAGCTATAATTGTGTATAACTATAATAACAGTAAATAAACAAAAATGTCAAACGATCCAATAAAGTATAATCCAAGCCAATAATCGTGAACATACGAAATATTATATCCATATTTAAAACAGTAGTATGATATTATTTTGTTACTGAGAGAGACAGACAAATGGAGCGTTACGACAAGGCGCTTGAGAGGTTTTATTACACTGTGCCCATTTCTACCGCGTTTTCTCAGTTTTTGGTGCATCTATTCCTACATTATCAGTTTTGTAATCATTTTCACTTCTTCATATAATTTTCTGTACAAGGCGACACGATCTTATGCATCACTTACGTTGATAACCTACATGTTTATCATTAATGTGCACCATAACATTACGATATATGCAAATAATGGTGTGTGCGTTATATTAACATCGCGAGTGTGTTGTGCACATATTGGCGCACACCATTGTGTAAAATGTAATATGGATGATGTGTGAATATACTTTACGCTAGCACTTGACTCCTGTAGTATTATTTTATTTGGTATGCTTATCATTTTCGTGAGTCTGTTTGTCACACAGCTAGGAGCATTCAACACAGTCAGTCAGAGAAACTGAGAAATGTATGGTTTTGTAAATTTTCAGTTTCTGATCTACTAACTTTCTTAAGCGGTTCTATGACTTTTAATTTTGTACGTTTGTTGTTTATAATCTGAGGGTATCTCTCAAATACTTTCGAAGATTTATTATTTGATTATTAGAGTGTATATGAGTAAATAGTTTGTACTGTATTACAGGTTGGGGTTCTGTGAATTAAAAAACGGAGGATCCCGTCTTTCCTTCAATCAGATTTATTCAAAAGATTTTCCTTTGATCATAAAAGAAAAACAATCAAACACACACTGAGACCATAAAAACAATTTTCAAGCACACTTTGAAATCGCCCGGTAGGTTAAAGCTTTCAACTCGTAATCCCCGTCGCACCAAATATGCTCGCCCTTTCAGTAGTGAGGGCGTTATAATGTTACGGTTAATCCCACTATTCGTTGGTAAAAGAGTAGCCCAAGAGTTGGCGGAGGGTGGTGATGACTAGTATTACAATGCTAAATTAGGGACGGCTAGCGCAGATAAGCCTCGTGTGGCTTTGCGCTAAATTAAAAATATATATATATAGGTTTTTAAGCATACATCACTATAGATGCGCAAACGCTGTGCGAATTAACATCTTTATCAATAAAATACTAATACCTTGTAATATATTGTATTCTACTAAAATTTGCTTAGTACTAAATAACTTATGAAATAAGAAAACCTTTTTAGTGAAATATATTCATGTGAATGTGAGTCCAGAAACTAATGTGTATATACAAAAATATATCGTATAACTTAAAGATGAAATAAAGTTTTTACAGTAAAACATGTATTTCATGTTTATTATTTTTTGGCCCTCTAAGATTAACTTTTAAGGAAAATTTTATTTGACCCATAGTTTTTCGTAGTACCTAGGCCAATGGTTCTTAACCTGGGTTCAATCGAACCCCAGGGATTCGGTTAGTCAGTCTCAGGGGTTCGACGGAGGTCAAGATACACACACACATCTTTCAATCCCTTCATACTAATTATGTCGAGCAATCATCTCAATAAACAGATGCAGGGCGGTGGAGTCAACATCACTGAAGTAGAAGAAAACCTGAAGGCCTTTCACAAAAAGCTACCGTTATGGAAACGACGAACAGAAAATGATTTATTCGCGAACTTTCCCCTGCTGGACGACTGTGTAAGTAAGATTGAAGATGTGTCTGAAATCGGAGACATTTCTGTACCCGGGGAACTGAAGCAAGCAATTGCCATGCACTTAGATGAGCTCGCAAAATATCTCAACGGACATTTCCCGACTAGAGAGTCATATCCAGCATGGGTAAGACAGCCATTCACGTTTAGTGTTGCGACAGCTGATGTCAATGATGAATACCTCGACGAAATCATTGAACTTCAGCAGAGCCAGGATCAACAGCAACTTTACAGAACAACAACGTTCTCAACGTTTTGGTGTCACCAAATCGTAGCATACCCTCTTATTGCTAAGAAAGCCCTTGAAATACTCGTACGTATCTTTGCGAGCAATCCTTTTCGAGGATGGTAGATAAAAAAACGAAGAAAAGGAACAGACTTTGTTGCGAAAATGATATGAGAGTGGCACTTTCCAAGGTGAAGCCGCGCATTTCTGAACTTGTCTCTGAAAAGCAACAGCAAAAGTCACATTGATTTGCAGTAAACATTTATTGACTTATGTTTTTGTGTGAAATTCATGTTTTGTTGGTTTTGTTCTTTGAACACAGTGATATTGCATGCAACTGATTCATGATTCATTTTGTGCATTAATAAAATATATACTTATGTTTTGAATTTGAAAAAAAATCATATTTTATTTTTCCATTTATGAAGAGTTCAGTGAATGCAAGTACGAAACTTCCGGAGTTCAGTACCTCCAACAAGGTTAAGAACCACTAACCTTGGCACTGCGCCTAATAAATAATTCGACCCTACCAACAATATACCTTACAACTCGTCATATCATCTTTATTATGCACCATGTACATACGAGTCTATAGTGTGTATAAAGGCTATCTAAAGAACTGTGATTTGGACAGTAAGAGTGGAGAAGCTTTATATTAATATTGGTATTAATTTTTAAAATACTTTTTTCTGACAGGATACATTACATTTTATATCTGAAAGACTTAGTGATCGTACTTATATTTTTTTCGAACGTTTTTTGTTTACTTGAATGTTGGATTTTTCCACTTGTTAAGCACAAAGCTACATGTAGAACTATTTATGCTCAGCCCATCGCTAGTTTCGAAACCTGGATTTTAACGTTAGAAGTCTTGCAGCTTACTGCTAAACCGTCGGGGCGTTACGAAACACTGTCTTTTATTTTTCAGTAATAATAATATTTATTGTTGTACGATAAATAAATACAGGTCTTTATCTGTATTATGTGGTACAAGTTTCACTTCAGGTCTTATTGGTTGCAGTAGTTTCTAATTAACGTAAATACTAAATGAAACCTTTAAGGATGACTAAATATTAATACATATAAATCACATTCTATGTAAAAGAAGAGGCGTCCTATATGCTTAACATTTAAAAAATACAAATAGCTGGAGTAATCATCTACTCAAAGTTAGTAATTCTATGACTAAATTCAAGGTGCCTCTAAGTTGAACACTTAGCCTAACGTATCACATATGACACTTTTCAAGCTGTGAACATGAGAATCGTTAGATTAGGCTTAGCATTTTAAATGTTATAATACATTTATAGCTCTATGTATTTGTGTTTTAAAGTTTATGTCACCGTAAGTATGAAAGTAAACCTAACTGGAAAAAAGGTGTTTTTGAATTATCTTTTTAAATATCTGAAAAATGTCAGACTTCCATGTTTTCTATGGTGACTTTTATACAGTTAACAAAAAGTGTTAGTTACAAGCAACTATTTCAGTTCCCTTAATTAAAGAAAATAAATAAATAATTTTATTTCTCTAAAATCCTGCTAATCATTTACAAGTCCATTCTACCAAAAAATAAATAAATTTGTGAGTACAGTATATAACAATAAAAAGCAAAAAAAAACGGCTCGTTTGGGTTGAAAAATATTTTACGTAGAGGAGCGAACAATATTTTAACTTCTTCGGTCATCATTAAAGTCACAAAGAAAGAAAGATGTAACTGACCGAAAGCTGACCACATGTTTGAAAGGGGTTATGTAACTAAATTTCGGAATATAGAGAGCGATGTTAGATGATTGAATATATAATTTTATATTATTCATTTTATTATTTTTAATATCGGTATAAAGGTGTTCCTTTGTATTGGTTTATTTTGGGTTCAAGTTGTTGTATAAGTAAGGCTTCTTTAATTTTGCGTTTCTTTATGATTGTTTCTTTATTTAGAATTTGAGTGTTTTCTATGGTTATGTTATGTGTATTTGACTTGCAGTGAGGCCTGGCATGGCCTAGCGCGTTAAGGCGTGCGCTTCGTAATCTGAGGGTCGCGGGTTCGCGCCCGAGTCGCGCCAAACATGCTCGCCCTCCCAGCCGTGGGGGCGTTATAATGTTACGGTCAATCCCACTTTTCGTTGGTAAAAGAGTAGCCCAAGATATGGCAGTGGGTGGTGATGACTAGCTGCCTTCCCTCTAGTCTTGCACTGCTAAATTAGGGACGGCTAGCACAGATAGACCTCGAGTAGTTTTGTGCGAAATTCCAAACAAACAAACAAAGACTTGCAGTGTTCGAAAACGTGTGAAGGTGACTTTTTTAAAATTTTTAACAGATCCGATCGACAATTAAACACAGACGAGATACATCTACTTAACAAAGGACTCAACTTCGCAATAGCACCTAGGAACATTGCAACCTAAGAAATCAAAATATGTTGGCCTGGCATGGCCGAGCGCGTTAAGGCATGCGCTCGTAATCTGAGAGTCGCGGGTTCGCCTCCGAGTCGTGCTAAACATGCTCGCCCTCCCAGCCGTGGGGGCGTTATAATGTACGGTCAATCACACTTTTCGTTGGTAAAAGAGTAGCCCAAGAGTTGGCGGTGGGTGGTGATGACTAGCTGCCTTCCCTCTAGTCTTACACTACTAAATTAGGGACGGCTAGCACAGATAGCCCTCGAGTAGCTTTGTGCGAATTTCAAAACAAACAAACAAAACAAAATATGTTTAGAAGATCTAGCCAGAAAACAAAAATAAGAAAACAGCCAACAGAAAGATGACAACTTAAGACAATATTATTGACAGCCAAACCTCCCAGGAAAAATTAAAAATCTATATTTTCCAGAAACACCTAAAACAACATCTTAAACGATGTTTTCAAAGAATTTTCTCGCGAAACTATCAACATAATTTCACAAAACAGAAAGCTGAAAAACAATCTTACAAAAGAGATAATAATTCCATTAAAAACCTAAAACAAGACAAAAACATAAAAATTCTAAAAGCAGATAAAGGCAACGCTATAGTCATTATGAACACGAATGAATACATCTAAAAAATAAAGAACATCCTATGAGACACGAACAAATTTAAAACAAAACTCACAAATCTAACAAAGACACACGAAACGCACCTAAACAAAATACTACTAAAAACGAAAAAGGCCAACACAATTCCACAAACACTTTATTCCTACTTACGTAAAACCGACTCGCGCACACCACAAATATACGGCATCCCCAAACCTCATAAACCAGAATGTCCATTACGACCAATAATGTCCACATATGAATCGTTTAATTACAATCTTGGTAAATACATAGCATGCGCATTCTCCAAATATGTAACATCAGCCAGCTCATTCATCAAATACTCTTTTAATTTCAAGTCTAATCTAAATCAACTTAATCATAAAGCCTTAATGGTAAGTCTCGATGTTATATCCCTCTTTACAGAAGTTTTAACCACTGAAGCCTGCAAGACAGCCTTAGAATTCTATATCCGAGACCCTAACCCATCTATAGACTTTCCCAGCAACCCTCATAGAATTCACCACGATGAAGACAAACTTCATGTTCAACAACCACAACTAACCAGACACAAAACTGAGGCCTATGCTATGTAAAAACTACACTAACAAAACCACACCAACATTATTTGTAAAATACAATGTGATAACTGCCACGACTTCTATATTGGAGAAATAAGTAGAAAAATGGAAACCAGATTCAAAGAACATAAAAAGTCACCTTCACACCTTTTCGAACACTGCAAGTCAAATAAACACAACATAACCATAGAAAACACTCAAATACTAAATAAAGAAATAATCATAAACAAACGCAAAATTAAAGAAGCCTTACTTATACAACAACTTAAACCCAAAATAAACCAATACAAAGGAACACCTTTATACCTATATTAAAAATAATAAAATAAATAATATAAAATTACGTATTCAAACATCTAACACCGCCCCTATATTCCGACACTCAGTTACACAACCCCTTTCAAACATGTGGTCAACTACCGGTCAGTTACCTCTTTTTTTCTTCGTGAATCTGTGGATGATTGAAGAAGGTCGAAACGTTGTTCGCTCCTCTACGTAAAATATTTTCTCAACCCAAACGAGCCATTTTTACATATATATTTCTCTACAAGTGGATTTTTTTTTACATCACTGGGGAATACTTTGTTTGGATAAAAAAAAGTGTTTTCTTGTGGCCTGACATAGAAGCAGCTGCTGAAAAAATTAATGAAACGCTTGGAAATGCTGCAATTAATGTTGATGATCAGCTTGATGAAGTTGTTCCTGGTAAATTATTTTGATGATCAAAATGTGACGAGTGGAAAGCAAAAAAAAAAAAAAAGGTTGTGAAGAAAAATGGGAAGAACTTTTCAACTTCACTTCAAGGATCAAAGCATTTCTATACCTTATCTCAGGCAAGTTATGGAATACATGTTTTGTTTATCAGGCATTTCTGCCCCTGTTGAAAGAGCATTTTCAAAGATGAATAGCATTTGGTCTCAAGAAATAGGTCTAATGAATGAATGAACAGTAAAAGAACTGTTGCATTGTAAGCTCAATTTTGACTTGAGTTGCGGTGACTTCTTTGAAAAATAGAAACTAATAAAAAAATTTTAAAGAAAGTTGATTCAAGTGAAAAATGTGAATGGTCACAAGAAGTGTTTAGTGAAAAATTAATGAAATTTTGATGTTCCTTGTCTTGCTGAATTTAAATAAATGTTAGAGATATAAACTACCATTATTCCTTGCTTTTTGTGGCAGTATTAAAGCTTAAGGGGAGTAAGATTATGAAAGCACTTCTTTTTTATACCAGTGCCGGTACCTATCATAAAAAATGAAAACTGTTTAGGTTTGAGGCTTAGAAATTATGGTAAGCCTAGCTATAAATAAACTGGCAGAATATGTTAGAATTATGCAATGTGATGTTTCCAATATCAACAGTTCTGTTAATATTTCAACATTTGCAGCGCGTACTGGAGGAATCTTTACTAATTTTTGGATCGCGGTATCACACCTCAATTAGCTTATTTTTCGTAGTACAGTCTTTTTCCAGAAGTCTTTCTTTACAAATCGCCCAAAGATTTTCAATAGGATTTAAGTCCAGAGAGTTTCCAGGCCAGTCCAGTAGCTTTATTCGCGTTGTAGTCATAAAATTCTTCACAAGTTTCGATGTGTGGCACGGAGCCAGGTCTTGCTGAAAAATGCCAGATCCTTCTGAAATTCTCTTTTTTAATTCTGGGACGACTCTTCTCTGCAAAACTTTGATGTACTGTGGTCCTCGCATCATACTTTCTACGATATGCAAGCCTCCGATGTGATAGTTGCTGAAAAAACCCCAAAACATCTTCACGGGATGCTTTACGAACTCATTGATGTGAGATTCTCGAAGTTTCTCACTTGGAGATCTGTGAACATGCAGATTTCTTTGACCCTGTACGAAGAAATGAGTCTCGTCACTGAATAACACTTTCCTCCGTTATTCTTGCATCCAGTTCTTGTATTTCAGACCCAATTAATACCGTTTTTTTCTTCATTGAGTTGGTAAAATGTTGTTTTTTGACTGGTCTCCTTGCCCTTCTAACGCAATTTCGAATGACGTAATATTCCTCAAAATTTCGTAATATTTCCCAAAAATAGATCGACCGTACTGCAAAACACAGCTGATGGCGCCATCTGTGTGAAAAAATGATTATTAAAGGAAATCAGCGGGTCCAGCGAGCCTGCACTGGCCGCCATGCTGAAAATATTGTAAAATGACCATTTGTTTCAATTAATTTGCACAAGGGTGTAATTAGAGTTTGACAATCAATCCCACTATTCGTTGGTAAGAGCCCAAGAGTTGGTGGTGAGTGGTGATGACTAGCTGCCTTCCCTTTAGTTTTACACTGCTAAAATAGGGAGGGGAAGCTCTTGTGTAACTTTGCGCGAAATTTTAAAACAAACAAATTGTACTGGAAAAAGGTACTTATTTGTATGTCTGTAACGATTCTTTTCAGATTTCATAACTTTTTCGAGAAATTAGAAAAAAAAACATAAAATGGATAAATGTATTTTACATTTCGTTGATAATTCAATTCACGTTGAAGTCAACAAAATGCTTCGTAGACATTTTAAATTGAAAGAAATACCGTTGTGTGGGTACTTTCACTCAAGTGAATCAGGAACTCAATTGTAGCTCGTCCTTCTTCACTTAAAATGTATATCTATATCACAGTTTGTGTACTTAAAACAGTAATAACACAGCTACCAAACTGATTGTAAAGACTATATTTCCACAGTTACTACACCCCTTTCATATGTCATGATGCTCTACGTCACGTGTATCCTGATTTATTGCTTTATCTGTGATGAAATATGTTGAGGGCCGCTATTGGATAATGAATAGTTGGCTGATTTATACCTATACGCAGGGTAAAAGGCAATCATATGCTCTTTCAGTTTAATAAACTGTCACCTTTAAATACAAAATAAAAAGTGTTCATTGGTATGAGATGTGTTTTTAATAATCGAATACTTAAAGGTGAATTTTACAGAAAAAAGAAAACTTTGCAGTCAAAAGAACTACTCATGCTGATTAATTTTGCAGGTTCACATTTTTTTTATAAAAATATGTGCTAATAAATGAAACATAGAATGTGGTGCAGAGAAAACCCTTTTCGAGCGGCAATTCGAAAACTAATTTCACGTTTGCTGCTAGGAAAAGTATTGTGACGTAATAGTTGCCAAACAAACCGCCAACGCCAGTGCATACGGAGAAAGAGAGGCGGAGTTTGTTTTGACTTTGTGTTCTGAACAGTGTCGAGTAGCGCCATAGCTATTCGAACCTAGAACAGTTACTTTTGACACAAATATGACAAGTTTTAGTGATGAGGACAGTTCCACGAGCGAGAGTAGCGGAACTGTGAGTAATACTGATAGCGCCCAGGCCGGTTGAAAGTCGGTCATACCTCCAGTGGAAGAATGGTAAACCTAAGTCATGACAACAAATATGGTCTGTGTTATTTCACATGCAATTTTAAGCATCTCGAAACCTATCTGGTGTTTATAAATTATTGATATTACAGACTGGGTTTTATTTGTTTAATTGTACCATTGTACTGGGTATTTATGACTCGTAATAAAATGAATTTCAATTATAAGTCATAATTTTGTCTATAAAATTAAACTAGATGTAGCAGTCTGAATAGTTAATTTAATATTTACTATAAATGTATAATTTATATGACATATCCCGTATGTTTGTGCAAGGTGTAGGTGTGGCTTATGCGAGCAAACGCCAACCAGGAGAAAGCGCGTTTGTTGTCGCTCATACAACAAGGTGTCAAACCGATTAAAAGATGAAGAGTGCATTACCCAGACTCGAGTTTTTGATGAAAGTTGCCTGAATATCAATGTCTTGGAAGCATCATACAAGAGTCTGAACAAACACACTCTGAAATGAGTCAGCTCTAGAGTCTTGGCAGTCATCATCAGAGGTAGGCTGAATCACAACTTCCTCTACAAAAGTAGGCACTGTGTTATCAGCAGCACTTTCCTATAAAAGCTGAAGAAATGAGATTATGTATTAAAATAACATGCTTTATGAGGTTTATGAGATTTACATTTAATATGACAATGTCAAAGTACTGTGTTAGAATTAATTTTATTATGATGAGTTATGGAAATTTTTATGGAGTTTATGTTTGATTTTTTACAAGTCTACAATTTTTTTTAAATACATAACATGTACTTGATTACTTCAACATGCTTAAGACATAATCTTATTTCAATTTATCTTGAAATGTTAAATTTGAAAAATGGAATTCTTCAGACTTTTCCATATTTAAAAATGATACAACAAATCTACAGAATGATCTACCTGCTTTTAAACTTGGAATATACTCTATTTGGGATAGATTTTTCCACTGTCTAGACTATTAAATCAAGGTTTCACTGACTTTCAGGTGCCACAAATGCAAAACACGCTCATAAATGTGAAATGTGTATGTCTAGTTACATTCTTCAAAAACTTGTACTTTTTAAATTATTATATTATACTAGTTATTGTTTATCGCTTTATACTACACACATACCTTTACGTTTGTTCTTTTCGTGATGGCATGGGATGGCTTCAGAGAGGTGGAACCTGTACACTGCAGGCTGAGATCAGTCCTCAGCTCTTCACGAGGATAGATGGTGGGGACGATCCTGTCTACTGCCGATGATTTTTCAGTCTCAACCTGCCTGGCTTGAAACCCACGGAATCCAAAACAGTGGGATTCGACACAAAACATGAGCGTTCAAAGTGATCTTGACAAAGCTTTGCATGGTGTGAAGGAGTCCAGTTCTTCCTATTGACCATCCGCACTCACTGTCGCCACCTTACCGGTTCCTTTTCCTTGCACGGAAACGAGAAGAAGCTTTTGCCCGATGCCGAACCGTTTTTACAACCATAAGCAACGCAGTAAACCATGTTATCATGAAACAAACATAAAGTAGCAATATCAAGACAAAAAATAGTCTCACAAAGTACGTAATCCGAAAAAAAGTGCCGATATATTTACATAAAATACCAGCACTGAAAGAAACACAATAATCGGCGCGCAACGAAGCATGTTTGGCAACTATTACGTCATAGTTGTAAAACGTCACGGAAACAGCCGAACGACCGAGAGGAACTTAAGTTCGAGGATCCGCATATTTTGTTTCATTTTTTACTCAAAAACTAAAGTGTTTAAAAATATGGCAACCACATAGGAATTATACCTAACCAAAGTTCAGTTTCTAAAGCATTATTAAATTTGTTGAAAATTCACCTTTAACAAGAAAGACTAGCCTTCAAACCTTAATAAATAATACAAACAATCGCATTAAAGTTTAATCGCAAGCCAGCATTATGAAAAGTGTAAAGCTTCTTTCTGCCAGTCAATAATAATCATAAACAGGATCTTACAAAGTTCTGTAAAAATTCAAAACAATTTCCAATAACAAATATACTTAAATATATACAACAATAAAATATAACGACACTACAGACAAAGACCAAGCCAAACTTTCCATATATTATTATTCTACAGTCTTTACAACTCCTAACACAAAAAAATTAAATAAGGATCACTACACCAAGGATAATAATTATGTACAGAAAAATGAAGGCATGTTTACCCCAAATTTTTCAGTTAGCATCAACCCTCATAACACACACATAGACAACAACATTACAGAACATTTTACCAGAGCGAAGATTAAAATTCACATTAAGAAATTAAAATACACTGTCCTTTGCGAGAACGGCATTAAAAATATAATTTTAAAAAAGCACTTCCGATGTACTTATCACCCATATCGCAAAGATGTTTAATCTATCTCTAAAATCAGGATATTACCCAGCAACATGGAAATCGACAGCCATTAGCATCATCTCCCAAAACAGTGACGACCCTGGTAATCCAACTGGTTACAGAACCAATAAGCCTGTTAAACATTACAGACAAACTCATGGTAAAAATCATAGCAAGACTGCTTTCCAACTTATAATTCAATAAGTTCCTTTCCGATGCACAAAACGCAACACGCAAACAACGACATTTAGCCAGATTAACAGTCAATACACAAAGGGTTTAATCGCAACCACCGGAGTTTTACTGGACATCCAAAAGATTTTCGACTACATTTAGCACAACAGTCTTAGATATAAACTATGTAACTATAAAATACCTACTCCAGTCATGGATCTCAAGTTTTCTAACTAACATAGGTCATGATCAATAGAAATATGTCACCCTTATTCCCATTTAATGCTGGTGATTTGGTAACGACATAAATCTCCAACAAGTTCCCGAAACGAAAGGTTCACAAAATACAAGATACTCTACACCACATTGTCAAGTGGTGCAACACATGGCGCGAGCTACTTAAACTAAACAAAACTCAAGTCATTGTCTTCTGCTGCCAGCTTAAGTAAAACAATGATAAGATTAGAAATGTCAAACTCAGACACACAAATCAAAATCATAAACCAATAAAAATTTCTCAGTTTAACCTTCCGTAGAAAGTTAACCTGGAATACAAGTTTCTCAGAAATAACAATCAAGGCACAACAACGAATAAAATGTCTTTAAAACAAAACAATAATAAGCAGCTTTGTCAAAGGCTGCATCCCCAAGACGATAATGATAATATAAAACACCTATATAAGACCTATTGTGAAATTCGGATATCCAGTAACATGTAACATGCCTCAGCATCTCTGTAAAACTTGAGTTGAGATTGTTGTTTGTTATCACGCACAAAGCGCTATCTGTGTTCTGCCCACTACAGTTTCCACCGTTGTCAGTACGCAGACACTTCACTGTGCCAATGGAAGTGGATAGGGCTAAAACTTGAATATATCCAGTCAAAAGCAGTACGAATAGCCTACCGACTCCACGTTTATACAATCGGCTCTTACTTACAGAAAACAAGCATCTCAGTGTTGTCATAACGAACACGCTTCTTATCCTTAGCTAACAAATACTAAAATGAGACCAAAACTAGAAATAACCTATTCAGTATCGCACAAACACCCGCCTCATGGACCAAAATAATATCTCCCTTAAATCACATCAGTTACAAAACAAACAACACTCACTTCAACAACCAACTTGACAGTTCTAGCTTGTGGCTTTACCTTCCCTCTTTTTTCAGGTTAACGACTATAAGGAACGATGGACCAAATAATAATCATATGTATTATGTTTATATCATTCAGTGTGTTCTTATGTTCTCTATTTTACCAGTATATTCAATGTTTAGTAATTTTATAGCTTATGTTTTATACCTATGAACTATATAAACAAAATACATTGTAAATTCTGTTAAGTATAAAGTTAATTAACATGCATATAATTGTATGTGATATTGTAATATGTAACTGTCCTTTGTGATGCAATAAACTCTCGTTCTGGCTTTGCGTCTTCTCCTGGACAACATGGGACAGATCTGCTGCTCGTAATTAGTTTATCAATTACAGACTATAAGCTTCAAAACACCCCTTGTCAAATCACCACTAACAAGACAACTGCTCTCCTTCATTGTTTTTCTTCACACATGAACTACAAAAAATCAAGTGTTCAGAGAAACAATTATTAATCCATCAAAATTACAATAGCCAGAAAAGAGAAGCGAATTGGAAATCATTCATTTATGAGCACCTCCAGATTTGTTGATAAACCTAAAATAACTATCAAGTCTTTTAGCTTAGCTTAAAAGAATAAAATCAAAATTTGAAGCCAAACTGTAACCTACACTTACAGTATTGATAAGAATTTTATAGTAAATATTCACTGATTAACTAACTAACCCACGCATGGTGTGTTGTTGTTGTTTTATCCATTATCATGCTCTAAATTGAAAAACAAAAGAAAACAAAACTGGTTAACAAATAAATGAATATTTGCTGTAAAATTCTTATCAACACTTCAAGTGCAGCTAACAGTTTAGTTGGCAATTCTTATTTCACTTTCTCACACCCAAGGTGTTTTTGATTAGAAACTAATACAAAGAAAAGATCAAAATCTTTGAAGTAAAATTCATATAAACCATAAGAATTCTTGGACAACCCTACACCCTCCTTTCTTAGAAATAATACCAATCTCTACAACAAAACTATTTTAATTGTATCAGTCTCTTAAGTAACTAGGATCAAGTAACAATCAGTTAATGATAGTTTACTTTAAAAAATACTTTAGTGTTAATTTCAAATATTAACAATATTTTATATCATTATCAATCTATCATGAATTTCTTTTCTAAACTCTTCAAACCAAAGATAGAGTAATTGTCATTTTGTATTGTTGTATTTCACCACGTGCTCCACAGTGATTGCGAGTATTTCACAATTCAGTGATTAAAATAAATGACGGTTATCACCCTGATAACTGTGATAACAATAATCATTATACTGGTTATTTTTTTCTCTTTCAGTGTAATCTTCATTACAAATATTTTTCATACCAGTTCTGATAATTTTATCCTTTTTAGATATCATATCATAGTTTTTTTAACTCAACTAAAAATCACTGTAAACACAAGCTTAACCATTCACCCAACATCCTCCATGCATCGGAGTTAATTGACTATTCTTTAAATAATATCTACTTAAGCACAAAAAGTTCCTTCAGATTTTTTTCTCCCCTTCAAATAAGCTGTAAATATCTTGCTACAAATAAAAGAAATAAACGCAAAAAAGTACTTTTATTGTCATAATTACTTTAAAAACACTCTGGCTTTGAACACATAACAAAATTATTTATATTTTTTGAAATGCATAGCTGTTATTTAACGTTTTGTTACAAATTAACTTGTACTCACTCACTTTTTATTTCTTTATTCATTAAGCAGCATAAACAAACATTTCTGCACAACTATCAATTACATAATTTGACAATTAGCCGTAACAATGGTGCCACACCTTATCGTCTAATAAATACTGATTAAATTAATTTATCTTGGTGTTTCTTAAGTTTATACAACGTTTAACATCATTCAGATAAGACAGGAATAGTTTGTTTATTTTGGAAGATTTTAGTTCATGAGCTCTTGAGATTTCATTTCCATGTTGTTCTATAACGTATGTGATACTTTTTATTTCTACTAAACACTCAAGTTGTCTGTCGTATGTCACTTTTATATACTAGTCAACTTGACTGATTACATTACAACAGTTTTGGCAATTATCAAACAATTTCTCTTCCATATATATGATAATTTAACAATTTTATATTTCTCACTCGATATAGAATAACTTGTTCCTTGAGAATCATCATGACTGTGTAAATAAAAACTTAAAACCATCACGAATACGCTAAGTTACTTGAGACAGTTATCATGTTTCTTCAATTCAAAATCGGAGTATAGTCATTATTATTATTTTAATCAGGTTCTGTAAGATGGTCATCATCATGTTTTTAGTTACGTACCGCACGATATCCGCCATTACCACTTTAGTCATTATTTGAATGTTTTAGTGTAACTGTCATGATTAAGATAATTAAATAAATTACGAGAAGCACTACAATTATGTTAATTAGGTATCTTGCGATATCCATCATGGATACGATAAGTAATTGCTTTAGGGCAACTATCACAACTACTTTAATCAGATGTATCAAGGCATCCATAAAGATTTCTTTAGTCACATATTTTAAAGCGTCTTTCATAACTTCCGTAGTTACACATTTACTGACAATCGTCATTACTTCTACAATTAAATGGCATATAGAAACCATTATTGATACTGCAATTAAAAACCTAAAGACAGCTAGGATGACTATATTAATCCAACAGTATATTACAGGCATCATAAATACATAAGTTACACACCCCGGAAAACATTGTTATTATGTCAGTTAAGTTCTTCCAGACAGCCATAGTAAATACTTTTAGTAATATTAATGTTGTGAAATATATGTCGCGGTCTGGAAAAACCTAACTGACAATATGCATCGTCAGAAGTAACTTACAATATCGTTGGAACGGGCATGAAGGCAAATGAAATAATATTTGTTATTTATCACTATTTCTAAATAGTAGTTTCTCTTAACAGTTAAATTTATGTGAGTTTCAGATGTTCTTTCGTACATTCCATTGCATTTGTTATTTAAATTTGGTCATTCTAAACTTCCGATTGAACAAAAATTCTCTCGATGCTCATGTTTGCTTTTTGTCGTTAGCCAGACGTGGCCAGGTGACTAAGACCCTCGACTTGTAAACTGAGGATCACGGGTTCGAATCTCCGTCACACCAAACATCCTCGCCCCTTCAGCCGTGGGAGAATTATAATGTACAGTCAATCCCAGTATTCATTCGTAAAAGAGTAGTCCAAAAGTTTGCGGTGGGTGGTGATGACTAGCTAGCTGCCTACCCTCTAGTGACTAGTCTTACACTGCAAAATTAGGTACAGCTAGCGCAGATAGTCCTTGTGTAGCTTTGCGCGAAATTCAAACAAAAACGATTTTTTCGTTCAAATGCTGTCAAATAACAATTTTTTTAGATGTCAACGCTGATGATCGAATCTGTAAGTTTTGAAATGTAGGAGTAGAGTGGTCGTTCTTATGAATTTGTGGGAGTTATTTAATCTTAATATTAAAATTTGAAGTCATTTGAGTTAAATAACATCTAGATATACTACGATTGGTTGATAAAAGAAGGCTACAGTTTTAACTTAAAATTTAAGAGGTGTCGATTTTACTACAGAGTTTAAATAGACTTAAAACTGTGACAGTAGTTTAGGCTTCGTTAGAGATGAGTTTCTGATATTTTATTAAGTAAATATAATCTAAAATATAGTTCATTAAAACTGTTTTTCTCTACGTTTTTTATTATTATAGCAAAAATTACTGAATTTAAGTAATTGTACTAAAAGTTTTATTGTCTTTTGGTGTTTTAAGAATTAACTTGTTCACTTGATGTAAGATCGATTAGTTTAGATCAATAGGATTTTGGGTTGTATGTACAGAAATACTGAATGTAAGTCGAAAGAAATTACAATTTCATTGTACATGTCACTAGTTAGGCTACATTTGGAATATTTTGTCCATATAATATTCTTTATGTTACGAAAGACATCAAATTTAGGAAATGTTTCAAAGAAGGATGGACGGATTATCATGTGAGGAGGGGCTGAAATCTCTCAAATTCTTTTCTATTGACAAAAAAGAAAAGTTAGATGGGATCTGCCTGAGGTATTTGAGATTGAGGAAAGTGATATTGTTAATGTATCAACTATTTTCCTAGTTAATAGTGAGAATAGTAAGATTAGGAGTACAAATATAAAACTTGGTTGTTTGTAAATAATCACTAAACTATACATCATGCTGTCTGTGCTATAACAAAACTTTGTACAGTTTGCCTTTCTTTTCCAGGATCACCTCCAGTTATAAAATATGTAGACTGACCCTGTGGAAGTAATCTTGATTTTTAGAGTCAGCAACTACATTAAAATCTATATTATATCACAAAAGAAACCTCATACTTTGCACTGTAAATGTGTAATAAAATTATGGTCAAACCATAAGTTTGGTAACAAGGTTCTGCTGACTAACTGATTTCTCCCTGTTCACTAGTATAAAGTAAGGGATGACCACAGATAACTTTGTAATTCTATCTAGTAAAATACAATGTCAGTCTAATTTTCTTTTTAATTGAGAAATGGCTTTTATCTTCTTTGCTCTGCCCACCACAAGAATTGAATCCCAGCTTCTATCATTGCAAGTGTGCCAATATATTACTTGGCCACCAGAGAGGTAAGTTTGAAATATCTAATTATAATTCTGTCTCCTAAAACTTTGTTACACTCTTCATATCTTTTTATCACTGAGCCATGTCCTGCTGTAATTCTGTACAGTGAACTTTTCTACAGTTTTTCTTTTTTCACTGTGTCACATCCAGTTCTAATTCTTTATGGTAACATCTCCAAACAAGATAATTTCCTTTTTCCTTGTAAAAGTTTTCACATTGTTCTTTATCACAGAGCTAATTTTATTTACAATGTTCTCTAGTAACACTGTTTTATGGGCTACTTTTCTCTTTTTGTCAGTCATCACTTTTGCTTTTGTTAGCTATAATTCATTATATTAAGCAAGTCAAATAATGTGCCATGTTTGGATCTAAATAGTAGTCTCTCCCTGGGCTGAAAGTAAATGATATTTCAGCAGTTCAAGTTCTCCAGAATCAAAGAAAAGTCTTCTCATTAGATTTTCTTCAAGCTCAAAATACTGAAGTTGTTCAACTTATACCAAGGCCAGAACACTTCCTCAACTTTGATGTAAGTTAAGTTGATATTGCTCTCAATTAACTAATATAGTTAAGGAATTATAATGAATTGCATAAAATAAACTAGTAATTATAATATGTCGTAGTATTATTTATATAGTATGTTGATCAAGTATGCACCGAGAATAATAGAAAACTTAATGAGTACTGTGGAATAATTATTAAAAGAAATAGTAAAACATATGAGATGTTGTATTTTTATAAATAAATAAAATTGACATGTTTCTCTGGAATCTCAGTCTTGGAGTCATTATTTAGTGCAACTGTAAATTTCCTTGAGTTAGTGACTTGTGTGTTCTACTCTTAACTGCATACTATCATCTAATATAAGGTTCGTATGGCTTTTGTACTGTTAGCCAGACATGGCTGGAAGGTCAGTATGATAAAAATAATTATATACAAATAATTAACGTTATGAGATTTAAGCCACTTACAGTAAACATTTTTGTTTTCATGTTATAACCTGCAGTCATTCACAAGGATGTAGATCCTGGGGGAGATGGGTGGGATACATTCCCCCTTCATTTTAGATGGGGGGTATGGTGCATACAATCATCCTCCCTACAGTTTGGTCTGTTGAATTGTTTTATTGTTTGTTCTTGTGATTCTCATGTATTTACCAATCGAATTACATAATTAGGCCTAGTTGTAGGGTTTTTCAGTAGCCAAAATGTACATCTTTGATATAGACGTGTTTCTAAGCTTTTCGATCTAAGCAATAGTATGTAAGTAACAGCCAGTAGGCCTAAGTATACATGCAAGGCTTGCAAGCACTATCACAGAATCTACCTACGTCTTGTACGTAGTGTAAGATTAAATAAAATTTTCATCACAACAGATTGAACAGAGCATGAAATTCGAAAATATTGCTTCCAAGCATAAACTCCTGTGATCTAGATCTGGTAGGCCATTTGTAACTTGTAGCTGCATCAATCTTATGTGTATATTGTGTGGTTTTCCTATGCCATTTGTTCTTATGTCTAACCGGTTTCATTGTTGAACGCCTTACTCTCCTTAGCTGCGAAGCCACTGACCATAGTGTACATTTAGTGTACAGTTAATGACAGGTTCGGGCTGCTCAGATCAAGATGTGCCCTACATCACCCCCCTCTGCTCCCTTTAGTCTGAGCTTCAATTTTACAACAGGGCACATTAGACCTGTGTTTGTGGCCCTCATTAATCCATGAAATTTCAGATTATCACTGCCCTCTAATAAAGTGCTGGTGCTTTATGGTAAAAGAACAATATATTCTCTTGTCATAGATTGTAAAAATATTGTATTTTTTTGTATAATCAGAACACAAAAGGAACTATTTCAACAGCCTGAAGCCTCTACTTGAATTGTATTGCTAGTTTTTGTTTGGTGTTTTTATTTAATAGACTTGCTTATAGACATTATATCTCAACGTGTTTGCCTTTTGATGAGCTTTAACAGGAATATAATATATTTGTGATTGTTTAAGTATTTTTCGAGAAACTTGCAATTACTTGTGTTGTAACTAGCACACATTATTCTCCCAGCGATGCCCAAGTGGTCAGTCGGCCAGTTACTGGTAGTCACTGTGAGGTTAATCCAACAACCTGTAGCGTTTGACTTAAATACATTGTACAGTTCAGTCCTACTTCCATTCTGTTCTATCTTTGTTCGTTGTGTGTTAGAGTTTTTCAATAAAGACAGTATTTTAGCCTGTTGAGTTATCTGGGAAACAGATTCCAATTATGACAAGTTAGCATCTGAAACTTTCCAATATTAAACAGTTCTGCAAGCCAGTTACTGGTACTACAAGTGGCAATGCAGATGTAAATAATCCAACAACCTGAAGCAAAGGAATAGAAACTTGCCATACAGACGAAATACCATGAGCATCAAAGGATGAGTCTGAAAATGCTTGTACAACTATGAACATCATGAACCACCAGATAGTTGTGAAACAAGTTTGTGCAGTAATGAAAAATCTGACACTCCACAGATACAGTGTGGAAAGCCATATCATCCAGACACACAACTAATACCATGACAGAAAGCAAAATATCAACTTCCAGGGCAAGTGGTTTGATGAGTTCCTATGGCTGCACTTTGAAAATCAGACTCAAAAAGTCGTATGCTTTCATGGTGCCAAGGCAGAAAATACAGGCCTTTTTACACGGAAATTGGAGAGGCCAGTGGAGTACACCTACATATCCACTGGTTTTTGCAACTGGAAAAAGGCAAAACAGAAATTCAAGGAACCCCAATCAGCACAGATTTGCTATATCTCCAGAAGGTTCACTGGATGTAACTCCAGTGACTGTCCAGCTACATGAAGGAAAAAAGAAGCAGCAGGAAGAATGCAAAAGAAGTCTAGCCAAAATATTCAGAAGTTTACGTTTCTTACTGTATCAAGGTTTAACATTACGTGGACATACTGTATAAATGGAGGGGAACTTCCTGTAGTTAATGAAGCTCCTGGAAGAGGAAGATCTTGAGTTGATGACTTACTTGTCAAAGAAAACCACATTCACATCACCCCAGACTCAGAATGAAATAATGGAGATATTCAGCCATCAAATACTGAGGAACATAGCACATGAAGTGCAGCAAAGTAAAATCTTTGCATTAATGGTTGATGGCACTCAAGATGTTACAGGTGCCGAACAGGAAGCAATATGTGTATGATACATAGATGAGAACCTTGACGTCCATGAGACATTTCTTGGTTTGTACAGTGTTTCTAATACAACTGGTGAAGTAATATCCTCGACTGTACTTGATGTACTGACTACACTCAATTTACCACTGTCAGGATTAAGAGCACAAACTTATGATGGAGCTGCTAACATGAGTGGTGCGTACAGTGGATGCCAGGCAAAAATAAAAGAGAAGCAACCGTCAGCTTTGTTTTTTCACTATGGAGCACACAAGGGTAATTTAATAATGCAACATGCAGTTGAAGCTTGTGAATGTGTTCGAGATTCTATCCAGTGGGTACATGAACTTGGTGTCTTGCTTCAGAGGTCAGGCAAATACAAGACAATCTTTGAAAATATTGTATCGTCAGACAGCCACAATGGTCCAGTTAAATACATCCACCCACTGTGTCCAACACGCTGATTGTGCCACCTGTCTGCAATTACATGTGCTAATGATCACTACAGTGACATTGTTGATTCTTTATCTGAATTAGCAAATGAAAAATCAGATGTAGCAGTGAAAGCATGAGGTCTGCTGGACAGATCTGACAAAGGAAAGACAGTTTTAGTATTGTTGATGGCTCAGCATCCATTAGTTGCATTACAGAAACTAAACCATGCATCTGCAATGAGAGTTGAGCAGTTGCAGGTATTGCAAACAGGAAAATTACAAGATATTTGATGAAGCTGAGAAAAAGGTAACTTCCCTTGATCTGGTGCCTATTGAACTACTACCCATTTGCAGACCCCTCAGAAGGATCACAGGTGATGGCTCAGCACACCATTCTGCAACAACTAGAGATTACAGAAGCCAATATTTTGAATTCGTGGACACAGTCATAGAACATCTGACCACTAGATTCAATGCAGACAACAATGACTTGAGGCAATATCTAGCACTTGAGAACATGATCACATCTGGCAAGATTGATAACTCAGTCTATCCAGAAATCTCTGCATAACGGCTCGAGTTTCAGTTGCTTGTGTTCAAAGGAACAACAAAAGCAGTATCTCTGAAAGGTGCAAAGGATGCTTACTGTAAAATACATGAAACAAGCCAGCAGATGTTTAGTGAAGTGTTTCTTCTCATGAAAATTTTGCTTGTATGTCCAGTATCCAACTGTGAATGTGAATGCAGCTTTTCTGCAATAAGACGGTTGAAGACGTTAAGGTCAACTATGTCTCAGTGCCGCCTCAACCATGTGGCAGTTTGTCACACTCACAAATATGAGGTCGACAAGATAAATATAGAAGAATTCATAAACAGATCATCACAAAGGAGATCTACATTTGGGAACATGTAGACTAGAGGACTAAATGAATCTTACTTCAATGAAAAGTATGAATAATTATGTGCTACATTGTATTGATGTGTAATTTTCAAGAGTTTGCAAAGACATTTTAATTATTTTTATCAAACAACATGAACAGTTTTTCAGTAGATATAAACTTATCAAGGGTAATTACTAATTTTATTAATATTTGAAAACGTAATTCATGTAATGAAAGTTATTAGTAACCTTGTCAAGTACAATGGCCATCTTTTATACTGTGCAGTGTGCAGGAATGAATTCATGTGGCAGTTAATTTGTGACACATTTGTCTTTATTCAATTAACATGTTGAAAACTGTTCACAACACCTCACTTATACAAACCTACATGGAAACCTTGAAGTATTGTGGAAACAAGATTACTCTGTGACTGCATGTTTACAGCTTTCAGGTTCATGTAATCACAGATTACCAATTTGCAAATTGAACAGTCCACATCAGTGGTTGCAAAAATCATCCCCCCATCGGGTGTAAAAAATCTATGCTCCTGGTCATTCAGGAACAAAAATAAGCATAATTTATATTTATTTCCTGATACCACACTTGTTATAGTAAAGATAAATGATATTCTGAAATTATATTATAATGCTCAACTTCATGGATATATTGTTTCTTCAGTTTTACCACTAATCTATATTTAGATCTAAATATTAGAATAATTTAATTTTACATTGTTTTTTATTTACAAACTACTTATTGTTGTATGATCTTGATTATAATAAATCTTTTTCATGCCATTGGTATTTTAAGGTCTCAGAATTCTCAGTGACAAAATAAAAGTTTTTATATACATACAACACCAAACTGATGGTGTTGTATTTTTATAAGTTAAATTGGACAGTAACCCTCAAAGGAATGTCAAGGATTGTTTTAAATCCCCTTAAATATTCTAGGCATGACATTTGTTTCATTTAAAAATACTTATGGAATTCAACTAAATACTAGAATCAGTAAAATGATGTGTGATTAACTTATCAAGTGATTTTAACCAGGCTTATTTTTTTCCATGAAATTTTAAGATATCATTTATTTGCAGACTATTTCTCAGTTTATGAAACTTATCTAAATTACAAATACACTACATGACCAAGGGTATGTAGACACCCCTTCTAATCAGAGGGTCTGGCTATTTCACCACATCCATTGCTGACAGGTGCATAAAATCAGTCATACTGCCATGCAATCTCTATAAACAAACATTGGCAGTAGAATGGGTTGTACTCCCAATGTTTGTTTATGGAGATTGTGACTTTCAACGTAACACTATTATAGGATGCCACCTTTCCAATAAGTCAGTTTGTGAAATTTCTGCCCTGGTTAACTGTAAATGTTGTTATTATGAAAAGGAAACATCTTGGAGCAACAAAAGCTCAGCCACGAAGCAATAGGCCACACAAGCTCACAGAATGAGTGCCGAAGCTCATATATATTGTCTGTTCACAGTTGCAACACTCACTGCTGAGTTCCAAACTGCTTTTGGAAGCAACGTCAGCACAAGAACTGTTCATTGGCAGCAGGAGTGGTGTAAAGCACACTGCCATTGGACTCTGAAGTGGTGGAAGTGCATTCTCTAGAGTGATGAATCATGCTTCACTATCTGGCAGTCTGATGGACAAATCTGGGTTCAGTGGATGCCAGGAGAATACTACCTGCCCAAATGCATAGTGCCAACTGTAAGGTTTTGTGGAGGAAAAATAATAGTCAGGAGCTATTTTTCATGGTCTTGGCTGGGTTCTTTAGTTCCAGTGAAAGGAAATCTTATGCTACAGCATACAATGAAATTCTAGAGAATTGTGTGCTTCCAACTTGTGGCAATTGTTTGGGGAAGGCCCTTTTTTGTTTCAGCATAAAAATGCCCCTGTACACAAAGCAAGGTCCATAAAGATATGGTTTGCAGATGTTGGTGTGGAAGAACTTGACTGGTCTGTACAGAGCCCTGACCTCAACCACATTGAACACCTATGGATGAATTAAAATGCCAACTGCGAGCCAGGCCTTCTCGCCTGACCTCTCTGATACTCTTGTGGCTAAATAGAAGCGAATACCCACAACCATGTTGTAAACTCTAGCAAAAAACCTTCCCAGAAGAGTGGAGGCTATTATAGCAGCAAAGGGGGTCCAACTCCATATTCATGCTCATGCTTTTGGAATGAGATGTTCAACAAGCACATATAGTTGCAATTGTTGGGTATCCACTTACTTTTGGCCATGTAGTGTATCTATCAGTTCTATAATTATTTCTTTGGTTGTTTTATTTTAACAATTTGTACTTTCAAATGACTATTCTTTGAAAAATTAGTTTTAAACTTTACTTAGACTTTATTTTTTTCAGTATTCAACTGCTAAAATTGTTCCTTTACATGCAGTGGCCTTCGTTACCTGTTTCTGAGAGAGAGAAGTATAATGCATCTTCAACCTTATGGTTCATTTCATTTTATTTTTTGATTCATACTAGTCTTTTCATGAATATTGTTTTGCTTCTAGTGTTTGTTGTTCTGATTCGAAAGCAATTCATATTTCAGAACTCCCCCTTATCAGGAATGGTTTTTTCATACTTGTCTCTTCATATACAAAACTTGTACAGCTAAGCAGAATGATACATTGCTTTTTTCTCTTTTATTCCCACCATCACTTTTGCTACAAAATAAACATTCTCTACTGAGTTAGGATTCTACACTATTATCTCATCAGAAATGAGTCACTCTATATTGACAACACAGTTGTCCCTTCAGACACAGGAAGGGTGGTATCCTCATATCAGATAAATATGGCACTTGCTACTGTTATTATATTGTGGAACAAAAAATTACAATTTGTGACAATTTTATGTTGAGTTATTGTGTTATACATAACTTGTATGTATCACTGAATGACAATGTTTAAGTTGGTATAAATATCTTTTTCATGTAGATCCATTTCATTTTACTTGTTCAGTGTTACTGTTTGTTTAATACCTGGATCTGTGATGATCTTACAGAACCTAAAGTTTTATATACAAACAAATTCGGTAACTGTATATGTGTTATTTAGTTTATGTATTATACATTATTCTGGTGTGAATAGATTCTTTGTTTTAGTATGTTATCCACTGAATTATTATAGTACCAAATTAATGAAGTCATTGGTATAGTTAGGGACATTCTCCTGTACATTATATTGTTATAGGGTAGTGACTATTTTTCAAGAGTGTCTAGGTCTGTTCTAAAACATACCACAGCTATCACATCTGGTTCCTTATTTTACTATTTCCAGCACTTTATTACCCCACAATTTTTTCAGGACAATTCTGAAGGCCAATGTTTCCTTTCTAAGTTAAAGAAGGATGCTCTTTCTTCATTTATTAAATATGAAAATCCTAGCCATCTGTTAATCTACTAAAGAGAAATTAATGTTTCTAATATAAAAAATTGAACTGAAATCAACACTCATCTCCAGATGAACACATTTATATTCTTCCTCTCATTGTATAGATAGCTCAGTCTGTATAAACACATTTATTTGGGAATAGGTTAATAATGGTGTTAACTGATGGAGGAAGTCTTTTGTGATTTATGGCATAAATAGTAATCTAGTAACATCACTAGTTTCTTCAGCTCTGTTATATTCTCATTACTATATGGTTTATTTATTGCATTTCTGCCTGTTATATTCTGTTATTTTGTACTTCAGAATGCCCTACAGTAGTTTATCATTAACCAACAAGTTTGTTTCTGACTTGAAAGAAGAGCAGTTTCTCAAAACATTACTAAAGAAAGTTAAACTTAAGTTCCTTTAAAGTATCTTTTCTCCATCAGTCTAGTTTTATAATTTTCCTGCACAGAGAAAGTACTTCTAATAGATACTTACCAACTCTCGCATAAAAATTTTTCTCAATTATTATATCCTCTGTACACTTACATGTTTCACTCACCGCTAGTCTCAATACTTTCATCTACCCCCACATGCTTAATGTGGTTCAGCTGTACTGTAGCATATAAACAATCCTCTACCAATAGGAGTGTGACATATCCTCCTCATGCAACTACCTCTCCCTGATGTATAATCTAATCTCACTTGGAGATTAGATGTTAGAAACAAAAACACTAAGTGGGAAAGAAGGGTGGAAAGTGTGAAAAGAGGCAAGTACCAATCAGAAATACATTTTCTTGGTAAGAAAATTATAAGTTCCAATATGATACCTCACCTTTGCTGATATAAAAGCTGAAATCCCACATGACCTGGTGAAGGAAGTGGTTTAACATTGCTAATATTATTACTTTTCAAAATACATCTAAAAAGATACCATGGAGTTTATCAACATTTTTGTAAAGAGGAAACACACTAAAGGGAGACTGAACAACATCTGAATCAGTTCTATTCTTCACCCATGATGAAAAACAGCATCACTAAATGGACAAAAAATAGACACACATGATAAACAGCAAAAAGTGAAAGTGTTTGAGACTTTTAAAAGATAGGACAAGTTCACTCAAAGCTGTGTTAACATTTCCATTTTCAAACCACTGGAACTGTGAATGATATATCCAGTTCACAGAAGAAGAAAGTCACTGACCAACTGTGTCTAGACCTGCCATTGATATAGTGTGGTTGAGGCATGTCAGTCCATTACTGAAAGATCAATTATACCTTCAAACTGTCTAAACCATTGTTGATACTTTAGTCCTAAAAGAATGACATCCTCAACCAATGAGATTGAGAAACACACATAACATGATGATGGAGCTCCAGACTGCAATCAGAAAAATCAATTCAATCCTCAGAACCACTGGGATTGGGATTCAATTGTTTCATCCCTGGCAAGCCAGAGCTCCTCAACCAATGTGTGAAATTAACTCTACCTAATGCAAGTTGTACCACAAATGGTTCATTTGTCCTGCATTAGGAAGTTCTTCTACCATTCATTGTAAGTTCTATAATGCACAACATCAAGATGGGATGTTCTACAGGACTGCTTGTAAATTCAACTTTGTGAAGTATTGCATCATAATTACATTCATCCTCACTATACACTCATGGACTTATACGAATAAAGCAGAAAAGGATCATTGCACATTTTAACCAGTACTGCCTATATATTGCACAAACTTGTGCATTTAAAAACAATGCCACAACTGAAAAAATCTGTAATAAGTTGTCCCCCCCTTGAATCTAATTATTTCTAAATAAATACATCATTTAATTTGATTAGACATTACTGTAATAACTTTCATGCCTTGACTAACAATTTTCCTTCATTAATACTGCTTAGGATGCCTACAGCTTTTGTAATATTGTTACAGAATACACCTTACTTAGTTCTGAAGTTAAACGACTCGACACAGATGACTTCTATCATATTGATGTCCAAAATAAGCAAAAATACAAGTGCTACAACAGTTTAAGTGACAACATTAATACTTGAAAACAGGCATTTTGTTTATAAACATTAAATCATGAATTTAGGTTTACAGTTTATCATTGTTTTGTAAATATAATATTGTAAACTTTTATCTTTAACTGTTACTTTCATATGAATCACCTTACCAGAAATAAGGACAGAGTTTGAAACCACTTGATCGTAACTTCTGTGAGATACTCAAAGTGTTTTTTATAGGCTTTCTAATTAATTTTGTTACTAAATTTACTAGTGAATGTAGTTATAAGTAACTTAAATCATGAAAATAATAAAGATTTATCAATAGTGTTAGTATATGTCTAGTTGTAACCTTACAACATCTTTAATCTATCTCTGTTTTGAGTAACACTTTCTCAAAGTATGGATCTATAACTTTTAACATGATTCAAAATATTCACATCATTGAAAATGTTTAATGTAAGTATTCCAGTGATGTGTTTCCTGAGTGAGTAATGAACATAAAACATTCTAATGTAGCAGTGTATTCCCATAACAGTATGCATTAACCATTATGATATATCAAAAATATTTGTGTGTGTGGCTAGTAATTCCATATGCATACATGTTAATAATAGATTAGTTGCAATAATTGAAGAAAAACAATAAGTTGTTGGCACAGCTTTTAATGCTCAGTACAGACCTCATACTTTGATAAACTTATTCTAACACTGCACTTAAAATTATAAACTTATAAACTACACCATCAAATAAAGTGATGAAGTTCTGTGATGTTTAATTTGATCTTATAAAGGACTAAATTATTTCTAGCAAATATCTGTAGATATTACCTTAAATCCTATTTAACCTACCACTAACAACTGAGATGGTACCTGTAAAACTCCCTACATAGACAAGACTTCCCCTCACTTATTAATTACATATATTGGAACACATGAAAGTTTCTAGAACTGAAGTTAATATTCAAACTACATCTAACTTTCCTATATATTTTACAATGAAATGTCATCATCATACCCCATTCCTTGATAAGATTTCTCAGTTATAACTTGTGGATGTAATGATCACAAACTGATGATAAATGAAAGTTCAACTCTCATTAGATATTCAAACTCATTCCCCTTTCATTTCCTTCCTTGTAAATTAAAATGTTAACTTCCTAAATGTATATTATTAATAACACAACTGTACTTTAAACATCAAGTAGTAAGCACCTAATAAAACATTAAATTATTTTCATCATTGAAGATAAATATATATTATATAAGAACACCAGTAATTTAATCTTCAAGCAATGAGCATGTAATAAAACATTAAATTATTTCTATTACTCAAGATTGATGTGTATTATAAAACAGCAGTAATTTAAATATCAAGTAGTAAACACTTAATAAAAATGAAAATATTTACACAATTCATGATTAATATTTTAGTATAAAAGCACAACAGTTCTTTAACTATGATGTTGAAAGCACCTAATGAAAATTACATTATTTCCATGATTCAAGATCAATGTATAATAGACAACAAAACATCTCTAGTTTAACCATTAATGTATATTATATAATAACAATAATTTAACTATCAAGCACCGAATAAAAATTAAAATTATTGACATGATTTAAGTAGTAAGCACCTAATAAAATATTAAATTATTTCCTTCAATGAATATAAATATATATTACATATGAACACAACAGTAATTTAACTTTGAAAGAGTGAGCATCTAATAGAACATTAAATTACTTCCATGACTCCACATTAATGTATATTATATAAAAACAAAATAGTACTTTAATTATGAAGTAGTACGGACCTAATAAAAATTACAATATTTTTATGAGTCAAGATTAATGTATATTATATAACAATGCCACTTTACTTTAACCATAGTGTAATAAGCACTTCTAAACAATTACATTTCCTTGATTCAAGATTAAAGGATACTATGCAAGAACACAACAGTATTTTAACCATCAAGAAATAACATCCTATAAAGAAATTATATTATTTCCATTATTCAATATCAATGTATATTGTATAATAACACAACTGTGCTTTAAATATCAAGTAGTAAGCACCTAATAAAACATAAAATTATATCCATGATTCATGATTAATGTATATTACATAATGCCTCAACAGTAATTTAATGATCTAACAATAAACATCTGATAAAAATTACATTATTTTCATGAGTGAAGATTAACTAAACAGTAATTTAACTATCAAGTAGTAAACACCTAATAGAAATGAAATTATTTCCACGAATTAAGATTAATATTTTTGTTTAAGAACACAATAGTACTTTAAGTATCATGTAGAAAGTACTTAATAAAAATTACATTATATCCACGATTCAAGAGTAATGTGTATTAGATAACAGAACACTGCTTTAACAATCATGTAGAAAGTACCTTCTAAAAATTACATTTCTATGATACTGAAGATTAATGTATATTACATATGAATACAACTGTAATTTAACCTTCAAGCAGGTAGCATCGAATAAAGCTTTATATTATTTCCATGACTCAATATTAATTTATTATATAACAACACAACTCTAATTTAACTATCAAGTACTAAGCACCTACTAAAAATCACATTGTTTCTATCATTCAATATTAATATATATTATATAATAAGGAATTGGTACTTTAACAATCAAGTAGTGAGCATTTATTAAAAAATTACGTTTCTATGATTCAAGATTAATGTATTGTATAACAATATAACAGCACTTGAGTCATGAAGAAGTAAGCACCTACTAAAAATTACCTTTCCATGATTAAAGATTAATGTATGTTATATTATAACACAGTAGTAATTTAACCATGAAGTAGCAGGCACCAAATAAAAAATACAATTATTTACATGATTCAAGATTAATATTTTTATGTAACAACAAAATAGTACATTAACCATTAAGTAGTAACATCCTATTAAGAAATTATATTGTTTCCATGATTCAAGATCAATATATATTGTATAACAGCACAACTGTACTTTTATACATCAAGTAGTGAGCAACTAATAAAACATTAAATTACTTCCATCACTGAAGATTAATGTATACTGCATAAGAACACAACAGTAATTTAACCATCTAGGAGTAAACATCTGATAAAAAATTACATCATTTTCATGATTGAAGATCAATGTATATTGCATAAGAACACAACAGTAATTTAACCTTCAAGCAGTAAGCAAGTAATGAAACATTAAATTGTTCCATGATTCAATATAAATGTATATTATATGAGAACACAACAATAATTTTTCATTAAATAGTAAGCCTTTCATAAAAAAATTACTTTTCCATGACTCAAAATTAGAATATATTAGAAAACAACGCCACTTTAACCATAGAGTAATAAGAACTTTCTAAATTTGTAATTTTTTTGCATATTAAAATATATTTCTCTAAAGAAAGAAAATTATGTGGATAAATATCAAGTTACTACATATCGAAATTCAGTTAACTTTTGAATCCAAATTTTCGGCTATTGGAAAACATAATAAATAAAGCACATAACCTAATAAATCGGACACTCACACGAAACAAGTGAAATTACTTGAAATATTTCATGGGTTTGTATACACAATCATAAGGGTCCTTCTCATCACACCTGTTTCATGTCATTCTTATGAGATGCTATAACAAACTGTTATGCAATTATGCCCATAAATAAAGCTATAACATAATGTATCAAAACGAACTGTATATCTGAAATTTTTAGGCATAAAACATTTTAAGAATTTTTAGTTTATGACGTGTAAGCCTTCATTTTGTACATCTGAATGACAGTATGACTAAGCCTTTGCTAATCGTAGTTACACTTTTCTTCGTGTATATATCAATATAACACAAAAACCTAGTAATCGTAGTTCATGGCTTGAAAGATTGATTAGTTTGTTTGTTTTGGAATTTCGCACAAAGCTACTCGAGGGCTATCTGTGCTAGCCGTCCCTAATTTAGCAGTGTAAGACTAGAGGGAAGGCAGCTAGTCATCACCACCCACCGCCAACTCTTTTACCAACGAAAAGTGGGATTGACCGTCACGTTATAACGCCCCCACGGCTGGGAGGGCGAGCATGTTTGGCGCGAACCTGTAAGATTGAGTTTTCTATACCCTGATGTCACTGTAACGTTACACATTAGTGGCAGTACATTGCTTTCAAGCCTTGGTTTTTTTAAGTATATGTCACTGAAACCTTTTACTTGTACTTCATGGCTTTAAGTTACAATTTTCCATATGTAAATATCTTTATAAAGCGAAATCTATATTAATTGTAACTCACGAGTTGAAAGTTGTATTTTGCTTGTGCGTGATCGAAAGCTTTGCTAGTCGCAGCTCATAGCGGTAGCATGAGTTTTTCGCATTATATGTCATAAAAACCTAAACTTTTGTGAATTCACTATTTTTGATAAATGTGACAGTCAAACGAATCACTTTATTTTTATAACACAATTTTAACAAAATTATTTATTACAGAAACAGCATTACGTGTATTAAAATTTTTATTGAACAAGAAAGTTACGTTCCAAGTGAACATGTTATGAGATCAGGTATTGATAAATTTCGAGTTCTAGGTTTTTAACACAAAATGTTTTATTTAATAGAAGAGGTTGTTAAAAATATAGAATATTGCTCACGTTAAGTCTGTAACAAAGTTTAATCCACTATGAGAATTTACACTAATACAAATATCAGTGAGATGTAACAGATATTTAAGATATTGACTAATAATCCACATATAGTTAATTACGTATATAATTGTTTCAAGTTCGAACTGTGCGAGCATTCACTGTTCTTTAAACATGTGTTAATACTGACTAAAGGGTTCATTAGGAACCTCAATGGTTTAATATACAATGAAAGAGAAAATTGTGTTTTGATTATCGGGATATAAATAGGCACATATTTAAACATTTTCGATGAAATCGGAAAATTGAATAGCTGAAATGTAATGCACTGCTATGACAGAACATATAAAAGTATTCAAGGATACTGCTCAAGTAATAGTATATATAAACATTCACGTTAATGTCAATTGACAGGAGAAATTTTCATAAACTTGAAACAAAATATTATAGTTTTTAGATATTCTACATCACCAACATAATGAACATTTTATAATTTTGTAAAATAACTACCAGTACGGCTCATAACAGGTGTCATTCCTGTGAGTCTACAAACTCATTTCACTGTGCGTTCCACAGAATACTGTTCTTACATATATGTAATGAGCAGTAAATTTAAATATACAGTATGTAATCATACCCACAAATAAACATTACAACTGTCTAAAATCTTAAAAAAATTATTATATGTAGGGTGTATAATGAAGTAATTACTATTTTAAATTATAAATACATACTTTGTACAAAATATTAACCAAGAAAAAACAAAAGACTGGAGCACTCATCAACTGATTAAATATATCACTGTAACGGAAGTCGTAACTGCTATTAACAACACAAAAAACAAAGCCCCTGGAGAAGATGGTATTCAAGCTATCCTTCTAAAACACGGCACTCAGAGATTATATGAACACCTAACAGCTTTATTTAATCTATCATTATCAGCAGGATATATCCCCGTTTCTTGGAAGGAAGCAATAATATTAATGTCCCAGAAAGAAGGAAAGCCAGTGAATAAACCAAACAACTACCGCCCAATTAGCTTAACCAGTTGTATTGGCAAAGTATTAGAGAGGATAATTAGTAATCTTCTCTCAGTATACTTAGAAGAAAATTCAAAATTACCAGAAATTCAAAACGGATTTCGAAAATACCGCCAAACCTCGGACCACCTGATTCGACTTACAGAATCAATTACCGATAGCTTCAACAAAAACGAATGCACTGTAACTTGCTTCTCGATATTGAGAAAGCTTTTGACATAGTGTGGCATAATGGTTTGCGTCATAGGTTACATGAAATGGCCTTACCCCAGGAAACTATTCGCTGGCTGTCCAACTTCCTGGAAAACCATAAGTGCAAAGTAAATGTGAATGGGGCCCACTCAGGGTCCTTTTCACCCGAAGCAGGAGTCCCGCAGGGAGGGGTTGTTAGCCCTATATTATTTATCATGTACTTGAGTAATATGCCTCTGTCGGACCTAAATTTAGGTTATGCATCACAGTTTGCTGACGATGTAGCAGTCTGGAAAAGTGCCCCCACTCCTTCAATTGCAGCAACGAACCTACAACCAGTTCTAAATAACATCGAAGAATTCTGCCAGAAATACAGAATTAAAATCAATATTCCGAAAACCCAAGTGATATTATTCAGCAGACTCAATAAGCTGAAAAAAGATCCACCAAAGCTCTATATGAATGGATCACTTTGACTGACTGCTACTTCTGCTAAATTTCTAGGTCTAACCTATGATTCAAAATTAACGTGGTTACCGCATATTAAAAATATACTGAAACGAATCTGGAAAAGAGCAAACCATGCAAAAAGTCTTTCAGGTAAAAACCAAGGAACATCACCAGACAATATACTTAAAATCTACAAAACGTACATTAGACCCATAATAGAATATGCATCACCTGCCTGGATTAACATAGCACCCACACATTTACAGAAACTTCAAAGGCCCGGCATGGCCAAGCGCGTTAGGCGTGCGACTCGTAATCCGAGGGTCGCGGGTTCGCGCACGCGTCGCGCTAAACATGCTCGCCCTCCCAGCCGTGGGGGCGTATAATGTGACGGTCAATTCCACTATTCGTTGGTAAAAGAGTAGCCCAAGAGTTGGCGGTGGGTGGTGATGACTAGCTGCCTTCCCTCTAGTCTTACACTGCTAAATTAGGGACGGCTAGCACAGATAGCCCTCGAGTAGCTTTGTGCGAAATTCCAAAACAAACAAACAGAAACTTCAACGAATACAAAATTCAGTACTAACTTCGTCATATAAAGTACCACGCAGCACTTCATCCACATTCATACACAAGTATGCAAAAATAGACACAATATCTGAAAGACTCTTGCATAATTCTCTAAAATATTTCAATAAAAATTGGCATAAGAATGACTTAATGTGTAATCTCGACAGATACCACGTACATGATGTAAATCGTCCTAAATACCTCTCCCCTTTTAACATGTATTTAAGGAATGTTGCACAGGCTGACCACCTTGCACTAGACACTTAATCCTTGTTTTTCTTTTAATGATCCTTTTTTTTTTTTCATTATTATTATTATTATTTATTCTTTATTTTATTTTATTTTTTTAATTATTTTATTGTTACTACTACTAGTAGTAGCATTTTCTCCATGGAGAAAAGCAACAAAAGAAGAAAAAGGAGAAAAATACAAAAATATATATATATATATTAAATGAAAATAAAAAAAAGAAATATATATATATATGTGAAAAATACAAAAAAAATCAAAATAAAAATCAAAAAGAAGAAAAAATACAGAAAATGTATCAAAATGAAAAAAAAAGAAAGAAATAATTAAAGGAAAAAAAACTTTTCTTGTGCGTCCATGTGTGGACTGTGCCCTGAAATGGGCCTGAGTATGGTGTTATACTTTTACTCTGGCCCAAAGCTATTATAAAACAAATCCCTGAAAGACAGACGCTATCAACATTCGGGAGGGAGGAAGAGGTCTAATGTACCTGACTCTCCTGGGTATTTAACATCAATACCCAAATACCTACTTAGCGAGACTCGAATAAAATATTAGTATAAAGAGTAAGAAACTCTCTTTGTTGCCGTTAGGTGTCCTCCTAACTCATACACGGTAAAAATAAGAGGACATGAAAATGTCGGAAGTAGTTTCTTTTTCATTGTACGTATATTTTGTCTCAAAATGTTTTTTCTCTTTAATTTAACTAATGCATGCAGCACTGTGTATTTTACACTAATTCCCCTTTTCTCAGGGCTGTTAACACTGAATACACAATTATAAATCCAAGACGAAACATTTAATTTAGTAATATTTCTACTTGCCAGCCTCAGCGAATTGATACAAAGTAACACCATACGAGAACAAGCTGCTTTTTACAGTAAGTAGAAGTGGTTTTCCTAGCGTAAAAAATCCCCATGCACTTAAACTGATATCAATTCCCAACATTTCTAGGATTAAAGCTTTGACTTGCAGCTGGTTTTTTTAACCTAACTTATCATTCTGTTTTACAAACAAGAATCTTAACCTTTTTAGATACTTCTTGTGACGTTCTGTGAAGCTGATACCAACATATGAGAAAAAGATTAACACAACTGGGATAGCGAGAGCTATTAACGAAATAACAGCAGACAAAACCCACGAAACACCTTTTAGATCAGTAAACATTCGGAAAATTATTTCTGAAAGAGCAAGAAGTACAAACCAAACAATCCAGATGAACATTATTATTTGTACAGTAAACTTTTCAGAACAAACAAAATGACCGAAAGAATAAGCCAACTCATTATATCACACTTTCAGTCTCTGTTCCAGTATCATCACCACTGAAAGATAGACCCCTGTAATAACCATTAGTACACTATACCTGCTGACCAAGTACAGGTTATAGTCGAAAGCAACAAATATATATATCAGAAAATTTAGTATTTCATTAGCTTTCAAATAATAAGTATTGTAAAACACATCTTTGATGATTTTATAAATTAAAGTTTGATAATGACTATAATAAGAAAAGTGAAAAGATAAATGAAAAAGACTACAGTTATAAACTTGTATGTTTTACCCAAGGATTTTATAACCTTCTGACAATGGACTACTAAGACTTGTTTAATAGTTTCAACAGTTCGGTAATTTCTTTTTCACGAGACACAAAAATGTTCAAAGTAAGAGCAGCAGCCACAGATATCAAACAATTTGAAACGCTTCTCCAGAAGATGCCGTAGTTTTTCTGAAACACGTGGAAAGCTGCTTTGCTAACATGTCGCAGAATCAGAAAACTAATGTAGAATAACAGTAACGTTTGTTAAATAGAGCTATTTTGCGACAACGATAAGTATTTTCATAATCCTGAGGCGTAAAAATATGTAGACCAAAATGTACTATCATACGATGGTACGACCGTTACATTATAACGCACCCACGGCTGAAAGGGCGAGCATGTTTGGCGCGACGGGGATGCGAACCCGCGACCCTCAGAGTACGAATCGCACGCTTAACACGTTTGGCCATGCCGGGTCTGCTGTTTGAAACAAACTATCCGGTCATTTTAAGGATATTAAATTGTAATTTTTTTTAATTTATTTTCATTTATCAGTGCATATTGTCCATGTTGAACTTCAGTTTATTTTCCAACTGGCATTTGCATTATCTGTGACATCTGTACACACAGTTTTTTTTTACGTTCCCGAGAATTAATGTAACTAGAATTATGTATAAAAATAAAAATGATGGGATATAATAACTTGTGATGTATATATGTTTTTTTTCAAGAAAACATCAGCAAAAAACAAACGAAAAACGCAAGCTTTTCAGAAAATAATAAAACAGCTTTAACATGACTTGGGTAAAAATGTGCTTCTGCTTCCTAAAGATTGTCCAATGTCATTCTTCAAGTACTCTTTAAGTAACATTTTTGAAAACCTAACATGTTAGTCTGTAGTATAACTAAAGATTATTTCTGTAGTGTTGTTTATAGCATCACGTCACAACAAGAAACTTCTAGCTCTGAGGGCTCTTCTTCAGTGGACATATTCTTTAACATTAAATACATTTAAACAACAATGGGAATAAAAGTTAACTAATCTGATTGATTTTGCTAAATCTCTTTACAGTAAAAAGACATTGCTATCTGAAAAACAAACTGATATGTAAAAATAAAATGAATAAAGCTTTGTAGCTGACAGTATGTCTTCATACACAATATCTTACTTCGAAAAGTAATTTGAAGTCTAGCACTTTCTTCAGAGGCAGAATTATTTTATTCAGTTAGTAGGTTCAGTAAATTACTCAAGATAAATTAACTGTCTTAATGTTTTTAATTTGGCAAATATATTTCGTCAGTAAGAGTTAGATGTACTTTATATAAATATTTCAGCTTTTAAACCTTGTGTATATATATATACACACAAGTGTAGTTAGAATGTACTGTTGAAAATGAAATAATTGTTTACTAAAGTACAGATTAACAGTTTCTAAATGAATGTAAACTTTTATATTACAACTGTAAACCTGTATACGGTTTTTGCTCGGGAATGCCTCGACTCTCACAACGACGAGAATTCAGAAGTGACGCTTTGCTTCTTCTTTGTGGGTACTTGGGTATCTTAAATATTTGAATACTCAGGAGGGTCAGGTGCACAAGACCTCTTCCTCCATCCCTAGTTTTCATGTCAGCTACAACTAAGAATTTGTTGTTGTTGTAAAGTTTGGGCCAGAGTATTCCACAGTACTCCGGCCCTTTTCATGCAATGTCCATGTATTGTCTTGATTTGCCCTATTTTGTTTCCTTTATCCATTTTTTTACTTCTATTCTTTTTTCTTCCACTTATATATATGTATATATATATATATATATTCCCTTTTTCCATATATATTTATTGGAAAAATTAAAATAATAATAATAAAAAATAAAATAAAAAGAAAGGAAAGAAAGAAAAATAATAATAAATAAAAACCATAAAAATAAAATAAAACTAATTTTAAGTATTTATTGCATAGTGGCCAACTTGATCTTTATTTCTTAAATATCAGAAATAAGAAGTGATGGTAGGTTTGTTGGTTTGTTTTTGAATTTCGCTCAAAGCTACACGAGAGCTATTTACGCTAGCCGTCCCGAATTGTGTAATGTAACACTAGAGGGAAGGCAGCTAGTCATCACCACCCATCGCAAACTCTTGGGTTAATATTCTACCAACGAATAGAGGGATTGACCATCACATTATAAAGCCCTCACCCCTCAAAGGGCAGCATGTTTGGCGAGACGGGGATTCGAACCCGGAACCCTCAGGTTACGAGACGAGCGCCCTAACCATCTGGCCATGCCGGGTCTCTGACGGTAGGAAATGAAGTGTATTATACGTTTTATCTATAAAAAAGTCAGTATACATTTGTCAAGGAACAGAATACATCAAAGTTCAATCAATTTTTTTTTCGCTCATATTATGCAATAGTTGATTCATAAAGTTTTTATCTGAAGTAAACCAGAATAATTACATTTAAAAACTCATATTGCCACATTTTCATACAAAATGATGTCGGAAATGTGATATTAGATATAACCATTGAGAGAAAATTACAAAACTTTATCTCTAGATCAGGGGTTCCCAACCTTTTGGCACTCGCGACCCCGTACCTAAAAGTTTGAAACCCATGTGACCCCCTACTATCGCATATAAGCCGTACTTAGCTGAATGCAGGATTGACTAATATTAGGCTTAAGACAAACTGATTTGTATAATTTGCTATTTGTGATTAGAATATTTCAGTATTTTTCCAATAAAAAATTCTTATTTGACCGTAAATATTTTGCTTGTCTTCACTAGTCTCTAATAAACAACAATATTCCTGTTGTCAAATCGGTTGTTTCTATGCATCACACATTTGCTCTTCTGATATGGGCGCTAGTAGGACCTAGAGCAGGGGTTCCCAACCTTTTGGCACTCGCGACCCCTTACATAAAAGTTTGAAACCCATGTGACCCCCTACTTAGGGCTTACTATCAGCAGCTTAATTTTTCTTTTATTTTCTGTGAAGGAGAGGGAACTAAACATCTAAAAAATATTTTAAAATTCTGTAATTATTTATTAGCAAATTAAATCACATTGGTCCAACCTGAATTCACAAAAAGAACATATATTTCTTAAAATAATATTAACATAGGTTTGAACAGCTATCCAACCCAGCTAGTGAGATGCCTGATGTTGCATTTCAGCAGCAAGCTTTGAAATTCGTGGCCGAGCGTTTGTTAGAGCCAGTCTCATGTCATCTCCAACATCCAATCTGTTCCTATTCTTTGTTTTTATATTGACAAGAGTGGAAAATCCCGCCTCACACAAGTAGATAGAAGCAAATGGAACAAGGACACGTAAAGCTATCATGCTGACTTTGGAGTATGACTGATACATAGCGCACCAGAACTGAGTCACGAATTTCACCTTGAAGAGATCACGAGCTGAAGAGTCGTTCCTTAGATCCAAAAATTCATCTTGGATATCATCTGGGATGCTGGATGCATCAAGTTCAGTACAAAATGGGTTTTTTTACCAGGGCCTCCTGTTCCTGTGATAGCTCAGGGAAGTAACGTTCGACTTTCTTTTCTAGAGACTGAAGATGTTCGGTAATCTCATCCTTGAGGAACTGGTCCAGTTAGATCTGAGACTCATCCGTCACTCCACAAAGTTTTTCAAACATAGTGATGTTTCCAAGATTGGTTTTCGGACGCCAGTTCTACAGTTCGGAAACAAAGGCCCGAAGACTATCTTGAAAAAGAAGAACATGTGTTTCCCTTCCTTGAAACTTCAAATTGAGCTTGTTCAGCTGGTCAAAAATGTCGGCTAGGTACGCAACCCTTTTATTCCATGCTTCATCTTCGAAGTGAGCTACAAGATCTTTCCTTTCTTGAGTCTCCAGGAATAGCTTTATTTCATCTTTCATTTCAAAGACACGATTAATAATGTTTCCTTTCGACAACCAACGTACTGCTGTGTAGAAGAGAAGGACTTCGTGATCAGCATTCATGTCTTTGCATAGTTCTTTGAATAGGCGAGTGTTGAGTACTTGAGTCTTCACATAATTTACAATTTTGATTACAGATTCAAGCACTTCCTGCAGAGAGGCAGGGAGAGTCTTACTGGCGAGAGCATATCGGTGAATCATGCAGTGGATGCCCTTTGCTTGAGGTGCTAGTTTCTTCACTCTCGACTGGAATCCTGAATTCGATCCCAGCATAGCCAGTGCCCCATCCGTACAAACCCCACACACGTTTTCCCATTGAAGACCTTCGTCTTAAAAAAAAGTTGAAACTTTTTCCATGACATCACCAGCTTTTGTTGTGGTTTCAAGTGCACTGCAGAATAAGAATTCATCTTTGATGTCACCTGAATTAATGTATCTCACGAAGACAAGCAACTGAGAACATGAACTTACATCTGTTGACTCGTCGAGCTGAAAGGAGAACAAAGGGGAACCCTTGATTTCAGTCAAAACCTGTTCCTTCATATCCATAGACATTTTAGAAATGCGCCTCTGTATAGTATTATTTGACAGGGATACTTGCTGCATCTGCTTTGCACTGGCTTCTCCAAGAATAAGATTTACTGCTTTCATCATGTAGGGTTTAAGAAGTGTTTCTCCAATCGTGTGAGGCTTTTTTGTTTAGCAATTTCGAATGCAATCTCATATGAAGCTTCCACTACAGCTGCTGAAACGACTCACTTCTATCGATTCATTGGCTTTTAAGACACCGTTCATGCCGTTTGAAGAAATCCAAACCCTTCTTTGCGTGTTCTGGATGTTTCGTCTCGAGATGACGCTTAAGTTTTGATGGTTTCATTGACTCTGCACTCAGGACAGCATGGCACAAAACACACTGTGGTTTCTCGATGCCGTCGTTGGCGAGCACAGTGGTGAAGCCAATGTTAAGGTAGCATTCTGAGTATCTGCGCCATTTAGCCATGGACACAACTCACCTCTACTGCTTACTTATCTCCTTGTTAAAATAAAATAAAAATGTTGAATAAGGAACGTTTTGGCAACTGTAGATCTTACACTGACTACTTGTGGGGGGTGCAAGTAGAGTAATAATGAGGTAAGTATTGGGAGGAAAGGGAGCGTTGCCAGTCGCGCGATTCGTCCACCAATCATCAACGGACATGTGACTCACGTGTCGACAACGAGCACACACACTCTTAATCACAGCTAAACAGACACACAAGCATACGTACATGCGCGTGCACTCACATACTCGCTACTCACTAGTACACACATACATACAGTTGCAGACACATACACATTAACACAGGCACATTCACTCACAGGCACGCATACATACACCCATAATATCACCTAATGACATTGAACTAACGTAGCACACGTTTTGCTTTGCACCGAAACAAAAAAAATGTAAGGGCATGAAAATATAATTGATGAAATAAAAATAATGTTATCCCAAGCTACTTCAAACAAGGCTACGCGACTCCCCTGCCAAGGCTTCGTGACCCGCCAGGGGGTCGCGACCCACCGGTTTGGAACCCTGCTCTAGATGGTCACATAAAAGGAGCTTTTGGAAGTGTCAGTTATGGGCAATTTTAATACCAGTCTGTACCGACACGAAAACCAAAGGTAGTTAAGTAGTTTTCATTCGAGATATAAGTCAATATAACACATGTTGATTCTTTTATTAGATAAATCATTCAAGTTTATTGTAGTTCGAAATTGATAGTAAGAGAGGGTTTAATTGTACCAGGAAAGGCTATTAATTCTATTTCTCTATCATGTAACTACAAACCAAAAGCAATGGATAAATAGACGAAAATTCTGACTGATATTTATTGTTTGTAACTTTCTCATATCTAAATTTATTTATATAAACTGAATTAAGTTCATACAATTTACCATTTTGTATCATTGAGATTGTCTTATTTTCAGCAGGTCCGTCATATACAGGTTTTATTTCGTCCAGCGCATGAAAGAGTTCTTCCAAAGATACTTTTTTTCTGTTAATAACGCATCTCCCCCATCCTCATCCAGTAGCTTAACGTGACACCATGAAAACTATTATAACAAATACTCTTACGTGTCTGTTGTAATACATGGAAAAAACATAGTGAAGGTATTTGTTTCAGAATTTTAACGTAAAGCTAAGCTTGGACTTTCTGAGAACAGTAGTCTTTGAATTTGAACTAGAGGAAAGGTAGTAAATCAAGAGAATCCATAGTCAACTGTTTGACGCACATGGGAGTTTTACTGTCCACCTTATAGCAGTCCCACTTTTTTAAGTTGTGAGCAAGTTTTTATGACAACGGGACGTGAACTTTGAACCTTTCAGGTACTATAACCCCAGGACGTGCCCTCTCAGTAAAAAAGGAAACAATAAATTTAGGGACCGAACTTTTGGTCTTTATTAGTCAGCTAAAAAATGCACTTTACGAAAGCGCGAGAACCTTCTGTCAGCTTTGATTATTTGTCAACTGTGAATTCTATACATGTGGTGAAATTTTGAAAAGTATCTAAGGTACATAAAAATAAAAGCTAAAAGTTTTAATTTATAAGTTATGTTGTTTTATTGTTTTTAATTCACTCTGAAAAATAAATTAATTCCATAATATATTGTATAGTTAACAGAAATATCTCGATATATTTATAGCGTGTACTTTTTAAAGTTTAGGATGTTGACTCGAATACTGGAATTAATTAATACTTGAAACTTATGAAAAGTATTTTTTATTTTAGTTTATAGCTTTTAAAATAAATATATGTGCAAACTAAAATCTAAAAGCAAGATAATCAAATGAAACACAAATTTATCTCGTAAAGAAGAAGAATGTCGTCGGTGTTTGGGTAAGAAAAGTTCATACCCTGGAGGGTCATGTTCTCTGTGACCTCTTCCTACTCCCCGTACTTATGTTCTTGACGGATCGGTATTTCTAACTGTAGAACTGAATATTATTTTGATCCCCTCGGCCCGGCATGGCCAAGCGTGTTAAGGCATGCGACTCGTAATCTGAGGGGCGCGGGTTCGCATTCCCGTCGCGCCAAACATGCTCGCCCTTTCAGCCGTGGGGGCGTTATAATGATACGGTCAATCCCACTACTCGTTGGTAAAAGAGTAGCCCAAGAGTTGGCGGTGGGTGGTGATGACTAACTGCCTTCCCTCTAGTCTTACACTGCTAAATTATGGACGGTTAGCACAGATATCCCTCGAGTAGCTTTGTGCGAAATTCAAAAATAAACAAAACATTTTGATCCTTTTCAGGGCAATGTACATATATTGTGGCTCGTATACAGTGATTATTTTATTCTATCAGCAGAATGTCAAGTTTGTTGGTGGCATTTTTTTATTGTTTAATACATATATATATATATATATGAATATATATTTTTAATATTATTATTTTTTAATTATTATTTAAAATTTATATATTTTTTCTTTTTCCTTTACTTTTATATTTAAAATATAAGTTAACTGGGGAGAGGTATTTAGGACTAGCTTCATCATGTATGAGGTACCTGTCTAGTTCGCATAGTAATTCGTTTTTCATCCAATTCTTATTAAAGTACGTTATTGTAATATGTAGGAATCTATCTGGTGTGGTTGGTATGTTCGAGTATTTGTGAATGAACTGAGATGATATAGTTCTTGGAACTCTGTATGCAGTTGTGAGTAGTGTGTTTTGGATTGTTTGTAGTTTGGTTTTAATTATTTTATTGCTTACAGTTATCCATGTTGGAGCTGCAAAATCTCTTAAAAATAAAATGATTGTTTGTTTTTTAATTTCGCGCAAAACGAGTTAACCATGTACAGTACCAAGTAGATCAAAATATTTTCTCTTGGTTCTGTATATGGTTAACTCGTTTTGACGACAGTGTTTGATTTGATTTTCAGATTGATTTTAGATATTGCAAAATTCACATTGACCATGTAAATGAATAATTTTAAGGCACATATTTTTAAGTTAGAAAGCAGCTAAATTATAATACAGGAGATTGCATGGTATGTGAATGTTATTATTTTGCATTAGTTATATAAAATAAAAATTTTATAGACTACAACCTTTGTTACAGAAAAGTAGGGTTAAGTTTTGTCAGAGGCTGAGGGCAAAGAAGTGAGGCAAGATGTAGATATTAATTTTTTTTACGTTTTTCATTTACCATTGTAAAAATTAAATAAAATCTAAAATTTATTACATTATTGGATTAGATACAAAACGTAAGTAAAAATTTATTGGTGAGGTCTTCGTGCTAGTGCACGTGTATTACACAAGTTAATACTGCAACTTAGCTACATGTTTGCTGTATTGTTTTAAGTTTTTATGGCTTCTTGAAGGGTTCACGAGTTAGACACAGTTCATAGATCAGTAAAACGATAAAATTAAATAAAAATAGATGCATATTACTATGAGCCTGAATCAGGTTAGGATAGATAAATGTATTTTTCTGTTATCTGCAGTCTTTCTAGAAAGAAGAAAGAGTAATTTATAAATATTTTGTCTGATTTTACTGTAGTAGTCCGTTTAGTGTTAGGGTAGATAAAATAATTTAAAACTCATAGATTTAACCCTCTTGCTATAGATTGGTCAAACTGCATGTGTCACGACTTTTAAAGAATTATATTTAAATCTAACTTAATTTTATAAGGAAATATATGGAAAATTCTCACTCTCCTCACAGATGAGAAATGTTTTCTAGATTTTCCCTCTTCACTAATTTATTTTCCACTTTTCTGAAAATTAGCCTTAAATTATATGTTATTATTTAAATATTTTTGAGACAAAGTACAAATTTTATATCATTAAAAAAATTGTCCCCTGCTAGTACAGGGGTAAGTCTACGGATTTACAACACTAAAATCAGGGGTTCGATTCCCCTTTGTGGGCTCAGCAGATAGCACAATGTGGCTTTGCTATAAGGAAACAGAAACAAACCATTAAAATTTATTTGTTTAGTGAACCACGAACAAGAAAATCAGACTCGCTTACCACACCCCTTGTAATATCCTCTCTTTTACAAATTGCCAGCAGTTTTCTCATATATTTTGTATTATATTATTTATGACCAATAGAAAGCCAGAGTTTTAATTTAATAAATTACATATTTTTTACATTGTTTTCAGTATGACATATAGTCTACTTCTTTGTTCACTTTCTAATTTGCTTTTACAGAAATCATACTGACTAGCTTTGCTGGATATTTAAAGTCTCTTATTTTATATATTAGAATGCTGAAAGAAACATAATAGATATAGGACATTGTTGACTTTTTCTTGTTATTATTCAATGTTCTTAAGAGCATTATATGTCAAAAAGTATTTAATTATTAGTGTAAAAGATTATCCTCAGTGGACTCAACAGATAGCCCTATGTGGCTTTATTGTGAAGAAATACACACAAACACACAGTGTAAATGAATAGGCTTAGGTTTCATTGAAAATTGACACAATAAGGAAAGAACAGGTAAGTGCTATATCTCTTGCTCTTCATGTGTTTTATTTGTTGTTATAAAGTATCTAAAATTCAAAAGTTAATAGTTTGGATAAGGTTAGGTAAGGTACACTCACGAGCAGCTCATAAGTTGCTCTTATGATCATTGTGAGATACACATTTGTTTGGTGAGTTACAACTTTTATGGTACAAGAATTAGTAAGACATGGTTATAAGAGCAGTGAAACCATAAAATTCTGATATTGTGACTTCCCTTCATGCACATATTAGCTATTTTTGTCTTTGAGATTTGAATGCCACCAGTATTATGAAAGACCCATCTAAAATTCATGTGGGACATATGAATTTGCACTAGTCATGATGTATCATTCAGCAAAACCCTCCACCAGTAAGAGTGCAATAAACCTTCTTGCTGAGATGTTCCCACTACATTCACAATTGAAATCTTTCTCCTCAAAACAGTTTCACTTAGACATCTATATATTTGCTAAGACTTCTTGAAATATTTACTTTATTTCATACTTTCAATCTTCCAGTATGAATTAACAGGGTAATGTGAATTGTTTTTTCTACTGATGTGATTACATGTGACATCCAGTTACCAACTATTTATGATGTTCAAGATGAAAATACAGTAAGAAGAAGAGCAATATAAAATAGTCTACCACTTGATGGAGTCCATGTTGCCAGCTGGACCTTGTTCTTCTGTCTTTGTCACACATTTTCTTTTACAGATTTTGAAGTTTAAGTTAAAGAGAACTAAATCTAGCAACTTTTCCTCATAATGCTTATCTACCTACTAATTATCTCTCAACTTTCCTGCCTTTCATATGCTTTCTATCCATTGTTTCTTTTCTTCTCCCTTGTTGATGCTGCACCTGGCATTTACTTCATGTTTTACTTTGCTCTAGCTGCTTTCTGCCTTGTCAGTTAACATGTAAAAGTTATTGTTTAGATATAGTTTGTTCTTACTGAATTTGTAACTCAGAGGACTTGCAGTTTTGACATTGTGGATTACTCCTGCACGTCTGCATATGATATATTATTTAGAACTAGTTTGTTATTCCTTAAGTTTTAGTACTTAGACAATAATGTTTAATAATGGTTACTTGCCCCTTAACATATGATATTTACTTATATTATGGTTAGTTATAATTTACATGTCTGTCACATGTATACTTAGAAATTAATGTTTAGTTACTTGTTATTGCTCTTTAAATTAAAATGCATTATTGTTGATATTTTATTCTGGTTTATTACTCATAAATATGTCTGACTAGGAGGTAATGTTCATATATTGTTCATTGTTTCTGCACATGTATGCTTGATAGGTTAGCTTAGTCTTAACTGATGAAACCTTGTGTGTATATATATTAACTCTCAGAAATGCTGTCCTACAGGCAGCTGTTTGTCTAATTACAGAATTCGTGTCTCATTGAAATAATTTATTAAAAGTGAATATTTTTTAAAAAACTATTTTCTTTTCCAGGAAGTAAGTACTGCATGGAAAATGTGTTTCAATTATGCTTTTTAGTCATATGTAATTCACTGCATGAAAATGATTCAATGTGTACAGCTCAAACATTTTTTAAGTTTTACTGACATTAACTGTAATAATTTCATGAATTAAAAGTGATACTATCATATTTAATAAAGAATAATAAGCTTTTAAAGAATTCCAGGTTCTCAGTACTGCATGAAGTACAGTCATAGTGAAAGTTGCATTCTTGTTGAGGAAAATACGGGGTATTGAAAATTGTGTTCTGTCATAAAGAAATGGTTGTTGAACATACCACAGTTATTTTCTAATTGCATGAATCTTAAACATTCAAAATGTGAATTTTACATTTGTCTGTGATGCCATTAACTAGATGACACAGCAGTTTTGGTGACATACATAGATATTGACATACACTCTGTCTTTCAAAGTAAGATCTTTTATTCCTGTTTCTCGTTCATTACATTTTATACGTAGAAGTTAAGCATAGCCTTTGTAAGTTATTCCTTGCCCCAAACACATCCTTATTAAAGTTTAGTTCTGGTTCTTACTCCTTGTCAACATAGAACATACTGTTTTCAAGTTCTTTACGACTTCTTAACATGTAACTCATTAGGATTTGTTTTGTCAATGTTCATTACTACTTTTTTGTACTCGTAAGAGCATTCATGTTTGTTTCTTCAGTGTCTTTACTCAGGCTATTTAAGTGTTATCTGATTAAATATATATGAATATTTTTTTCATTTCTGCAGCATAAACATATATCCTTTCTCTCAGTTTTCTTGTTTTGCTTCTGCTTAGACCTTCCAGTGACACAGCAGTTGGATTGTGGAGTTACAACACAAAGAAACAAACATACTGCATAGATCCCACTACCTGAACATTTAGTGTGTACATATGTGTGTGTAGAGAGAATTAAAATAAACATTGTTGCCATTATTTACTGCACTTTTCTCCTCATACTTTTATCTCATCTTCACCTGATGGTAGTTAAAATAATTACACAAAATAAATATGCAGGATTGTATTGCATGTTTTTGCTTTCGATTGACTGTTTGTTTTGTTTTGAATTTCATGCAAAGCTACTCTAGGGCTATCTGTGCCAGCCGTCCCTAATTTAGCAGTGTAAAACTAGAGGGAAGACAACTAGTCATCAACAGCCACTGTCAACTCCTGGACTACTATATGACACATGAAAAGTGGGATTGACTGTCACATTATAACACCCCTATGGCTGAAAGGGCGAGCGTGTTTGGTGCGAAGGGGATTCAAACCTGCAGCTCTCAGAATATGAGTCGAGTGCTTTAACCACCAGGCCATGCTGGGTCTTTTATTATCAAATTACTCAAGATAGTTCTGCAGAAAACTTCTTATTGCTATGGAAAGAAGTGAACGTATTTTGGTAAATACAAGTTTTAGTCTACTTTCAAAAATTACCTGTAACATTTAATAGAAATGAAACTTTAATATATAAATGCAGCTTATTTATGACAATAATATAGAAAGATAACTGCAATTTACAAGAACGATTTGCATATATTAATACATTGACTTTTGTGCAGATAGGAATTGATACTCTATGAGCAATCTATTTAGCATATATGTCATATTCAGTATAAATGTAATGCCACTGGTATCGTTATGGATAGGGGAATATGTCACAACCATTTCCCAAGAAAGATATAAGCATAGAGAGATTGATAAATTATACAGAGCCGAAACCACAGCAGTCTGAAAACTAGAGGTTGCAATGCTCTACACGGAAGAAGAAACACTTGTACAATAGAATGTTAACAATAAAATATCACAAAATGTCATTCAAGTTAATACGGAGCAACAGAAAGAAAATGAAGTTTCAAAATATAACTTTGTGACATAAAAAGCTGCTGCGATGTCTCATCTGGTTACATCTTCTGGTTGTGAAGAATATGAAGTGGGTGAAAGATCATAAGTTTCTAGTCACACCTCCATATAAACATCAGTTTTCATGAGAATGGACATGAAAGATGAGACAATTAAAGCTATTCTATTTGTCCACAAGCCCTTCAAATGCCCTAGTGAAATGTAAGTGGATTTTTGTGTAGTCTTCCATTTGCATGAAGGCCAAGTTTGGGATAAATTTGTTAACATGTGAAATCTAAAATCAACTTCAAGCCTTTTACATAAAGTTGTTACAGTATAGGTTAATTATTGGTACTATAGTGTGCACAGTAAATGACAAAGGAAGTAATTTCAAGAGGAAAACATGACATAATATGCATCATTCTTGCAAGGTGCAGATAACCATCGTTTGCGTTCGTGAATAAGGCACTACAATTTGTTATGACACACCTTTTTACCAGAAATGTATGAGAGTGTAATAATTATTCTTGTCAAGTCCATTGCTTTGTATGTAAATGTTAATTTTTTATACATATACTTCACAATATTGCATAAGAGTAACAATATAATGTTAAGTACATTGTATTAAAACAATTTGAATATGCAACTCAGCCAGCCATTTGACAGTTTCAGCCCGTAAGAAGTTGCAATCGAACAGAATGCATCAAAACTACTTTTTTAAAATTGCTTTGTGGTGTGTAGGTAGTGTGATGTCATTTAAAATGATCACTTTTGAGAAGAGTATGTAACAGCCTTATCCTGCACAGTATATTCCCACATCAAATCATAAAATTTATTCAGATCAAGAATTTGGAATTTCCAAGGCCAATATTTAACTTACACTTTACGGTATTGGACACTCACGGAAAACAGGGAAATATAGATGAAATTAGGTAACCAGGACCATCCAGAAAGACACCTGCAATAAGTTTGTCTCAACCATGGTAAGAAAATGTGGTGACAATAATAATTCACAAACACAAAGGTTAGTGGTAAAATGTATCCAAGTGTCCCAGTCACATGTCACATGATACCAAGTGAAGAGACACAAGTTGCATGTACACAAGTTGATTCCACATCATGTGATTTCAGCACTCATACGTGAAGCAGCTGGACAATTTCATGGATATCTCTCTACTCAATATGAGGACACACTAGTAAAGTCGCCAAAAGAAATTGAGGCTAGAAAGTTGTTGTCCTGATACATCTCATGAATTATAGAAGGCCTAAGAACCATCAAAATAAAAAATCATCAATAATTTGCTTTTCTTTATGAAATACGTTGTTTTTTTATTACACATTAAAATGAGGCAAAAATATTGACAATACTTTAATACCTAGTCTGTGACTCTTTGTATGTTTGAAGTTAAGCTCAAAAGGGGCTATGTGTGCTCTGCCCACCACAATTATCGAGACCAGACTTCTAGTGGAATGGTTAGTATGGGACTCTGGAGCCAAAAGTAAGTTAACACCACCCAAGGACATAAAGGTGTAAAGAATGGAACAGTTATTTATCTCAATTTGCATATCTTGTATACATTAACCACCCAATTAATTAATCACTCTTTAATTAATTTGGCACAAAAGTCATTGAACTCTGAAGTCCTACTGGGGCATAATGGCTGAAACAGTTAATTAACCTGATTAATTAGATATAAAATTTAGCTTGCAAAATGAAATGACAGATAATTAGAGGAAGTGATGTGAATCATTGACAATAATTACAGGTTTGCATGAATAAATCAAATCTAATTATGTTATGTAGTGACAGCTTCTTGTGATGTGAAGCCATTTATTAGCAGTAACTCCAGGAAATTAGAGTATAAATCATCACATGATCTATAACTAAGGCTATCATGATTTAAGATTCATACCTGCTATATAAAACAGATTAATGTAATGCTTTCTGATAGTATTTTCATTTTAAAACCCTTCATTAATCTTTGTTTAAAAATCAGTTGGATATTTGATCTTTGTGAAAAGGCATATCTGGTAAAAACATTTTTACACTAAATCACCATGTAACAAAATTATGAACAAACATTAATATCTTCATGAAATTCAAACTATGATAACAGATTTTGTTTGGAAATATGTCTACGTCTTTAATAGCCATGTCATATGCAATATTCGCCACACATTGTCTAATAAGGTCCTCAACCTTCATATTGTAAGTCTATTTTAGATAGTTCTATTTGGTTAATTTTTACGTGGAAGCAGAGTAAGAAAATCAGAATATTCTTTATTTTATTTCGACAAAGTAGATACAGATCCAGTGACTTCGACATTTATAATTTAGATACAAATTGTTGATGTCTATATAGTTAAGTAACTGATTACTAGCAAACACAATTCCCAGCATATTTTGCGAACCCAAATCTTCTGAGAGTAGAGAATAAATATGTATAATGTTCATTGCTTTTCATATATCAGTGATGATGTTTCTAGACTGATAAATTTCTAAAATTGACCAAAAATCTGCATGGCAAGAATGTTTATAGTGTTATTAATGTTTCACCAAATATTATAAGAACTCATAAATTTCCCTGTTTCACCAAAAGAAAGAGCAAATCAATGGATAGATCCAGTGTAAGACCAAAAACAAAGAATGTTTATGCTCTTGAATATTCGTTGTGATTTGTAACAATTTCTTGATCTTAAAATTGTTTTCCCATTCATCTGAATAATGCTTCATAGCTTTGTGAATACAAACAGTCATCTGTATCTGATATTAAGGACATTTGTGAATCTACATTCCATTCATGTTGACTGCCAAGAAATATGATATTGTAACGTTTGAAATTATGAGGGGTTTCTTCCGAGATTCATTATAGCATTATTATCCACGTCTTATAAGAAGACGAGTAGGTACCTGACCTGAAATGCATTATTGATAAATGCCTGCAAGTTTCCCTGAGGAATTGAAAATGATTTGCACTCTATATATCTCAAAGAATGTTAAGAGTCCCCTTCTACAACAGTAACCTTTTTTCAAGAATGTTAAAAGATTTGTAAGTTTGTGCTTTTCCTCAGTGAAATCATGTTGACAATCCAATGAAACTCTAAACTTTGTTAAATGGTTTTGCAAAGCTTCTTTTGTGCAACTTTTCAAAAAGTTGTACATAACTGACTTAAGACTAATGGACCTATAATAACTGAAACAATATTCTCCACTTCCTTTAAAAAGAGGAGCATCATCAGCTAACTTCCAATCTCTAGTACATGGTTAATGTTGAAGGACTGACAAAAAATAGTTGCAAGTGGCTGACATATCCAGTTTTTTAACCACCTTCAAAACCCTCGGGAAAATATTATTTAGCCAACAGATTTATTTTCCTTTAAACTTTGAAATTTTGCCTTGACTAGCTCAGTATTAATGCAGCCATCCTTGTTTCCATCTTCAAAATGTAGAATATTGCTTAAATCTTCAATAGTAGAAACAGAATAAAAAGCAAAAACAATTAACAACCCATTCATCTCGTAATCATCATATACAAGTCTTTCTTTATCACCCCTTAAGAGTTCCACTGCATCCTGGCATTTTGTTTACACTTTATATATTTAAAGAAATCCAAACTGTTATTTTTATATTTTCAGCCAATCTTCTGCTTTCATCCTTTTCAATGTCTTAACTTCCTGTTTCACCAACTTTCTTGATTTTAATATAGCACATATTTAGCCAAGTAATTTGATGCAGGTTAGAAATTGAATATGTGAGCCACTTGATACAGTTCTTTTTCTCTTGAAAAAAGAGAATAGTAAGAGGGAATCTGATTGAAATGTTCAAGACTACTAATGAAATTGATAGTGTTGATGCAACATCTGTTTTGTACTTCATGGTGAGATTGGTAGGACTGAGAGACGTAAATGTAAATTTCTGCAGGATAGGAGTTGTTTTCACTTTCTTAATGTAGTAGTTATTTGGAAGAGTTGCCTGATGGTGTGGAAGCAGTAATTTAAAGTAATTTTAAGAGAAATTTTGAAAAGTATATGAATGATAAGGGCTAGCTTTAAGATTTTTTAAAAATTTATTTATAAATAGTTTTAGTTTAATTTAGAGGATGAGACAAACAAGATGGATCAATAGGTTTCATGTTGTCCCAAACTACTATATTATGTTATGTTTGAGATATATTTCAAGTTTGTATAAAATGTTTAATTTATTTATGCAAAAGTTATGCATGATCAAAATTTTTCTCCACCTAAACAGTTGATACTCTTAACAACAAATACAGAAAATTCTTTCATAGAATACACTTGTTAATATACATTTTTGTGTAATCAAACAGAAATCCAAGAATGGAGTATGGTAAAGTTTTTATTGTCCTGTTGTTCACTAGATATTTGGAATAAAATTATTTTTTGTTAACAAAGCTGCTTAAAATTTAAAATTGTGACACAGCGTAGTTGAAAATGTAATTTATTGAGATACTTTGTTATTGTGAAAATTAAAAGCAGAATAATATCTATTTTGTAGGTAACAACAAATGAGAAAAATAACCAGTGTTATTGATATAACTTTTTAAAAATGAAAGAGAACAAACACTGACACTACACTGCTACATACTCTTCAATCAATAACTCTTTGGTTAATAACCAAAATCCTCTTTTCACTCTACTAGAACCACTGTTCTCTAATCCTTCACAAGGTATTTTGATATCCATAGTTATCATTATTCAACTTCACTTGCAGTGATATGTTGAATTTCTATTTATTTTTAACCTTTTAGTTAATGTTTTCCAGTTTCTTGGGAGTTTATGTGCTCTACACTCTCTCATTCTCATATTCCTGTTTTTTTGCTTCTTTTTATTGTGGCTCACCAAAATATGTCTGATATTCTTGTGGATTTGGAATAGCTCACCAACAACTATGGTTGTGTATAGTAGATATCCTGCTTCTTGCTAATTTCTGTTGCAGGAGTATCTTTACCTGCTTGTATTGTTGAGGTTGTAGTCACTTCCTTTGTTTTGTAATGCTGTATGCACGCTTTACATACACTATTTCTTTGGTCACTCTCAAACTAGATGTTTTCAGGTTCAAATGTGAACTTAAGGAACCACTGTGTTACAATTGATGGAATACTTTGGCTGAATTTTGGATTCAAAGGCCTTATTTTATCAGAAAGTATTATGGTAAAGGGCACAACAACACATTTAAAGGAAACCTGACTGTTAAGTTGGAAGAACAAGATCACACTTGTCCCACATAAGTTTACTTGTTCATGTTGAAGCACAGATCTACACTGTGAGCAACCTTTTCTGTGCCCAATCAGTGACTTGTAACATTTTAAGCCCCAGAGTTTACTACTGAAATGCATGTGATCAGGAGTAATGATTAGTATAATTTATTACCAAGTTTTATTGATGTAATATCTACAGTAGGCTAGTTTCCCCTGTTCTTTATACTTTAGTCTAGTGTACATTTCATGTTGACCTGAAATTTTCAAATGTGAAGACATTTAGTAAATGTGTATTTAATTTACATAGGCATGTATATTAATTTTGGATACAGACCACGCATATAATGTACACAGGTTTGTATTCTAGTTTGGGATATATCCCACATGTGAAATATACATCATTTGCCATACCGTTCATAGGAGTCAGTGCTGAAATTTCAGCTGGATAAACAAAAACAATTTGGGTAAAGTGTTATGCTCAAAGACACAACAGTAGTTATCGTACCCAAGGTATATTGTATGAGTTATAGGACACCAGATGACCGGAAATTAAAGAGTTACATAACGGTTACCTGATCTGTAAGTTGTACTGACATGTGAAGGTTACATAATTTACAAAAAAAATGCCACCTAAGGGTTAAAGTTCGACACCCTCCCACTTTGAACAGACATAGCTTTTCTGCTCATATAAAAAATACTTTGGTTTTGTTAAAGTGTAGTAAGTAATGTGAATGCTTTACATATAGAACACTTTGAAAATTGTTAAAGATGAAGTATATCATTTAAAAAATGAAAAACAATAAACTTAATATACCTTAAAATAATTTTATATTTAAAATTCACTTCATCATTAGATGTCAGGTCTTATTTGTGGTTCATTTTAGACTAAATATATTTTTCTATTTATCTTTAAAGGACATGATTGGATAGTTCATTCTTTAGTATAAATTATTAGATCTTCATATCTATGTGGGTGTGAGACACCATTCACTTTGTAACGTTCTTCTAAGTTATATACAATTTTCGTGCACTTTAACTGTATGGTGATTTTCACAAACGTTTATTAGGATAAAAATAACACAACAACATTTAAAATACAAAGTGATAAAATGATAAAAATAACACAACAACATTTAAAATACAAAGTGATAAAATGATAAAAATAACACAACAACATTTAAAATACAAAGTGATAAAAATAACACAACAACATTTAAAATACAAAGTGATAAAAATAACACAACAACATTTAAAATACAAAGTGATAAAAATAACACAACAACATTTAAAATACAAAGTGATAAAAATAACACAACAACATTTAAAATACAAAGTGATAAAAAATAACACAACAACATTTAAAATACAAAGTGATAAAAATAACACAACAACATTTAAAATACAAAGTGATAAAAATAACACAACAACATTTAAAATACAAAGTGATAAAAATAACACAACAACATTTAAAATACAAAGTGATAAAAATAACACAACAACATTTAAAATACAAAGTGATAAAAAATAACACAACAACATTTAAAATACAAAGTGATAAAAATAACACAACAACATTTAAAATACAAAGTGATAAAAATAACACAACAACATTTAAAATACAAAGTGATAAAAATAACACAACAACATTTAAAATACAAAGTGATAAAAATAACACAACAACATTTAAAATATAAAGTGATAAAAATAACACAACAACATTTAAAATACAAAGTGATAAAATGATAAAAATAACAACATTTAAAATACAAAGTGATAAAAATAACACAACAACATTTAAAATACAAAGTGATAAAAATAACACAACAACATTTAAAATACAAAGTGATAAAATAACACAACAACATTTAAAATACAAAGTGATAAAAATAACACAACAACATTTAAAATACAAAGTGATAAAAATAACACAACAACATTTAAAATACAAAGTGATAAAAATAACACAACAACATTTAAAATACAAAGTGATAAAAATAACACAACAACATTTAAAATACAAAGTGATAAAAAATAACACAACAACATTTAAAATACAAAGTGATAAAAATAACACAACAACATTTAAAATACAAAGTGATAAAATGATAAAAATAACAACATTTAAAATACAAAGTGATAAAAATAACACAACATTTAAAATACAAAGTGATAAAATGATAAAAATAACAACATTTAAAATACAAAGTGATAAAATGATAAAAAACAACATTTAAAATACAAAGTGATAAAAATAACAACAACATTTAAAATACAAAGTGATAAAATGATAAAAATAAACAACATTTAAAATACAAAGTGATAAAATGATAAAAATAACAACATTTAAAATACAAAGTGATAAAGTGATAAAATAAACAACAACATATAAAATACAAAGTGATAAAAATAACACAACAACATTTAAAATACAAAGTGATAAAAATAACAACATTTAAAATACAAAGTGATAAAATGATAAAAATAACAACATTTAAAATACAAAGTGATAAAAATAACACAACATTTAAAATACAAAGTGATAAAAATAACACAACATTTAAAATACAAAGTGATAAAATGATAAAAATAACAACATTTAAAATACAAAGTGATAAAATGATAAAAATAACAACATTTAAAATACAAAGTGATAAAAATAACACAACAACATTTAAAATACAAAGTGATAAAAAATAACACAACAACATTTAAAATACAAAGTGATAAAAATAACACAACAACATTTAAAATACAAAGTGATAAAAATAACACAACAACATTTAAAATACAAAGTGATAAAAATAACACAACAACATTTAAAATACAAAGTGATAAAAATAACACAACAACATTTAAAATACAAAGTGATAAAAATAACACAACAACATTTAAAATACAAAGTGATAAAATAACACAACAACATTTAAAATACAAAGTGATAAAAATAACACAACAACATTTAAAATACAAAGTGATAAAAATAACACAACAACATTTAAAATACAAAGTGATAAAAATAACACAACAACATTTAAAATACAAAGTGATAAAAAAAAATAACACAACAACATTTAAAATACAAAGTGATAAAAATAACACAACAACATTTAAAATACAAAAAGTGATAAAAATAACACAACAACATTTAAAATACAAAGTGATAAAAATAACACAACAACATTTAAAATACAAAGTGATAAAATAACACAACAACATTTAAAATACAAAGTGATAAAATAAAAATAACACAACAACATTTAAAATACAAAGTGATAAAAATAACACAACAACATTTAAAATACAAAGTGATAAAAATAACACAACAACATTTAAAATACAAAGTGATAAAATGATAAAAATAACAACATTTAAAATACAAAAGTGATAAAAAATAATAACACAACAACATTTAAAATACAAAGTGATAAAATGATAAAAAATAACACAACAACATTTAAAATACAAAGTGATAAAAATAAAATAACACAACAACATTTAAAATACAAAAGTGATAAAAATATAACACAACAACATTTAAAATACAAAGTGATAAAAATAACACAACAACATTTAAAATACAAAGTGATAAAAATAACACAACAACATTTAAAATACAAAGTGATAAAAATAACACAACAACATTTAAAATACAAAGTGATAAAAATAACACAACAACATTTAAAATACAAAGTGATAAAAAAATAACACAACAACATTTAAAATACAAAAGTGATAAAAATAACACAACAACATTTAAAATACAAAAAATGATAAAATGATAAAAACAACAACATTTAAAATACAAATTGATAAAGTGATAAAATAAACAACAACATTTAAAATACAAAGTGATAAAAATAACACAACAACATTTAAAATACAAAGTGATAAAAATAACACAACAACATTTAAAATACAAAGTGATAAAATGATAAAAATAACAACATTTAAAATACAAAGTGATAAAAATAACACAACAACATTTAAAATACAAAGTGATAAAATGATAAAAATAACAACATTTAAAATACAAAGTGATAAAATGATAAAAATAACAACATTTAAAATACAAAGTGATAAAATGATAAAATAACAACATTTAAAATACAAAGTGATAAAAATAAAACACAACAACATTTAAAATACAAAGTGATAAAAATAACACAACAACATTTAAAATACAAAGTGATAAAAATAAAACACAACAACATTTAAAATACAAAGTGATAAAAATATAACACAACAACATTTAAAATACAAAGTGATAAAATAACACAACAACATTTAAAATACAAAGTGATAAAATAACAACAACAACATTTAAAATACAAAGTGATAAAAATAAAAAATAACAACAACATTTAAAATACAAAGTGATAAAATGATAAAAAATAACACAACAACATTTAAAATACAAAGTGATAAAATGATAAAAATAACACAACAACATTTAAAATACAAAAGTGATAAAAATAACACAACAACATTTAAAATACAAAGTGATAAAAATAAAAACACAACAACATTTAAAATACAAAAGTGATAAAAATAACACAACAACATTTAAAATACAAAATGATAAAAAATAACACAACAACATTTAAAATACAAAGTGATAAAAATAACACAACAACATTTAAAATACAAAGTGATAAAAAATAACACAACAACATTTAAAATACAAAGTGATAAAAATAACACAACAACATTTAAAAATACAAAGTGATAAAAATAACACAACAACATTTAAAATACAAAGTGATAAAAATAACACAACAACATTTAAAATACAAAGTGATAAAAATAACACAACAACATTTAAAATACAAAGTTGATAAAAAAAAAATAACACAACAACATTTAAAATACAAAGTGATAAAAATAACACAACAACATTTAAAATACAAAGTGATAAAAATAAAACAACATTTAACAACATTTAAAATACAAAAATACAAAGTGATAAAATGATAAAACAAACAACATTTAAAATACAAAGTGATAAAAATAAAATAACACAACAACATTTAAAATACAAAGTGATAAAATGATAACATAACAACATTTAAAATACAAAGTGATAAAAATAACACAACAACATTTAAAATACAAAGTGATAAAAATAACACAACAACATTTAAAATACAAAGTGATAAAATATAACACAACAACATTTAAAATACAAAGTGATAAAAATAACACAACAACATTTAAAATACAAAGTGATAAAAAATAACACAACAACATTTAAAATACAAAGTGATAAAATAACACAACAACATTTAAAATACAAAGTGATAAAAATAACACAACAACATTTAAAATACAAAATACAAAAAAATGATAAAATAAAAATAATAAAAAACAACATTTTAAAATACAAAGTGATAAAATGATAAAAACAAACAACATTTAAAATACAAAGTGATAAAATGATAAAATAACATTTAAAATACAAAGTGATAAAATGATAAAAATAACAACATTTAAAATACAAAGTGATAAAGTGATAAAATAAACAACAACATTTAAAATACAAAGTGATAAAAATAACACAACAACATTTAAAATACAAAGTGATAAAATGAAAAATAACACAACAACATTTAAAATACAAAGTGATAAAAATAAAAACAACAACATTTAAAATACAAAGTGATAAAAATAACACAACAACATTTAAAATACAAAGTGATAAAAATAACACAACAACATTTAAAATACAAAGTGATAAAATAACACAACAACATTTAAAATACAAAGTGATAAAAATAACACAACAACATTTAAAATACAAAGTGATAAAAATAACACAACAACATTTAAAATACAAAGTGATAAAAATAACACAACAACATTTAAAATACAAAGTGATAAAAATAACACAACAACATTTAAAATACAAAGTGATAAAATAACACAACAACAACATTTAAAATACAAAGTGATAAAAATAACACAACATTTAAAATACAAAGTGATAAAAATAACACAACAACATTTAAAATACAAAGTGATAAAAATAACACAACATTAAAATACAAAATGATAAAAATAATAAAATGATAAAAATAACAACAACATTTAAAATACAAAGTGATAAAAATAACACAACAACATTTAAAATACAAAGTTTAAAATACAACATTGAAAATAAAAGTGATAAAAAATAACAACAACATTTAAAATACAAAGTGATAAAATGATAAAAATAACAACATTTAAAATACAAAGTGATAAAATGATAAAAAAAACAACATTTAAAATACAAAGTGATAAAATGATAAAATAAACAACAACATTTAAAATACAAAGTGATAAAAATAAAACAACAACATTTAAAATACAAAGTGATAAAATAAAAAAACAACAACATAAAATACAAAAAGTGATAAAAATAAAAAACACAACAACATTTAAAATACAAAGTGATAAAAATAACACAACAACATTTAAAATACAAAGTGATAAAAATAACACAACAACATTTAAAAAATACAAAGTGATAAAAAAATAACACAACAACATTTAAAATACAAAGTGATAAAAATAACACAACAACATTTAAAATACAAAGTGATAAAATGATAAAAATAACACAACAACATTTAAAATACAAAGTGATAAAATGATAAAAATAACACAACAACATTTAAAATACAAAGTGATAAAATGATAAAAATAACACAACAACATTTAAAATACAAAGTGATAAAAAATAACACAACAACATTTAAAATACAAAGTGATAAAATGATAAAAATAACAAACAACATTTAAAATACAAAGTGATAAAATGATAAAAATAACAACATTTAAAATACAAAATGATAAAAATAACACAACAACATTTAAAATACAAAAAAATGATAAAAATAACACAACAACATTTAAAATACAAAGTGATAAAAATAACACAACAACATTTAAAATACAAAGTGATAAAAATAACACAACAACATTTAAAATACAAAGTGATAAAAATAACACAACAACATTTAAAATACAAAAGTGATAAAAATAACACAACAACATTTAAAATACAAAGTGATAAAAAAAATAACACAACAACATTTAAAATACAAAGTGATAAAAATAACACAACAACATTTAAAATACAAAGTGATAAAAATAACACAACAACATTTAAAATACAAAGTGATAAAATAACACAACAACATTTAAAATACAAAGTGATAAAAATAACACAACAACATTTAAAATACAAAGTGATAAAAATAACACAACAACATTTAAAATACAAAGTGATAAAAATAACACAACAACATTTAAAATACAAAGTGATAAAAATAACACAACAACATTTAAAATACAAAAATGATAAAAATAACACAACAACATTTAAAATACAAAGTGATAAAAATAAAATAACACAACAACATTTAAAATACAAAGTGATAAAAAATAACACAACAACAACATTTAAAATACAAAGTGATAAAATGATAACACAACAACATTTAAAATACAAAGTGATAAAAATAACACAACAACATTTAAAATACAAAAAATGATAAAAATAACACAACAACATTTAAAATACAAAGTGATAAAAATAAAAACAACAAAATAAAATTTAAAAATACAAAGTGATAAAATGATAAAAATAACAACATTTAAAAAATACAAAGTGATAAAAATAACACAACAACATTTAAAATACAAAGTGATAAAATAACAAAAACATTTAAAATACAAAGTGATAAAAATAAAATAACACAACAACATTTAAAATACAAAGTGATAAAAATAACACAACAACATTTAAAATAAAAAATAAAGTGATAAAAATAACACAACAACATTTAAAAAATTAAAGTGATAAAATGATAAAAATAACACAACAACATTTAAAATACAAAGTGATAAAAAAAACACAACACAAAAATATTTAAAATAACAAAAATACAAAGTGATAAAAATAACACAACAACATTTAAAATACAAAGTGATAAAAAAACACAACAACATTTAAAATACAAAGTGATAAAAATAAAACAACAACATTTAAAATACAAAGTGATAAAATGATAAAATAACAACATTTTAAAATACAAAGTGATAAAAATAACACAACAACATTTAAAATACAAAGTGATAAAATGATAAAAATAACAACATTTAAAATACAAAATGATAAAAATAACACAACAACATTTAAAATACAAAGTGATAAAAATAACACAACAACATTTAAAATACAAAGTGATAAAAAATAACAATAACAACATTTAAAATACAAAGTGATAAAAATAACACAACAACATTTAAAATACAAAGTGATAAAAATAACAAACAACATTTAAAATACAAAGTGATAAAAAAAAAACACAACAACATTTAAAATACAAAGTGATAAAAATAACACAACAACATTTAAAATACAAAGTGATAAAATAACACAACAACATTTAAAATACAAAGTGATAAAAATAACACAACAACATTTAAAATACAAAGTGATAAAAATAACACAACAACATTTTAAAATACAAAGTGATAAAAAATAACACAACAACATTTAAAACAAAGTGATAAAATAACAAACAACATTTAAAATACAAAGTGATAAAAATAACACAACAACATTTTAAAATACAAAGTGATAAAAATAACACAACAACATTTAAAATACAAAGTGATAAAAATAACACAACAACATTTAAAATACAAAGTGATAAAATAACACAACAACATTTAAAAACAAAGTGATAAAAATAACAACAACAAAAATAAAATAAAAAAATTTTTTAAAATACAAAGTGATAAAAATAACACAACAACATTTAAAATACAAAGTGATAAAAATAACACAACAACATTTAAAATACAAAGTGATAAAATGATAAAAATAACACAACAACATTTAAAATACAAAGTGATAAAATGATAAAAATAACACAACAACATTTAAAATACAAAGTGATAAAATGATAAAAAATAACACAACAACATTTAAAATACAAAGTGATAAAAATAACACAACAACATTTAAAATACAAAGTGATAAAAATAACACAACAACATTTAAAATACAAAGTGATAAAATGATAAAAATAACACAACAACATTTAAAATACAAAGTGATAAAAAAGTGATAAAATAACACAACAACATTTAAAATACAAAGTGATAAAAAATAACACAACAACATTTAAAAATACAAAGTGATAAAATAACACAACAACATTTAAAATACAAAGTGATAAAATGATAAAACACAACAACATTTAAAATACAAAGTGATAAAATGATAAAAATAACACAACAACATTTAAAATACAAAGTGATAAAATGAAAAATAACACAACAACATTTAAAATACAAAGTGATAAAATGATAACACAACAACATTTAAAATACAAAGTGATAAAATGATAAAATAACAACAACATTTAAAATACAAAGTGATAAAATGATAAAAATAACAACAACATTTAAAATACAAAGTGATAAAATGATAAAAATAACAACAACATTTAAAATACAAAGTGATAAAAATAACACAACAACATTTAAAATACAAAGTGATAAATGATAAAAATAACACAACAACATTTAAAATACAAAGTGATAAAATAACACAACAACATTTAAAATACAAAGTGATAAAAAATAACACAACAACATTTAAAATACAAAGTGATAAAAAATAACACAACAACATTTAAAATACAAAGTGAAAAGTGATAAAAAATAACACAACAACATTTAAAAAACAAAGTATAAAATGATAAAAATAACACAACAACATTTAAAATACAAAGTGATAAAAATAACACAACAAACATTTAAAATACAAAGTGATAAAATGATAAAAATAACACAACAACATTTAAAATACAAAGTGATAAAAAATAACACAAACAACATTTAAAATACAAAGTGATAAAAATAACACAACAACATTTAAAATACAAAGTGATAAAAATAACACAACAACATTTAAAATACAAAGTGATAAAAATAACACAACAACATTTAAAATATCAAGTGATAAAGTGATAAAAATAACACAACAACATTTAAAATACAAAGTGATAAAATGATAAAAATAACACAACAACATTTAAAATACAAAGTGATAAAATGATAAAAATAACACAACAACATTTAAAATACAAAGTGATAAAAAATAACACAACAACATTTAAAATACAAAAGTAAAATGATAAAAATAACATTTAAAATACAAACAAAAATGATAAAAATAACACAACAACATTTAAAATACAAAGTGATAAAAAATAACACAAACAACATTTAAAATACAAAGTGATAAAATGATAACAAACAACATTTAAAATACAAAGTGATAAAAATAACACAACAACATTTAAAATACAAAGTACAAAGTGATAAAAATAAAACAACAACATTTAAAATACAAAGTGATAAAATAACACAACAACATTTAAAATACAAAGTGATAAAAATAACACAACAACATTTAAAAATAACACAAACATTTAAAATACAAAGTGATAAAATGATAAAACAACAACATTTAAAATACAAAGTGATAAAATGATAAAAATAACACAACAACATTTAAAATACAAAGTGATAAAATGATAAAAAATAACACAACATTTAAAAATACAAAGTGATAAAAAATAACACAACAACATTTAAAATACAAAGTGATAAAAAAATAACACAACAACATTTAAAATACAAAGTGATAAAAATAACAATAACAACAACATTTAAAATACAAAGTGATAAAATGATAAAAAACAACAACATTTAAAATACAAAGTGATAAAAATAAAACACAACAACATTTAAAATACACAAAAATGATAAAAATAACAACAACATTTAAAATACAAAGTGATAAAAATATAAAAAACAACATTTTAAAATACAAAGTGATAAAAATAACACAACAACATTTAAAATACAAAGTGATAAAATGATAAAAATAACACAACAACATTTAAAATACAAAGTGATAAAATGATAAAAATAACACAACAACATTTAAAATACAAAGTGATAAAATGATAAAAATAAAAAATAACACACAACATTTAAAAAATACAAAGTGATAAAATAAAAATAATAAAAATAACACAACAACATTTAAAATACAAAGTGATAAAATGATAAAAATAACACAACAACATTTAAAATACAAAGTGATAAAAATAACACAACAACATTTAAAATACAAAGTGATAAAAATAACAAATAACAACATTTAAAATACAAAGTGATAAAATGATAAAAATAACACAACAACATTTAAAATACAAAGTGATAAAATGATAAAAATAACACAACAACATTTAAAATACAAAGTGATAAAATGATAAAAATAACAACAACATTTAAAATACAAAGTGATAAAATGATAAAAATAACACAACAACATTTAAAATACAAAGTGATAAAATGATAAAAATAACACAACAACATTTAAAATACAAAGTGATAAAATGATAAAAATAACACAACAACATTTAAAATACAAAGTGATAAAATGATAAAAAATAACACAACAACATTTAAAATACAAAGTGATAAAATGATAAAAATAACAACAACATTTAAAAACAAAGTGATAAAATGATAAAAATAACACAACAACATTTAAAATACAAAGTGATAAAAATAACAACAACAACATTTAAAATACAAAGTGATAAAAATAAAAATAACAACATTTAAAATAAAAGTGATAAAATGATAAAAATAACACAACAACATTTAAAATACAAAGTGATAAAATAAAAATAACACAACAACATTTAAAATACAAAGTGATAAAAATAACACAACAACATTTAAAATACAAAGTGATAAAATGATAAAAATAACACAACAACATTTAAAATACAAAGTGATAAAAATAACACAACAACATTTAAAATACAAAGTGATAAAATGATAAAAATAACAACATTTAAAATACAAAGTGATAAAATGATAAAAATACACAACAACATTTAAAAATACAAAGTGATAAAATGATAAAAATAACACAACAAATACATTTAAAATACAAAGTGATAAAATGATAAAAATAACACAACAACATTTAAAATACAAAGTGATAAAATGATAAAAACACACAACAACATTTAAAATACAAAGTGATAAAATGATAAAAATAACAAACAACATTTAAAATACAAAGTGATAAAATGATAAAAATAACACAACATTTTAAAATACAAAGTGATAAAATGATAAAAAATAACACAACAACATTTAAAATACAAAGTGATAAAATGATAAAATAAACAAACATTTAAAAATACAAAGTGATAAAATGATAAAAATAACACAACAACATTTAAAATACAAAGTGATAAAATGATAAAAAATAACACAACAACATTTAAAATACAAAGTGATAAAATGATAAAAAACAACAAACAACATTTAAAATACAAAGTGATAAAATGATAAAAATAACAACATTTAAAAATACAAAGTGATAAAAATAAAAATAACAACAACATTTAAAATACAAAGTGATAAAATGATAAAAATAACACAACAACATTTAAAATACAAAGTGATAAAATGATAAAAAACAACATTTAAAATACAAAGTGATAAAATGATAAAAATAACACAACAACATTTAAAATACAAAGTGATAAAATGATAAAAATAACACAACATTTAAAAATACAAAGTGATAAAAATAACACAACAACATTTAAAAATACAAAGTGATAAAATAACACAACAACATTTAAAATACAAAGTGATAAAATGATAAAAATAACACAACAACATTTAAAAAATACAAAGTGATAAAAATAACATAACAACAACATTTAAAAAATACAAAGTGATAAAATAAATGATAAAAATAACACAACAACATTTAAAATACAAAGTGATAAAATGATAAAAATAACACAACAACATTTAAAAATACAAAGTGATAAAATAATAAAAATAACACAACAACATTTAAAATACAAAGTGATAAAATGATAACAAACAACAACATTTAAAATACAAAGTGATAAAATGATAAAAATAACACAACATTTAAAATAAAAGTTAAAATAATAAAACAACATTTATAAAATGATAAAAATAACACAACAACATTTAAAAATACAAAGTGATAAAATGATAAAAATAACACAACATTTAAAAATACAAAGTAAAATGATAAAAATAACACAACAACATTTAAAATACAAAGTGATAAAAATAAAAATAACAACAACATTTAAAATACAAAGTGATAAAATGATAAAAATAACAACATTTAAAATACAAAGTGATAAAATGATAAAAATAACACAACAACATTTAAAATACAAAGTGATAAAATGATAAAAATAACACAACAACATTTAAAATACAAAGTGATAAAAAATAAAACAACAAACATTTAAAATACAAAGTGATAAAAATAACACAACAACATTTAAAATACAAAGTGATAAAATGATAAAAATAACAAAAACAACATTTAAAATACAAAGTGATAAAATGATAAAAATAACACAACATTTTAAAATACAAAATGATAAAAATAACACAACAACATTTAAAATACAAAGTGATAAAAATAACACAACAACATTTAAAATACAAAGTGATAAAATGATAAAAAATAACACAACAACATTTAAAATACAAAGTGATAAAATGATAAAACAACAAACATTTAAAATACAAAGTGATAAAATGATAAAAAAACAACAACATTTAAAATACAAAGTGATAAAAATAACACAACAACATTTAAAATACAAAAGATAAAATGATAAAAATAACACAACAACATTTAAAATACAAAGTGATAAAATGATAAAAAATAACACAACAACATTTAAAATACAAAGTGATAAAATGATAAAAATAACACAACAACATTTAAAATACAAAGTGATAAAATGATAAAAATAACACAACAACATTTAAAATACAAAGTGATAAAATAAAAATAACACAACAACATTTAAAATACAAAGTGATAAAATGATAAAAATAACAACAACATTTAAAATACAAAGTGATAAAATGATAAAAATAACACAACAACATTTAAAATACAAAGTGATAAAATGATAAAAATAACACAACAACATTTAAAAATACAAAGTGATAAAATGATAAAAAAACAACAACATTTAAAATACAAAGTGATAAAATGATAAAAATAACAACATTTTAAAATACAAAGTGATAAAAATAATAAAACATAACACAACAACATTTAAAATACAAAGTGATAAAATGATAAAAAAATGATAACACAACATTTAAAAATACAAAGTGATAAAAATAAAAATAACACAACAACATTTAAAAATACAAAGTGATAAAATGATAAAAATAACACAACAACATTTAAAAATACAAAGTGATAAAAAATAACACAACAACATTTAAAAATACAAAGTGATAAAATGATAACACAACAACATTTAAAATACAAAGTGATAAAATGATAAAAATAACACAACAACATTTAAAAAATACAAAGTGATAAAATGATAAAAATAACACAACATTTAAAATACAAAGTGATAAAGTGATATAAATAACACAACAACATTTAAAATACAAAGTGATAAAAATAACACAACAACATTTAAAATACAAAGTGATAAAAATAACACAACAACATTTAAAAATACAAAGTGATAAAATGATAAAACACAACAACATTTAAAATACAAAGTGATAAAATGATAAAAATAACACAACAACATTTAAAATACAAAGTGATAAAATGATAAAAATAACACAACAACATTTAAAATACAAAGTGATAAAATGATAAAAATAACACAACAACATTTAAAATACAAAGTGATAAAAATAAAAATAACACAACAACATTTAAAATACAAAGTGATAAAATGATAAAAATAACAACATTTAAAATACAAAGTGATAAAAATAACAACAACATTTAAAATACAAAGTGATAAAATGATAAAAATAACACAACATTTAAAATACAAAGTGATAAAATGATAAAAATAACACACAACATTTAAAATACAAAGTGATAAAAATAATAAAACAACAACAACATTTAAAAATACAAAGTGATAAAAAGATAAAAATAACACAACAACATTTAAAATACAAAGTGATAAAAATAACACAACAACATTTAAAATACAAAGTGATAAAATGATAAAAATAACACAACAACATTTAAAATACAAAGTGATAAAATGATAAAAATAACACAACAACATTTAAAATACAAAGTGATAAAATGATAAAAATAACAAACATTTAAAAATACAAAGTGATAAAATGATAAAAATAACACAACAACATTTAAAATACAAAGTGATAAAATGATAAAAATAACACAACAACATTTAAAAACAAAGTGATAAAATGATAAAAATAACACAACAACATTTAAAATACAAAGTGATAAAATGATAAAAATAACAAACAACATTTAAAAAAAAGTGATAAAATGATAAAAATAACACAACAACATTTAAAATACAAAGTGATAAAAATAACACAACAACATTTAAAATACAAAGTGATAAAATGATAACAATAACAACATTTAAAATACAAAGTGATAAAATGATAAAAATAACAAACATTTTAAAATACAAAGTGATAAAATGATAAAAAACACAACAACATTTAAAATACAAAGTGATAAAATGATAAAATAACACAACAACATTTAAAATACAAAGTGATAAAATGATAAAAATAACACAACATTTAAAAATACAAAGTGATAAAATGATAAAAATAACACAACATTTAAAATACAAAAATGATAAAAATAACACAACAACATTTAAAAACAAAGTGATAAAATTATAAAAATACAAAGTGATTTAAAATACAAAGTGATAAAAAATAACACAACAACAACAAAAATACAAAGTACAAAAATGATAAAAATAACACAACAACATTTAAAAATACAAAGTGATAAAATGATAAAAATAACAACAACATTTAAAATACAAAGTGATAAAATGATAAAAATAACACACAACATTTAAAATACAAAGTGATAAAATGATAAAAATAACAAACAACATTTAAAATACAAAGTGATAAAATGATAAAAAATAACACAACAACATTTAAAATACAAAGTGATAAAATGATAAAAATAACACAACAACATTTAAAAATACAAAGTGATAAAATGATAAAAAAATAACACAATAACATTTAAAAACAAATTTATAAAATGATAAAAATAACACAACAACATTTAAAATATCAAGTGATAAAGTGATAAAAATAACACAACATTTAAAATACAAAGTGATAAAAATAACACAACAACATTTAAAATACAAAGTGATAAAATGATAAAAATAACACAACAACATTTAAAATACAAAGTGATAAAATGATAAAAATAACAAACAACATTAAAAATACAAAGTGATAAAATGATAAAAATAACACAACATTTAAAATACAAAGTGATAAAATGATAAAAAATAACAAACATTTAAAATACAAAGTGATAAAATGATAAAAATAACACAACAACATTTAAAATACAAAGTGATAAAATGATAAAAATAACACAACAACATTTAAAATACAAAGTGATAAAATGATAAAAATAACACAACAACATTTAAAATACAAAGTGATAAAATGATAAAAATAACACAACAACATTTAAAATACAAAGTGATAAAATGATAAAAATAACACAACATTTAAAAAAATACAAAGTGATAAAATGATAAAACAACAAATTACAACAACATTTTAAAAATATAAAAATAACAACAACATTTAAAAATAAAAGTGATAAAAATAACACAACAACATTTAAAATACAAAAATGATAAAAATAACACAACAACATTTAAAATACAAAGTGATAAAAATAAACAACAACATTTAACAACATTTAAAAATACAAAGTGATAAAATGATAAAAATAACACAACAACATTTAAAATACAAAGTAAAAATAAAAATAACACAACAACATTTAAAATACAAAGTGATAAAATGATAAAAATGACAACATTTAAAATACAAAGTGATAAAATGATAAAAATGACAACATTTAAAATACAAAGTGATAAAATGATAAAAATAACACAACAACATTTAAAATACAAAGTGATAAAATGATAAAAATAACACAACAACATTTAAAATACAAAGTGATAAAATGATAAAAATAACACAACAACATTTAAAATACAAAGTGATAAAATGATAAAAATAACACAAAAACATTTAAAATACAAAGTGATAAAATGATAAAAATAACACAACATTTAAAATACAAAGTGATAAAATGATAACACAACAACATTTAAAAATACAAAGTGATAAAATGATAAAAATAACAAACATTTAAAAATACAAAGTGATAAAATGATAAAAAAACAAACAACATTTAAAATACAAAGTGATAAAATGATAAAAATAACAAACAACATTTAAAAATACAAAGTGATAAAATGATAAAAATAACACAACAACATTTAAAATACAAAGTGATAAAATGATAAAAATAACAAACAACATTTAAAAATACAAAGTGATAAAATGATAAAAATACACACAACATTTAAAATACAAAGTGATAAAAAATAAAAATAACAACATTTTAAAAACAAAGTGACAAAGTGATAAAATGATAAAAATAACACAACAACATTTAAAATACAAAGTGATAAAATGATAAAAATAACACAACAACATTTAAAAATACAAAGTGATAAAATAAAAATAACAACAACATTTAAAATACAAAGTGATAAAAATAACACAACAACATTTAAAATACAAAGTGATAAAAATAACACAACAACATTTAAAATACAAAGTGATAAAATGATATAAATAACACAACAACATTTAAAATACAAAGTGATAAAAATAACAAATAACAACAACATTTAAAATACAAAGTGATAAAAATAACATAAAAAACAAAGTTAAAAAAAATAAAAGTGATAAAATGATAAAACAACAACATTTAAAATACAAAGTGATAAAATGATAAAAATAACACAACATTTTAAAATACAAAGTGATAAAATGATAAAAATAACAAACAACATTTAAAATACAAAGTGATAAAATAAAAAATAACAACATTTTAAAATACAAAGTGATAAAAATAAAAATAACACAACAACATTTAAAATACAAAGTGATAAAAATAAAATAACAACATTTAAAAATACAAAGTGATAAAATGATAAAAATAACACAACAACATTTAAAAATACAAAGTGATAAAATGATAAAAATAACACAACAACATTTAAAATACAAAGTGATAAAATGATAAAAATAACACAACATTTAAAAATACAAAGTGATAAAATGATAAAAATAACACAACATTTAAAAATACAAAGTGATAAAAATAACAACAACAACATTTAAAAATACAAAGTGATAAAAAATAAAAAACACAAACAACATTTAAAAATACAAAGTGATAAAATGATAAAAAAACAACATTTAAAAATACAAAGTGATAAAATATAAAAAAATAACAACAACATTTAAAATACAAAGTGATAAAATAATAAAAACATAACAATACAACATTTAAAATACAAAGTGATAAAAATAAAAATAACACAACAACATTTAAAATACAAAGTGATAAAATGATAAAAATAACACAACAACATTTAAAATACAAAGTGATAAAATGATAAAAATAACACAACATTTAAAATACAAAGTGATAAAAATAACACAACAACATTTAAAATACAAAGTGATAAAAATAAAACAACAAACATTTAAAATACAAAGTGATAAAATGATAAAAATAACACAACAACATTTAAAATACAAAAGTGATAAAATGATAAAAAATAACAAACAACATTTAAAAAATACAAAGTGATAAAATGATAAAAATAAAATACAAAGTGATAAAATAAAAAATAACAAACATTTAAAATACAAAAGTGATAAAATGATAAAAATAACAAACAACATTTAAAATACAAAGTTGATAAAAATAACACAACAACATTTAAAATACAAAGTGATAAAAATAACACAACAACATTTAAAAATACAAAGTGATAAAAATAAAAATAACACAACAACATTTAAAAATACAAAGTGATAAAATGATAAAAATAACACAACAACATTTAAAATACAAAGTGATAAAAATAACACAACAACATTTAAAAAACAAAGTGATAAATGATAAAAATAACACAACATTTAAAAATACAAAGTGATAAAATAACAACAACAACATTTAAAATACAAAGTGATAAAATGATAAAAATAACACAACAACATTTAAAATACAAAGTGATAAAAATAACACAACAAACATTTAAAAATAAAAGTGATAAAATGATAAAAATAACACAACAACATTTAAAATACAAAGTGATAAAATGATAAAAATAACACAAAAACATTTAAAATACAAAGTGATAAAATGATAAAAATAACACAACATTTAAAAATACAAAGTGATAAAATGATAAAAATAACACAACAACATTTAAAAATACAAAGTGATAAAATGATAAAAATAACACAACAACATTTAAAAAATACAAAGTGATAAAATGATAAAACAACAACATTTAAAAATACAAAGTGATAAAATGATAAAATTTAACAAACACATTTAAAAAACAAAGTGATAAAATGATAAAAATAACACAACAACATTTAAAAATACAAAGTGATAAAATGATAAAAATAACAAACAACATTTAAAATACAAAGTGATAAAATGATAAAAATAACACAACAACATTTAAAATACAAAGTGATAAAATGATAAAAATAACACAACAACATTTAAAATACAAAGTGATAAAATGATAAAAATAACAACATTTAAAATACAAAGTGATAAAATGATAAAAATAACAACAACATTTAAAAATACAAAGTGATAAAATGATAAAAATAACAACATTTAAAATACAAAGTGATAAAATGATAAAAATAACAACAACATTTAAAATACAAAAGTGATAAAATGATAAAAATAACACAACAACATTTAAAAATACAAAGTGATAAAATGATAAAAATAACACAACAACATTTAAAATACAAAGTGATAAAATGATAAAAAACAAACAACATTTAAAAATACAAAGTGATAAAATGATAAAAATAACACAACAACATTTAAAATACAAAGTGATAAAATGATAAAAATAACACAACAACATTTAAAAATACAAAGTGATAAAATAACAAACAACATTTAAAAAACAAACAAAGTTTAAAAATACAAAGTGATAAAATGATAAAAATAACACAACAACATTTAAAATACAAAGTGATAAAATGATAAAAATAACACAACAACATTTAAAATACAAAATGATAAAAATAACACAACAACATTTAAAATACAAAGTGATAAAAATAACACAACAACATTTAAAATACAAAGTGATAAAATGATAAAAATAACAAACAACATTTAAAATACAAAGTGATAAAATGATAAAAATAACACAACAACATTTAAAATACAAAGTGATAAAATGATAAAAATAACAACAACATTTAAAAATACAAAGTGATAAAATGATAAAAATAACACAACAACATTTAAAAATACAAAGTGATAAAATGATAAAAATAACAAACAACATTTAAAATACAACATTTAAAATACAAAGTGATTTAAAAATAAAAAAATAACACAACAACATTTAAAATACAAAGTGATAAAAATAAAAAATACAACATTTACAACATTTAAAAATAACACAACAACATTTAAAATACAAAGTGATAAAAATAACACAACAACATTTAAAATACAAAGTGATAAAATGATAAAACAACAAACATTTAAAATACAAAGTGATAAAATGATAAAAATAACACAACAACATTTAAAATACAAAGTGATAAAATGATAAAAATAACACAACAACATTTAAAATACAAAGTGATAAAATGATAAAAATAACACAACAACATTTAAAATACAAAGTGATAAAATGATAAAAATAACAACAACATTTAAAATACAAATGATAAAATGATAAAAATAACACAACAACATTTAAAATACAAAGTGATAAAATGATAAAAATAACAACATTTAAAATACAAAGTGATAAAATGATAAAAATAACACAACAACATTTAAAATACAAAGTGATAAAATGATAAAACAACAACATTTAAAACATTTAAAATAAAAAGTGACAACATTTAAAAATAAAAATAAAAATAACACAACAACATTTAAAATACAAAATGATAAAAATAACACAACAACATTTAAAAATACAAAGTGATAAAAATAACACAACAACATTTAAAATACAAAGTGATAAAATGATAAAAATAACACAACAACATTTAAAATACAAAGTGATAAAATGATAAAAATAACAAACATTTAAAAATACAAAGTGATAAAATGATAACAATAACACAACATTTAAAAATACAAAGTGATAAAATGATAAAAATAACACAACAACATTTAAAATACAAAGTGATAAAATGATAAAAATAACACAACAACATTTAAAATACAAAGTGATAAAATGATAAAAAATAACAAACATTTAAAAATACAAAGTGATAAAATGATAAAAAAAATACAACACAACAACATTTAAAAATACAAAGTGATAAAATGATAAAAATAACAAACAACATTTAAAATACAAAGTGATAAAATGATAAAAATAACACAACAACATTTAAAATACAAAGTGATAAAATGATAAAAATAACAACAACATTTAAAAATACACAAAGTGATAAAATGATAAAAATAACACAACAACATTTAAAATACAAAGTGATAAAATGATAATAAAAATAACACAACAAAATACAAAGTGATAAAAGTGATAAAAATAACACAACAACATTTAAAAATACAAAGTGATAAAATGATAAAAATAACAAACAACATTTAAAAATACAAAGTGATAAAATGATAAAAATAACACAACAACATTTAAAAATACAAAGTGATAAAATGATAAAAATAACACAACAACATTTAAAAATACAAAGTGATAAAATGATAAAAATAACAACAACATTTAAAAACAAAAGTGATAAAATGATAAAAATAACACAACAACATTTAAAATACAAAGTGATAAAATGATAAAAATAACAACATTTAAAATACAAAGTGATAAAATACAAAGTGATAAAATGATAAAAAACACAACACAACATTTAAAAACAACATTAAAAACAAAGTGATAAAAATAACACAACAACATTTAAAAATACAAAGTGATAAAATGATAAAAATAACACAACAACATTTAAAATACAAAGTGATAAAATGATAAAAATAACACAACATTTAAAATACAAAGTGATAAAATGATAAAAAACATAAACAACATTTAAAATACAAAGTGATAAAAATAACACAACAACATTTAAAATACAAAGTGATAAAATGATAAAAATAACACAACAACATTTAAAATACAAAGTGATAAAATAAAAATAACACAACAACATTTAAAATACAAAGTGATAAAATGATAAAAATAACACAACATTTAAAATACAAAGTACAAAATGATAAAAATAACACAACAACATTTAAAATACAAAGTGATAAAAATAAAACAACAACAACATTTAAAATACAAAGTGATAAAATAAAAACACAACAACATTTAAAATACAAAGTGATAAAATGATAACACAACAACATTTTAAAATACAAAGTGATAAAATGATAAAAATAACACAACAACATTTAAAAATACAAAGTGATATAAAAATAACACAACAACATTTAAAATACAAAGTGATAAAAAATGATAAAAATAACAAACATTTAAAATACAAAGTGATAAAAATAAAAATAACAAACATTTAAAAATACAAAGTGATAAAATGATAAAAATAACACAACAACATTTAAAAATACAAAGTGATAAAATGATAAAAATAACACAACAACATTTAAAAATACAAAGTGATAAAATGATAAAAATAACACAACAACATTTAAAAATACAAAGTGATAAAATGATAAAAATAACACAACAACATTTAAAATACAAAGTGATAAAATGATAAAAATAACACAACAACATTTAAAATACAAAGTGATAAAATGATAAAAAAACACAACATTTAAAATACAAAGTGATAAAATGATAAAAATAACACAACAACATTTAAAATACAAAGTGATAAAATGATAAAAATAACACAACAACATTTAAAATACAAAGTGATAAAATGATAAAAATAACACAACAACATTTAAAATACAAAGTGATAAAATGATAAAAATAACACAACAACATTTAAAATACAAAGTGATAAAATGATAAAAATAACACAACAACATTTAAAATACAAAGTGATAAAATGATAAAAATAACACAACAACATTTAAAATACAAAGTGATAAAAATATAACACAATAACAAACATTTAAAATACAAAGTGATAAAAATAACACAACAACATTTAAAATACAAAGTGATAAAAATAACACAACAACATTTAAAATATCAAGTGATAAAGTGATAAAAATAACACAACAACATTTAAAATACAAAGTGATAAAATGATAAAAATAACACAACAACATTTAAAATACAAAGTGATAAAATGATAAAAATAACACAACAACATTTAAAAAAAAGTGATAAAATGATAAAAATAACACAACAACATTTAAAATACAAAGTGATAAAATGATAAAAATAACAACAACATTTAAAAATACAAAGTGATAAAATGATAAAAAACAAACAACATTTAAAAATACAAAGTGATAAAATGATAAAAATAACACAACAACATTTAAAATACAAAGTGATAAAATGATAAAAATAACAACAACAACATTTAAAAATACAAAGTGATAAAATGATAAAAATAACACAACATTTAAAAATACAAAGTGATAAAATGATAAAAATAACACAACAACATTTAAAATACAAAGTGATAAAATAATATAAAAACATAACAAACAAAGTTAAAAATACAAAGTGATAAAATGATAAAAATAACACAACAACATTTAAAAATACAAAGTGATAAAATGATAAAAAAACATTTAACACAACAACAATGATAAAAACACAAAATACAAAGATAAAATGATAAAAATAACACAACAACATTTAAAATACAAAGTGATAAAATGATAAAAATAACACAACAACATTTAAAATACAAAGTGATAAAATGATAAAAATAACACAACATTTTAAAATACAAAGTGATAAAATGATAAAAATAACACAACATTTTAAAATACAAAGTGATAAAATGATAAAAATAACAACAACATTTAAAATACAAAGTGATAAAATGATAAAAATACACAACAACATTTAAAATACAAAGTGATAAAAATGATAAAAATAACACAATACAATAAAATAAAATAACAAAGTTTAAAATACAAAGTGATAAAAAAAAACACAACAACATTTAAAAATACAAAGTGATAAAATGATAAAAATAACACAACAACATTTAAAATACAAAGTGATAAAATGATAAAAATAACAACAACATTTAAAATACAAAGTGATAAAATGATAAAAATAACACAACAACATTTAAAAATACAAAGTGATAAAATGATAAAAATAACACAACATTTTAAAATACAAAGTGATAAAATGATAAAATAACAACAACATTTAAAATACAAAGTGATAAAATGATAAAAATAACACAACAACATTTAAAATACAAAGTGATAAAATGATAAAACAACAACATTTAAAAATACAAAGTGATAAAATGATAAAAATAACACAACAACATTTAAAAATACAAAGTGATAAAAATAATACAACAACATTTAAAATACAAAGTGATAAAAAAAAACACAACAATGATAAAAATAACACAACAACATTTAAAATACAAAGTGATAAAATGATAAAAAATAACACAACAACATTTAAAAACATTTAAAAATACAAAGTGATAAAATACAAAGTGATAAAATGAAAAAATAACACAACAACATTTAAAAATACAAAGTGATAAAATGATAAAAATAACACAACAACATTTAAAATACAAAGTGATAAAATGATAAAAATAACACAACAACATTTAAAATACAAAGTGATAAAATGATAAAAAAACAAACATTTAAAATACAAAGTGATAAAATGATAAAAATAACAAAGTGATAAAAGTGATAAAATAAAAACACAACAACATTTAAAAATACAAAGTGATAAAGTGATAAAAATAACACAACAACATTTAAAATATCAAGTGATAAAATGATAAAAATAACACAACAACATTTAAAATACAAAGTGATAAAATGATAAAAATAACACAACATTTAAAATACAAAGTGATAAAAATAACAATAACAACATTTAAAATACAAAGTGATAAAAATAACACAACAACATTTAAAATACAAAGTGATAAAATGATAAAAATAACACAACAACATTTAAAATACAAAGTGATAAAATGATAAAAATAACAAAACATTTAAAATACAAAGTGATAAAATGATAAAAATAACACAACAACATTTAAAAATACAAAGTGATAAAATGATAAAAATAACACAACATTTTTAAAATACAAAGTGATAAAATGATAAAAATAACACAACAACATTTAAAAATACAAAGTGATAAAATGATAACAATAACACAACATTTAAAAATAAAAGTGATAAAATGATAAAAAATAACAACAACATTTAAAATACAAAGTGATAAAATGATAAAAATAACACAAACATTTAAAAATACAAAGTGATAAAATGATAAAAATAACACAACAACATTTAAAAATACAAAGTGATAAAATGATAAAAATAACACATTTAAAACATTTAAAATAAAAATAACAAAGTGATAAAATGATAAAAATAACACAACAACATTTAAAATACAAAGTGATAAAATGATAAAAATAACACAACAACATTTAAAATACAAAGTGATAAAATAATAAAAATCACAACATTTAAAATACAAAGTGATAAAATGATAAAAATACAACAACATTTAAAATACAAAGTGATAAAAATAAAAATAACACAACAACATTTAAAATACAAAGTGATAAAATGATAAAAATAACACAACAACATTTAAAATACAAAGTGATAAAATGAAAAAACATAACAATACAACATTTAAAAATACAAAGTGATAAAATGATAAAAAACACAACAACATTTAAAAATACAAAGTGATAAAATGATAAAAATAACAAACATTTAAAATACAAAGTGATAAAATGATAAAAATAACAAACATTTAAAATACAAAGTGATAAAATGATAAAAATAACACAACAACATTTAAAATACAAAGTGATAAAATGATAAAAATAACACAACAACATTTAAAAATACAAAGTGATAAAAATAAAAAATAACACAACAACATTTAAAATACAAAGTGATAAAAATAAAAAATAACAACAACATTTAAAATACAAAAGTGATAAAAAATAACACAACAACATTTAAAATACAAAGTGATAAAAATAACACAACAACATTTAAAATACAAAGTGATAAAAATAAACACAACAACATTTAAAATACAAAGTGATAAAATGATAAAAAAACAAACAACATTTAAAATACAAAGTGATAAAATGATAAAAATAACAAACAACATTTAAAATACAAAGTGATAAAATGATAAAAATAACACAACAACATTTAAAAATACAAAGTGATAAAATGATAAAAATAACACAACAACATTTAAAAATACAAAGTGATAAAATGATAAAAATAACAACATTTAAAATACAAAGTGATAAAATGATAAAAATAAACAACATTTAAAATACAAAGTGATAAAATACAAAAACAATAAAATGATAAAAATAACACAAAACATTTAAAATAAAAGTGATAAAAATAACACAACAACATTTAAAAATACAAAGTGATAAAATGATAAAAATAACACAACAACATTTAAAATACAAAGTGATAAAATGATAAAAATAACACAACAACATTTAAAATACAAAGTGATAAAAATAACAAAACAACATTTAAAACAACAACATTGATAAAAATACAAACATTTAAAAATTTAAAATGATAAAAATAACACAACAACATTTAAAAATACAAAGTGATAAAATGATAAAAATAACAAACAACAAAATAAATAAAAGTGATAAAATGATAAAAATAACACAACAACATTTAAAATACAAAGTGATAAAAATAACACAACAACATTTAAAAATACAAAGTGATAAAATGATAAAAATAACACAACATTTAAAAATACAAAGTGATAAAATGATAAAAATAACACAACATTTAAAAATACAAAGTGATAAAATGATAAAAATAACACAAACAACATTTAAAATACAAAGTGATAAAATGATAAAAATAACAACAACATTTAAAATACAAAGTGATAAAATGATAAAAATAACAACATTTAAAAATACAAAGTGATAAAATGATAAAAATAACAACATTTAAAAATAAAATGATAAAAATAACAAAGTTTATAAAATGATAAAAATAACACAACAACATTTAAAATACAAAGTGATAAAATGATAAAAATAACAAACATTTAAAATACAAAGTGATAAAAAATAACACAACAACATTTAAAATACAAAGTGATAAAAATAACACAACAACATTTAAAATACAAAGTGATAAAATAACACAACAACATTTAAAATACAAAGTGATAAAAATAAAAATAACACAACAACATTTAAAAATACAAAGTGATAAAATGATAAAAATAACACAACAACATTTAAAAATACAAAGTGATAAAATGATAAAAATAACACAACAACATTTAAAATACAAAGTGATAAAATAATAAACAACAAACAAAGTTTAAAAATACAAAACATTTAAAAATACAAAGTGATAAAAATAAAAATAACACAACAACATTTAAAATACAAAGTGATAAAATGATAAAAATAACAACATTTAAAATACAAAGTGATAAAATGATAAAAATAACAAACAACATTTAAAATACAAAGTGATAAAATGATAAAAATAACACAACATTTAAAAATACAAAGTGATAAAATGATAAAAATAACACAACAACATTTAAAATACAAAGTGATAAAATGATAAAAATAACACAACAACATTTAAAAATACAAAGTGATAAAATGATAAAAATAACAAACAACATTTAAAATACAAAGTGATAAAATGATAAAAATAACAAACAACATTTAAAATACAAAGTGATAAAATGATAAAACATTTAAAATAAAAGTGAACATTGATAAAATACAAAGTGATAAAATGATAAAAATAACACAACAACATTTAAAATACAAAGTGATAAAATAACACAACAACATTTAAAAATACAAAGTGATAAAATGATAAAAATAACACAACAACATTTAAAAATACAAAGTGATAAAATGATAAAAATAACACAACAACATTTAAAATACAAAGTGATAAAATGATAAAAATAACACAACAACATTTAAAATACAAAGTGATAAAATGATAATAAACAACATTTAAAAATACAAAGTGATAAAATGATAAAAATAACACAACAACATTTAAAAATACAAAGTGATAAAAATAAAAATAACACAACAACATTTAAAATACAAAGATGATAAAATTTAAAATACATAAAAATAACACAACAACATTTAAAATACAAAGTGATAAAATGATAAAAATAACACAACAACATTTAAAATACAAAGTGATAAAATGATAAAAATAACACAACAACATTTAAAATACAAAGTGATAAAATGATAAAAAATAACACAACAACATTTAAAAATACAAAGTGATAAAATGATAAAAATAACACAACATTTAAAAACAAAGTGATAAAATGATAAAAATAACACAACAACATTTAAAAATACAAAGTGATAAAATGATAAAAATAACACAACAACATTTAAAAATACAAAGTGATAAAATGATAAAAATAACACAACATTTAAAAATACAAAGTGATAAAATGATAACACACACAACATTTAAAATACAAAGTGATAAAAATAAAAATAACACAACAACATTTAAAAATACAAAGTGATAAAATGATAAAAAAACAACATTTAAAATACAAAGTGATAAAATGATAAAAATAACACAACAACATTTAAAAATACAAAGTGATAAAATGATAAAAATAACAAACATTTAAAAAAAATACAAAGTGATAAAATGATAAAAATAACAAACATTTTAAAATACAAAGTGATAAAATGATAAAAAACACAACAACATTTAAAATACAAAGTGATAAAATGATAAAAATAACACAACAACATTTAAAATACAAAGTGATAAAATGATAAAAATAACAACATTTACAAAAACACAAAGTGATAAAATGATAAAAATAACACAACAACATTTAAAATACAAAGTGATAAAATGATAAAAATAAAAACAAAAAAACAAATACAAAATGATAAAAATAACACAACAACATTTAAAAAGTACAAAGTGATAAAAATAACACAACAACATTTAAAATACAAAGTGATGATAAAAATAAAAATAACACAACAACATTTAAAAATACAAAGTGATAAAATGATAAAAATAACACAACAACATTTAAAATACAAAGTGATAAAATGATAAAAATAACACAACAACATTTAAAATACAAAGTGATAAAATGATAAAAATAACACAACATTTAAAAATACAAAGTGATAAAATGATAAAAATAACACAACAACATTTAAAATACAAAAGTGATAAAATGATAAAAATAACACAACAACATTTAAAATACAAAGTGATAAAATGATAAAAATAACACAACAACATTTAAAATACAAAGTGATAAAATGATAAAAAACAACACAACAACATTTAAAATACAAAGTGATAAAATGATAAAAATAACAAACACATTTAAAATACAAAGTGATAAAATGATAAAAAAAAACACAACAACATTTAAAAATACAAAGTGATAAAATGATAAAAATAACAACAACATTTAAAATACAAAGTGATAAAAATAAAAACACAACATTTAAAATACAAAGTGATAAAATGATAAAAATAACACAACAACATTTAAAAATACAAAGTGATAAAATGATAAAAATAACACAACAACATTTAAAAATACAAAGTGATAAAATGATAACACAACAACATTTAAAAATACAAAGTGATAAAATGATAAAAATAACACAACAACATTTAAAATACAAAGTGATAAAATGATAAAAATAACACAACAACATTTAAAATACAAAGTGATAAAATGATAAAAATAACACAACAACATTTAAAAATACAAAGTGATAAAATGATAAAAATAACACAACAACATTTAAAAAAAGTACAAAGTGATAAAATGATAAAAATAACACAACAACATTTAAAATACAAAGTGATAAAATGATAAAAATAACACAACAACATTTAAAATACAAAGTGATAAAATGATAAAAATAACACAACAACATTTAAAAATAAAAAATATCACAACAACATTTAAAATAGAAAGTGATAAAAATAAACACAACAACATTTAAAATACAAAGTGATAAAAATAACACAACAACATTTAAAATACAAAGTGATAAAATGATAAAAATAACACAACATTTAAAATACAAAGTGATAAAGTGATAAAAATAACACAACAACATTTAAAATACAAAGTGATAAAATGATAAAAATAACAAAAAATTTAAAAATACAAAGTGATAAAATGATAAAAATAACAACAACATTTAAAATACAAAGTGATAAAATGATAAAAAACAATAAAAATAAAAATAACACAACAACATTTAAAATACAAAGTGATAAAATGATAAAAATAACACAACAACATTTAAAATACAAAGTGATAAAATGATAAAAATAACACAACAACATTTAAAATACAAAGTGATAAAATGATAAAAATAACACAACAACATTTAAAATACAAAGTGATAAAATGATAAAAATAACACAACAACATTTAAAAATACAAAGTGATAAAATGATAAAAATAACACAACAACATTTAAAAATACAAAGTGATAAAATGATAAAAATAACACAACAACATTTAAAATACAAAGTGATAAAATGATAAAAATAACAAACAACATTTAAAAATACAAAGTGATAAAATGATAAAAAATAACACACAACATTTAAAATACAAAGTGATAAAATGATAAAAATAACAAACATTTTAAAATACAAAGTGATAAAATGATAAAAATAACACAACATTTAAAAATAAAAGTGATAAAATGATAAAAATAACACAACAACATTTAAAAATACAAAGTGATAAAATGATAAAAAACAACACAACAACATTTAAAAATACAAAGTGATAAAATGATAAAAATAACAACATTTAAAAATACAAAGTGATAAAATGATAAAAATAACACAACAACATTTAAAAATACAAAGTGATAAAATGATAAAAAACAAACACAACAACATTTAAAAAAATACAAAGTGATAAAATGATAAAAATAACACAAAACATTTAAAAATACAAAGTGATAAAATGATAAAAATAACACAACAACATTTAAAAATACAAAGTGATAAAATGATAAAAATAACACAACATTTAAAAATACAAAGTGATAAAATGATAAAAATAACACAACATTTTAAAATACAAAGTGATAAAATGATAAAAAAACAACAACAACATTTAAAATACAAAGTGATAAAATGATAAAAAGTTTAAAATAAAAGTGATAAAAATAACACAACAACATTTAAAATACAAAGTGATAAAATGATAAAAAACAACACAACAACATTTAAAAAAAGTGATACAAAGTGATAAAATACATAAAAATAACACAACAACATTTAAAATACAAAGTGATAAAATGATAAAAATAACACAACAACATTTAAAATACAAAGTGATAAAATGATAAAAATAACACAAACAACATTTAAAATACAAAGTGATAAAATGATAAAAATAACACAACAACATTTAAAATACAAAGTGATAAAATAAAAAATAACACAACAACATTTAAAATACAAAGTGATAAAAATAAAAAATAACAACATTTAAAATACAAAGTGATAAAATGATAAAAATAACAACAACATTTAAAATACAAAGTGATAAAATGATAAAAATAACACAACAACATTTAAAAATACAAAGTGATAAAATGATAAAAAAACAACATTTAAAAAAAATACAAAGTGATAAAATGATAAAAATAACACAACAACATTTAAAAATACAAAGTGATAAAATGATAAAAATAACACAACAACATTTAAAAATACAAAGTGATAAAATGATAAAAATAACAACAACATTTTAAAATACAAAGTGATAAAATGATAAAAATAACACAACAACATTTAAAATACAAAGTGATAAAATGATAAAAATAACACAACAACATTTAAAATACAAAGTGATAAAATGATAAAAATAACACAACAACATTTAAAATACAAAGTGATAAAAAAGTGATGATAAAAATAACAACAACATTTAAAATACAAAGTGATAAAATGATAAAAATAACACAACATTTAAAAATACAAAGTGATAAAATGATAAAAATAACAACATTTAAAAAAATACAAAGTGATAAAATGATAACACAACAACATTTAAAAATACAAAGTGATAAAGTGATAAAAATAACACAACAACATTTAAAAATACAAAGTGATAAAATGATAAAAAACACAACAACATTTAAAATACAAAGTGATAAAATGAAAAAATAACAAACAACATTTAAAAATACAAAGTGATAAAAATAACACAACAACATTTAAAATACAAAGTGATAAAATGATAAAATAAACAACAACATTTAAAATACAAAGTGATAAAATGATAAAAATAACACAACAACATTTAAAATACAAAGTGATAAAATGATAAAAATAACACAACAACATTTAAAAATACAAAGTGATAAAATGATAAAAAACATTAACACAACAACATTTAAAATACAAAGTGATAAAATGATAAAAAAAATAACACAAACAACATTTAAAAATACAAAGTGATAAAATGATAAAAATAACACAAACATTTAAAATACAAAGTGATAAAATGATAAAAATAACACAACATTTAAAAATACAAAGTGATAAAATGATAAAAATAACACAACAACATTTAAAATACAAAGTGATAAAATGATAAAAAAACAACACAAAAACAAAGTGATAAAATGATAAAAATACAAAACATTTAAAATAAAAGTGATAAAAAAATAACACAACAACATTTAAAAATACAAAGTGATAAAATGATAAAAATAACACAACATTTTAAAATACAAAGTGATAAAATGATAAAAATAACACAACAACATTTAAAATACAAAGTGATAAAATGATAAAAATAACACAACATTTAAAAATACAAAGTGATAAAATGATAAAAATAACACAACAACATTTAAAAATACAAAGTGATAAAATGATAAAAATAACACAACAACATTTAAAATACAAAGTGATAAAAATAACACAACAACATTTAAAATACAAAGTGATAAAATGATAAAAATAACACAAAAACAACATTTAAAAAATACAAAGTGATAAAATACATAAAAATAACACAACAACATTTAAAATACAAAGTGATAAAATGATAAAAAAACAACATTTAAAAATACAAAGTGATAAAAATAACATTTAAAATACAAAGTATAAAGTGATAAAAATAACACAACAACATTTAAAATACAAAGTGATAAAATGATAAAAATAAAAATAACAACAACATTTAAAATACAAAGTGATAAAATGATAAAAATAAACAACAACATTTAAAATACAAAGTGATAAAATGATAAAAAACAACAAAACATTTAAAAATACAAAGTGATAAAATGATAAAAATAACACAACAAACATTTAAAATACAAAGTGATAAAATGATAAAAATAACACAACATTTAAAAATACAAAGTGATAAAATGATAAAAATAACACAACATTTTAAAATACAAAGTGATAAAATGATAAAAATAACACAACAACATTTAAAATACAAAGTGATAAAATGATAAAAATAACAAACATTTAAAATACAAAGTGATAAAATGATAAAAATAACACAACAACATTTAAAAATAAAAGTGATAAAATGATAAAAATAACACAACATTTAAAATACAAAGTGATAAAATGATAAAAAACAACATTTAAAATACAAAGTGATAAAATGATAAAAAATAACACAACAACATTTAAAATACAAAGTGATAAAATGATAAAAATAACACAAACAACATTTAAAATACAAAGTGATAAAATGATAAAAATAACACAACAACATTTAAAATACAAAGTGATAAAATGATAAAAAACATAAAACAACATTTAAAAAATACAAAGTGATAAAATGATAAAAATAACAACAACAACAACATTTAAAAATACAAAGTGATAAAAGTGATAAAAATAACACAACAACATTTAAAAATACAAAGTGATAAAATGATAAAAATAACACAACAACATTTAAAATACAAAGTGATAAAATGATAAAAATAACACAACAACATTTAAAAATACAAAGTGATAAAATGATAAAAATAACACAACATTTAAAATACAAAGTGATAAAATGATAAAAAACAACAACATTTAAAATACAAAGTGATAAAAATAACACAACAACATTTAAAATACAAAGTGATAAAATGATAAAACAAACACAACATTTAAAAATACAAAGTGATAAAATGATAAAAATAACACAACATTTAAAATACAAAGTGATAAAATGATAAAAATGACAACATTTAAAAAATAAAAGTGATAAAATGATAAAAATAACACAACAACATTTAAAATACAAAGTGATAAAATGATAAAAATAACAAACAACATTTAAAATACAAAGTGATAAAATGATAAAAATAACAAACATTTTAAAATACAAAGTGATAAAATGATAAAAAACAACATTTAAAATTTAAAATAACACAACAACATTTAAAATGATAAAAATAACACAACAACATTTAAAATACAAAGTGATAAAATGATAAAAAAACAACATTTAAAAATACAAAGTGATAAAATGATAAAAATAACACAACAACATTTAAAAATACAAAGTGATAAAAATAAAAATAACACAACAACATTTAAAAATACAAAGTGATAAAATGATAAAAATAACACAACAACATTTAAAATACAAAGTGATAAAATGATAAAAATAACACAACAACATTTAAAATACAAAGTGATAAAATGATAAAAATAACACACATTTAAAAACAAAGTGATTTAAAAATAACAAACATGATAAAAGTGATAAAAATAACAAACAACATTTAAAAATACAAAGTGATAAAATGATAAAAATAACAAACATTTAAAAATACAAAGTGATAAAATGATAAAAACATAACAACATTTTTAAAATACAAAGTGATAAAATGATAAAAAACACAACAACATTTAAAACACAAAGTGATAAAAATAACACAACAACATTTAAAATACAAAGTGATAAAATGATAAAAATAACACAACAACATTTAAAAACAAAAAGTGATAAAATGATAAAAATAACAAACAACATTTAAAAATACAAAGTGATAAAAATAAACAACAACATTTAAAAACATTTAAAAAATACAAAGTGATAAAATGATAAGTGAAATAACACAATTTAAAAATACAAAGTGATAAAATGATAAAACACAACAACATTTAAAAACAAAGTTTAAAATACAAAGTGATAAAAAGTGATAAAAATAACACAACAACATTTAAAATACAAAGTGATAAAATGATAAAAATAACACAACATTTAAAATACAAAGTGATAAAATGATAAAAATAACACAACATTTAAAATACAAAGTGATAAAATGATAAAAATAACACAACATTTAAAATACAAAGTGATAAAATGATAAAAATAACACAACAACATTTAAAATACAAAGTGATAAAATGATAAAAATAACAACATTTAAAATACAAAGTGATAAAATGATAAAAATAACACAACAACATTTAAAAATACAAAAATGATAAAAATAACAATAACAACATTTAAAAATACAAAGTGATAAAATGATAAAAATAACAAACATTTAAAAATACAAAGTGATAAAATGATAAAAATAACACAACAACATTTAAAATACAAAGTGATAAAATGATAAAAATAACACAACAACATTTAAAATACAAAGTGATAAAAATAAAACAACAACATTTAAAAATACAAAGTGATAAAAATAACACAACAACATTTAAAAATACAAAGTGATAAAATGATAAAAATAACACAAAAATACAAAGTGATTTAAAAATACAAAGTGATAAAATGATAAAAAACAACACAACATTTAAAATACAAAGTGATAAAATGATAAAAATAACACAACATTTTAAAATACAAAGTGATAAAATGATAAAAATAACACAACAACATTTAAAATACAAAGTGATAAAATGATAAAAATAACACAACATTTAAAAATACAAAGTGATAAAATGATAAAAATAACACAACATTTAAAAAATACAAAGTGATAAAATGATAAAAATAACACAACAACATTTAAAATACAAAGTGATAAAATGATAAAAATAACACAACAACATTTAAAATACAAAGTGATAAAATGATAAAAATAACACAACAACATTTAAAATACAAAGTGATAAAATGATAAAAAATAACAACATTTACAACATTTAAAATACAAACATTTAAAATACAAAGTGATAAAATGATAAAAATAACACAACAACATTTAAAATACAAAGTGATAAAATGATAAAAATAACACAACATTTAAAAATACAAAGTGATAAAATGATAAAAATAACACAACAACATTTAAAAATACAAAGTGATAAAATGATAAAAATAACACAACATTTAAAATACAAAGTGATAAAATGATAAAAATAACACAACAACATTTAAAATACAAAGTGATAAAAGTGATAAAAATAAAACAACAACATTTAAAAAATACAAAGTGATAAAATGATAAAAAACATAACACAACAACATTTAAAAAACAAAGTGATAAAATGATAAAAATAACACAACAACATTTAAAAATACAAAGTGATAAAATGATAAAAATAACACAACAACATTTAAAAATACAAAGTGATAAAATGATAAAAAAAACACAACATTTAAAATACAAAGTGATAAAATGATAAAAATAACAAACATTTAAAAATACAAAGTGATAAAATGATAAAAATAAAACAAAACATTAAAAATAACAAAGTGATAAAATGATAAAAATAACACAACAACATTTAAAATACAAAGTGATAAAATGATAAAAATAACACAACATTTAAAATACAAAGTGATAAAATGATAAAAATAACACAACAACATTTAAAAATACAAAGTGATAAAATGATAAAAATAACACAACAACATTTAAAAATACAAAGTGATAAAAAAAATAACACAACAACATTTAAAATACAAAGTGATGATAAAAATAACACAAAAAAATATAAAATGATAAAAATAACACAACAACATTTAAAATACAAAGTGATAAAATGATAAAAATAACACAACATTTAAAATACAAAGTGATAAAATGATAAAAATAACACAACAACATTTAAAAATACAAAGTGATAAAATGATAAAAATAACACAACATTTTAAAAATACAAAGTGATAAAATGATAAAAATAACACAACAACATTTAAAAAATACAAAGTGATAAAATGATAAAAATAACACAACATTTAAAATACAAAGTGATAAAATGATAAAAATAACACAACAACATTTGATAAAAATAAAATACAAAAAATACAAAGTGATAAAATGATAAAAATAACACAACAACATTTAAAAATACAAAGTGATAAAATGATAAAAATAACAACAACATTTAAAAATACAAAGTGATAAAATGATAAAAATAACACAACATTTAAAATACAAAGTGATAAAATGATAAAAATAACACAAAAACATTTAAAATACAAAGTGATAAAATGATAAAAATAACACAACAACATTTAAAATACAAAGTGATAAAATGATAAAAATAACACAACAACATTTAAAATACAAAGTGATAAAATGATAAAAATAACACAACAACATTTAAAAATACAAAGTGATAAAATGATAAAAATAACATTTAAAACAACATTTAAAATACAAAGTTAATAAAAGTGATAAAAATAACAATAACAACATTTTAAAATACAAAGTGATAAAATGATAAAAATAACACAACAACATTTAAAAATACAAAGTGATAAAATGATAAAAATAACACAACAACATTTAAAATACAAAGTGATAAAATGATAAAAATAACACAACAACATTTAAAATACAAAGTGATAAAATGATAAAAATAACACAACATTTAAAATACAAAGTGATAAAATGATAAAAAACAACAACAAACAACATTTAAAATACAAAGTGATAAAATGATAAAAATAACACAACAACATTTAAAATACAAAGTGATAAAGTGATAAAAATAACACAACAACATTTAAAAATACAAAGTGATAAAATGATAAAAATAACACAACAACATTTAAAAATACAAAGTGATAAAATGATAAAAATAACACAACAACATTTAAAAATACAAAGTGATAAAATGATAAAAAAACAACATTTAAAATACAAAGTTTAAAAAAATAAAACAACATTTAAAATACAAAGTGATAAAATGATAAAAATAACACAACATTTAAAATACAAAAGTGATAAAATGATAAAAATAACACAACAACATTTAAAATACAAAGTGATAAAATGATAAAAAAATAACACAACAACATTTAAAAATACAAAGTGATAAAATGATAAAAAACACAACACAAAAATACATTTAAAATACAAAGTATAAAATGTGATAAAAATAACACAACAACATTTAAAATACAAAGTGATAAAATGATAAAAATAACACAACAACATTTAAAATACAAAGTGATAAAATGATAAAAATAACACAACATTTAAATTTAAAAAATACAAAGTGATAAAATGATAAAAATAACAAACAACATTTAAAAATACAAAGTGATAAAATGATAAAAATAACACAAGAACATTTAAAAATACAAAGTGATAAAATGATAAAAATAACATAAGAACATTTAAAATACAAAGTGATAAAATGATAAAAATAACACAACAACATTTAAAATACAAAGTGATAAAATGATAAAAATAACACAAGAACATTTAAAAATACAAAGTGATAAAATGATAAAAATAACATAACAACATTTAAAATACAAAGTGATAAAATGATAAAAATAACAACAACATTTAAAATACAAAGTGATAAAATGATAAAAATAACAACAACATTTAAAATACAAAGTGATAAAATGATAAAAATAACACAACATTTTAAAATACAAAGTGATAAAATGATAAAAATAACACAACAACATTTAAAATACACAAAGTGATAAAATGATAAAAATAACACAACAACATTTAAAAATACAAAGTGATAAAATGATAAAAATAACACAACAACATTTAAAATACAAAGTGATAAAATGATAAAAATAACACAACATTTAAAATACAAAGTTTAAAATACAAATTTAAAATAAAAGTGATAAAAATAACACAACAACATTTAAAATACAAAGTGATAAAATGATAAAAATAACACAACAACATTTAAAATACAAAGTGATAAAATGATAAAAATAACACAACAACATTTAAAATACAAAGTGATAAAATGATAAAAATAACACAACATTTAAAAATACAAAGTGATAAAATGATAAAAATAACACAACATTTAAAAAATACAAAGTGATAAAATGATAAAAATAACACAACAACATTTAAAAATACAAAGTGATAAAATGATAAAAATAACACAACAACATTTAAAAATACAAAGTGATAAAATGATAAAAATAACACAACAACATTTAAAAATACAAAGTGATAAAATGATAAAAATAACAACACAAAAATTTAAAAATACAAAGTAAAATGATAAAATAACACAACAACATTTAAAATACAAAGTGATAAAATGATAAAAAACAACACAACAACATTTAAAATACAAAGTGATGATAAAAATAACACAAAATTTAAAATACAAAGTGATAAAATGATAAAAATAACACAACAACATTTAAAAATACAAAGTGATAAAATGATAAAAATAACACAACAACATTTAAAATACAAAGTGATAAAATGATAAAAATAACACAACAACATTTAAAAATACAAAGTGATAAAATGATAAAAAACAACATTTAAAACAACAAAGTTTAAAATACAAAGTGATAAAATGATAAAAATAACACAACAACATTTAAAATACAAAGTGATAAAATGATAAAAATAACACAACAACATTTAAAATACAAAGTGATAAAATAAAAAATAACACACAACATTTAAAATACAAAGTGATAAAAATAAAATAACACAACATTTAAAAATACAAAGTGATAAAATGATAAAAATAACACAACAACATTTAAAATACAAAGTGATAAAATGATAAAAATAACACAAAAACATTTAAAATACAAAGTGATAAAATGATAAAAATAACAAAACATTTAAAATACAAAGTGATAAAATGATAAAAATAACACAACAACATTTAAAATACAAAGTGATAAAATGATAAAAATAACACAACATTTAAAAATACAAAGTGATAAAATGATAAAAATAACACAACAACATTTAAAAATACAAAGTGATAAAATGATAAAAATAACACAACAACATTTAAAATACAAAGTGATAAAATGATAAAAATAACACAACAACATTTAAAAATACAAAGTGATAAAATGATAAAAATAACACAACATTTAAAAATACAAAGTGATAAAATGATAAAAATAACACAACAACATTTAAAATACAAAGTGATAAAATGATAAAAATAACACAACATTTAAAAATACAAAGTGATAAAATGATAAAAATAACACAACAACATTTAAAATACAAAGTGATAAAATGATAAAAATAACACAACAACATTTAAAATACAAAGTGATAAAATGATAAAAATAACACAACAACATTTAAAAATACAAAGTGATAAAATGATAAAAATAACACAACATTTAAAATACAAAGTGATAAAATGAAAAAATAACAAACAACATTTAAAATACAAAGTGATAAAATGATAAAAATAACACAACAACATTTAAAATACAAAGTGATAAAATGATAAAAATAACACAACAACATTTAAAATACAAAGTGATAAAATGATAAAAATAACACAACAACATTTAAAATACAAAGTGATAAAATGATAAAAATAAACATTTAAAATACAAAGTGATTTAAAAATACAAAAGTGATAAAATGATAAAAATAACACAACAACATTTAAAAATACAAAGTGATAAAATGATAAAAAACAACAACAAAAACATTTAAAAATACAAAGTGATAAAAATAAAACAACAAACAACATTTAAAATACAAAGTGATAAAATGATAAAAATAACAACAACATTTAAAAATACAAAGTGATAAAATAAAAATAACACAACAACATTTAAAAATACAAAGTGATAAAAATAAAAATAACACAACATTTTAAAAATACAAAGTGATAAAATGATAAAAATAACACAACAACATTTAAAATACAAAGTGATAAAATGATAAAAATAACACAACAACATTTAAAATACAAAGTGATAAAATGATAAAAATAACAACAACATTTAAAATACAAAGTGATAAAATGATAAAAATAAACAACAACATTTAAAAATACAAAGTGATAAAATGATAAAAATAACACAACAACATTTAAAAATACAAAGTGATAAAATGATAAAAATAACACAACATTTAAAATACAAAGTGATAAAATGATAAAAATAACACAACAACATTTAAAATACAAAGTGATAAAATGATAAAAAAAAATAACACAACAACATTTAAAATACAAAGTGATAAAATGATAAAAATAACACAAACATTTAAAAATACAAAGTGATAAAAATGACAAACAACATTTAAAATACAAAGTGATAAAATGATAAAAATAACACAACAACATTTAAAATACAAAGTGATAAAATGATAAAAATAACAAACATTTAAAATACAAAGTGATAAAATGATAAAAATAACACAACATTTAAAATACAAAGTGATAAAATGATAAAAATAACACAACATTTAAAATACAAAGTGATAAAATAAAAAATAACAACAACATTTAAAAATACAAAGTGATAAAATGATAAAAATAACACAACAACATTTAAAATACAAAGTGATAAAATGATAAAAAATAACACAACAACATTTAAAAATACAAAGTGATAAAATGATAAAAATAACACAACAACATTTAAAATACAAAGTGATAAAATGATAAAAATAACACAACATTTAAAATACAAAGTGATAAAATGATAAAAATAACACAACAACATTTAAAATACAAAGTGATAAAATGATAAAAATAACACAACAACATTTAAAATACAAAGTGATAAAATGATAAAAATAACACAACAACATTTAAAATACAAAGTGATAAAATGATAAAAATAACACAACAACATTTAAAATACAAAGTGATAAAATGATAAAAATAACACAACAACATTTAAAAAAAAAGTGATAAAATGATAAAAATAACACAACAACATTTAAAAATACAAAGTGATAAAATGATAAAAATTTAACAACAACATAAAAAAAAATAACAAAGTGATAAAATGATAAAAATAACACAACAATACAAAGTTAAAAATAACACAAAGTTTATAAAATGATAAAAATAACACAACAACATTTAAAATACAAAGTGATAAAATGATAAAAATAACAAACAACATTTAAAATACAAAGTGATAAAATGATAAAAATAACACAACATTTAAAATACAAAGTGATAAAATGATAAAAATAACACAACAACATTTAAAATACAAAGTGATAAAATGATAAAAATAACACAACAACATTTAAAATACAAAGTGATAAAATGATAAAAATAACACAAAAACATTTAAAATACAAAGTGATAAAATGATAAAAATAACACAAGAACATTTAAAAATACAAAGTGATAAAATGATAAAAATAACATAAGAACATTTAAAATACAAAGTGATAAAATGATAAAAATAACACAACAACATTTAAAATACAAAGTGATAAAATGATAAAAAACAACATAACACAACAACATTTAAAAATACAAAGTGATAAAATGATAAAAATAACACAACAACATTTAAAAATACAAAGTGATAAAATGATAAAAATAACACAACAACATTTAAAAATACAAAGTGATAAAATGATAAAAAACAACAACATTTAAAAATACAAAGTGATAAAATGATAAAAAATAACACAACATTTAAAATACAAAGTGATAAAATGATAAAAATAACACAACAACATTTAAAATACAAAGTGATAAAATGATAAAAATAACACAACATTTAAAATACAAAGTAATAAAATGATAAAAATAACACAACAACATTTAAAAATACAAAGTGATAAAATAACAAACAACATTTAAAATACAAAGTGATACAATGATAAAAATAACACAACAACATTTAAAATACAAAGTGATAAAATAATAAAAATAACACAACAACATTTAAAATACAAAGTGATAAAATGATAAAAATAACACAACATTTAAAATACAAAGTGATAAAATGATAAAAATAACACAACAACATTTAAAATACAAAGTGATAAAATGATAAAAATAACACAAGAACATTTAAAAATACAAAGTGATAAAATGATAAAAATAACACAACAACATTTAAAATACAAAGTGATAAAATGATAAAAATAACACAACAACATTTAAAATACAAAGTGATAAAATGATAAAAATAACACAACAACATTTAAAATACAAAGTGATAAAATGATAAAAATAACACAAGAACATTTAAAAATACAAAGTGATAAAATGATAAAAATAACATAAGAACATTTAAAATACAAAGTGATAAAATGATAAAAATAACACAACAACATTTAAAATACAAAGTGATAAAATGATAAAAATAACACAAGAACATTTAAAAATACAAAGTGATAAAATGATAAAAATAACACAACAACATTTAAAATACAAAGTGATAAAATGATAAAAATAACACAACAACATTTAAAATACAAAGTGATAAAATGATAAAAATAACACAACAACATTTAAAATACAAAGTGATAAAATGATAAAAATAACACAACAACATTTAAAATACAAAGTGATAAAATGATAAAAATAACACAACAACATTTAAAATACAAAGTGATAAAATGATAAAAAAACACAACAACATTTAAAATACAAAGTGATAAAATATAAAAAACAACAACATTTAAAAATACAAAGTGATAAAATGAAAAAAATAACACAACAACATTTAAAAATACAAAGTGATAAAATGATAAAAATAACACAACAACATTTAAAATACAAAGTGATAAAATGATAAAAATAACACAACAACATTTAAAAATACAAAGTGATAAAATGATAAAAATAACAAACAACATTTAAAATACAAAGTGATAAAATGATAAAAATAACACAACAACATTTAAAAATACAAAGTGATAAAATGATAAAAATAACAAACAACATTTAAAAATACAAAGTGATAAAATGATAAAAATAACAAAAAACAAAGTGAAAAATACAAAGTGATAAAATGATAAAAATAACACAACAACATTTAAAAATAACAAAGTTATAAAAGTGATAAAAATAACACAACAAACATTTAAAAATACAAAGTGATAAAATGATAAAAATAACACAACATTTAAAATACAAAGTGATAAAATGATAAAAATAACACAACAACATTTAAAACACAAAGTGATAAAATGATAAAAATAACAAACAACATTTAAAATACAAAGTGATAAAATGATAAAAATAACACAACAACATTTAAAATACAAAGTGATAAAATGATAAAAATAACACAAATACATTTAAAACACAAAGTGATAAAAATAACACAACAACATTTAAAATACAAAGTGATAAAATGATAAAAATAACACAACATTTAAAAAAAAAGTGATAAAATGATAAAAATAACACAACAACATTTAAAATACAAAGTGATAAAAATAACACAACAACATTTAAAAATACAAAGTGATAAAATGATAAAAATAACACAACAACATTTAAAAATACAAAGTGATAAAATGAAAAACAACAACATTTAAAAATACAAAGTGATAAAATGATAAAAATAACACAACAACATTTAAAATACAAAGTGATAAAATGATAAAAATAACACAACAACATTTAAAAATACAAAGTGATAAAATGATAAAAATAACAACACAACATTTAAAATACAAAGTGATAAAATGATAAAAATAACACAACAACATTTAAAATACAAAGTGATAAAATGATAAAAATAACACAACAACATTTAAAATACAAAGTGATAAAATGATAAAAATAACACAACAACATTTAAAATACAAAGTGATAAAATGATAAAAATAACACAACAACATTTAAAAATACAAAGTGATAAAATGATAAAAATAACACAACATTTAAAAAAATACAAAGTGATAAAATGATAAAAATAACACAACATTTAAAAATACAAAGTGATAAAATGATAAAAATAACACAACAACATTTAAAAATACAAAGTGATAAAATGATAAAAATAACAAACAACATTTAAAATACAAAGTGATAAAAAATAAAAATAACACAACAACATTTAAAAATACAAAGTGATAAAATGATAAAAAAACAACACAACATTTAAAATACAAAGTGATAAAATGATAAAAATAACAAACATTTAAAATACAAAGTGATAAAATGATAAAAAATAACACAACAACATTTAAAATACAAAGTGATAAAATGATAAAAATAACAACAAAAACATTTAAAAATACAAAGTGATAAAATGATAAAAATAACACAACAACATTTAAAAACAAAAGTACAAAATGATAAAAATAAAAATAACACAACAACATTTAAAATACAAAGTGATAAAATGATAAAAATAACACAACATTTAAAATACAAAGTGATAAAATGATAAAAATAACACAACAACATTTAAAATACAAAGTGATAAAATGATAAAAAAACACACAACATTTAAAATACAAAGTGATAAAATGATAAAAATAACACAACAACATTTAAAATACAAAGTGATAAAATGATAAAAATAACACAAGAACATTTAAAATACAAAGTGATAAAATGATAAAAATAACACAACAACATTTAAAATACAAAGTGATAAAATGATAAAAATAACACAACAACATTTAAAAATACAAAGTGATAAAATGATAATAAAAACAACATTTAAAATTTAAAATGATAAAATACAAAGTGATAAAATGATAAAAATAAAAAATAACACAACAAAATACAAAGTGATAAAATGAAAAAATAACAACAACATTTAAAAATACAAAGTGATAAAATGATAAAAATAACAAACATTTAAAAATACAAAGTGATAAAATGATAAAAATAACACAACAACATTTAAAAATACAAAGTGATAAAATGATAAAAATAAAATACAACAACATTTAAAAATACAAAGTGATAAAATGATAAAAATAACACAACAACATTTAAAATACAAAGTGATAAAATGATAAAAATAACACAACAACATTTAAAAATACAAAGTGATAAAATGATAAAAATAACACAACATTTAAAAATACAAAGTGATAAAATGATAAAAATAACACAACATTTTAAAATACAAAGTGATAAAATGATAAAAATAAACAACAACATTTAAAATACAAAGTGATAAAATGAAAAAATAACACAACAACATTTAAAATACAAAGTGATAAAATGATAAAAATAACACAACAACATTTAAAATACAAAGTGATAAAATGATAAAAATAACACAACAACATTTAAAATACAAAGTGATAAAATGATAAAAAATAACACAACAACATTTAAAAATACAAAGTGATAAAATGATAAAAATAACAACAACATTTAAAATACAAAGTGATAAAATGATAAAAATAACACAACAACATTTAAAAATACAAAGTGATAAAATGATAAAAATAACACAACAACATTTAAAATACAAAGTGATAAAATGATAAAAATAACACAACATTTTAAAATACAAAGTGATAAAATGATAAAATAACAATAACAACATTTAAAAATACAAAGTGATAAAATGATAAAAATAACACAACATTTTAAAATACAAAGTGATAAAATGATAAAAATAACACAACAACATTTAAAAATACAAAGTGATAAAATGATAAAAATAACACAACAACATTTAAAAATACAAAGTGATAAAATAATAAAAATAACAATAACATTTAAAAATACAAAACATTTAAAATACAATAAAATGATAACACAACAACATTTAAAATACAAAGTGATAAAATGATAAAAAACAACAAACAACATTTAAAAATACAAAGTGATAAAATGATAAAAATAACACAACAACATTTAAAATACAAAGTGATAAAATGATAAAAATAACACAACATTTAAAATACAAAGTGATAAAATGATAAAAATAACACAACAACATTTAAAATACAAAGTGATAAAATGATAAAAATAACACAACAACATTTAAAATACAAAGTGATAAAATGATAAAAATAACACAACAACATTTAAAATACAAAGTGATAAAATGATAAAAATAACACAACATTTAAAATACAAAGTGATAAAATGATAAAAATAACACAACAACATTTAAAATACAAAGTGATAAAATGATAAAAATAACACAACAACATTTAAAATACAAAGTGATAAAATGATAAAAAAACAACAACATTTAAAAAATACAAAGTTAAAATGATAAAAATAACACAACAACATTTAAAAATACAAAGTGATAAAATGATAAAAATAACAAACAACATTTAAAATACAAAGTGATAAAATGATAAAAATAACACAACAACATTTAAAATACAAAGTGATAAAATGATAAAAAATAACACAACAACATTTAAAATACAAAGTGATAAAATGATAAAAATAACACAACAACATTTAAAAATACAAAGTGATAAAATGATAAAAAAAACACAACAACATTTAAAATACAAAGTGATAAAATGATAAAAATAACACAACATTTAAAAATACAAAGTGATAAAATGATAAAAACAAACATTTAAAATACAAAGTGATAAAATGATAAAAATAACACATTTAAAATACAAAAGTGATAAAATGATAAAAATAACACAACAACATTTAAAATACAAAGTGATAAAATGATAAAAATAACACAACAACATTTAAAAATACAAAGTGATAAAATGATAAAAATAACAAACAACATTTAAAAATACAAAGTGATAAAATGATAAAAAACAAACAACATTTAAAATACAAAGTGATAAAATGATAAAAATAACACAACAACATTTAAAATACAAAGTGATAAAATGATAAAAATAACACAACAACATTTAAAAATACAAAGTGATAAAATGATAAAAATAACACAACAACATTTAAAATACAAAGTGATAAAATGATAAAAATAACACAACAACATTTAAAATACAAAGTGA